>NW_027325369.1:32857445-33457445 GCF_036924035.1 Leuresthes tenuis
GTCGTATCATAGGCGTCATCTCTGGCCTGCAGTCAGAGAGCAGCGACAGAGGCCGACACTCTTCAGACATTATCTTCATTTCACAATCCTGCGGGGATGACTTTCCCTTCTCTGTTGAACTTGAGGTTTCGGTAAGTGCTCATGCACACGAACGGGGACACGGTGCAGGGTGGCTTGGGTTGCAAAGGTTGATTGATGCACACAGACAAACGTGGTAAATTAGCTCAATTGCAGTGGGAAATCTGCAATCAGTGCATCAGTGCTCGCCTCCCCCAACCCTTCCCACACCCCTTCTCGTGGATGGATGTTCTCATTTGCAATAAAGTGAATTTTAAAGAAGTCCATTGATCCCAGTCTGATTTAATTACGGTCACCTCTCCATACTGGAAACCAAACAAGATCTAATCTTTGTTTCTGGTGTCTGTGAGGGAGGAAGCACTGGAAAATTGAATGTTGTCCTCACAGTTACTGATATATCTATTGAGATCAGCCCTTTAGATCTTTTAAATACACCCACTCAATAAACTGAAGAAATATCTTCAAACAGAAAACCCCCATTTGTTTTTTCTGTTGATTGTTAAGTAATTTCCACCTTTATTTCACACAAGTTCAAAGACATTATTTTCAGAGTCTTCCCTGACCGACTTCATTGTAAAACAGACAATAGAAACAAATGTTGAATTTGATGCAGTAAAACACTCAAATAAAGCTGTTCTGGAGTCAAAGAAAGACAGGAAGTTTATAGAATCTACAGCAACAGCTTCTGGAGCTTCTCCAACCAGCAGGTTACCTGCTGACAGGTGAGGGTGTCAGGATTGGGTATAAAAGCAGCTTCCACCAAAGGTTCAGCCTCTCCAACAAGGATGGGTCGTGGCTCACCGCTTTGGGCCAAACTCCATCAGAGAATCATCAATAAGTTCAGGAAATATTCCTCAGAGTCAGACTGGAAAGAACTTTGGTCTTTCAGCATCTACAGAGCAGAATATTGGGAACAGATTCAGGGAGTCTGGGGAAGTCTCAGTGTGGAAAGGCCAAGGACAGAAAGCCCTGCTGGATGAGCTCGGAGCCCTCAGGCAGCACTGCAGGAGAAACCGTCAGGCCACCATGATCCATACAGCCACATGGGCTCAGGAGGAGCTGGGAAAAGCATTTCCACTCAACACAGTCCACGGCTGCATCCAGAAATGTGAGCTGAAGCTGCATCACACCAGGAGGAAGCCATATATCAGCTCTGAGCAGAACCACGGCCCAGTTCTCTGGACTCCAGCTCATCTCAGAGGGACAGAAAGACAGTGGACACGTGTTCTGTGGGCAGATGAGTCCACGTTTCAGCTGCTTCTGGGAAAAACTGCAGAGAAAGAGCATCCAGCTGTTCTCAGAGGAAGGTTTAAAGCAGCGTCTGTGATGGTCTGGGGCTGCAGCAGAGTCCAGGGCATGGAGGGCTTCATCTGGGTGAAGGTACCACTGATGCACAGCTGGATGTTGGAGTTCTGGAGAGACAGATGCTGCCATCAAGGTGCCGTCTTTTCCCGGGAGGTCCGTGGTTATTTCAGCAGGACGATGCCAGACCTCATTCTGCAGGACTTCCAGCAGCTTCAGACACACAGAGTGTGTGAGCTCGGCTGCCTGCCTGCAGTCCACATCTGTCTCCTGCTGCAGATGCTGGAGCATCATGAAGAGGAGAACCAGGCAACCAGGGACTGCTGAGCAGCTGGAATCTGGGATTCAGCAGGAATGGACTCAGATTCCTGTGAAAAACTCAGTTCAAAGCATTAAAAAGAGTCATTAAAGGAAGCTGAAGGAACAGGAAGGGAAACACGAGTCTGGAACAGCTTTTACTGAGTGTTGATGCTTCAGATTCATTTGTTTTTATTTTCTGAATACAATGAAGTGGGTCAGAACTGTAGAATAACACATCACAAACGTCAGTGAGTCACAGAAGCAGGTGATGATGATATTCTGTGTCTGTGCTGCTGTGTAACATAAATCTGTCTGTAGCTACATGACTTCCTGCTCTGGCTCTGCTGAGGATTTGAGTGACATTGGCTGAAAGTATAAGGTGTCCAAAGCAGCGTCCGCTGCACTGATCCTGGGGCTTAACCGTTTCCCCGAACTCAGGAAAATTTAAAGACATTCTCTGCAACACCCTTAAGTGAATCCCTCAGCTTAAAATGTCAGTTAAAGTGAAAACTCAGGTGCTTTTTTTGGTCCCTGAACAGTTTTCTTACACGGCAGATCCATTGCATGAATATGAGCGCGTGAACACAAATCCCATTTCCCGTTAAAAAGCTCTCGGTGGGAGTGAACCTGCAGCAGCCTCCATCTTTACACTCCGGATATTCCCACACATGCAGCTCATTTTCCCAAATGCTGTTGTGTTGGAGTAACAGCGAGGGTTTCCTGAGTGTTCGGGTTTTGATGAACACCTCACCTGACTAAATCAGAGCATTGATAAAGGTGTGTTTTCGTGGATTTGAGTGCATGTGTGTGTGTGTGCAGAGCAGATTACTGTGGTGGCCCCTGCTATCTTTATCGGCCAGATGCTCGCTGTGACACGGCGCTCGCATGACAACTCAGAGAGGGGGAGCTGTTATCTCTTTTCCTCCAGATCCTGCACCCTCACGTCCCCATCCCTCCCTCCCCCCACTCTGCTCTCCGGCCCCCTCACATCTCATCCTTCTTTTTGCTTTTTTTACTCTCATATCCATAAATGCACAACTGTTCATTAGCAATCTTCTGTTTTTCAAGTATTGTGTAAAGATTAAAGGCTGCATCATGCATACTGACATACATTTTTTTTAGGGGAAGGGTTCTTAAAAATGAGCTCTTGGAGAGTTTCAGAGGGCGGGGGGTTCAGGTGCATCTAACAGGATGACTGGCTGGAGGTTAGCAGGCTGAACAATAGCCCTAACATAACCCTAAAGCTAACAGTAGCAGACTGGGAAACATGTTGGACCCAAAGCCTGATCAGCTTAGTACCAAACGGGTCTAATTAAAAAAAAAAACATACCCTGATACACAAAAATAGACGTTTCTGTCAAGTCTGCACAATGGTAGTCTTTTGCAGAATTACAGTCAAGTTAAATTTATTCATAAAGCACATATTTAAACACGTAGCCATAGGGCTGCTCATCAAAAAGCAAATAAAGCGCCACAAAGATTGACCCAAGAGAAAAAAAAACTAATACATGGAAGTAAGATAATAAGTGGAAGCAAAGACAAAGAAACTGAACTGTCAGGAATTAAAAGCAAAAGCCACCAAAGCACCAGGTGGTTTAGATGCTTTAACTAAGCAGATAAAGAAAGTAAGATTCAAAGAAATAAATGTAGAAAGAACCTTTTTTATGTCTGTAACTCAGCTCCATCTGGACTTTTTTGCCTTTTAAGACTGATAATTACTTCATTTATGACAGTTGACTGTGTGCATGCTGTTATTTTCTTGTCTTTATGCATAAAAGCAAAAATCGTGTCTGGATCGGATTCAACAGATTCTGTTTCGTAACTTCTTTCCGTTTCCAGTCGGCAGCACTGCGGTTAGCCTCAGTGTGATGGTGCTTTCCAATTATTGCTTGACTGGACAACCCTGCAGCTGCATTAAACAGGGATTAGGTGGCGTTTAATAATTAATACAAGCTGTGGTGGACTTTTTGTGATAAGCTTGGCTTTCTGAGATAAAAGTTTACTTTAAACCCTACAAAGCATGATCCTGACCACGCTAAGTAGTGTCAGTTCAGGGCATGTTGCATCAAATTGGTGGGTTGTTGTTGATTTTAGGTCAGAGTATGTGCTGATCTCCACTTTCTTTACATGGCCATGTGAGATGGTGACAACAGAGTGCCGATTCTGATGTTGTTCACTGGCTTTTTACATGTTTGCCATAAATGTGTTGTTATTTGTTGACAATATTAAAGAGCTGGGGCAGGGAATGGACTAATGGACACTTCTACATAATCCAATGCTGAAACAGCATCAAATTACACTGCTTTTGGACATCCAACCCCTTTTTTTGTGGGACAACTTTAAGAATAAACTGGTTGCAGAATGAAGTGATCGTTTTTGAGTGAGCTGACAAATCATCTTTCAGAAAAAAAAACACTGAAAAACACAGATTTTTCAGATTGTCTTCCCAAAAATGGCTCCATGGGTCCTTTGCTTATGTTGGCCAAAATAAACTCTAGTGGTCATGAGAGTAACAGCATCTAAAGCATAACAATTGTATCCATGAGGGTGTTGGTCACCTTGTAAAAAGAATGTATTTTAGCCCTACTTGTGATTGTTTTCTAACCAAGTAAAACCTGTTTTCTGTGTAAACACCAACAGTGTTGTTGTGTTGGTGGAATGAAACCGAGGAGTTCAAATACAGCTGTTATTGGTTGGTCTAAAGCTTTGTTATCAGGGCACCAATGATTGAAAGAGCCGTGCATAACCATGCTAACTAATCCTTTTTTTTTTTGGGACTTGGCGCCGTTTCTTGTCGTATTCAAAGAGTTGAACAAACAGCCCATTTAATCATTTTGATTGGACTCATTTAGCAGTTGAGAGGAGGTCACATGTGCCTTTGGATGGTGGAGACAGATGATAAAGCAGCTACACCACCTGTACTTTTCATATATACAGTTAGCTGTCGCAGTGGATTCTGTATTGTTCTTGTTGTGTTCTGCGTTTTCATTTGAATGGAGAGTTTTTTGTTGTAAAGCTGCTGTGTGGATGTTATTGTTTTTGAGAACAAAGGAGGAAAAGCTGTCAAAATACTGGGGTTCATATGGACTAAGTCTCAGAAAATACTGCACATGTGGACAGTTTCGTCTCTCTGTGGAAATGCACTTATCTTCTCTTATAGTTTCAAAATGGACGACCGCATCTCAGTTCTAAAGAAAGAGGCCTGCCTCACCTCATTGGACAAGTCAGGTTGTACCATTTACTGCTTGTAGGCCAGCAGGCTCCTTGAGGGTTACTGTTATAATGCAAGGAGCTGAAGCCCCTCTATTGTTTGCTATTTTAATTCCAAATTCAGCCGCATCTGAATGTGAACGAACCAGGATCTCACTGAAAATGTCCTTTTTTGTCTTTGTGCTACGACAGAGGAGTGAAGTGAAATCATTGCTTCAAGAGGAAAATGGGGGAATAAGGGGTAAAAAGAGGATGTTGCAGGGTGAAAACGAGCCAATCAAGGCAGAGAATGTGTGCCGTTACACACCAGTAACTCCCGCTTTAATACCACCCCAACCCCCAACTGTTCAGTACCCCCCCCCACACACACACACTCATTGTAAAGGACAATGCACACAATGGGCTTCATTTGTCATCCATTCTTTTTTACACGCATCACCACCTATGTAGTATGAGTTTCACCCACACAATCTCACACACTGTCCAAGTGATGAATACTTGATATTGTGCACTTTTAGCTTTACATTTCTGAATCCTGCACATTTTATCACTAAAAACCAACAGCACTGCTTGTCTGGTTAAATGATTAATATTCTGGGAAGCCTCTCGTACTGTAGTCACGTTAAGATCATAAAGGACGCCCAAAACTCTCGGGAAGAGAACAGAATGGATGTCTGGATACTGACTTTTTTATAATATTTAGATAGAAAAAGCAGATTTTTTTCCAAATCTTCTGTCGTGTGAATTGTTTTTGAGGATACTGGCCTGTCTTGTTGATCTGAGGACTTGATTTGATGATGATGATGCATCTTAACTTAACATTAAGTCCAAATCCAAGATTTAAAAATAAAATTCACTGCAAATCATTTCATTGTAAACATTTGATCATTTGTAGTTGCTGAAGCAAATTCTCTCAAAGCTTGTGACAAAGCAGAATATTTAAAAAATGTTCTTTCAAGCTCTTTAAAGAATTAAATGCATAGATGCTGAGGGATAGCTCTCCTGCCTCCTGTGGTTTGGAATCTTACGTATCTTGGCTGTGAAGTTAATTTTATTGGAAGCAGGAAGTGCCTTAAAGTCCATTAACATCAGGCCTCAAAGATATGTGCTTTTGTCCAATAAGGTTTTATATATATTTACTTTAAAAACTTGATCACATTGAATCTTTTCTGGGATACAGCTCAACACAGACCATTTACAACCAGCCGTTGGCTTCTTCTCATTCCCGCTGCTTCCAGAGAACTGAAGGAAGAGCAGATATCAGATGAAGCTGCGCTGCTTGACCTTTTCAGCCAAGCCAGTCCGTGTAGGTGAGACCAGCCTGGTCTCATGAACGTATTTCTCACAAGTGTGCTGGTGCCAGAACGTGAATATCAGCAGAATTAAGCTCATTTTAATATGTGGAGCGGTACATTTACACAGGATCGGCCATGTTTCAGAGGCCTGGAGGACAGAAACAGCCACATTATAACGGACCAGAGGTCATGTTGGAGCCAGTTTATAGGACACTTCCAAACCTTTCATTTATCTAAAAGTGTTGTATGTTTTGTTCTGCGTGTGTCAGTTAAAAAAGTAATATTATTCAGGGTGAAGTTAACCCTTTAAAGTGTCATTTCAGCCTTTATTCTAACCACGGCGCACGGTGTTAGTGTATCTGTGATGTTTGCTTGGATCAGATTTCCGTGTGGGATCTGCATCGTGGTCTGAGGGAAGGGGAGGGGCTGACGGCGATGGGATTATTAGCGCTCCTTGGGGGCTTTTGTCTGGGCCCCATGAGAGAAAGAGGTTAACGCCACTTAGCCTCAGGAAGGCCCGCCGTGTGTGTCTGTGTGTGTGTTTGTGCACGCCGCCCTGAGCGTTATTGCTGCCCTGCTGTGATCTGAAATCACTCACTGTTTTTGTCGAGCTATAGACGGCGTATTCACACCGTGAAACTTAATCTCATGCAAGAAAAACCTCAGACAGTAAGTATCAACAGGAACTAAGATTTAGATTAGAAAATGCTGCTTTTTTTGGCTGATTCAGGGATCAGAAGATGGACTGTAGAGATGTAACGTCAGGATTCAAATGCACAAAAACTCAAACCAACACACTAAAGGAAGAATATGTGCATGTCTCACACCTTTGATACCAAGCTAAGCCTGATGTAAAGTAGAATTTAACAAAAAGAGGACATAAAATGTATGCTTCAGCCTGCGTTTCTTATTATCTCCTGATGATTTTTACCATTCACAGTCTTGTTTTTTCTTTTATGCAATAAATAGCTGCAGCTGTGGAGTCATACAGAAGCCAAGCTGCTGCAGCCCAAGCTTACCGAGCCCAACAGAACCCACCAATTTATTTCTCCTTTGCACGGTTCGTACTATAATCACAGATGATAGTCTCTTTGATTTGGATTCATTAGTTTTTGTCTGATCCTGAGGCACAAACAACTTTTTTAAATGAACAAATGATTGATGGAGGAGGTTTTTACTTGCATTCATGGTTAAAGATGGGAGTGAAAGTCAGACATTTTTCTTGCAGTGTTTTGCACATTCGGGCCACCGTAGTTCTTAAGAATGAGCTGCTTTCTGAGTCTCTGAGGTTTTAATTACACAAGAATATTTGACTTAAGAGGGTCTCATACTTGAAAGAAGCTAAATGTGTTTAATAAGAGAAACACTAACATTGTCAATTGAAGACACAGAAGCACATCTGGACTGAAAACCGCCACGTTGGTGCGAAGCTTTCACTCTGACAGCCACCGTGATGATGAAATCCGATTATAGAAAAGCAGGTTTGATTTGCTGTGTCACTTTTACGTCCATAATCACTTACGTTGTGTAATTCTGTTTAATCTGAATAATCTTAATCATTACATATTGCTTTGCTAAAAAGACCAATTCATCCATCAAGAGCCTGAAACGCAGCTGCTCAGAGGAGGCTGACGGCGCCACACCGGAGCGTCTTCTCATTAGGCCTCGGTGTGCATGCAGTATTAGCTCTGCCACATCTCATTGTAGCAGACGTCCACCCCTGCCTGGACACGGCATGTGGAGGCAGCTTCTTACAACTGTCCTTCAGAAATGAGTTTAGTGTTGTGATTAATGCGGCCCTTGTGTCGTCTGTACCCATCGAAATGCAATTATGTGTCTGCGTTAAAGGACAAACTGTCCATCAGCCGAGCATGATTACAAATCAGAGAGAAAGTGTGACTGGCAGAGGAAGAAGGGCTGGAACAGGGGGAGCAGAGAGGGTGAAACAAAGAGGGAAAGCAAAGTATCTCGGCCACGATTCAAAGTCTTTTAGGCCGAATAAAGAGTCCTGAGGTCCAGTCGCAAATCAATAACTATGATAAAGAAAAATGAGGAAAGGTTCCAGACTTTCAGCAATAAAAAGAGCATTTTTCAACTGTTTCTCTATTCTGTCCGCGAGCACGTGTCACATCAAGCTCATCATCAGGAACTATTATAAGATTTTATTAAAAGACGGAAAAGTCTGCATTTTTGGTTAAATTCTCTCAGCATCAGCCGTGTTGAATCAGACTGTTTCTGTTTCTGATGAGGTGCAGAGCGGATATTCCTGCTTACATGGTGGCCCAGAGGAAGGTTCCTGGTTCTGATCTCAGCTGGTTCTTTCTGAGTGGGGTTTGCATGTTCTTCCAGAGGAGATGCAATGTTAGGGCTGATCTGATGCCTCCGTGGTGGACCAAACTCTCAGAGTTTGGTGTTTATCGTCTCTTCCTTTGCTGCTGTCTTTTGCCTTTTCCTCCACGTTTCACAGCGTTATTGCAGCTGTTGCAGTGAGATCAGAACAGTAGCAAACTTCCCTGCAGAAATCAGATGATGATCCACGGCAACACGCTGGAGGATTGAAGTGTTGAGGGTAGCTCGATGGATCCAGACAACAGAGAGTTGAAGGGAACAGAGATAAAACCTCCTTCTATCATCGCTGAAACTGTGAGCTCACCGGATGAGTTCTGCATGTTTCAAACAGGAATTAATCTGAGAGAAGCACCAAAAAGAGATATGAATGGATTTGTTCTTTCTTTGCTTTTGGCCGGAACAGAATACCAGCAACAAACAGCAGTTCAGCCTTTCACCCTGGACAGGAACAGCCTTCTTGGATCGCTTTTAAAGGGGAGCTGCTTTGTCTGTTTCCTTGATCAAAGAATAAAAACAAATAAATCAAATGATTTCTCATTCAACCCCCCCCCCCCCCCCTCCATCACATCCTCATCTTTTATACTTTATCCTCTCGCTCTAAGACACCCCCACCCCCTCTACCCCCCATTCTCCTGTAACCATGGTGACCGTCAGCTGAGAAATGGCAACGGTGGTCCTTCATTAGGTATCAACACAGGCTCCGACAGCCCAGATAATAGCCAATAAGGGGGAGTGTGTGTGTGTGTGTGTGTGTGTGTGTGTGCATGTGCATGTGTGTGTGCGCGTGTTTGGGATGGCGGTGTTTGGGGATGTGGCATTATGTCGGCAGTAAATGAAAAGCCTGCAGGGATGAAGCCAACCTCACTGTCATGCTTCAGAGACTTAAGTTCTGTGTGTGAATGTGTGTGTGTTTGCGGCGGCGTGTGCGTGCATGTGAGAGTGGACGGGATCATCCCTCACTTGTGCATATGTGGGAAAATATGCACGTGTGACGGTCCACACATGCACGCATGGATGCTTCGTGTCCACATGCATTTAACCCATCACACACACACAGAAATACACAGAATAACTCTCAGTTTATCTGCTGGACACTGTGCACATGAAGAGTCTCTGAGTCAGAGCGCACGTGTGGGATCAAACAGATAGAAATAACAAAAAATTACTTTTAAGAAGAAAATCTGGCAAAAAAAAAACAAGAAAAATGGCAAAATTAAATGGTTGGATCCATCCCAGCTGTCATTGGACGAGAGGCGGGGTCCAAAATATTTAAATAACCCAAAAATAACCCATAAAATGACATTTTTGGGTTATTTATCATTTATTATCTTGTAAAATATTGTTTTAGGCCTTGAAATGATTTATTCTAATGAATAATTTCAGTATTATTCACAGCGTGAGACCTTTCTTTGTATGTTCCTACCTGCCTTGTCGCTCCTGGGGCGCTCCTGTTTTGCAAAGGAACCTTCTGATCTGAGCGAAATGACCCAGAAGGATCTGAACAGCAGCCATGATCACAGCTGTCCAATGCAACCTTAATGATTTCCTTCAGCTCAGGAAACACTGGACCATTCTTTTAGAGAAAAAGGAACTAATTATGTCCCAAAATGCCTTGCAGCTGCAGTTTTTATAGCGTCGCTCATTTTCATCATGATTCATGTGGGTAAATATGGGGATGAGTGGGCAGCCTTTCCTTCCTTTTTCAGTTACAAACTTTGATGATAAATGAATATTATCTCTGATATGATGCATATGACATCCACATGAAAGTATCTAAGTATTCTGTGGAATATCTATCGAGCGTTCGTGGTTTCAGAGCCTCATCTTACCTCAAACCCACGATGGGAGGCTTCTGTTCTTTACTGCTGTCCAGAAGTAAGAGCTATCCTGTCCTGTTGGTGTTTTACAGAGTTTATTAAAGATAAAAGTCTGTATTTCATTCACAGCTTAGGTTGGTGGAGAAAACGTCTCAGCGCAGAATCAGGGTGACAGACCGGTTGATTAGCAGTTAACTAGCTTCATCTGCTGCTGCCCTCAGGGTTACAGAAACCTGTGATATAACAGCTTTATCAGTGAAAACATGTTGTGTGAATTCAACCGTTTGTGCTGGCTGTTCATGTGTAAACATGCACATCACTGGTGTGCACGGCAGCCTTAAAAGACACGACATCCACTCCTTAAATTTCAAAATAAATCACTTAACTCATTAACTGTCGGACAGCAAAGTTACACCTTTTTTTAGGAAAGAGTTCAGACAACATTCAGTTGTAGAGGATGAGATAAAACCAGCAAACGTGGTCACATCGATGGATGATTGCTGGGTGATGGACCAGTTCGTGGTCCTGGTGAGAGAAATGAGGCGACTTCATTACAAAGTCACGGTTACAGGAGCAACAGATCCCTTTTGTTGCAGTTTCAGGCTTTCAGGCAGTTCAGGGAAACTAGAGGAATGAGAGAAAGGACACGATAGAGGCATAAACTGTGCCTCTCCTGTGAATGAATGCTTCTGGGGCTCAGATATTTGAGCGGTACCGTTTCCCCATCCGGTCTTATGCCCCTTCCTCCACCAAACAGGAAACTGCTTCTTGTATCTGTGAAGAAATCCTGACCCGTCAGTGATTGTTGAGGTGGATTTCTGCTGTTTTTAAAGCTAAACAGGGTCCGTGGGGCTCCCACTGAGGAAGCTGAAATGTGCTAATGTGGATGTTCCCTGACTATTAGTCTTCAGAACCATATATCAAAATGGCAGCAGGTCCTCCTGATGCCTCAGTGCGTCCACCCCCCCCCGCGGGTTTCAGCACCACACTCGGTTTGGTGCAGACATCCCAACGCACCATTGGTCAAGCCACTGAACAAATGGAAATCCACCAGCATGCTGAAATTACTGATGGTTATCTCCACCCCTTCCCCCTCAGCCTGTTCTTTTGCCTCCCCACACATCAGTCAGCGCAGTGTTCAGGGAGGAGGATTACTCTCTTAAAAAGCCTTTTCATTTGTATTCTCTCACACTCCACTTTCAGTTCATCTGTCCTCTGCAAGCTGTGATCGTTTAGGTTGATCCCAGCAGTTTATAATGAAGATCCATACGGTGCAACTCTGGATTAGCTGCAGTAGGACTGAGAAAAATGCTCTTATATAGAAAAAGATTTTGATGTGACGATCATTTAACAAACAGATGACAACTGTAGCCACCTTACTGCGTGAATTAATAGTTTTTATAGATGATGATGTTTATAAAGATAATACAGACGTCTCAGTGGCCGCTCCTGAAGCATTGAACGTGAAATAAACTGCTGAAACCACTGAGTCAAAGTGGGAAAGACCTCCATGAAGTCATGGAGAATGACAGAGATCCTGTGGGACTTCCAGATCCAGCCGATAAACAGGCGACGGCTAACCAACCGGACGCCGTGGAGGTCGATAAACTGCACCAGAAGGCAGTCAGTGATGGAAATATTATGGGAACTGAAGGCTAACTGGGAAGAGATCCATCCCAGCTGTCATTGGACGAGGGGCGGGGTCCAAAATATTTAAATAAAATGACATTTTTGGGTTATTTATCATTTATTATCTTGTAAAATATTGTTTTAGGCCTTGAAATGATTTATTCTAATGAATAATTTCAGTATTATTCACAGTGTGAGACCTTTCTTTGTAGGCATGAGGTCCAGGTTCCTACCTGCCTCCTGGGGCAACATGTCTGTTTTGCAAAGGAACCTTCAGATCTGAGCGAAGTGACCCTCTAGTTTCGATGCTTTTCCTCGAGCAGATGTTGCATCCCAGCTTTGTATTGAACAGCTTTTGTCTGAGTGAGCATGTGTCATGTTCACATTTCCATGCAGTGATTGCACTGGTTACCGTTGTGACTGCAGCTGGGATTAACCGAGCAGCACCTACTGGGGCTTTCAGTGTGACCTGCTTGATTGGCAGAAATAGAAACTGTGTCAGTGTTTCCCACAGAAGAACAAAACAGCCTGTTTACACTGAAAGTCGACATCTTTTCTGTCACTTTAAGCAGAGTTTAAATCAAATTAAACTTGTTTTTAATCCCCACAGTGAAATCATATTGTTGCAGTGAAGGGAAATGACTGAAGGAGGAATTTGTTCTCGGTGTCTCCTCTGGAATTAATCTGGATTTAGGGCTTTATTCCCGGCGTTACAGTAGTTGGGCTTTGGAAAGCCGCCGCTCCTGCTGGTGTAGTTTTACTGTTGCCATGGTTACGCATCATAACAGATGATCGAACCTCGACGACAGCGTTGGCTGCACTGAGGCTGAGTTCGTGACAAGCGAGCAGCACAAAGGTTAAAGGTCACAGAAGCATCCTCACTAACATGTTCTCATTTAGGAACAAAGCTTGGCCACACAGCAGGACCACGTGCACAAATGACAGCTTATCTGGGCCGGTTCTCTCTGAAAGTCCAGTCCAGAAACATACGTTGGCCGTAGGAGTGAGTATGAGCGTGCACGGCTAACCCGTGCACGGCTAACCCGTGTTTCATTAGGTGTACTGCACTGGAATCACAGCCCTAGTCCTCCAGCTCCCCTGCTTTGCTGCTTATTTTCCTTTATTTTCTGTCAGAGCACCAGAAGCCATCACGTCTTCATATGAGACCATAACGCACGCACTGGGGCGCATAATCATTTCTGCGGTGTGTCCGCACCTGCATTGATGTTTTTGTGACTTCAGGCATTTGAATCTGAGATCAAAACACATCTGTGAGACAGAAGAAGAGGTCGGTCCTAACTTTTATTCGATGCTATTTATATGCAAATGTGCTATAAATACACAGTTTTACAGTGTGGTCCAAATGTGTGAGGCCAGTCTGAAGCTGAAAAACAGCTGAATCTGAGGAAATCTTTGAGCAGCACAGGTTTGTCCAGTCCTGTCGTATCGCAGTGCGATCTGGAGACGCTCTTTAAACGCTGCTTTCAGCGCAGTTCTGCTGTAGTCGTGCATCCGCTGCAACATTTCCCTCAGAGTAGCAAGAAAAAAAATCAATTTTAAAAGAAATCAGCCTCTCAACTCATACATTTATTCATCAAGATGACATATTTAGTTGATCTAAAAAGGTAAAGTTAAAAGGATAATCCCTCCTCGCCTTAAAGCAGCTTATAGGTGAAGCTTCGGCTCATCTGTGGCAAACAGCTGAAGAAGTCATGCATGTTCAAACAGGTAAACGGTGAAGAATTAGCTCACCTTGGAGTCACAAAGGTGTTGGATTTATATATATGTCATATTTTTGAATGACGGCACTGAAAAGGTTTTACTCTGGTCTCATTTAGTTGATTCTTTCTGTTTTTGAGCGAATAAAAACCAAATGTGTTTGAAAATCTGAGAATCGTTTGAGGAAGATCCCTGATTTGCAGAATCAAAGCCGGCTGCTCAGTGACGGATTAGTCAGAGCACATTATTCTGCTCTGTTTGACCTCCCGTCTCTTCCCTGCTTCGCTTCCCTGCTTCGCTTCACTGCTCCAAACTTTGCGGCTCTCTGTTACATATTCATGTAAAATGCAGGGACTCACTGAAGAAAACTCATCACATTTATTCTGATGAACATGTTTCAGCTCTAAGCTGCCATCCAGACAACTAACGTGACAATATGACGACATGAAATGCTAATCTATAGATATTTAAGGCGGTAAACAATTCTGTGGCATCAGACTTACTGTAAATCATCTTTATCTTTAATAGGTGTTTAAATGTGACTTTTATTCTCTCATATTTGTTCTTCTGATTCACGCTAATGACAGATTATCTCTGAAACATTACGACATACAACAACCGTATACCGGAGTTAGCATTCGTGATATGAGATGCTTTACAGCCTCCGTAGGGAACTCAGTCTTGGATTTAGATAATTCGCACACAGATGCCTTCACAGTTGCTGCAGAAGATGAGAAGCCGCCCTTGCTACTTTCTTCTCTTACATTGTGTCAGATACTGCTCCCCTCACCTCCCTAACTTTGCTGCCAGCCTTTAATTGAAAAGAATTAATGAAATATTGTAATATCAGAAGATGAAAAAGACAGTTTTAAATTAGCTGGCTGCTGGGCAGCGTCATGATTGGAGTCTTTCTGCAGTCAGCTGTTTTTATACTGAAGTGAAACATTTCATTTGAAATCTTGCAGCCTGTGATGATAGTTGAGCTGTTATCTGGATAAACTCGAGCTAAAGAGGGCGTTAGTTTCCTATCCTCATGCTGTTTTAACCCTTTCATGCACGTGGGACACTAAAGTGGACGTTAAAGCGTCACGTTTCTGTTCCTCCATGCGACATTTCAGCAAATAATTGGTGTAAAAATGAATAAAAAATGTGTTCTTTTCATGCCTAAAGATAAATAAAAACAATCCTTTTATAATTTGTGCATGAAAGGGTTAAAATGACCCGATGGTTGAGTTTCCGGGCTTCAGGAGCAGCTTTGTCCCACAGTTTAAAGCACAAGAGTTCAACAGTGGGTGTCTTCTCTCTTATTGGCACAACACAGACACAGAAAAGTACCAGAATGTGTTCAGCTTCTTTCTACTGTTTCAGAAATGCATGGACTGCCTGCTGTGCCGGCCTTGCTGCCAGCAGAAATCCTACAACTGACCTGTGGTGTGTTTTGTGCTGTTCGCTGGAGTTTGAGGTCCCAACATCTCCCGTCTGTCTGCATCTGGATTCAGGATTAAATGCCTAAAACGTATCTTTGAACAGTTCACAGCTGCCTTCCAGTTGTCCAGCTCTCTCAGCCCTTATCTCTGCAGCGGATGAGTTTTAAATTTCAGGTCACAAACCTCAGAAATACGATCACTTTGAGTGACTTTGAGTTTAATTTGGTGCAGCTGTTAAACCCATTTCAGATCCTCAGTGTGAAAGGAAGGTTTATCTGTTGAATAATCATTCAGGAACATGTTTTGCAGAAAGTCTGGATGAACAGCTCCAAAGTTTCCGCTCATACTGTTGTATTAGTTTAACACTTCTTCCGAGTGGAGCTGTTATCTGAAGAGCTGTGGGTGGTGTAAGAAGGCAGCCATTTTGTGCCTTTCTAGTTTTGTCCACTTCTTCTGATCTAGCTTTGCCCGAGTCCTCTTCTTTGAAGTTGAACAGCTGCATTTGATATGCCGCTGGTGTGTAGTGTCTCACTCAGTTCTAATTTACGGTCCCTACCCTGAGAGGAAGGAAGAATCCAGCAATCACATTCATATTCAGCACAACCCGAGATAATGCCTCTGTCATTCTGCTGCTCCTTCTCTCCACCGCTGTGCATTCTTTTTATTCTCACTGCAGCTCTTCTGCTCCGAACTTCTCTTCACTGTAGCACAGACAGGTGTAAGACTTGTTCGGATGAATAGGATTATTGCCTCACTATTTCTCCATTAAAACAGGATGCCAGATGTTTCTCTCTGCAGCTGATTCCAGATGAAGCTAACAATCAGAGTCCTACATTCTTCACACTTGTATTTCATTTTCAGAGGAGCGTTTTTCTTTTTTTCAATCAAAAATGAATTCTGTGTGTTCAGTGATGAACCCATTCGAGCTGGGGCTGTACAGGTAATTTACATGAACTACGGGGGACTGAAAAATGAAAGGATAGTAACCTGAGGAGAAGTTATTATGGGCTAGATGGAGAAAACGGCAGAAGCGACACTGCTCCTGATCAAATGGGAGCTGGACAGGGTGAGGAAAACTAACCAGGGAGCGAGCAGAGCGCCTCAGCTGCTGCAGAAGTTGTTACCTGCAAAGCAACGTCTTGTTTGGCCTCGCTTCTGTCATCTCAGCCCCACATATTCATGATCTGAGTGTCGCCCTGCAAACTCAGCAGCAGGCAGATGAGTCTTTTATATTCATCTTTCTTTCTGAGATTTTTGTGTGGTCAGATAAATCTCATAAAAAATCTTTAAAAAAGTCAGTTTTCTTCTGATATAAAAAGAAAAAATGGCTGAATGTTGCTTAACGGCTCAAGCAGGCCTGGTCAGCCTCTCATGCCTCTGTTTTTCTAACCTGACTCACCTGAAGTGAATCAGCCTGTTTCTGCCAGTTTTAACAGGAGCTGTTGCACGTCTGCTGCTCCTAACCTGCAGAATATGACGCACTGACTGCTGAAAACATGGTTTGCGCTCAACAACCAGCTGGAAACTACTGCAACTTTTGCTTTGGATCCCATTTATTCTTGGTGCAAACACTTTGGTGCACCATTCAGTGTTAGTGGACGAGAGAAAACTGAGTCACAGTAACCCGCTAACATCTGTTTTTTGGAGGAAAACAGTTTAATTCAGAGGTCATGCTAATTTTCACTGTGGGTCCTACAACAGCTCACTTTGTCTTCACAGAACACATGATCCCTTATGGAGAAAAAGAGGTGAGATTGATGGATTTTACCATCTGTGAGAGAGCTGACAGCTCACTCTCAGTCCAGCTGTGCAGGCGTGACGGAAACGGTGGAATCAAACATAATAAGACCAGCAAAGTTATCCCAGAAATGTCCAACACAGCTGGCAGGATACAGTGGCAGGATCCCATAGTCTCTGTAGCTTATTGGCTGAGCCGTATGAGGTAGTTACTGGACCTAACCAAGGATTTAATCAGTTTGTTTTAGTGTAAAAACTGAATGTGAAGAGGTTCTCGAGGGCCATGTGTTCATGGTTCAGAGAAAAGCAAAATGGAAACATTTGACATTTTGGCAAATAGGCTGTATTATTGTAACACATTGAAGTTTTAATCTGATTTCATTTAAAGATGTGGAAGGTAAGTCAAAATGAACAGAATAGTGTCTCGTGAAGCGTGGAAGAATGAGCAAAAGAAAAGGCCAAGAAGAAAAAGGGAAGCAGTGATTATTTGCTAAATAAATGACCCATGCTGCTGTTTTTCAGGAGAAAATACTCTCAAACTGGGGCAGGAACTCCAGTTAATAAAACCAGAATAGAGACAGATGGGAGCCAATAGATGGTGGCGTTTTATTCAGCCTGCAGTCTCAGGGATGCATTGCAGAGTTGGTTGTTCCTCAGATAGTCAGTCAGCACACATCAGCAGTTTGATGTCAAACATTTGTGACACGAGCTGTCAGATTGCAGTTCCTGTGATTACCCATCTGAAGCCTCTGAAGTCCTTTGTTACTACGGTGCATCTTCTGCAGCTGCAAAAGAACTTTTGTACACACAGAGTCAAATATCAGCCTCCTGTAAAGCTGTTGGAACCATCATATCCCATCTAAGAAACTTTTAAAACTAAAGTTTCCCACTGTCAGCGAATCTGTTGACACAAAATGGCCGCCGCACACCTGATTCATCAAAGTCACACGTGGAGAAAACTGCAAGAAAATGCACACATCATAAATCAAAGCATCAATCAATTATTTATGATGCAATGACTTATTTATTGCTGGTTCATGTTCGGACTTCAGCTATTAGCCCGGTGCCACTGAGGCCTGTGGCAGCATTAAAGATTCATGCAACACATTTCGTGCTTTCAGGTCATTTATCATCATAGAGTCAACAGTCACTTAAACTTGTCAGAGCTGTTAATATCAGAGGTGAAGTGCGACTGAAGACAGATTCCTTAAAGAGGCCGTGATGTGCTCATTAGCAGGTTTCTTTTGGGGTCTACCAGAGCAGATTCTTTACAGTTTGAACACGTTATCCTGAAGCGTGTCCTTTAACAGCCCAGAGTCCTCTGGAGGAGTGGATGGCCTGATTATGGAACAATGATGTCTGTAACACGGCACTTTATGCTGGAGGAGACCTAAAGCAGCACGGCTCAGAGGTTCCAGGATGTTCGAACAAGTTGAACTCACTGGGAAACAGAAAGGTGCGAAATGGCTCATCGCTGTGAGCATTTTGGTTTTCAGGGAGGCTGAGGTGGTTGTAATGTGCATTTTAAACCACTAGATCTAACCGGGGGCTCACAACCCGCCGCTTGTACTTCTTCTGCCGCCGGAAGCGGCCAAAGGGGCGGGGCTTATATGTATAGCAACTAGCAGATATATATATTTTTATTTTATTAACCTTTATTTATACAGGTAAAATCTCATTGAGACCCAGGGTCTCATTTGCAAGAGAGACTTGCTTTAGGGAGGCAGCAAAACACAAAGTTACAGATTAACTGAACGTACAAGAGACAGAAACAGGAACATATGATAATTAATAAGAATAAAATTAAAGAAAAAAGGAACTAGTTAAGTACAGTACATGTGCAGACCCCCACTGACTGTCTCACCAGCCTTCCGACAAGTCATTTGAAGTCCTCTAGTGAAATAAAAGTGGACAGCTTCAGCTTCTGTTGGAGCCTGAACGCAGCATTGGAGAACGCCTTTTTTTACCAAGTTCAGTACGGACTGAGGGCAAATGTGATGAAATCCAGGGACCGGAGGCTATGATCAGACTGTTTCTGTGTCAAGTCTGTGGACAAATAGGAGGGGAGTATATATAATAATCCATCCATACATCGGTTCCCTCTTTCACCATGGATCGTACTCTTGGCAGCCTTCTTTGTGTTTCTTTGTGTTTGCACTCTGCCGTTTTCCGCCTTTTTCCCGCCTTTTTTTCGCCTTCGGAATCCAGATCGGCCCTAATTGGCTGTTGTCGCGTAGCGTCACTGCTCATTTGCATAAAGTTGGGCCTTTCTCAACTCTTGAAGCTCACGAAGCTCACAATGCCGGCCGCTCATCGACGCCATCTTACATTGAAAATGAACGGCAGCTGGCCGCTAACGCCGCTTTTGGTGTGAGCCCCCGGTAACTTTGTGAAGTCACAGCAAGTTTAAACAGAATTCACGGTCTGTACGAAGTCATCGGGGGGCAAAGAGACTTTGTAAGAAAGCACTTTGTGGTCTTTTTTCACTCTCATCAGACATACAGTTACTGCAGAAACGCTTTAAAACGTCTTTTTATGGATCCATTTATTTGCATGGAGCCGATCCCAGGTCCTATTGGACCAGGGGCACCCTGGAGAGGTTGCCAGGACAACAGAGACACAACAGACACTTTTAAAGCTTCATATGTTATGACAGATACTGAATGTTAGATATAGACGCCAAAAACAGCTAAAAACTCTCTTCATACAGACCAGATAGTAGAAAACTGGCCATTTAAAATAAGAAACTAAAAAAGCACAATTTCACTTCTTTGCTCTCGAATGTGCACAGCAGCCCTCGAATATATAGCAGATATTTACCGTGGCCGTAGCTTTGCCTTCTGCCACCTCTCCGTCTGACACTTTTATGGATGACCCCTCACAGGACTCGTTCAGGCTCATCCATCAAATGAAGGCCCCAAATAGAACAGCTTACGGATGCCATTAAAACCATTATGGGGTGATAACAATCTCCTCACCTCATCCTCGTTTCAGCCATAAAGAAGTTATATTCATTCTCAGTTCATCACTATTCCATATTTCAGCAGAATGGCTCTGGCTGCCTTTCTGGGTGACTGTAATTTTGTATTGAATTTTGCTTTCAGTGGATCATCACCTCCATAAAACAGAGGCCTGATATTAGCAGAATGTACATGTGAATCCATGGTGGCTTTATAGAGCTTTTTTATATAATGTTCTTCCTTCTTCTCGGAGAGCTCGGAGCAGGCTGTGCTCCCATTCTCGCCCTGCAGGGAAACTTGCTCTGTTGTGCTTCCTCTTGCACACATTTTTCCTCGCAGTGGGCCGTAGATGGAGGGAGAAGCAGCGGTGCTCTCTCACCTTGGGGAGCCAGGCTGGAGACCAGCAGCAGTTTGATGTGAATTTCTTATACATTTCCCAAAATATCAGGATTTTGATTTAAATTGCTTCAGCTCCATAAGCCATAAGCCTGAGATGAGCTGACTGCTTACTGGGACCAGGCACTTCCTGTTGGTACGCTGTGCCCTCAGCACTCAGATCACAGAACTATTCTTGGTGCTTTCTGACAGTGTGGTGATTTGTCATAACATGTGCACATAAAGAAAGATGATAATGATAAGCTAGCAGAGCTGTTTCTGACAATTTCCAGGGTCTAGTCCTCTAAAATCCTTCCACCCACAGGGACAAGATGACAGGTTTACAAGCATAGCAGATGGGCTTGTTACACTCCACGTAACTGTTGGTCTTTGGGTTAAACGGGTAAAATCTCAGCAGAGGTCCTCTCAAAATGGCAGAGGCAGGAAAATACAGCAGAATAAAGACGTGAAACTATGTGTTCCCTCTCCACCATGACCTCCCAGCAGCAGAAACCTAACAAAAGCAGCCAGAAAGTTGTACCTGTGTCCCAGTTTAAACAGGCAGACATGACACTAAAATCTCACACTGAAGCGTAACTGCAACCAGACCAGCAGCAAACTGGTAAAAGGATGTATTTCAGCAGAAAACGTCCGTTTGTTCACTGTCAGACGCTCACGTGTCCTTAGGCTGCTGCTCTCTGTGTAATATGGTGGGAATACGAATAAAAATGTGTGAGATATAACCAATAAGCCTAACTATGTATTTTGCAACACATGGACCTAATCGTGTAAATTAATTCTGAGCCCAACCATATAATTTAAGTGCCTTACTCTCACCGTTTGTGGGTGAGTGCAGTAGAAAAATAAGGAATTATGAGAAAGAGGGACGTAGAAACGGAAAATGTTGAAAATACTTTGCAGGGTGAGTCTGTGTTGCACACTGATCCAGAAAAGGTGCACGTTCAGCACCTTTTTCACCCCCTCTGACCTCCTTAACCTCCTTAACTAGCAGGATATGGAGTGTGGAAGACTTAATCTGAGGAAACTGTAGTAATAAAAAGTAAAAAATACAGTTTTTGAGCCTTTACCGTGAGACGCCGGTATTTCACGACCTTTCTTAGAGATCGGGTGGATTTTAGCCCCCACACCATCTTTTCCTCATCCTAACCGGGCACATCTGGTTCCTAACCCTCATAAAGAAGCTGTGGTGCATAAAACTCAGGTGAAAGTGACAGAAAACGGTGGATTAGGTGAGAACACGAGGACTTTGGGGTTTATTGAACGCTTATATGCATCATAACTGGCTGAAAACAGTCGTATGCATCGTGTTTCATGCTGAGAACAAACTAAACAGATGTTTAGACCTGAGCCTAATTGAGCCTAATTGCCTTTGAACTGTGACACAACACTTTATACCTTTTTACCCAGTAAAATCCTTCTCATCATCAGTCTTACAGCCATAAGTAAATGAACCACATAGTTACTACAGCTGACTGTCCTGGATCATAAACACTCTGCCTGAGATCATTTATCTGAGGATAAACTGGCTTCTGCAGACGTGCATGTGCTGCATTGGATGATGAGGCTTTTTTCTCTGATCCATTTCTTGTACTCAGCCCCACTCGGTTCGAGCTCCTGCCAGATTTCTTTCTTGTGGACATCTCTGCAGGATGTAGCTCCACTTAGCTCCACATCCTTTTAATGCACTCCTCAGTTTCACTGTTTTGTACTTTCCAGTCTGTCAGGCAGCTAAACTGTCAGACTTTTCCCTCACCGCTCTGCCACATGCACTTCCAGACATGCTGCTACAGTAGAAGCAGGCAGAGGAGCTGCTGTAGTGTACTGTAGTGGTTCTGTTCTGTTGCCCTGCTTCGTTTTGCATCTTTAATGACCAGTCTGGGTCATTTATTATGTATTCATTAGTAATTATTCATAATGAAAGCAGGCAGAAAGGGAAAAGCAATGCATACAGATGCATATGTATTTGTAATAAATAGATAATATTGATTTTTAACCGGTAATTTGGTCAGTAGTTACTGTAACCTGAAGTTTCTTTTTGTTTCTCATGATTGAAGCAGCACTTTTGAGCCTTTTTCAAACATATATTAACCAAAAAAGTTCATTAGTTTGTACTGAGAAGTGATATTCTGGGAGGTTTGGAGTCCAACAGCCGCAGTAAAGCTGTACAGCTGCTGCAGAGCACAGTCGAGGACAAATTGAAATTCATTCTCCAGGACACATTTCTTCTCCTTCAGCCCGCCTCCAGCAGAGCTTTGGCTCCTTCCTGCTGTGCTGTGGTCAGCTGTGGAATCACAGAGGATTTCATTTAATGGTCCTTCCTAAGCCCTGGACCACAAAATGTTATCAATAGAGTTTTAAACTCACTCCAGCGGTGAGAAGCCTGGAGAAAATAACGGTGTGATCACAGAATGATGAGCAGATCGGGGGCAAAGTAGAGGTTTTGACACATGGCTGAGGATTAAATCATCCATTTTCCAATCAGAGGACGACTACTCAGCCGCTTGAAAAACAATTCTGACCAATTCTGAATGAATTGAGCCTATTTTTAGAGGTCCTGCTCCAAAAAGCATGAAAATAAGGCAAAAAACAGATGTTTTCTAAAGGTTTAGGTTCCACGTGATGGTTTAAAGAAGACTTGTGAGATGATGATGAAGGTATTTTACATCCAAAGCAAACGCATATGGAGCTGAGCGTGGTCTGTTCTGAACTGCATGTGTGAGGGAAAAGAGCAGAGGCCATTTTATTTCCACTGTCAAGAAAGCACGAGAAGAAAACTGCTTTCATGCAGATCCTGGCTGTGCTTTTCTGGCCAGCAGATTGTGCTGCATTCTGGCTCAGAGTTCAGTATTTTCTGCTTAAGAGACAGCGAGTTAATTGAAGATGATGTCACAGATAACAACTCCTGACTGGAGCATTTTTCTGTGTTATCCCTCAGCTCTCCCTGTTTTCTTGTCTCCGGCATCTTCCCTCCCCTTCTACCAAGGTCATAAATACAGTTCATCTCCGTCGCTCCCCCCTTTTTTGGGTTCTTTCTGTCTGATGACAAGCATAACCACCGTGTCGCAGTGTCTCTATGACAGCCAATTTCGCTGGAAGATTAGGCCTTTGATGTGGTTATGTGATATCTCTCACCAGCATTCCTCTCCGTCACACGCCCAACATTTCTGAAGGTTCTTATTATTCATCTTCTTTCATGTTTTAGATGAATTTCACAATGATTATCATTTGATATTTGCTCCTTCTTACTCTTCTGAATATGCCCTCAGTTGAGTAATCATGAAGGGACATTTCTTCCTTTAATGATGGCTCGTGGCTTAAAAAGGAAAAATCAAGAGCAACTTGATCAGCTCCATACATATTTACTCCAGAGTAGCACCAGGTAACCTTATTTCTGCCATAAATACTTTAACAAAGTTAGTTGTTCATGTTAAAAACTAAATGTTGGTAAAAGCCAGAAACTCTGGGATTTGAGGGCCAATGTGACGCAATTTATTCATGACACATAGGCTTCCAGGGAAGTGCAATATCCTTCTTACTGTATTTGATTACTGATGTGCATATTGCATAAATATTGCTGTTGATTTAGACAAATATTTTCTTACCTATTTATGTTTTTTAGGCCTTCTAGGGAAGTGAAATATCCTTCTTCCTGTACTTGACATACATGTTATCAGATAAATAGTGCTGTAGATTTATTTCTGACATTAGGCTTGGTAGGGAAGGGCAATATGCTCTGTTTTAGTGTTCTATATTTAACTGATGTGTGTTTATGTGTTAGACATTTAGTGCTGTAAATGTCTGGTTCAGTGTCTGTTTATAGATTATATGTCAATGATTTTACTGTAAAACAAATCGCCTCTCGGGGACATTAAAGTTTTCAGGTGAAAACATTAAACCTGTTACAGCAGCTGTTGCCTCCTTTTTTGCCACATTTCAGAGTGATATCACAGAGCTTGTGTGTAGGACCACTCAAGGTCATATTTGGATCTATGAGGTGTTGGTCTGAGCTGGAAATGAGCAGAACAGGAGTGATAACAGCAGATCATTTTCATCAGATCTGTTTCTGAAGCTGGTACAGACGACATGTTGAAACTAAGGAACTGTCTGATGGTGGGGAGGGTTTTGTAAATCCATCAGGAACATATATTTTACCATTTTATCATCCTGGAAAACTAAATCCTGCTTTTTTCAGCCACAGGAGACCATTTTTCCTGCTCCACCTGACAGGGATGGTTTCTGAGGCACTTATACATCATGCATCTGATGCCAAACCACATCGTTTTCCCTGAACAGATATTTAATTTGCCTTACCGAGTGGCTTATAATCAAAGAAAAGTTAAAAGCATAAAGAGGGAAAAGGCGACGGGGCTTACCACAGACTTAAATTCTGATATTCAGGCTTAAAGATCCTGAAGAATAGCTTCCTGCTGGAGTCAAACAGTCTTCCCTGGAAACCTTTAATACGTTGACATCATGCTGTTCATATTCATGCTTCTTCTTCTTCTTCTTCTTCTTCTTCTTCTTCTTCTTCTTCTCACCACAGCCAGGGAGGAGAACGTGGCCACCTTCCGAGGTTCGGAGTACTTCTGCTACGATCTCTCCCAGAACCCCATCCAGAGCAGCAGCGACGAGATCACGCTCTCCTTCAAGACCTGGCAACGTAACGGCCTCATCCTCCACACCGGCAAGTCAGCTGACTACGTCAACCTGGCGCTGAAGGATGGAGCCGTCTCCCTGGTTATCAACCTGGGTTCTGGGGCCTTCGAAGCCATCGTGGAGCCAGTCAACGGGAAGTTCAACGACAACTCGTGGCATGATGTCAAAGTGACCCGCAACCTCCGACAGGTAAGGCAAAGAGCTGTTTAAGTGCATGTGTCAGGTGACGAGGAGCTCACCGTTTCCCCGGCTGCTGGCTTTCTGAGCCTCAGCTCGCTAAGAGACGGAAGGAGAGCTCACTCTGCTGATGGCACAGTTTTATCTCTCAAAGCTCATCTCTGCAGCACAATTTGTTTTGTTTAAATTCAACAAAGGCTGAAGCTTTTGCTCTTGCAAGCTAAGTTTAATTGAACTCATATGAGGTTAGATTATTTGCTCTTGACGAGCTCATCGAAAGATTTAAGGTTGGAAAACTCACTGACTGCAGCTTATTGGCTCTGATGGGTGGGTTTCTTATAAGTGATCCACCCAGAACCCACATATGGAGCCCGACTGGATCATGTGGGTCATACTTAGACCAATGAAAATAAGATAATTTCACAGTTTCAATGCTTTGTTGTAAATAAAACTCTGGAAATGATTGCATTGTGCTTTCATTTACATTTTAGAACTATTTTAGAATCAGAGCTGCACAAATCGACCTAATTCTCCCACCTTCACTGTCTACATCACAGTATAAGTGGAGGGAGACGTGTGCTCAGTCAGTATCCAAACCAAAGAAAACCCAGAGGTTTGTAAATCTTAAACGGTTTGAGTAGATTGACATGTGTTGGGAAGCTTTTCCTCCACTCCTGGTAATGAATAAGGCGTAACTGAGCTACTAATCGGGACTTAACCTGTGGGGTGAAGGCAGATGTCTGTTATTTTGGCTCATTATTGTACATTTCATGATTTAATTTGTCTCCCTCCTTCCTTGTCGGTCTTTTGTTTGATTTGCTTTGTTATTAACGACCTCATTGTTCACTCATGTCTTTCCCATCTCACCTTTCGGCAAAGCAAACAGCCAATGGATACGATATGATAAACAAACTCCATTGTATGGTAGATATCACTCTTATTGTCCTTCCTTGGTGTGCTGTGCACTTCTACCTTTGGGGTTGCTTTACTTTTCTGTCACTCTGCCCTTCACCAGGTTCATCCTCTCTCAGGTTTCTCTGCTTTCCTGATGTGTCCGACTAGTTTCCGAGGCTCTAGATGTAGAAATCAGGCACCTGTGTGTGATAGGAGTACACAAAAAAAGTGTCCATGTGCACAAACGGCCCAGCTTCCCTAAGCCTCAACTTCACCTGAGGAGTGCGTGCTGAGCAGGTTGTGTCACATGGAGAGGACTGAGCACACACAGCCTTGAGCTTCATAAGCTCCTTTGTAAGGGCAGTTTTCTGCTCTTGTATCATCAACCAAACGCTTCACTTTCCAGTTGTGTCCTTTACAGTTTTAGTTGGGATATTGTGGAGAATCCCTGCAGCAAAATGAAAAGTCTGCACTGGAACTATCAGTCGTGTCCTGTTTGTGTGCATGAACTGAATCCTCCTTCAATCTTAAATCATTTGTATGAGTTACTGGAGTAAAACTGGCATTTTACTCCAGTAACTCTGGTTCTTCTCAGGTCCACAAAGGGAGAAACATTCACCTTTAGAGACACAAATGAATCCCTACTTTAGATCAGGCCGAGGATCTGTCCAGAACTTTCACCACAACTTGACCAAAAGGTCCCTGCATTGAACAGATGTTGCTTCTTTGAAAAAAGGATGCAGACAGCTTGCTTAAGTGGCCACCAAAGCTGATAAATAAAGTTAAGCAGCTGTATGCCACCTTCATGCTTCATCGTGCAGGCTTTATGTTGGCCTCACCTGCTCAAAAAGAAATCTAAAGCTGAGTATTCATGATTATTTTCTTGCCAACACTGACCCCCCTGACCTTTCCCTTCTTAAATGTGATGCAAACCTGAGAAATTTAGCTTTTATGACAGGAACAGTTTCACAGTCATCTGTGAGACTAATATTTCTGATAAAAACTGCATTTTTTTATCAGAATAGTGTTAAAAAGCATGCTTAAAGTTCAATTCAACGAATGTTACTCTGAATATGACACCGGTGGGTGTCTAACCTCTGCTGCTGAGACTGTTGGTGATACAGATGTTGTCTTCCAGCTGTTCGTCCTCCTGTATCTCCTGCAGTGGGACTCTGATTGCATTCGATGTTGTTCGTGACACTGAAGGCTTTTTACTTCCTGCATGTTGAACTCTGTTTATTTGTGTTTTCTCCTCCTCTTTTCAACTAAAGAACGAACACTTTGTGTCTCTCAGCTCCTCAACTCGCTCAAAAACACAGAAAATCATGAGCTGGCTTTTCTTTGTGTTTGCTCTTTTTAATCCCTGACAGATTTAAACCTTGTTAGAGTTTTAAAACTCCTCCAACCTGAGTAAAACCTGCAGATGCTCACTGTTGCTTCCTCTTTATCAGGTGACAATATCAGTGGACGGGATCCTGACCACGACAGGCTACACCCAGGAGGACTACACCATGCTGGGCTCAGATGACTTCTTCTATGTGGGCGGAAGCCCCAGCACAGCTGACCTCCCCGGATCTCCAGTCAGCAACAACTTCATGGGCTGTCTGAAGGAGGTGAAGTAACCTGCTGACTGTTTGCAGTTTGTTGGGAGGGGGGGTGCGATTATTTAACCATAAAGACTTTTAGACAGATCCACAGAAGGTGCCAGTGGTGCATCAAGGTGAGTGAAGGTGCTGTTTGTCTCCTGGACGGCTGGGAGCATCAGAAGAAATGTGTTTCTGAGGCTAAGGCTGGTCAGTGAGCTGCCCCCCCCCCCCCCCCCCCCCCCGAGATGCGTCTTATTTCTAACCTGGGTCTCTTTAAATCCTTATTTCAGATGGCTTTTAATACCCAGTAGTATGGTGACTCTTTTATATTATCTTATTCAATTTTGCTGTATTTTATTGCGTTTACTGTTATTTTATTGTTTTGTACTTATTCTTTTCTTTATTTATTATCTACTGTAAACCAAAATGGATTGTTGTAAAGGGCTAAATTACATTTACATTTACAAAAACAGGAACAAAAACATAGAATTCTGAAGGACCGCTTCTGTTCATCCAGATGTTTAAGGTTGAAGGTTTTCTATGATTATCCTGATTGAATTATTCTTATTGGCTGTAAAACAGAAGTGGATGGAAACATTTGTTCTGCAGGTGAGTTTCTGAAACTGCATCATTATAAACTTCTGTGGAGTCACACACCTCACAGGCACAGGAGGTGCTGTTCACCTGTTCAGGTGAAATATCTGCTCTGAGGAATCAGACTTCAGTTTGCTTCATTCAGGTCTGGTTCAGGATTAGTCTGATAACAATAAACGGTCAAATATCAATAATCAGGGAAACTTTTTGAGCTTTCTGAGATATCTGAAAACAGCTGTTATTGCCCTGCTCCTCCTGCCCCTCCTGCTCCTCCTGCCCCTCCTGCCCTGCCCCTCCTGCCCTGCCCCTCCTGCTCCTCCTGCCCTGCCCCTCCTGCCCTGCCCCTCCTGCCCCTCCTGCCCTGCCCCTCCTGCCCTGCCCCTCCTGCCCCTCCTGCCCTGTGGCTCCTGCCCCTCCTGCCCTGCTCCTCCTGCCCTGCTCCTCCTGCCCTGCTCCTCCTGCCCCGTGGCTCCTGCCCCTCCTGCCCTGCTCCTCCTGCCCTGTGGCTCCTGCCCCTCCTGCCCTGCCCCTCCTGCCCTGCTCCTCCTGCCCTGCTCCTCCTGCCCTGCTCCTCCTGCCCTGTGGCTCCTGCCCCCCTCTTCTGTCACTTTAAAACAAACCTATTCATTCTGATGATTAATCTTTATTTTTCTAAACTTTCATAAACTTTCTGGTTTGGATCCATTTTATTTCTAGCCATCTTCATTCCGTTGTTGATCCTGAACAGAGAAACAAACAGAAAACTGAACAATAAAGACTTAAGGATATTTAAGGATATTTAAGGATATTTAAGGATATTTAAGGATATTTCGTCTCGATGCCAGTTTAGAGAACGTAAGAGTCAACCCACACTCAGGCTGATGATGTCACATCTTAGCACTTAACCGGAGCCAGTCAAGTGCACTGTGACCACAGGGGCTTGGATTTCTCTGTCACGGCTACACACACACACACGTGCACGCACACACACACGTGCACACACACAGCATCATATGGCTGCAGGGAGATGGAGGAAGTGGCGCAGTAGCCATTTAATCCCCCTCTGGCCTACTTCCTGCTCTGTGGCATGCTGGGCCTGTTTGCATTATTCCCTGCACCACCCACTCCTGTCAGCCATGTGCACTGACTCACACATCCACAGAGATTCAGAGATGCACCCTCGAGCGTGCACGTTATGTTTGAATCCATCACGATGCGCAGAATCAAAGGTGAAAGGTGGTGTCACACAACAAATGAGCGATGAATACGTTTTACTGCGGCTCACACACAGGCTTTAACTTACAATGAAGCACAGCCTGGAATCAGTGCACGAGCGTGCACGTTACCACCAGCCTTTAGGAGAGTACATGTTAGATGGATGGAGTTATTTAAAGGTGATATATTCTGTAAAACGCCTTCTTCCTGCTCCTGGGAGCATTTATCAGGGCGTCTGAGGTCACCAGCAGGTGTAAAACTCCCCAAAACTCAACCCTGGGATTTATTTAGTTCCCTTTGTTTTAAAGTTCCTCCTTTAACGAGTCGTTCTGATTTTAATTTCTAAAGTAAAGTCACTCCTTAAACTGGGATTTATTTAGTTCCCCTTTGTTTTAAAGTTTAAATCATAAAGTTATGATTTTAATTTCTACAGTAAAGTCACTTCTTAAACTGGCTCCGCCTCCTCTGCTAAGCCCCGCCCACTCACACCAAACAGAGCTGAGACAAAGAGATGTGGTCTGATTAAAGCTTTGTAAAGAACATTTAAAGCAGCTGAACAGTGGAGCTGAAAAACAGGAAAGAATATTCAGGAACAAGCTTTGAAAATAGTGAGGATAAAAGAAGGTAATCAATAATAAGAATGGACTCCAAAAGGAATCTGAATGCAGAGGAATGTTTTAAGATGAATTAAAAACAGGCAGTGTTGGAGCCACCTAACATGCAGGGAAATTAATAAGAAAAAGAGAAAAATAAGTCATTTTATTTCCAAAACATGTTGAGTTATTCTTTTCGGATAAAGACAGATTAATATGTTGAGTTACACATCAGATAATTTACTGTTTTTTACTGGTTTCACAGCGTTTCTGAGTCTGATTCCTTGAACTCGAGCATGAATGGCAGCTCATCCTTTAGGCCTGAAACCCGGTTGAACTGTTGGCTCTGACCCTCTCTCCCCTCAGAGTTAAAGCATCTGGACTGTCTCACATTTAAACTTTGGGCTTCAGTTTGGGAACTTGTTTCCAGGAGTTTTTCTTTCTCAAACAGCTGATTCGACATCTTTTCCTCACCATAATTTTGGGACTGTTGTGGAAGAAAAGAGTCGAACTCATCTTTGATTTAAAAAACAAACGGGACAGCCAGCTCAAAGCCTCTTGAGCTTCTTTCTGCCCTGAATAAGGGCTGAGAGTCGGCCGCTCTGGACTCAGGCAGATAAGGAGCCTCACGGCTTTGTCCCCGGACAGAGTTCGTATGACGAAGCGCTTTCTCTGTTCTGCTTCTCAACACAGAGACGCTCCTCTTGGTGCTCTTTATGATGCTAGTTTACAGTAAGAGTTTGAATAAATGTACAAGGTTAGAGCTGCTCTGAAATAAATGCTGCCTAACACAACCTTTAGATGATGGATGGATGGATGGATGGATGGATGGATGGATGGATGGATGGATGGATAGATAGATAGATAGATAGATAGATAGATAGATAGATAGACGGATGGATGGATAGATAGATAGATAGATAGATAGATAGATAGATAGATAGATAGATAGATAGATAGATAGATAGATAGATAGATAGATAGATAGATAGATAGATAGATAGATAGATAGATAGATAGATAGATAGATAGATAGACGGATGGATGGATGGATGGATAGATAGATGGACAGATAGATAGATAGATAGATAGATAGATAGATAGATAGATAGATAGATAGATAGATAGATAGATAGACGGATGGATGGATGGATGGATGGATAGATAGAGAGAGAGACTGAACTCACTTTTTTAAATAAAGAGAAAGAATAAAAGTGAAAAATCAATAAAAAAGGCTTAAATTGACGGATTGAAATTAAGTTCCAGATAATATCTGTGAGGCCGACTTGGCTTTGTTAGATTTAGCTGAATCAGCTAATAACGGCTCCTACTTATGACATCATATATGACATCATATATGACATCATACGTGACATATTCTGCTTATTTAAAGATCTTGAAGTAGTCGTAGATTCAAGACACGAGAACCAACTGCTTTCCTTTCCCCGGTATAGATTCTATACGTTCATATGCATTATTCCTCCTTCTTATCTCAGCCCCCCCCCCCACCCACACATCTGCAGCACCCACCAGCTCCCCCTCAGTCTGCTGCCCAGCACCTCTCCCCACCATTAGGGCTAATTTGCCTGCTGCCAATGCTCTTGTCCTCGCCATCCACTGAGCAACATTATGGATAAATGTTTTGTTACCATGGCACCAGGTACTGGTTGCCCTTGGTAGCTCCTTCGGCTGGCTGGCCCGTGATTATTATGCCTTTCATAACCAGTAATTACAAAGAAAGCCTACATCTCAAAACCTACAAAATACATAATGGCCTACAATAACACATAATTGCTGTAATTGTCGTTGTCATTACACCTCCATCAACCACTCGCATGGAGGCTCCTGGCAGCGCTTGTGTACCGTCGCCAACAAAGAAACACAAAGCAGGAGTTCACAGGCTGAACGCTGAATACGAGCGCCGCTGACGGCTGCGTCTTCCTGTAGTAACGCCACTTTCTGACCATCATTTAGTCCCTGTCGCTGCGGCTTCTGAACCCGTCGGAGTTGTTGTCCCACCACAGGTTAAATGACTCATTTCTGGTTCTCACGGTGCCGGTGAGTCACTGCCAGTTCGGCCAAAATGTTCCAAAAAGAACAAACTTTGGTTTTCCTCTTTCCTTTCACCGCTTCTTCACCATGTCTTTGGATTTAAATTTAAATGATAACAGCGTAAACGCAGTGAATCTCACTCAATCTCATTCATAATGGATGATAGATAGATAGATAGATGGGTCAGGAACTCTGGGTCAGGAACTCTGGGTCAGGAACTCTGAGTCAGGAACTCTGAGTCAGGAACTCTGGTTCAGGAACTCTGGGGCAGGAACTCTGGGGCAGGAACTCTGGGGCAGGAACTCTGAGTCAGGAACTCTGGGGCAGGAACTCTGGGTCAGGAACTCTGGGGCAGGAACTCTGGTTCAGGAACTCTGGGGCAGGAACTCTGGGGCAGGAACTCTGGGGCAGGAACTCTGGGGAAGGAACTCTGGGGCAGGAACTCTGGGGCAGGAACTCTGGTTCAGGAACTCTGGGGCAGGAACTCTGGTTCAGGAACTCTGGTTCAGGAACTCTGGGGCAGGAACTCTGGGTCAGGAACTCTGGGTCAGGAACTCTGGGTCAGGAACTCTGAGTCAGGAACTCTGGGGCAGGAACTCTGGGGCAGGAACTCTGGGGCAGGAACTCTGGGTCAGGAACTCTGGGTCAGGAACTCTGGGGCAGGAACTCTGGGTCAGGAACTCTGGTTCAGGAACTCTGGGGCAGGAACTCTGGGTCAGGAACTCTGGGGCAGGAACTCTGGGTCAGGAACTCTGGGTCAGGAACTCTGAGTCAGGAACTCTGGGGCAGGAACTCTGGGGCAGGAACTCTGGTTCAGAAACTCTGGGGCAGGAACTCTGGGGCAGGAACTCTGGGGCAGGAACTCTTGGCCTTGGCCAGTCTGGGTCCAGTTGAACGTTTACACACAGGAGTAATTTAACTCCAGACCACGTTATCTGGATGTGTTGAGCAGTTTAATTCAGTTTAATTCAGTTTAATTCAGTCGGACTAACACAATAATTAGATTCTGAGGTTCTGAGAGGTCCTTTCTAACATTTCTAAGCTCCAACCTGAGCAGATTTGGATACTTCAGCTCATATATATCACTACCTGCAGCTCATTGTAGCTTTGATTATATGCAGTTACTCTAGTCTCACACCTTCAGGAGAATAACTATGTGACACCTACAGATTACCCACAATGCACTATTTTTTTCCTCAACAGTTACATTTACTGTTGCAATATAAAAAGGAAAGAGCTGACATTGTGGTGGGCCTGAAACTCTGATCAGGACCAGAACCTCCAGAGCACAGACAGAAAGGGTTGGTGAGGTCAGTAGTTCACGTCAGAAACACGGCGCTTCGGACTCAGAGCTCATAATTTTAACATTTAACCACATTTCAAGATAAATTGCCTCCATTTTTTTGATCTTACCAAATTATAGCTTGTCTGTATGAAATGAATCGAGTATAGAAAAGCTCCATCATTTCCCTGGACCGACTGGGTGGGTGCTGGTGGAGGAGGGGTGGGACTCAGCTCATGCTGTCCTGCTCCTCAAAGGAAATTCTGCCACCTTGTGGACAAGAATACGCACTGCAGGAGCTTTAACGTTGCAAAACACTCGTCGTGTCTCGTGTCAGCACCACGTGACCACTAATACTACAAGGCCTGCATCGGCAGGGAGGTGTTCGTTACAAGTGTTTCTACACGAGGATTATGTGGATATTTAGATATTTCTGCGGCAAACTGCACACATTTACCCCGTCAGCAGAGGTTTCCCGGCTTCCTGCACAGATGATGCAGATGGAACATGTGAGAAATAAAATGATTTAAACCGTTTTTTTTATTAAAGTCCCGAGGATGAACTTTGTCCAGAGATTTTATTTTGTTGGAAGCTAAACAAACGCCAGGCTTTCAGCGAGTTCTCAGTGAGTGATAACACCAGAATCTATATTGGCCAGCAATCTAGAAAGGTAATTTCAAGCCTCAGTCATATTGTGTTACAGTTGCTCATTCTCACACCCCGATAAGGGTGTGTGAGTGTGTGTGTAATGATGTGTGTCATGGAAGCCTGGTGAAGGAGATAATGCAGTGATGGATTTCTTTCATCCAACCATTGTCAAACATTTCCACTCGCCTCACGCACACTTCATATTTCCACACGTGTTTGTGTGTATGCATGCATTCTGCATGTGTCTGCGCTCTTATTGGGTTTCCCTCAGCCTGATATCAGCCCCTGCTCCATCCTCATGTTAACCTGCAGCCTGCATCTGCAGCGCGCTGATAAAGCTCCCTTTGCGTGTTGAAAGGCCTTTTTGCTGTTATTGTTCAGAGGTGGCAGGAACCTCAAAGTGACTTGTCAAATTGTCAGCTACACCCTCCGTTTCTACCTCCACCTCCTGCAGAACCCCTCCCCCTCCACTCCAAAAACACTTAAGCAAAATTATGAAGTCTTTTATCAGGAAGTGTGCACAGTGAGCACATGCAGAGCTTAAAGAAGACACAGAGGAACGTCCTGTTGGTCAGTTTTAATGCTTCAAATCTTCATCACATCTGCAGCCAAAGAGTTTTTATCTGTTATTACTTTGGTTAAATATATATTCTATATTCTGAGATAAAAACAGGGTGTGATTTATAGTTTTATGGAGGAATGAAACTGGTAAAAATAAGAATATTTAAATGAATCTGTTAATAATGTATTTTAGACAATAATTTATGTAGAAAATATAAACATAAACTGATATTTCTGTTTAATCATAATGATTTAATATGATTTCCCATATTAATTTACTCTGTCATTTACAGTTTTAATAATTACTTTGAAAATTTTAATTTATTTTATTCCTTTTATTCTTTTATTTTCATTTTATATTTTAATTTAATAATTTTATAAATACATATTTTTATTTATTTCCCAATGTGTCTTTATATAAATCTCCTTTTTTACACGTCTGAAGCAGAGATTTTGATTTATTTTAAATTCCTGAATATTTGTTGAGCCATTTCTATATTATTATTTAATTTTTATTTTAATTATATATTATTAATTAATTTTTAAGTTAATTTTAGTTAATTTTTCAGAAACAAAATGTTTGTGGATTATTACCTGACATGTGGACGGTTTTCGGTCCAAACTGATCTCACAGAAACAGGTGAAATAAACACAACCTCTGGAATAAGAAGTGAGGACATGGGGTGTGTTTAACAGGGTTATTCAGGGTGGAGCATCAGGGTGGAGCCTCAGGGTGGAGCATCAGGGTGGAGCCTCAGGGTGGAGTCTCAAGGTGGAGCCTCAGGGTGGAGCATCAGGGTGGAGTCTCAAGGTGGAGTCTCAAGGTGGAGCCTCAGGGTGGAGCATCAGGGTGGAGCCTCAGGATGGAGCCTCGTTGTGGAGCCTCGGGGTGGAGCCTCAGGGTGGGGCCTCGTTGTGGAGCCTCAGGGTGGAGCCTCGTTGTGGAGCCTCGGGGTGGAGCCTCAGGGTGGAGCCTCGTTGTGGAGCCTCGGGGTGGAGCCTCGGGGTGGAGCCTCAGGGTGGGGCCTCAGGGTGGGGCCTCGTTGTGGAGCCTCAGGGTGGAGCCTCAGGGTGGAGCCTCAGGGTGGGGCCTCAGGGTGGGGCCTCGTTGTGGAGCCTCAGGGTGGAGCCTCGTTGTGGAGCCTCGGGGTGGAGCCTCAGGGTGGGGCCTCAGGGTGGGGCCTCAGGATGGAGCCTCGGGGTGGAGCCTCAGGGTGGGGCCTCAGGGTGGGGCCTCGTTGTGGAGCCTCAGGGTGGAGCCTCGTTGTGGAGCCTTGGGGTGGAGCCTCAGGGTGGGGCCTCAGGGTGGAGCCTCAGGGTGGGGCCTCAGGGTGGGGCCTCAGGATGGAGCCTCAGGGTGGGGCCTCAGGGTGGAGCCTCAGGGTGGAGCCTCAGGATGGAGCATCAGGGTGGAGCCTCAGGATGGAGCCTCAGGGTGGAGCCTCAGGATGGAGCCTCAGGGTGGAGCCTCAGGGTGGGGCCTCAGGGTGGAGCCTCAGGGTGGAGCCTCAGGGTGGAGCCTCAGGGTGGAGCCTCGGGGTGGAGCCTCAGGATGGAGCCTCAGGGTGGAGCCTCAGGGTGGAGCCTCAGGATGGAGCATCAGGGTGGAGCCTCGGGATGGGGCCTCAGGATGGAGCCTCAGGGTGGAGCCTCAGGGTGGAGCCTCAGGATGGAGCATCAGGGTGGAGCCTCAGGGTGGAGCCTCAGGATGGAGCATCAGGGTGGAGCCTCGGGGTGGAGCCTCAGGGTGGAGCCTCTTGCACCTGCAGCCTCTCCCATGAACCACGTGTTGTTCGGACTCTGCAGGAAACAGGATCCAGTGAAATATATTAAAGCCTGACCTGGAACCTGGAAAATAACACGGTTTCTGTCCCTGCTCAGTGGAGTCCTGACACAGCTGAAATCCACATTTTAGCCTTTCTGTACGGATGTCAGCCCTTCAAACTGCCTTCAAACTGCCTTCAAACTGCCTTCAAACTGCCTCCATCCAGTTCCATCCGTGTTCTGCCAGCAGCTAACGGCAGCTAAATTCTGCCATTTAGCTGCTTTCAGACCAGCTCTGCGCTCATGCTTGGGGGCTGACGCCATTCTTGGGGGCTGACGCCATTCTTGGGGGCTGACGCCATTCTTGGGGGCTGACGCCATTCTTGGTGACGGTGACTGGTTGCACTTCTGGGAAGTTGCTGTGGTGTTATGTGGAGGCTCACTGCCTTCTGTGATGGTGGTGAGAGGGATAATGTGCAGAGGGAGTCACAACAGAGGAACAAATCTCAGGCTCAGCTCAGGGAGGCTTTGTGGGGCAGCACCAGCTCAGGAGCGCTCTGATATTCTGTCCTTCTCTCCTGGAGCTTCTTGCTTGAAAGTAGCTTCCTTTTGCTAATGTTAGAGTGGTGGATGCTGGTCCTGGGGTGTGTTATTTTACATTTTTAGTCTTTTGTTTTTGAGGAGGGACTGATTGAGCTCCTCGAGGGGAACAGGAGGAGGAATGGCAGCACTGTTGCATATATTGATGGTTAAAGAGAAGAATATCTGTAAGAAAAAGAAAAGAAAGGGCAACAAAGAAGGCAGAAGGACAGAGAAAAGCCTGTTTTGTGTCCAGTCCCTGAGCACCTGGAGGGATGAGTTGATTTACTGTCAAATCTGCTGGTGGATTATCAATAATCTCCCTCAGCCCCCTCTGCCCTCTCCGAGCGAGTCGGGCTGAGGACCAGGAGCACAGACACTGATATAAGAAAGAAAAACAAATGGAGGAGAGGCTGTGTTTGTTTCTCTGCCCGGAGAATTAGAGGAAAAAAGGCCTTCAATTTTCCACTTGAGCAGATTTCAATTTACACACACATCCCCCTCCATGACTCCATCCTGACATTGTTACCGACAACATTTAGGCTGCTGTGATGAAAGATAGGTCTCCCTCAATCATTTGTTTTCCATCGGTGGCGGGAGGCGCCTTCAATAAGAAACTGTTTCCAACGGGCTTGAGGAGACAGATGTGAGCTGTGTCCGAGCAGCAGATCAGGTTTAACTGTGTGGGAGTAGATGGAGGCTGCACTTCATTTCTCACCAAAGGCTTTAATGGCAGCAGCTCTGTCACTTGGAAAAAGAAATCTGGTGGTAATTCACTCAAAAACAAGTAACACTGAATGAAAAATGACCATTTAAAGCATTTTTACTGATCTTATTTGGTTTATTCTGTCATTAATGTTCATTTGTAGGATTATTTTTATTCATCAGGAAGTTATTTACTGTAAAATCATGTTATTTTAAACATATTTTATAGATATTTACCAATTTGGAATATTTTAACTGCACCTTTTTGAAGAGTTGATGTTATTTTACAGATTTTCTTCTAAATCAAAATGTGGATTATAATTAGTTTATGATGTAAAACAATAATAGATTCACATCAAAGACCTGAACATATTTCAACATGATTCAGGGTAGATTAAACTATTTCTAACATATAAATATCATCATTAACATTTACTTTCTGTTTTAGTAGCAAGATTAAGATAAAGAAAATGGAAATATTATAAATTATTATTATTATTATTCATATAATTCAGCTTAATTATTTTTGCTATTGTGATAAGACTTTTATTAATTAAATTGGTAAATTAATAAATTCATCTCATTTCATTGAGAATAAATAAAACAGGAAATATAATTTAAACATGTGAATTGATAATAAATTATCGGAAATTCTACTTTATGGTGGCTGATGTGGTCCAGTCCACAAACTCCGCCCCTCACAGCCTGGCGACAGATGTGTCATAACCTCTGGAAATGAGGATCAATATGTGGGTGGAGGACATTTGCAGCATTAAAGGCCGTCTATGAGTGTGAGTCCATCTAAAAACTGCGACGGTTCCAGAGAAGAAGGCGGGGAAATGAATCAAAATGGAAAATTCAAGGAAAGTTATGGAGTTTCTTCTTCTCTTCAGTTTATTCTGCTGACGCCAAAATGCTTAAAATGCACCCAGAGTGACATGTGACATTTCCATAGAACCCTGCATTGTGTCGGTTAAATGTTTGGGAGAACGCAGCCTTCCAGGGATGTGCACGGCATGAACAAGTCAGACAACCTTTTAAAATCCTGAACAAAGCGCCGTATTCAGAGGCTGTTAAGAGAATCTGTAATGAGCAGCAGCGTCTTGTACAGCGTGAGGACGATCAAAGGCTTTTCTGTTAAATAAAAGGTGCATTACAGAAGTGTAAAAGAGAAGGAATAAAAGCTTGGATCACATCTCTGATTCAGCCTCTGACTGCAGCGTTGAATTATTCCTATCATGAAAGACAGAAAACAGTTGAAATACAACTGATGCAATTGTATATTTGTAAAAATCAACTCAAATTATCATAAAATAGCTTTTTTTGTTGCTGTTTTGCTAAATTATGATGTCATGGAGGTGGTTTATCACTTAACCACATCTTGATGTCGAATAATCAATTAAATTAGATATTTGCTGATGTTTAAATGGCCGTCGCAGCAGGATAAGCAGCATAAATGTGGTCGGAGACACTGCTGCACCGCTGATAAACACTCAAAAACAAGTAACACTGAATGAAAAATGACCATTTAAAGCATTTTTACTGATCTTATTTGGTTTATTCTGTCATTAATGTTCATTTGTAGGATTATTTCTATTCATCAGGAAGTTATTTACTGTAAAATCATGTTATTTTAAACACATTTTATAGATATTTACCAATTTAGAATATCTTAACTATACCTTTTTGAAGAGTTGATGTTATTTTACAGATTTTCTTCTAAATCAAAATGTGGATTATAATTAGTTTATGATGTAAAACAATAATAGATTCACATCAAAGACCTGAACATATTTCAACATGATTCAGGGTAGATTAAACTATTTCTAACATATAAATATCATCATTAACATTTACTTTCTGTTTTAGTAGCAAGATTAAGATAAAGAAAATGGAAATATTATAAATTGTTATTATTATTATTTATATAATTCAGCTTTATTATTTTTGCTATTATGATAAAATATCCTGAAAATACAAAAAATACAAAATACAAAAAATACAAAAAAAACAATAATAGATTCACATCAAAGACCTGAACATATTTCAACATGATTCAGGGTAGATTAAACTATTTCTAACAAATAAATGGCTAAAATATTATCATTAACATTTTCTTTCTGTCTTAGTTGCAAGATTAAGATAAAGAAAATGGAAATATTATAAATTGTTGCTGTTTTGCTAAATTATGATGTCATGGAGGTGGTTTATCACTTAACCACAACTTGATGTCGAATAATCAATTAAATGAGATATTTGCTGATGTTTAAATGGCCGTCACAGCAGGATAAGCAGCATAAATGTGGTCGGAGACACTGCTGCACTGCTGATAAACACTCAAAAACAAGTAACACTGAATGAAAAATGACCATTTAAAGCATTTTTACTGATCTTATTTGGTTTATTCTGTCATTAATGTTCATTTGTAGGATTATTATTATTCATCAGGAAGTTATTTACTGTAAAATCATGTTATTTTAAATGGCCGTCACAGCAGGATAAGCAGCATAAATGTGGTCGGAGACACTGCTGCACCGCTGATAATCTTTCATTCAGGGATTATGTACCAGGAGTGAAAAGATGCTCCAAAGATCAAAGTGATGGTGGAGCCCAGATGTGTTCCAGGGAGGAGGCACCAGGGCAAACCTGGGGCCCGCTGCAGAGATTTTAACCCTCAGCTGGCTCTGGAAGCCTCTGGTTCCTACAGTCTCCATTCAGACTATTGTCCTTGTGACCCGGTCCTGGAGAAGCAGGAGAAATGGGTGGATGGATGAGCAGAAGATTGAGGAACGGAACAAGCTCCAAAACAGAACCCTGAGGAACCTCTCAGGCTTCGACAGACATGATCTGAATTTAAACTCCCATCAGAGAGGCTACATGCATATTCAGTCTATCCAGAATGAATCATAAAGTCATTAAACCTGTTAAGATGCAGTAATTATGAATATTAAAAAATGACTTTGTTCCAGAAGAGCGACAGAAGTCAGGAATTCAAGAAGGAAATGACCTGGAGAGTCACTGAAAGGACATTTTGGACGGTTCAGTCAAACATCTGCAGACAGTTGGTGAGGATGTCAGATATGGATGTCAGTGGCTTCATATCGATCAGCTGTGTCAGCCTCAGTGGAGGAAATACTTTCGTAGCTATGTGGTGCACGATGAATATTTAGTCTCTTACTGATGAGCCTCAGAGAATCATTACAGATCGGAGAGACTTGGGATGAAAAAGCCCGGCTGACATACAAATGAATTCATTGTCATGCTGCATTTTGGAGGTGATACGTCATCGTAGGAGAGCTGTCAGGAGGGATGGAGGCAGGATGAGACAGACTGACACATCTGAAACGGCTGTCTAACTGTCCCTCATAATAAATGAATTACAGGCTGCCTGCACAGCCTGACCGAACTTCTATTTATTATCATCCTCTAATTAAGCATTTCGTTCACAGAGTGGCACTTCAACAGAAAACAGAAAGCAGGGAAAGTGTCGGGTGATGGATGCATGCCTTCGACAGCCATTACTCTGCAGAAGGTCCACAGACCTGCACTGCAGAGAGGATCCTGCCGTGGTCCAGGGTCTCAGTTCATTTTAAACTGGCACCCAGTGGAGGAGCATCTTTCCTGCATGGCAGTGGCCCTCCCAGCCCAGTTTTTACTCTCTAAAGCAGGGCCTGTTGCATAGATTCAGCCTCCTTTTAGATGTGATGTCATCGTTTCAACCTGGCAGACTTTTGCAGAGCAGCTGATGCTGTCGATGACGCAGATTTGAGAACCTCCTCCTGGTGGAACTGAACAGAACCTTTAATATCTTTACATAAAGTGACTGGTCTTAATGAGCTGTATTATCCATTCTTTTACCGAAAAAACTGCAGCTCATCCAGAACTCAGCCGCTCGAGTCCTCACTGAGACCAAAGAAGTGGAGCACATCAGTCCAGCTGTGAGGTCTTTCCACCGGCTGCCGGTCCATCAGAGGATAGACTTTAAAGTTCTGATGCCGGTCCATCAGAGGATAGACTTTAAAGTTCTGATGCCGGTCCATCAGAGGATAGACTTTAAAGTTCTGATGCCGGTCCATCAGAGGATAGACTTTAAAGTTCTGATGCCGGTCCATCAGAGGATAGACTTTAAAGTTCTGATGCTGGTCCATCAGAGGATAGACTTTAAAGTTCTGCTGCTGGTCCATAAAGCTCTGAATGGTCCAAAATACATCAGTGACCTCCTGACCCACTATGAACCTCCCAGACCCCTCAGGTCATCTGGATCCGGTTCTTTATCAGTTCCCAGAGTCAGAACCAGACCTGGAGAAGCTGCATTCAGCTTCTATGCTCCACATGTCTGGAACAAACTCCCAGAAAGCCTCAGATCAGCTGAAACTCTCAGTATTTAAGTCCAGGTTGAAGAAACATCTATTTTCAGCTGCTTTTGAATAAGCTTGAGTTTCAAAACGGAATCATATTTTAACTCTTATTTTTCTTTCTTTTGCTTAAATTTTAAATCCTGCTTTTTATTTCTTCTGTTTTAATGTCTCTGTGAAGCACATTGAATCACCTTGCCCTGCCCACTCTCCGCCGTGTGCACGTATCTCAGCTTGTGACTCAGCTCAGTGGTTCCCTCAGGATGCTGTCAGCAGCACCAGCTGTGTGGACAACCACCAGGAACGATTTATATCTGCTGTCGTCAGTGGAGGAACCACCGTAAAAGTGGTAAACGTTATGTTTGCCCTGTCAAATGTGTGTGGTTGATTTACTCTGAGCTCCGGAGGCAACAACAGCTGTTTAAAGAAAAAACAAAGGTGTGGAAAAGGAATAAAACATCTGAGGTGGAGACTTTATAGTTAGAGTCAATTACTGTCCTTTAAGGAGAAAAATGTACCAGAAATACTAAATCAGTCTCATCTCTGACAAACGTTAGGATATAGAAGTTCAACTGATGCATTTTACTCCTTATCTGGGTAAAAGCTCCTGACTCCAGCAGGTTTTTTTTTTTACTAATCAACTCCTCAACAGACCTGTGCATCATCTTATAGTCCTACAACCTTCCCATTTCCATGGTCCTGCTTCACAAACAGTACAACATCCACATTTAGCTCAGCACCTCCTGTGAATACAGGTTCATATGCTGCTGGTCCACATGATGTCTGAGTCACAGTTTAATCATCCAACCATCAGTAGTTTTCCATTGATCCTGCTTCAGCCTGTCAGCCACACAGTTAACTCCATTCACCTGTGCACACAGCTGCCTCTCATCACATGCAATCAGCCCAGCAGATAGTCACCAGCTCCACACTCCATCCTTTGCCAGATTGTTCTTTGCCTTTCCAGCGTTCTCCTGCCAGCTTTACCGGTACCGACCTGTCCCTGAGTCCCTGCTTCTTCTGCCTCCTGGTAATTCGACCCAACCTTCTGTCCCTGACCAAGAACTTTTCCTCTCCTGATTCCTGTTTGCTGGTTTCTAAACTGTTTGTCTGTCTGCCAAAGTCTCAGTAAAGCCTTGAACTTTTTACCACTGTCTTCTGACTCCTTTGTACTGGAACTGGGTCCAAACACCACCCGTTACAGTCTGAGGATGCAGCAGAACCTCTTGGCTTGGACCCTTACCTCACTGAGCATCTTCTAAAGCTGTCCACCTTGACCATGCAGGGAAATGCCTCCAGATTCAGCTCCAAATATGGTTCTTCTGTGTTTTGTCTCAGTTTTTGTTCCATAAATAATGACAGTCATGTCTGGATTCACTGAACTTTAAGTTCCAGGTTGTTTTTATTCAAATTTAAACCTCAGCCCTACTTTTCTTTTCCACATGACCATCAGGAGACATCAGAGAAGTGATAAACAGCAAACTCGCTGTGATAGGATTCATCCGGCGTGTGTTATTATTTGAATTAAGACTGAGTTCATCATCATGCCGCCGCTCTCAGGCTGAATAGACCGGCTTGTTAATTAATAACAACTTGAATGAAAATTCATTTCCACACATGTTCGTGGCGTTCTTCTGCAAAACTGCGATAATTCTTTTATTTCATCTTCTCATTGTGAAAATGTAAATGACTGCGAAATGTGTCCCATTTTTCAGCATCTTTATCTTTGACTGCGTAGAGGAATAACCAAAGCCCCCCCCGCCTTGTCACAGGTGGTGTACAAAAACAACGACATCCGCCTCGAGTTGTCCCGAATGGCTCGACTGCTGGACTCCAAGATGAAGATCCAGGGCGAGGTGTCCTACAAGTGTGAGAACGTGGCCACTCTGGACCCCATTTCCTTTGAGACCCCTGAGGCCTACATCAGCCTCCCCAAATGGAACACCAAGCGGATGGGATCCATTTCGTTTGATTTCCGCACCACCGAGCCCAACGGCCTCATCCTCTTCACCCACGGCAAACCACAGGAGCGCAAAGACGCTGCCCGCAGCCAGAAGAACACCAAGGTCAGTTCAGAGCCCTGAAATGATGTCAGAACACAAGGACCTGCATGTATTTGTTTGGACAGGAGCTCTCGTTTATTCTCACTTACCTGTATGTCGCCCTGTTTGTTTCAGAAAAATGAACGATAATCTCCATCTGTGTCTCTCCTTCAGGTGGATTTCTTTGCCGTAGAGCTCCTGGATGGCAGCCTGTACCTGCTGCTGGATATGGGCTCAGGGACCATCAAGGTGAAGGCCACCCAGACAAAAGTGAATGATGGGGCCTGGTACCACGTGGACATCCAGAGAGATGGACGCTCAGGTCGGTTTAGACGAGACTTTTCTGTAAAATGGAAACACAAATCACATCTGTCCTCAGAAAACCTCAGAGGTGCAGCTTGTAGAAACTGTTGTGATGTAAGAAATCGCCTCTTTCACCGGGCGTATCTCAGTGTGTAGAAGACACTGCTCGAGCTCAGAAATGGTCCGCCATCATGTCTGAAGAAGTGCTGAATAAGCAACAACAGGCACTCTAGCTCATAGCTCTGTTAGCTCATAGCTGCTGTTAGCTCATAGCTGCTGTTAGCTCATAGCTCTGTTAGCTCATAGCTCTGTTAGCTCATAGCTCTGTTAGCTCATAGCTGCGTTAGCTCATAGCTCTGTTAGCTCATAGCTGCTGTTATGTGGCTACTTGCAGCTATAGGAGAGCTAACGGAGGGATTTCTACACAGGCACTCTACTGGGCCCACTTCATCCACACGCCCCCCTGCAGCACAGTTTATTCACTCCGTGCTCTGTGACAGTCGGCTAACTTCACACAGAGTTTGCTGCTGATAGTTTTGAGCAACATGGCAGGATATTTATCAGATTTTGAGTAAGATGGACCTTCTTACCGGAGTGAATGAGCTGTGCTACAGGGGGGCGTGTGGATGAAGTGGTCCCAGTAGAGTGCCTGTGTAGAAATCCCTCCGTTAGCTCTCCTATAGCTGCAAGTAGCCACATAACAGAGCTATGAGCTAACAGAGCTATAGCACACGTTCATTCATTCATTCTTCTTAAAGTATTGGTGAAATAAAGACAGATAATGCCTTATTTAGAGGCTGCATCCTCTAAGCCCCGTTCACTCCGTTATATGGAGCTCCAGTTATCTAAATATCTTCTGAAGGACGCCGACTTTCACCAAACTGTTCTCAGTGAGCAGATGAACGTATTTCATGCCAGAAATAAGGTCCAGGTTTAAAAATACCAGAGTTCACCTTTAAGTCTTCTTAAACTGGTCATTTTGTGAATTGTACTTTTTTTAAAAAAAAATAAAAAATAAAAATAAATTTTCAGTTCTAATCATAATACAAAATAACAAAGCTGGCTGTAGCTCAGGAACCGACCCGTCATCTACCAGGTAAAGGTACAGCTCCCCCAGTCCGGGTCAAAGTGAACCTGAGCAAGATTCTGGACCAAAAGCTGCTGATGTTTTCATTTGTGTGAACAGTAGAGTCCAAATCTACACTTTTTAGTTAGCAAAGAGACTCATAAATGTGTGGATTAATGGGAAAGACTAGAAAAGAACTGCAAATACCATCATTTTAACGTTTTATCTATAAATGTGTGTAGAAGTTACAATGAAGAGACTTTTAATCACAAAACTGAAGAGAATTTAGTCAAAAAAGAAAAAAAAACGATAAATAACAACATGTACAGCAGCCTGAAAGCATTTTTGGACATTTACACCTAAAGAAAAAATGAAGTAAAAAGTTCAACTTAAGTAGTTATTTCAATAAAGTATAAAAATGTCGGTGTTAGATCCATCAAAAACACAATTTTAGAATATATATGCCAGGCCTGAGGCCAGTTTTAATGCTAAACCCTTGTGCAGGCAGAAAAACAAAGCTATAGCCCTGTTGCACTAAGAGTAACTACAGAAGTGTGATGAACAAAATCAAAGAGTCCTTTGAAGGAAAGGCACCACATCCGGGCAGATAAAACACTACGTAAAGTTTGTTCAATCTGTGAACGCTTTAAGCTAACGTTCACTCTGGCTACAGCACAGAAAACTAAAGATCCCTGGTTGCAGTCCAGCCTGAAAGGGAGTTGGCTTAAGGAAAATAAGGTTTTTACTGGGCTGAAAGGTGCAGAAAAACCCATGAGCTGTGCATCCTCTGCAGGCCTCTTCAGGCTTGGGTTTTATCTACCCCTACCCAAGTGAGCCCACATCCTAAACTGCCCCCAATCTGTGTTCTCTCTGCCTCAGGCACCATCTCCGTGAACAGCCGGAGGACCCCGTTCACAGCCAGCGGTGAGAGTGAGATTCTGGACCTTGAGGGCGACATGTATCTGGGAGGGCTTCCAAATGACCGCACCAACCTCATCCTTCCCACTGAGCTCTGGACAGCGATGCTCAACTATGGCTACGTGGGCTGCATCCGCGACCTTTTCATTGACGGTCGCAGCAAAGACATCCGTCAGATTGCAGAGGCACAAAATGGTGCTGGCATCAAACCCTCGTGCAACAAGCAACCAGGCAAGCAGTGCGAGAGCTACCCCTGCAAGAACCGGGGGGCCTGCAAAGAGGGCTGGAATCGGTTCATCTGCGACTGCACTGGGACTGGCTACTGGTCACGCACCTGTGAGAGAGGTAAATGTGTGTTTGGATGTGCTCTTTAACCTTAGAACAGACCAAAGCAGCAGCAGCAGAGTGGCACACGAAAGAAGTGATGCAGCAAGGGAGAAACTGTCATTGGCAACAGTTTGGGACCTGCTGCGGCTTCAAATATGTTTCTGTTTCTGTATTTATCAGACGCTTTTATCCAAAGCAACTTACAAATGAAGATATAACAGCTTTATAAAAAGCTAACAATAAGCTCCATAGAAGGAACCCAGGAGTCCGACTCTGTCAGAGGGGACAGAGTAGAGATAGGGTGCAGGCATAGAAGGAAGAGCAGAAAGATAAAGAGCAGAGATAGAGGGGGTAGGGAAGTACAAGGTAAGTGCTGGGATAGGAGATGCTCTCTGAAGAGCTGGGTTTTCAGGAGCTTCCTGAAGATAGACAGGGACGCCCCTGTTCTGGTAGCGCTCGGTAGGTCATTCCACCATCGTGGGACGACACATGAACAGAGTTTGGATTGTCTTAGGCGTGGTGTAGGAGCTGCTAGACGACAATCCTGGGACCAACGGAGGGACCCAGTTGGGACAGAAGCCTTTGCAAGAGCATTCAAGTAGATGGAGCCGTTCCATTAAGCTCTTTGTAGCTAACATCAGGGACTTGGATCTGATGCGGGCGGCTAAGGGCAGCCAGTGGAGTAAATGTGTTTGGATGTGCTCTTTAACCTTAGAACAGACCAAAGCAGCGGCAGCAGAGTGGCACACGAAAGAAGTGAGGCAGCAAGGGAGAAACTGTCATTGGCAACAGTTTGGGACCTGCTGCGGCTTCAAATATGAATTATTCTCACGGTTTAAGACTCGTCACCAAAGATTTAACGTGCAGAAGATGTTCTGAGGGGGTCTTTCTTAAGGCGAGCTATGATGGTTCAATAGTTTTTAACGTCTAAACCTTAACAGACTGAAATTAAGGTGTATAAAACAGGGTCAGATGTCTGTAACTCTACCAATAAACCCCTCCAGCCTCTTAAGTCTGACTTGCTCCTGGCGAATCCCCAGTTAATGCAGTTCTTTCAGAGTTAGGATAACTACAGATTGTGCTGTGCAGCTCTTTCTAAAACCTGCTCACAGATGCAGTGACTGACTACTACAGCATAGTGTCACATGAGCAAAAACCATTCCTCTTCACCGTCTCACCACTGTCCGATTTAACTGCTGAGCTCGCTGCTCACATTTCATGAAAGAGATGTAAAAGAAGTACTAATCCATTCCCTGCTGACATACATGTTTATGTTTCACATGCCTTGTACCTGCCACAGAGCCTCGCTGCGATCCAGCATCTCTCAGGACTGTTTCCACAAAGCTGAAATGTTCACTTATGGACTCTTTGTTGACCGACTCGTACAGTTTGGAGCTTATATTAAGCTGCACAAGCATCAAATGAGGTTTACTTTTAAGAGCTGCTGCAGTGCAACAGACCAGCATTTATTGGATCGCCTGCATTTAAAGAGACACTGCGGCAATAAAAATTAGAACCGATGATCAAACTTTGCACCGAAGGCAACAACATTATGGTCATTTTGTGAAGCAGGCCTTGGTCATCATACAGCTGCTTGTGCAGTTTGAAGTGGACCAACATTTAGGCACATTTGAGAAGTTTAAAGGCTCCTCTTTCTCCACTGAAACTCAGCTAATGAACAGGAGTTCCTCAGGCCTCATTGTTCCATCAATTATCTTACATCCTCCTGGTCAAGCTGCTGGAAAACAGGCCCAAACCACTGTACCACCCCTGCCGTGTTTCAGATTGAACACATGCACGGGGAACCCTCCAGTGCCCTGCTGACCAGATCCCATCACATGTCTTATAAAGAGTTTAATAAAGTCTGATTGGAGCTGGAAACTAATTTCCACATCTCTAAAGCCCATAAATTGCTTCCTCTGCCTTGTAGCATATCAAATAACCACTTTTTGATAATTTCTTTCTATTTATTCTAGTTTTTCTTCTTCTTAATCCAGTCTTCTGGGTCTCAGTTTTACCTTTGAAAGGAGGCTGATGCTGCAGGGCATCATCGGGTCAGTCTAACACAGGCTGTACATTTCAATTATTCCGTAAGAGGTATCTTATTAAAATATTTCAGTAGAATGATCCAGAGATATTAGTGAGACCCACTCAGATTTGCTTTCTATATGATGGTTGTATTAATAATGAATCTTTAGACATTATCTCCTGTTCTTAGAGTGAATCGGGTTTAATATTCAGCTGATGCTGCGATTGCAGTGAAGTTCTGAGACTTTCGCTGAAAAGTAATGTAGGTTAGAGTGTGTATGTGCAGCATTACACAAGCTGTGGACCCATAAATCTGCTTTTACCGGCACTGGAATTTCAACTTGGAGAGAAAAGAAGTTTTATAACTTGAATCGTAAAGGTTTGGGGTGAGGACACGGTTTGAATTTAGGATTAAGTTTTGTTGAAGTAATATTTGGGCTGCGTAATGAAGGGATATAAATGTGTGCTGCTGCTTTATATCTTGGCACCAAGGCCCTTTGAATGTTGTTCTGCACAATCTTACCTGCCGTTGGTCGCTGGCTCTGACTTCAGACAGTTTGTCCAATGAAATAAAGTGCTGCACTGAGACCTAATGAGTCCAGTAATGGAGCTGAGGATATATTGCTGCTCATATGAAGAAATAAATCACAATTCGCACTCATGATATGAACCCATTCTCTTTTCAGTCTAATTTCCTTGATTTATAGGACATAGATGGGTCCACTTAGAGGATAATCACATGTAGACCTGTGGATCAAGTAATGGAAATATTAATAGTTCCTGGTCCTCTTTATTATTATTACTCCTACTTACTTTTTTGAGTTCCTTGAACTTTATGACAGCTGCCTGATCCAATTCTTCGTGTCACGTAGCGGTTAAGAGGCGTCGAAACAGGAGGTCAGACCTGGAACACATTCTGTAGAAAACCAGACTCCAGTTTATGTTTAATCTGGACAATAAGAAAGAAGGATAAGTCAGTATAAATTCTACAAAATATCTGTGAAAGTAGGAAACCTTAGTTTTAACAGATTAACCAACAACTTTGCTCAGATTCCCCCGAATAGCTTCTGGTTTCATACAGATTTAATACAAATTTTCATACAAATTTAAATCATTTCACTTATTCTTGAGTTTATTTGGAGCACATTTCAAGTACAGAACAATTCAAAGTGCTTTACATATAATAAAAGTATTGCAGCGAGGAGCGGAAAAAGTATTAAAAATATGTAAAAGAATATAAATAGAAAGAAATAAAATAATTAAAATGAATAAAAACAGTCTGCATAAGTTAAAATATATCCTGCAGATTTCATGCAGAGACACATGAGAAAAGAAATGTTTTTAACCTGGATTTAAAAACATTTGGTGACAGTTTAATCTCCTTAATTTAGCATCACAGCTAAATGCTGCTTCTCCAGGTTTAGTCTGGACTCTGGACCGGACCAGCTGACCCGAGTCCTTGGATCTAAGAGCTCTGCTGGGTTTATATTCTCTGAACATATCACAGATTCTGGGATTTATAACCCATCAGGAGGCTTTTAAAATCTATTCTGTGACTGACTGGAAGCCAGAGTAAAGAGTTTAAAACTGGTGTGATGTGTTCAGATCTCTTAGTCCTGGTTTAAACTCCAGCAGCAGCGTTCTGGATGAGCTGCAGATGTTTGTGGAGTCCAGTTAAAAGACCGTTACAGTAATGGAGTCTACTGGAGATGAATGCATGGATGAGTTTCTCCTGGTCTTTTTGGGAGAGAAAACCTTTAATTCTGATGTTTCTGAGTTGGTAAAAAGCTGCTTTGGTGACAGCTTTGATGTGGTGTTGAAAGTCAGATCAGATTGAGTTACAATGAAGAAGTGGATCCTGTTATAATATGATTCATAAACTGGGAGTAAGAACTGTGAAAGAGTCTAAAAATCTAAAATGAGCCATGATTCCTTCTTCCATTCTGGTGTCATGGGGTGAATAATTTTACTGCTGTAATCACAAGTTAAATGTAATCAGTTAAAGAGTAATCAGTAGCTGCTAAATAAGAGAACTCTGAGATCTTCATACTTCACCTGCTGGTTCGATAATCATTTCCTTTTGAACTGCAGCACCAATCAGAAGCTGGGACCATCAGCTCATGCAAAGTGGATGGTTAGCTGTCTCTGAAGCGGGTTCCTGAACTGGACCCTTAGTTGGACTCTTTTAATGGAGCTTTCTGTGCTGTTTTTCGAAGGATTTGGTCTGTATTTGCTGCATTGATGAGGCTGTTAGAACAGATTATTTATCAAAGCATCCAAGGCTGTTTCATGATGTCTCGCATCAGGTGTTGTTTGTAATGTTGATGCCAGAAACACAGAATTTATCACCATTTTGATGCCTGAGCGTGTGCAGTTTGTTTGTCTGCTTTCTCCAGACATGTAAAGCAGATTTACTCCAACAGTGTCATGTAGAGGAGGCCTCAGCAGTTTCAGAGGCTGAGCAGCAGCAGCAGCGAGGCGACTGGTGGAGATGGAGGCAAGCACTCATTTGCATATATATAGATCCCTGCATATGAAATGAGAAAAAGGTGTAGAGTTACATCTCAGCTATTTTAAGGCATGAAGGGATTACTGTTATAGAAAAAATAAATGTGTAAGAACAGAGATAAGGATTTAATCAGCTTCAGCAGAGGGATTTCAGCGATAAGACGATGTTTCACAACAATATTAACCGTTTAAGTTTGGCTAAAGTCTTTCTACTTCTGAAAAATGGGGAATGAAGGTCTTCTTTGGGTTGGTTCCAACATGACAAAGTCGGTGGATCTTAAGTGAATCAATCCTTTGGGCACACTCTGCTGAGACCATCTCACATGCAGGTCATTACACACAGACGCAGCTGCATCCAAGAAATACGACGTGTCAGAGTTAATCTGACAGCCCACATCAGAGATGTAATGAGAACCTAAATTGTGTTTATTACAGCACTCCTTAAATGTGACACCTTGTCAATTAGACATCAGTCACAGCCGCCCTGCTCTGACCAAACAGCCATTTATTTCATGAGCACATGGACTCAGACACATGTGAACATGCACAATTTAAGTCTTTTTTTATCAAATCTGGTGATTACAAAACATTATGTCATGCAAATATTGTGAGAATAAGATTATTGTCTGGCATTATGTATAGTTCCTCGAACACGAGTTGTCCAAATAAAACACAAAAAGCTGCTGCCACTTAGTTCCTGTTCAATACTGCTCAACAACATGCTCAGCCAGTGGTATCCATGATCTCATTCTTTATGCTGCTACCCAAACCCTGTGACCATAGATAAAGTTTATGGGATTTTTTTAGCCTGGTCACTTCACAGCTGGTTGAGATCGCTCCAGAAAACACTGGAGGTCATGAAGAGGCCAAGAGGACCTCATCATCTGCAAAGAGCAGAGATGCAACCCTGAGATTCCCAAACAAGGCACCCTGCTCTCCTCAGCTGCACCTCAAGATCCTGTCTATGAAAACCAGAAACGGGTTCAGTGACAACAGCTCTGGCAGCAAAGACCATTAATGAGTTTGAGATGGTGCAAAGGTGGAAGACATAGAGTTTGAGATGGTGCAAAGGTGGAAGACAGATGAGTTTGAGATGGTGCAAAGGTGGGAGACAGATGAGTTTGAGATGGTGCAAAGGTGGAAGACAGATGAGTTTGAGATGGTGCAAAGGTGGGAGACATGAGTTTGAGATGGTGCAAAGGTGGGAGACATGAGTTTGAGATGGTGCAAAGGTGGGAGACATGAGTTTGAGATGGTGCAAAGGTGGGAGACATGAGTTTGAGATGGTGCAAAGGTGGGAGACATGAGTTTGAGATGGTGCAAAGGTGGGAGACATGAGTTTGAGATGGTGCAAAGGTGGGAGACATGAGTTTGAGATGGTGCAAAGGTGGGAGACATGAGTTTGAGATGGTGCAAAGGTGGGAGACATGAGTTTGAGATGGTGCAAAGGTGGGAGACAGATGAGTTTGAGATGGTGCAAAGGTGGGAGACAGATGAGTTTGAGATGGTGCAAAGGTGGGAGACATGAGTTTGAGATGGTGCAAAGGTGGGAGACAGATGAGTTTGAGATGGTGCAAAGGTGGGAGACATGAGTTTTAGATGGTGCAAAGGTGGAAGACATAGATGAGTTTGAGATGGTGCAAAGGTGGGAGACATGAGTTTGAGATGGTGCAAAGGTGGGAGACATGAGTTTGAGATGGTGCAAAGGTGGGAGACATGAGTTTGAGATGGTGCAAAGGTGGGAGACATGAGTTTGAGATGGTGCAAAGGTGGGAGACATGAGTTTGAGATGGTGCAAAGGTGGGAGACATGAGTTTGAGATGGTGCAAAGGTGGAAGACATAGATGAGTTTGAGATGGTGCAAAGGTGGGAGACATAGATGAGTTTGAGATGGTGCAAAGGTGGGAGACATAGATGAGTTTGAGATGGTGCAAAGGTGGGAGACATAGATGAGTTTGAGATGGTGCAAAGGTGGGAGACAGATGAGTTTGAGATGGTGCAAAGGTGGGAGACAGATGAGTTTGAGATGGTGCAAAGGTGGGAGACATGAGTTTGAGATGGTGCAAAGGTGGGAGACATGAGTTTGAGATGGTGCAAAGGTGGGAGACATGAGTTTGAGATGGTGCAAAGGTGGGAGACATGAGTTTGAGATGGTGCAAAGGTGGGAGACATGAGTTTGAGATGGTGCAAAGGTGGAAGACATAGAGTTTGAGATGGTGCAAAGGTGGGAGACAGATGAGTTTGAGATGGTGCAAAGGTGGGAGACATGAGTTTGAGATGGTGCAAAGGTGGGAGACATGAGTTTGAGATGGTGCAAAGGTGGGAGACATGAGTTTGAGATGGTGCAAAGGTGGGAGACATAGAGTTTGAGATGGTGCAAAGGTGGGAGACAGATGAGTTTGAGATGGTGCAAAGGTGGGAGACAGATGAGTTTGAGATGGTGCAAAGGTGGGAGACAGATGAGTTTGAGATGGTGCAAAGGTGGGAGACAGATGAGTTTGAGATGGTGCAAAGGTGGGAGACATAGAGTTTGAGATGGTGCAAAGGTGGGAGACATAGAGTTTGAGATGGTGCAAAGGTGGGAGACATAGAGTTTGAGATGGTGCAAAGGTGGGAGACATGAGTTTGAGATGGTGCAAAGGTGGGAGACATGAGTTTGAGATGGTGCAAAGGTGGGAGACATGAGTTTGAGATGGTGCAAAGGTGGGAGACATGAGTTTGAGATGGTGCAAAGGTGGGAGACATGAGTTTGAGATGGTGCAAAGGTGGGAGACATGAGTTTGAGATGGTGCAAAGGTGGAAGACATAGATGAGTTTGAGATGGTGCAAAGGTGGAAGACATAGATGAGTTTGAGATGGTGCAAAGGTGGGAGACATGAGTTTGAGATGGTGCAAAGGTGGGAGACAGATGAGTTTGAGATGGTGCAAAGGTGGGAGACAGATGAGTTTGAGATGGTGCAAAGGTGGGAGACATGAGTTTGAGATGGTGCAAAGGTGGGAGACATGAGTTTGAGATGGTGCAAAGGTGGGAGACATGAGTTTGAGATGGTGCAAAGGTGGGAGACATGAGTTTGAGATGGTGCAAAGGTGGGAGACATGAGTTTGAGATGGTGCAAAGGTGGGAGACATGAGTTTGAGATGGTGCAAAGGTGGGAGACATGAGTTTGAGATGGTGCAAAGGTGGGAGACATGAGTTTGAGATGGTGCAAAGGTGGGAGACATGAGTTTGAGATGGTGCAAAGGTGGGAGACATGAGTTTTAGATGGTGCAAAGGTGGGAGACATGAGTTTGAGATGGTGCAAAGGTGGGAGACAGATGAGTTTGAGATGGTGCAAAGGTGGGAGACATGAGTTTGAGATGGTGCAAAGGTGGAAGACATGAGTTTGAGATGGTGCAAAGGTGGGAGACATAGAGTTTGAGATGGTGCAAAGGTGGGAGACATAGAGTTTGAGATGGTGCAAAGGTGGGAGACATGAGTTTGAGATGGTGCAAAGGTGGGAGACATGAGTTTGAGATGGTGCAAAGGTGGGAGACATGAGTTTGAGATGGTGCAAAGGTGGAAGACATGAGTTTGAGATGGTGTAAAGGTGGGAGACATAGAGTTTGAGATGGTGCAAAGGTGGGAGACATGAGTTTGAGATGGTGCAAAGGTGGGAGACGGATGAGTTTGAGATGGTGCAAAGGTGGGAGACGGATGAGTTTGAGATGGTGCAAAGGTTGGAGACAGATGAGTTTGAGATGGTGCAAAGGTGGGAGACATGAGTTTGAGATGGTGCAAAGGTGGGAGACATGAGTTTGAGATGGTGCAAAGGTGGAAGACATGAGTTTGAGATGGTGCAAAGGTGGGAGACATAGAGTTTGAGATGGTGCAAAGGTGGGAGACATGAGTTTGAGATGGTGCAAAGGTGGGAGACATGAGTTTGAGATGGTGCAAAGGTGGGAGACATGAGTTTGAGATGGTGCAAAGGTGGAAGACATGAGTTTGAGATGGTGCAAAGGTGGAAGACATGAGTTCGAGATGGTGCAAAGGTGGAAGACATGAGTTTGAGATGGTGCAAAGGTGGGAGACAGATGAGTTTGAGATGGTGCAAAGGTGGAAGACATGAGTTTGAGATGGTGCAAAGGTGGGAGACAGATGAGTTTGAGATGGTGCAAAGGTGGGAGACAGATGAGTTTGAGATGGTGCAAAGGTGGGAGACAGATGAGTTTGAGATGGTGCAAAGGTGGAAGGTGGAACAGCTCGTGCCTTGGTTGCCCTAAAAGCCTACATCAGTGACTCTGGAACACTGTATCAGATTAAGATCTTCTTTACAATTTGCCAAGGGAAAGTCATAGATGTTCAAACCAGACTTTCAACATATATTCATAGACAAATAATCAGGAACACCTGTGAAATCTGATGCAATCCAATGCAACCTTTCGGCCACAAATTGTGCTCCTACAAAGCATCTGTTCTCAGTTTCTGCTGACACACTCAAAAAGGCGATATTTCTGCTACATTTCTCCTTTTTAAATCACAGACTGCACTGCATTACATTTAAATGTGTTGCATGTTGTAGTGTTTGTGTAACTGTTTAAGATCTGGTGGGACATGAGAACAGTGGAGGTCAGGTCCTTTTTCTTAGATCTCAGTCCTTTATTCTATCTTTGATTCTCTCAAGTCTGTTCGAGACACAATTTTCTCTTATACTGAAGGACTTTGTCTCCACCTGGTGGTACTTTGGTGGCACTACAACAGCCTAATCACACAGTTGAACTGAGCAAAGGGACGTTTAGAGGACACGAAATGCCACAGCACATTATTAGATCATTTATCATATTAAGTTATTGTGACAGGAAAACTAATCACATCTGATTGATGCCACCAGAATGCGAGAAAACAAAACTGGTCCTGCTTTTCAGCTCTGGCTGAAGGCTGGATGAAGTGGAACAAAGACAGTGCAGTCACGATATCCTGCGGTGTTGACAGCATGTTTGATGGGATCTGGAGCACAGAAGACCTCCAGAAATAACCTTTTTTCCCCCCTTCAGGTAACCGAGAAGGTGTAGAATTGGCATTAGATGCAATCTTTTCTCTTCCAGATGCTGGCAGTAGAAAGATCAATATGTAAAAGAAGGTGAAAAAGAACCGGAGGATTAATTCTGTGTGCAGTGATCTTTCCAAGCGAGACAAAAGCCTTAAGGTTTACTTAATTATCTCTCAGAACTCTTAAGCTAGGACTGCACGTGGGCAGCCATGCATGAGTACTGTACATCATATTCAGAATCCTCTGATTTCCAATGAAGTGCTGAGAAACTTCTCCTGCCAACAGGAGGTAAATCTGACTCTGACCATGCCATGACTAATGCTAAACACATGCATATCAACTAATTTCTCATTAAATGTTTATGTGACAGAGAAAATTTAAACAATCCAAATTAAAGTAGCACAGCATTTGTAGCTTGCCTGCTAATTTCCAATCTCTGACACTTGAGCGGCTTTTATAATAAGATGTTTACAGACTAAATTAAGCTACAGCTGGTTGACCTTGTAAAATCAATAACAGACATATGCACACACAATATTCCACACACATACCTCTCATGCATATCCATTAAAACTGTATTTACACATTTAATAATTCCAAAGGTTAGGGGCAGCGTGGGATTCATGTTTCGAACTAACAACCTTCCCAAAGCAAGACAGCCAGCAGCCCCCTGAGGGTAAAAAGAAGGTGGCTAACGTCTCTCTGCTCCTGGCTTCCTCACACAGAGGCCTCCATCCTCTCCTACGACGGCAGCATGTACATGAAGGTGGTGATGCCGACCATCATGCACACCGAGGCCGAGGACGTCTCCCTGCGCTTTCGCTCCCAGCGGGCGTACGGCCTCCTCATGGCCACCACCTCCCAAGACTCCGCTGACACGCTCCGGCTGGAGTTGGACGGGAGTCGCGTTAAACTCACAGTCAACTTAGGTATCGTATGTCTCACCCACCTCCCATCTGCCTCCACCTCCACCTCCACCATGAAATGGTTTAACGCTGAGCGGTAACGTCTCCGATCCCCTGCTTTTCCTCTTTTTGTGTCATCACTTCCTCATCCCTGTGATCTTCTAGGGTTTCTTCCAGCTCAGGAACATACTGTAGTGTTAATATTCTTGCATGGTCACACAAATGTTAGTGAATACAGTTAACTTCTTAGACTCTAAGCCATCTGTCTATCAGACGTTTTCAGACAGCCGCAGCACAGTCAGCAGAACACACGTTAGATGATGTAGAGACTCGGATGTAGTGCCTAAGCCATGAGTTTCAGTGCACCAGACAGCAGAATATTAGAAAAACCTTTTCTTGTGTCTGACATGAAGCCATTTCTCTCACCTTCCTGTTATTCTGTGCGTCTTTTGTTTGCTAACGATGGTATCTCTAACTGAACTGTGTGCTTTTTCAGCATCTTGTTCTTTTTGTTTACCCGTCAGCTCCATTTCCCATCATGCTTTGTCAAAAGATGGTATTCACCCCTTCAAAGGCCTTAAGCCTGCGGCCCGTCAGGCGAACAGCCCGAGAACAGAGCCCAGCTAAACCTGCAGCTGGCTGCGACCCCACCGCTTCCAAACACCTCGAATTTTAACGCGTAAAACACCAGGCGATGAAATCAGGTCACAAACCTCAATCTTCCTTCTTTAACCCTAACCCTAACCCTAATTTGAGTGTAAATGTATGAATTCCAGCAGAGTTCACAGACTTTTAGCTGCTTTACAATCACATTTAGGTAAAAGTTCTGCTGTTTGCATTGATAAATGTAAAAATACTCGCCTCTGATTGGTCAGTCCTCATACAAGCCATCTGCGTAGTTTCCCATAGGCCCTTTTGTTAGAGTATAAACACTCAGATTCAGCTCAGTGACACATGAAGAAGTAGCGCAGCAGCACTCGACTCGATGTCTGGGGATCCTGTGCCTCTGCATGGTGCTGGTGCTGATTGGATCGCGGCTGTTTGCTCCCACTTTTCTGTTGCGGTTGACGACACATGAAACCACCAGCCACATGGTGACCAGCCCACGCTGTTGTTGTGGTCTTGAATCACATAATTTCACATCATTCTCCTACGAGTAACTCTCTCTCTGCTGTTTGAAAACAAATCAAACCGCATTTTTAGTCTTTTCAAACATTTGTGGCTCTAAAATAGAAAGCTGCAGCCACCGTTCTGGTGCTTTGGAGCCAGAGACTGACTTTTCTCACGTGAATAACGCTTAAATCTGAAGTCAAATCGTCAGCGTTGGGTTGGAAAAGCCAAGTTGCTGGTCCAATAAGTGGCCATTTTACTATAAACTCTTGTTAGTGACAAAATAAAACAAATCTTTACCTTGTTCTGTACTCAATGATGTAATGTTCCATGTTATCCTGATTATTTGGCCGAAAGTTAAATGTAAACACCAGAGGAATGAAATGGCCGCCCTCCTGCATGTGTACGTCCCCGGAAGGGTGGACTTTTTGTTTTTGGATGTCTGCAGCAGTAACCTTGAAGGATGCAATTTCATCTGTCATTTATTCTTCCCCATCTAGACTGTATCAGGATAAACTGTAACTCCAGTAAGTTAACACTCAAGTTTCATTTTGCTCTCTATGTTGATGGTATATTGTTGATGTTTGTTTCTTTTTCTGCACCAACTTCCACCTTTTCTTGATATTAAAATGCGGACGATGAGTTTGAGGCGTTCAGAACTGTCGACTTAAATGAAGTAAAACTGGATGTTTGACACTAAACTCTGTTTTCTGCTTAGCTACACAACATAATATGCCTTCACATACGTTTTTATTCTATTTTTCTACAATAATTAGGATAAAAACACGACTTTATGTAATGAGACCCATCATTTGAGGCCAAACTGAATCCAGAAAAACAGATTAAAATATCTTTGACACCTCAGGATTTAAAACGTTGCACTTTTATCTCTATTATTCCTTCCACTCCTTTACATTTAGTGAAAAGCATCAGGGGCCGTGTGTAACCTCTAAATGCACCAACAGAAATAAGTTATTAGTGGTTTAATAGAATGATGCATTGAGCCAGTTGACAAACAACTGGCCAAAGAGAAGATGCACACATCCTCCACAGCGAGGTGATTAATCAATGACAGCAAACATAAAGTGGAAATCCATCACGACTCTGTCATTTATTACAATAGAAAGGCTGTAATTCTCATGATTTAACGACACTCTTTCACACCAACAGAATTAAGAGTCACATTTGATACAAGGGGATATTTCTCTTAATAAGATCACTGAATTCATCTTGTAGGAAACTTGAGATCCAAAGTTGGACTATTATGATATTGTTAAAGGTCTTAAAGGTGTTTAAATAATATCAAATTATCGATGGTGAATCGGTGAGCTCTTTCTGCTGCTTTATAACTGCTGGTACTCATAACGAGCCCATAGAGATCTTTGCTTCGCCGGCTTTTTTTAAGGATGTAGCTGAAGCAAAGATATAAAAATGACTGATTCATTCAGAATGTGTGAGATGGAAAGGAATCGGTTCTGGAGAAGTGAAGTGAAGTGAAGCCTGGTAAATAATGAAGATCCTACTGAAGCTAATCAATGCTTTTCTTCAGATCCTTTTAACGTTTGGACACAGTTACATCATAGAGACTCTCCAGCTAACATTTGGGATAATATTTGGGATTTCTGAGCTGCCATTTTTCTCTTTAAGTCCTATGAAAGAGTTTTAGTCGTTTTAAATTAGGAGCAATGATCCCTCAGCCGGGTCAAGCTTTGGTTTTGGACTCAAATCCTTCAAAATGAACCCGTGTGAGTCCATGATAAATTTAAATGAGTCCACTCTGGGGGGACCAAAGCACATCTGTTTCCAAATGTCACGTTCTCCTTGAAGGGAAAGCACCCTTATGGCTGAAGGCTGTAGGTCACATGATGCTAAATGTCTTATAACATCTTTCTACACCTTCTTCTTCTTTGAACCCAACTAAAGGCAGCAAATACAGAGCTGTAGAATAATTATCTCCTGACTGCTCTGCGTAAATGTTGCGGTTTTACACGTAGTTTAAATGAATGTGATCTTAAACGTGTCCTTAAGAAAACAAAATGAAATCCAAACACAGGAGGCTCGGTCCTCTGTGAAGGTATCTTACAACCTGCCAGCTGTTCATAGCTAAACACACAGAGCACTGTTAGCTGGAGTCTAAAGCTGGAGTCTAAGCTTGTCAAAGCCAAAGAACACGTCCGTTTGGTGGTGTAAAAATGAGCCCATACCAACTGGAACTGGAATAAAACGTACTGTAACCGGTTAATGGCTCAGTTCTACAGTAAAAAGTTGGTGGTTTTAGTTTTAGATCCTGAGCAGAATCTGTTCTATATTTCTGTCAGAGAGCAGCTGGTGGGTCTGCACAACAGCTTAAATGATGCAGTTTAACAGCTTAAATGATGCAGTTTAACAGCTTAAATGATGCAGTTTACCACCTCACATCTCCAAATCTAACATCTGGAATCAGGTAAAATCCAGAGGAGGGAACAACTTAACCACAACTTAGTAAGAACATGATGATCAACAGTTATTAAAGCATCTGTCTGACTACAGATTTACAGAATTACATGATACAGACAGTAAAGCTGTGGTAAAAGATACCACCCAACGTATATAATGTGGGTCAGCCTGTATAAGAGCAAAGCTACTGGGATTCCCTGGTCTTATATTAGATTTATACCTTTGATGGCAGATAACAGTTTATTTTAAGGACAGCATCCATGTTTAAAAATGTTAATAACGGCATCAGACTGCATTGAACTGAACTGTTTAATTTAGAAATGCTTTATCCTCAAATTGCCCCTAAATATACCCCTAACTGTCTAATAGATAAATAAGATAAATAAGATAAGATAAATACTCCTACTTCGTGTATATCTGGGAGACAGCAGATCGAGTTTTTGGGTTCAGGGGACTCGGTTCTCCTTAGTTCAGATGATTTTAATTTAAAGTTAACAGCTAAAAAATATTAAAGAGAGAAACTAAACAGGTAGGTAAAGATTTCTATGAGCCTGTGATGAGGAAAAGCAGTTCTCTGTAGCTTAGTACTCGACTGTATGATATGAGCATAGATGTAAACTATTTTGTATTTTCACTGTAATTTACTGTCTTGACCAAACCTTTGTTTCCCAAAATGAACCAAAATCTCTTAAACTCTTTTCATGGCTGTTTGCTTGGCAGCTCGTAGAATTTCTACCAATAACTTGAGACCAACCGGTGGGAAAACAAAGGTTTGGTTCGAGGCTCAGCATGTCCTTAACTTTGTGACTGACCATTGTTCTCAGGCAAGGGACCGGAGACCCTGTATGCCGGGCAAAAGCTCAATGATAATGAATGGCATACAGTGCGTGTGGTACGCCGTGGAAAAACCTACAAGCTAACGGTTGACGATGATGTAGCAGAAGGTACTTACCTGCACCAACTGGAAATGTTCTCTTGAGGGGGGTGTTGCCATTAATGATTGGTAGCGTGATAAGAAGAGCTATGAAGCAGTTAGCGGCAGTTTGCATTCATCTAATACTGTTAATGTAATTTTCTCCTTAAATCAGCCCTTTTGTGTTAGTGTCAGACAGTGTTCTCTTTTCTTTTCGTTTTTTTTGTCTTTCTTTTCAACCCATCCCCTGCACCCTCCCCATCTCCAGGCCAAATGGTGGGTGACCACACCCGGCTGGAGTTCCACAACATTGAAACGGGCATCATGACCGAGCGCCAGTTTGTTTCCAGCATCCCGTCCAGTTTCATTGGTCATCTGCAGAGCCTTAGGTACAATTCCCTATGAAACATGTGCATATATTGCTATTTTTTAACCGCCACTTCTTTCAAGTTGCCTATAAATCAAATGACAAGTTAACAAATCCAGAGATTTGTCACCCTTTGGTTGTACGACACATTTAACCCTTTAGTTCAGTCACTTCTGCTCCACAAAGGCCAGATTTAATGACCAGCTCCGGAGGCTGGATGCAGTCTGAACCGACTCCCAGAGACAGTTCTTATTATCACACATGCAGGATAACAGAGCGAGTTTCACATAAATCATTTGCTGTATCTTTAAACCCATGAACTGGATTAAGCAGGTATAGAAACGGATGGAGGGATGTTTTTTTGAAAGATGATGTAATCCATCCGGCAGTTTGAAGTAGGACTCTTCTGCCCCCAAATGGCTGAAACAGCCAGCGTCTGCAGCTCTTTTCCAGACTGAGGAACAGGATTTCAGCCGCCTGTTCTCTTCCTTTTCCACAGATTTAACGGCATGCTCTACATTGACTTGTGCAAGAATGGCGACATTGATTATTGCGAGCTCAACGCTCGCTTTGGGATCCGTTCCATTATCGCCGACCCTGTCACCTTCAAATCTAAGAGCAGCTACCTGAGCCTGGCCACCCTGCAGGCCTACACATCCATGCACCTCTTCTTCCAGTTCAAGACCACCTCCCCAGATGGCTTCATCCTCTTCAACTCTGGCGATGGCAACGACTTTATCGCTGTGGAACTGGTTAAAGGGTGAGGACACATTTCAACCTCTTACACATCGAAACTTTGAAGAATTGGCAATGAAATAAAGAATTAACATCTGTTTATGTGACTCTTTTAAGCTTTACAGATGTTTTATAGTGAGGTTTAGCTGCTGATCCTCTCATAGTACTCATAGTATTCTGCCTACTCAACACTGAATTAAATCTGCTCTACATCCAACTATTAGTGAACATCTTATAGTCTAACTTAAAATTTCTATTGCAGGCCCCAGTGCAGCCCTGTGTTATTGTGCTAGTTATGGATGCATTTGTCTGTCAATCTGTGGTTACAGGTTAACAAATGAATCTGTTCTGCCTTGAGGATACTTTGCCTAACCATTAGAAAACATGTTAAAGGGTAGATACTGTACACATGATTTCCATCCAGAGATATGAGCTCCTCTAACTTTTACAAAGGTCTCAGATCCTATTTAGCTTGGCAGGGTTATGGCTTGTTTATCGTCACAAAAGGCAATGTGATCCAAATTTAAAACATTTTAAAGACTTTGATAACATGCAGCAAATGCAAATGTTTAATAAGGTTATATTAAAATAACTGGATTCCACAGCTTTAAGTATACAACAAAGTGTTTTCAGGGAGCTCTTTCCTAAGTTTGTGTTGTGAAAAGGAAATTATTCTTAATAGGAATGATAGGCAAGCTGAACTCGCTTCTCTCCCTCAGAGAGAAGTGCTGGAAAGATCTCTTAAAAGACTAATTAAAAACCTGCAATAGATCAAATTGATCAGACTCTCGGAAGCGTCTTCAACGCAAAATTCAGCATTTTCCAGCAAACGTCTAAAAAAGCCTGATTCAGACAATCCAAAACACCCACTGGACTCCAGTGGTGAAACCTGAGGGTCAGTATAGAGGTATGTATGCAGTAAATAACATTTAAAGGTTAGATAAGCTCTCCAAAGACAAGGCTCTGTTATAAAAGTGTAGTTTGCTGATCTTTCAAACATGAACTTTAAAGACAGAAAACTAAGGATGTCATCAGATTTCTGCAAGTCTCAATAAATCTTCTCTTGCAGATACATCCACTATGTTTTTGATCTTGGAAATGGGCCCAACCTCATAAAGGGGAAAAGCGAAAGGTCCTTAAATGACAATCAGTGGCACAACGTGGCCATCACCCGAGACAACAGCAACACGCACACCCTGAAAGTGGACGCCACCACCACGAGTCAGAGCATCAACGGGGCCAAGAACCTGGACCTGAAAGGTATGTGCAGGAGATGGAACATGGCTGCAGGCGCTCTGGTTTTCCAGAGTTTAGCCGTTATGCCCCCAAAATGCTCAAATATCTTCTATGATTTCTGTTCACAGTTTGCCAGTTTAACAACGGTTTTTAGCCTGTTGTTCTGTCACTTTCCAGTTCCACGTTGCCTTGTACTGCATCACTTCCATCATCTCAGGGTGTGAAGTCATTTAAAATGTGGCAACGTGTTACAAAAACTGCTTTTAGAGGACGAGACTTCCAGATGTAATCAAGTTCAATGTACACAACGTGCTTAAAGGTCCAGCATAGTGAAATCAAGGGGTTCCTTATTCTAAATTAACTAATTCGAATTGAAACCAACCCAAAAACTGGTGAAGACAACTGGAGACCAAGTGTGTGGTTTGGCTCTTCCGGGCTACTGTAGCAGCATGGTGGCAGAAGGCAGCCAATGACATCTTTGGATATAAGCTGTTGATGTACTAAAAACACAGTAATTCTTATTCTATAAGCTAATAACATGTTTCATCTTTTGAGTTGAAAGCTTGTATTTATTTTCTGGTCGAACCCTCTTTGGCAGAAATTACCTTTAACGGTCATTTCCAGTATTTGATGGTCATTATTTTTGTATAATGGTGTATTGTTGTTGTTTGGAGTCATTCCATTGTAGGAAGATATCAGTGTTGATGTACTTTCCTTCCTACTTTCCTTTGGTAGTACACTCTGACAGCGAGATTTAGATTTATTTCAGAATTGCATCTTAGATTCGACCCCTTCGGCTGATAAATTTACATGTAAAAACCTTTATGCAGATTCTCCTGCACTGTTTGTGTACTTTCCTTCCTGCTTTCCTTTGGTAGTACACTCTGACAGCGAGATTTAGATTTATTTCAGAATTATATCTTAGATTCGACCCCCTTCGGCTGATAAACTTACATGTAAAAACCTTTATGCGGATTCTCCTGCACTGTTTGTGTACTTTCCGCCCTTTAGGTGATCTGTTCATCGCGGGACTGGGTCCAGGCATGTATGGCAACCTGCCTAAACTGGTGGCTTCTAGAGAAGGCTTTCAGGGTTGTTTGGCGTCGGTGGACCTCAACGGTCGCCTCCCAGATCTCCTGAATGACGCCTTGTTTCGCAGCGGGCAGATTGAACGTGGATGTGAAGGTACACCGTCCCTCAAATCTCAGCCTGATTTAGACTACTCCAACTACAACTCCAACTCCAGCTCCAGCAGCCCTTTCTTCCTGCTCAATGCAAACAGTAGCTCTTCAGCCCTGCATCCATACGGAAGTCACTCCATCCTTTTAACTGTATTTGTTGCCTCACTTACTCACTGCTAGTCAAACCAAACATCCAATGCTTCCTCATCTGCATCACCACATTTTATCGGCCACATTGGCCATCCACTGACAATCAAAGTCACAATAAGAGCAGGTTTATTTTGCCAGTGCAGCAATAATAATGACCCCCAGGTGCTCGGTTTTGTCTCTTTTCATATGTTTTTGTACAGTTTCTTTTGTTTGTTTTCCTGAATTATGTGAATGCAAAAAGTCTTAAAATACAAAAGATAAGTAAAAGTACTATAGCGACTTAAATGAGTGTCTGGTTTAAGAGCACTGGCACAATATCACAGACTGATACAGACACTCATATTTAAAGCGAAAGTCTACACTTAAGCATGTTTCTTACACATAATTAATTTACCCATCGCTGAACCCTGCCTCCCAGTGTCTGGAAAGCTGCTCATTTCAGCTCTCTGTTTAAAAAAACTGTCAGAATTACCCAGAGTTTACATTTTTAAACAATAAATGCTCAAATTCACCAAGTATTCAGATCAGTCTCTTGTTGTTAGTTGGTAAATATTGTTAAACCACTTGCAAACTCTGTTAGCTCAGCTCCAGCAGATACCTTACAGCTCCAGTAGATACCTTACAGCTCCAGTAGATACCTTACAGCTCCAGCAGATACCTTACAGCTCCAGTAGATACCTTACAGCTCCAGTAGATACCTTACAGCTCCAGTAGGTACCTTACAGCTCCAGTGGATACCTTACAGCTCCAGTAGATACCTTACGGTTCCAGTAGATACCTTACAGCTCCAGCAGATACCTTACAGCTCCAGCAGATACCTTACAGCTCCAGTAGGTACCTTACAGCTCCAGTAGGTACCTTACAGCTCCAGTAGGTACCTTACAGCTCCAGTAGATACCTTACAGCTCCAGTAGATACCTTACAGCTCCAGCAGATACCTTACAGCTCCAGTAGATACCTTACAGCTCCAGTAGATACCTTACAGCTCCAGTAGGTACCTTACAGCTCCAGTGGATACCTTACGGTTCCAGTAGATACCTTACAGCTCCAGCAGATACCTTACAGCTCCAGCAGATACCTTACAGCTCCAGCAGATACCTTACAGCTCCAGTAGATACCTTACAGCTCCAGCAGATACCTTACAGCTCCAGTAGATACCTTACAGCTCCAGTAGATACCTTACAGCTCCAGTAGATACCTTACAGCTCCATCAAATACCTTACAGCTCCAGTAGGTACCTTACAGCTCCAGTAGATACCTTACAGCTCCAGTAGATACCTTACAGCTCCATCAAACACCTTACAGCTCCAGTAGATACCTTACAGCTCCATCAAACACCTTACAGCTCCAGTAGATACCTTACAGCTCCAGTGGATACCTTACAGCTCCAGTGGATACCTTACAGCTCCAGTGGATACCTTACAGCTCCAGTAGATACCTTACGGCTCCATCAAACACCTTACAGCTCCAGTAGATACCTTACAGCTCCAGTAGATACCTTACAGCTCCAGTAGATACCTTACAGCTCCATCAAACACCTTACAGCTCCAGTAGATACCTTACAGCTCCAGGAGATACCTTACAGCTCCAGGAGATACCTTACAGCTCCAGTAGATACCTTACAGCTCCATCAAACACCTTACAGCTCCAGTAGATACCTTACGGCTCCAGTAGATACCTTACAGCTCCAGTGGATACCTTACAGCTCCAGTGGATACCTTACAGCTCCAGTAGATACCTTACGGCTCCAGTAGATACCTTACAGCTCCAGTAGATACCTTACAGCTCCATCAAACACCTTACAGCTCCAGTAGATACCTTACAGCTCCAGTAGATACCTTACAGCTCCAGTAGATACCTTACAGCTCCAGTAGATACCTTACAGCTCCAGGAGATACCTTACAGCTCCAGTAGATACCTTACAGCTCCATCAAACACCTTACAGCTCCAGTAGATACCTTACAGCTCCAGTAGATACCTTACAGCTCCATCAAACACCTTACAGCTCCAGTAGATACCTTACAGCTCCATCAAACACCTTACAGCTCCAGTAGATACCTTACAGCTCCAGTAGATACCTTACAGCTCCAGTAGATACCTTACAGCTCCAGTAGATACCTTACAGCTCCAGGAGATACCTTACAGCTCCAGTAGATACCTTACAGCTCCATCAAACACCTTACGGCTCCAGCAGATACCTTACGGCTCCAGTAGATACCTTACAGCTCCAGCAGATACCTTACAGCTCCAGCAGATACCTTACAGCTCCAGCAGATACCTTACAGCTCCAGCAGATACCTTACAGTTCCAGTAGATACCTTACAGCTCCAGTAGGTACCTTACAGCTCCAGTAGGTACCTTACAGCTCCAGTAGGTACCTTACAGCTCCAGTAGGTACCTTACAGCTCCAGTAGGTACCTTACAGCTCCAGCAGATACCTTACAGTTCCAGGAGATACCTTACAGCTCCAGTAGGTACCTTACAGCTCCAGTAGATACCTTACAGTTCCAGTAGATACCTTACAGCTCCAGTAGGTACCTTACAGCTCCAGTAGGTACCTTACAGCTCCAGCAGATACCTTACAGCTCCAGTAGATACCTTACAGCTCCAGTAGATACCTTACGGCTCCAGCAGATACCTTACAGCTCCAGCAGATACCTTACAGCTCCAGTAGATACCTTACAGCTCCAGTAGGTACCTTACGGCTCCAGTAGGTACCTTACAGCTCCAGCAGGTACCTTACAGCTCCAGCAGATACCTTACAGCTCCAGTAGATACCTTACAGCTCCAGTAGATACCTTACGGCTCCAGCAGATACCTTACAGCTCCAGCAGATACCTTACAGCTCCAGTAGATACCTTACAGCTCCAGTAGATACCTTACGGCTCCAGCAGATACCTTACGGCTCCAGTAGGTACCTTACAGCTCCATCAAACACCTTACAGCTCCAGTAGATACCTTACAGCTCCAGTAGATACCTTACAGCTCCAGTAGGTACCTTACAGCTCCAGTAGGTACCTTACAGCTCCAGCAGATACCTTACAGCTCCAGTAGATACCTTACAGCTCCAGTAGATACCTTACGGCTCCAGTAGATACCTTACGGCTCCAGCAGATACCTTACGGCTCCAGTAGGTACCTTACAGCTCCATCAAACACCTTACAGCTCCAGTAGATACCTTACAGCTCCAGTAGATACCTTACAGCTCCATCAAACACCTTACAGCTCCATCAAACACCTTACGGCTCCAGCAGATAACTTACAGCTCCAGGAGATACCTTACAGCTCCAGTAGGTACTTTACAGCTCCATCAAACACCTTCCAGCTCCAGTAGACACCTTACGGCTCCGGCAGATACTTTACAGCTGTGTTCCATTTAAACTAAAAAGCCTGAATTTCCAAGTTCCCAGTGGGAAAAATCAAACTGGAACGCTCCCTGAATTTGGGAATTCTTTTTATTGTCTCTTTCATCAGTTCATTAAATCAGTCGCAGCTATCCAACCTTTATCAGTGAAGATATCGTTATGGTGTTTAAATCCAGAAAATTCAGCAATGGATGTTGACTCTTTGGCAACATCTTAAGGTTTCTTGAAAAGACTCGCCAGTGGATATTTACACGTTTCATATAAAAAGAGGTTAGAGACACTCCACCTCTTATTTGTCAGCCCAATCAAGCTCCACCCACCATTCCACATCAGCTCCACTCACATGCAAAATTCAACTGTTTCACTGGAATAAAGGGTGAATTATCTACATTTGACCTTGATTGGCTCAGTGCTGCAGTTAGCATATCATGCAAGACAGATCTTACAGAAAAATAAACTTAATAGGCACTGCTCGAGGGAGAGGTTGAAGATGTCTTCACTATGCAAATCAGGAAGCAGGGAATTTCGATGTGTAGTTTTACCTCCGGCCATGAAATCTGCATCAGGCCATATCTGGACTCTAGTCCACGCAGTTTGTTCACAAAGCAAAACTTGCCAAAGGTTTCAATGTTTTGTGTCACCTTCCAACTGTTCGCGCCTTTTTGTGCTGCAGCGACGTCAGAATGAAGTTGAAACATTTTGCACGAACAAGCAGATGTGGACAAAATGTTTCCATCTTTTGTGCATTTTTGTCACCCTCAGAAGGTTCTGGGCCATCTTCCACAACCTCTTCTTGTCTGCATGGAAGTCAGTGTTTCCTTCTGCCATCAGTTGGACATTTATGTAACATATGTTGTGTTTTTTGTTCTGTTTTTTACATTTATTCACATGTCGGACCAATGAATGTGAGGCATTTCATACTAATCAAACAGAAAATAACTGTATGTTTACTGCTCTGTGTGACGATCTGAATGGGCTTGGTAACGATGTTGTTCATTGTACTGTATGCTCTGTGAGAAAGAGATGGTTGATCAATTTATTTTTCCAAATAAAATCTCATCAATCACAGTTGGTTGTCCATTGCATTCTGATGTTTCATTTTATCTGTGCTTGTATGATTTATTTTGTCTTTTGGCAGCACATCATGATCAGTTCTCCAGTCATTCGGCTGCTATCTTATTAAGTTTGTGTTTTATTACAAGTCTTCATCAAATTAAACTGATTTGGGTTTATTTAGCCAGTGAGCATCCATCACAGCTGAAATGATAATTTAACTCAAGATAATTCACGTTTTGTCTCATCAGCTTCATTTCCTTTATTAGTAAACATCTATCTTCACATTTCAACCTTCAACTCAGGACAGTGAACCTTTTCCCACTTTGTTTCCTTCTGCCAACACTTAAAGACACTCTGACTCTGAGGAAACCAAGTGAGGAAGAGTTCCAGCTGTTATTTTGTCCCATTCTTCCTGCAAACAGGTCTTAAGGTGCAGCAGCAGTACATTGGTTTAAAATGACAGCTCTGAACCAAGGATGTCTGCAGCCACTCTTATCTCTGATGGAAGGGACTAAGAAACAAGGAGAGAGTTGAGAATATAAAGGGAAAGACTGTTGGAAATGCCATCATTATCTTTTATAAATCATTACATTAATACAAAGATTGATGTTTCTTTACAGATGAAATGAAGTTGATGAAAAAAACACACGATGTATTTTGAGTTCATGATGTCTGCAATGAGATGATTGTCTTTTATTGATTAATCCTTTTTTTATTTGCGTTTTCCATGCATCACAGTGAGATTTGATTTGCATTGCATCAAAGTTCTCAGTTCAGGTTGCTGCAACAAACTGTTCGACCACTAGATGATGATAGTGTGCCGTTAAAACGCTGAACAGCCGCATCTGCAGCGCTTAACGTCAGTGAACCTCTCACTGTTCCATGTTACATTGAATCCTGAAGCAGATCAGTTTCAAAAACAGAACAAGTTTGCATCAAACGTCTGTTTTTGGCTCCATTCCATCTTTCAACTCATCATCAGTTCAAAGCATCATTTCACAAGGTAAGTCTCCACATGTTTTATTAATTCAAGTAGTTGATGAGGGCTGACAGCTGCATTTATGAAGATTAATGTATGTTATTGTGGAGGAACACAGTGACACTTAACATGACCTGTAACTCAGTAACATCAGTCCTTTTAAACTGAAAATGCTACTTTGTCTGCTGTTATTTTACCCATCTTTGATTCATTTTAACTGCATGTTGCTGTGTTTTGGACCACAGAATGACATTGTTAATGATTCTTTATCAGAAATAAGAGAAAAACTAAATCGAGGCCAGCGTTTGAAATAACTTTTGAAATAAATAAATTAACCTGGTAATTTAAGTAGCAGCGGCCCGTCTCACAGATTCAGAATCACCTTTAAAACAGTTGATAAAATCATTCCTGACCTGCAGAGGAAAAGAAAACTTAATTAAATCATTCTTTCATCAATATGAAAACGCTCGACTGATGTTATTAAGCTGGTTATTAACTGGTGACCCGGTCAGAGGGACGCGGCCTCTCGCCCAATGGCAGCTGGGTTAGGCTCCAGCCGCCCTCCTGAATACACTGAAGCCAGTTTAACAGGCTTCAGCCATCCAGTTAAAATGAATCCAAGCACAGCCAGGCTTCAGCCTGTTGAACTGTTACCTACTCCATGACTTTACAGTTCTTAAAGCTCAACAAAATAAACTGTCTAACATGGAATCAGGCTGCATCACCTGTTGGATATTTGCTGAATCTGCAGCTTAATCCTATCAGTTTCAGGGCAAAGTCGATGCAACATCAGGTAAACACCTGCTGCTGCCATGGCTTTATGGGATCTTTTGGGCCCGATTGCAGCTAAAAGTTAAATATCAGCCCCCAGGGATGCTGTACAGCTGTGTAGATCTAAATAAAACAAGCGTAGACATTTCAGAATTTTGTGTAAATCTGACTCAACATCGTCTCACTTGAACGAAAAGAAGAGCATGAAAGTAAAATGGCTGATACCAAAACACTAAATGATACTTCTTGTTGGCTGTTTTTTTCAGAAAATCTCAGCTGTAACACATTTAAAACAGAAGTAAAAAGGAGTCGTTTTAGGTTGGGAGGAAAGGGCAAAATGCTCGAGTTTGGCCTCTGGGCCATGCTCAGTCATGGATTGATTATTGCTGAACCAGATGTTGTTTGTCCCGTGTGTTTGGTGTCTGTCTGGCTGTGGGGACTGTTGGACTTGGACAGGTCCCAGCACCACCTGTCAGGAAGACTCCTGCGCTAACATGGGCATCTGCATCCAGCAGTGGGAGAACTACACCTGCGACTGCTCCATGACCTCCTACACTGGCACACAATGCAACGACCGTGAGTCCGGACCTCACACACACATCTAATGCGACACAAAGAAAGAAGTGCATTAAATGATCCTGACAAACACCCGAGAGAAACAGTTTCAAGTGTAAAATTACAGTGAAATGAGTCATTTTCTAACGGATGTTCTTCTTAAATCAGGACAATACAGACGAGTTTATGGCTGCATCCTGCTGGAAATATAAAAATAATATAAATATGAAGAAGAAATCGGATTCAAGTGAGTTTCAAGTGTAAAAATTACAGTGAAATGAGTCACTAACAGCTCATTTTCTAACTATCTATCTTCTTAAATCAGGACAATACAGGCGAGTTTATGGCTGCATCCTGCTGGAAATATAAAAATAATATAAATATGAAGAAGAAATCGGATTCAAGTGAGTTCACGATTAACTGAAAGTCTCATTTGTGTGATTCAGCAGAATCGCTCTGATGGAAATAAGCTAAAACCATTAAAAAACACATCTAATGCGACACAAAGAAAGAAGTGCATTAAATGATCTGGACAAACACCCGAGAGAAACAGTTTCAAGTGTAAAATTACAGTGAAATGAGTCATTTTCTAACGGATGTTCTTCTTAAATCAGGACAATACAGACGAGTTTATGGCTGCATCCTGCTGGAAATATAAAAATAATGTAAATATGAAGAAGAAATCGGATTCAAGTGAGTTCACGATTAACTGAAAGTCTCATTTGTGTGATTCAGCAGAATCGCTCTGATGGAAATAAGCTAAAAACATTAAAAAAACACATCTAATGCGACACAAAGAAGTGCATTAAATGATCTGGACAAACACCCGAGAGAAACAGTTTCAAGTGTAAAATTACAGTGAAATGAGTCATTTTCTAACTATCTATCTTCTTAAATCAGGACAATACAGGCGAGTTTATGGCTGCATCCTGCTGGAAATATAAAAATAATATAAATATGAAGAAGAAATCGGATTCAAGTGAGTTTCAAGTGTAAAAATTACAGTGAAATGAGTCACTAACAGCTCATTTTCTAACTATCTATCTTCTTAAATCAGGACAATACAGGCGAGTTTATGGCTGCATCCTGCTGGAAATATAAAAATAATATAAATATGAAGAAGAAATCGGATTCAAGTGAGTTCACGATTAACTGAAAGTCTCATTTGTGTGATTCAGCAGAATCGCTCTGATGGAAATAAGCTAAAAACATTAAAAAACACATCTAATGCGACACAAAGAAGTGCATTAAATGATCTGGACAAACATCCGAGAGAAACAGTTTCAAGTGTAAAATTACAGTGAAATTAGTCATTTTCTAACGGATGTTCTTCTGAAATCAGGACAATACAGGCGAGTTTATGGCTGCATCCTGCTGGAAATATAAAAATAATATAAATATGAAGAAGAAATCGGATTCAAGTGAGTTCACGATTAACTGAAAGTCTCATTTGTGTGATTCAGCAGAATCGCTCTGATGGAAATAAGCTAAAAACATTAAAAAGTAGAAGAAAGAGTCTCATTAATGGCTGTTCAGATATCAGCAAACAGGAGAAACCTGAAGAAGAAACTAGTTCCTCTGACAGTTCAGATCATCTTATTGGACAGGAAAAAACAATCTTTTGCATTAAAACTTAAAATTAGGAGAAATAAAGCAGGTTCAGATGACTTTGAATAAATGTGAAAAGTAGCAGCTGTCAGACAGCTCATTCATATGGTTACAGATGTTTTAATGTCCTGTTTCTGGCTCATTCATATGGTTACAGATGTTTTAATGTCCTGTTTCTGAGCGGCTCCACAGGAAAAGAGTTTGGATAAAAACCCAGACTGCAACCTTTGTCTGTAACTCTGCACCCAAACACTTAATGCAGCTTTTAAATGGATTAATTCAGAGCTGCAGGAATAAGAATGAATCTTTGCTCCCATTGAAACATTCGTATGATAACATCTGGATGGCTCTGATGAGTTTATGAGCGGTTTGGGAGGTTTCAGACTGGATGTAAACCGTGTAAAATACCAGATACTTTGGGTCAGGTGTCAGGTTGAATTTCTCCAGTTGGGTAGGGGGAAATCTGACAATTCAACCCATTTTTCTGTATTCTGAGCCTGGCATAACTTCACTTTCCTCCTCTGCTCTTTGGCTATTAACTCTAATGGGACCTTATCACTTGGAAAAGTACTCATCTATATCATCCATCACTTCCTCCAATAATGAAATGAGAAAGATGCTGATTACGGTTCGTTATAGCATCCATCAAAGGGGGCTGGCTGTTGCACGTCTCAATGAGAATTTCATCAGTTCGTCTATCTGAAATCACATTTCAGGGCCCCAGAGAGTTCTGGTGACTCACCGTGATACCCAGTCATCATCTTTACTCTGCAAAGCAGCTATTCTATGATCCATAAGATCTGTCCAGGAGGAGCCAGCGTCACCGGCTGTTTTTCACAACCAGCTCTGAACTCCACTGAATGTGGGTGATGCTCCACCCGGACCTTTTATTATCAGCAGCTCTTTACTCTCCTCAGTTTGCTTGACTTATTCCTTTAATTCTGTAACTTTCTGCTTTGGTGCACCTTCAGCCTTTCCTTCCCTTCTCTCACTCAGTCTATATAAACCTCCAGATTTGTCTTTTCCCTGTTTCTCAGGTTCTGATTATCCTGTTTGCTCTGGGATATTATTTGGCAGATATTTTCCTGCTCTGGTTTCCTCATATAAAGCACATCTGGTTTTGTTTGAATACTGACAATATGGGATCCAGCTGTATCACTTAATCAGTGTGTGTGTGTGTATCTATAGTATATTTATGAGCCAATAATGATGCTACGCGCTCGAATGCATAGACATTTCTTACCACTAGAGGGCAGACCACCATCATACAGTTTGCCCAGAGAGAGCCCCTGAGGATTCTGGGAAACTGTCTGCACACAGCCTGAAGCATTTTGAAAGCTCTAACGCAGTTAGTTCATGTTGGGAAGTTCTTCACCTGCACATCTGTGTTTGTATACCTGCTGATTGATCCAGTTTTGATCCAGTATGATTCATTTGGATGAATCGAACATTGGTTTATAACTCAATGTGGTGGTGGTTCTGCAGTCTGGGCTCTGCTCTTCAGCTAAATGCATCAAAATGTTCTGTCTTTTTAGGATTTTACATGAAAGCCTCTGCAAACTCACTTTTGGAGTAAGGATTGCACATTTGCAGAGTATATCCTGTAGTTCAAAGTCTGCCTGCTCTTAATGCTCACAGGCTGATGCATAAATGCAGTTGGGACCCTTCAGATATTCCTTTGAAACAGGCAGCTGTCTCTCTGTTGACCTGGACTTGCATCATTTCTGGCCACATTTTGGTGCTGCACACTAAAAAAGTGACTTTACAATTTATAGTGCCTCAGGTTTGTTAAGTTTACATCCATATCCATTCACTGCAGAAAAACAACAGCGTAGTAAATGTCACCCTCCGGGTAACGAAGGTCCTTTTCACAGATTCTGACTGAAACATTCATGTGTGGACTGGAAAACTGAGAGTTTTGGCTTATCATGTCAGATTTTTCACCACTTTCTCCTTGGTTCTGCATCAGAAAACGACACCATTTGTTTGCATTGACAAACAGGGCGTGGAAATGTTCTTATCCTGATGTTCATGTGTACGTTGTCTGAGAGTTTTCTATGAAAAGCTGCATAAAACACCTCCAGAAAGGTTCAGGAGGACATTTACGAGATGTGTTGGGCCATTTGAATGAAATATATCCTCTTTTGTGCCAACATTTAAGGTCATTTTCTGGACCCTGCTCCAACTCTCCAACCTTCATGAAGTTCAGAAGTTTGTTTTTGTGTAATTTTACCTTTACCTCGCCTCCTGCCTTGGATGAGGAATGAAGGCATAAACCTTGTTTGATTAATCCTGTCATACAGCTACTGTCAGTATTACAGCTGACATCACCAGTATCTTTCATTTTAGATAGATATATTAGTTTATTTTATAGCACAATTCAACAACAAGGTGATTCAAAGTGCTTTACAGAGACATTAAAACAGAAGAAATAAAAAGCATGATTTAAAATTTAAACAAAAGAAAGAAATAAGAACAATAGATAAAATCAGGAGTTAAAATCTGATTCCGTTTTGAAACTCAAGCTTATTCAAAAGCAGCTGAAAACAGATGTTTCTTCAACCTGGACTTAAATCCTGAGTGTTTCAGCTGATCTGAGGCTTTCTGGGAGTTTGTTCCAGACATGTGGAGCATAGAAGCTGAATGCAGCTTCTCCAGGTCTGGTTCTGACTCTGGGAACTGATAAAGAACCGGATCCAGATGACCTGAGGGGTCTGGGAGGTTCATAGTGGGTCAGGAGGTCACTGATGTATTTTGGACCATTCAGAGCTTTATAGACCAGCATCAGAACTTTAAAGTCTATCCTCTGATGGACCGGCATCAGAACTTTAAAGTCTATCCTCTGATGGACCGGCAGCAGAACTTTAAAGTCTATCCTCTGATGGACCAGCATCAGAACTTTAAAGTCTATCCTCTGATGGACCGGCATCAGAACTTTAAAGTCTATCCTCTGATGGACCAGCATCAGAACTTTAAAGTCTATCCTCTGATGGACCAGCATCAGAACCTTAAAGTCTATCCTCTGATAGACAGGCATCAGAACTTTAAAGTCTATCCTCTGATGGACCGGCAGCCGGTGGAAAGACCTCACAGCTGGACTGATGTGCTCCACTTCTTTGGTCTCAGTGAGGACTCGAGCAGCTGAGTTCTGGATGAGCTGCAGTTCTCTAACTGACTTTTTAGGTAAAATAATGGATAATACAGCTCATTAAGACCAGTCACTTTATGTAAAGATATTAAAGGTTCTGTGTCACGTTCAGTTTCACCAGGAGGAGGTTCTCAAATCTGTAAAATGTTCTCAAATGTAAAGATGCTGTTAGAATAATCAAGCCTACTAAAGATGAATGCATGGACCAGTTTTTCCAGGTTTTTCCAGAGACATCAGATCTTTTAGCCTTGATATATTCTTAAGGTGATAGTAGGCTAACTTTGTTATTGCCTTAAAGTGTTCCTTAATTTTAGGTTATCAGTAATGACACAAACCTGCTCTACACAGACTTTATGGACTGGACTGAATAGAATTCAATGGATGGCACATAATATGGTGTATAAGCCCGAGACCAACAGAACAGGTGAACTTATATAGATTATGAAGTCTGAGAGTTTCACTTAAAGAGGTATTACATTTTATAGCGGAGAAATCCACTATGATAAGTGTGTGTAAAGGGATGGAAAAATGATTTCAAATGAGCCACGATTGTTGACTGTCCTCTCATCTATATGTACCTCATGAATCCACCCACCTTACAAGGTAACAGGAAGCCAAAAGTAGTTGCCGACAGCATTTAACGAGATGTATAAAATTTCCCTCGGGATGTGCAGGATGGAGGGTATTGAGGGTGGATTGGCCCTGGAGCCGGAGCTCATATCCATCATTAGTCTGTCACATGGTTTACAGTGAGGAGGCCTACAGAAGATGGACTGGCACAGCCAGGCAGTAAACTGCATGTCACGACTGAGCTGTGGCTGAAAAATGGGGATGAAAAGAACACAGGAAATATGACTGGAATAATTCCTGACTTTGTGTTGGGCTTTCTGAATAGAAAGAGATGGCAATGAGCTATCGTCTGTTGGCAGAGAGGAAGAGGAATTTCCCAATGACTCCATCGATTGAAAGTCAGTTGGGCTCTACTGCGGGTTTCCCTCCATAAACCAAACCTTAACACTTTATGGTTCACATGTATGTAATTTGTGCATTGAGTCCCACAGAAATAAGGTTTTCTGAAAAAGCATCAACTCGGTGTATGCTGGAGTGACTTCAAGGTGCCTGTGAACAGTAAATGGGACTTTAAAAAGAGTATTTGTTTCTTTTTAAGGCGTCAGAAATAGCATCCAACAGGTGAGGCTGCAGCAGAGCGTCATTACAAAAGCTGCTCAAGTGTTTAAAATGATCAACATTAAAACCAGTCAGATTAATAAGAAATAAGTCCGATTAAATGTTGGGGTTTTACTTATGAGCCAGCAACAAGTTCATGAATCTGTAACTTTGAGATTTTACCTGTATAAATAAAGGTTAATAATAAAAAAAATGAAAGGTTGATGAAGTTAAGGTCCCACAAACCTTTGGACAGCGTCCACTTCCTCCAACCGCTTTGTTAGGTTTAGGAAAGGATCAAAGTCAGGTTGAAAATGTTCCACATCACACAGTGAGGCTGAAATCTGAAGGCTACCTTCTGCACGATCTGACACTAAACGAGGCCTTTATCATCTCAGATACACTGGGCCGTGTGTGGGAGGTTTCCCAAAATGTCTCCGAGTAGAAAAGGTATGAAACTGCGTCCCATGGGATGACCTGTGGCAGGTGAGAGGGCTTTGCTGCTCTGGGATGCTGGAAAGGGAGCTTGGTTTTCTATGTTGGCAGAAAGTGTGAAAGGAGGAGATTCAGACATTCATACTCCAGAAGAATTCATACTCCAGAAGAACTCATACTCAGAAGAATTCATACTCCAGAAGAACTCATATTCCAGAAGAATTCATACTCCAGAAGAATTCATACTCCAGAAGAATTCATACTCCAGAAGAACTCATACTCCAGAAGAATTCCTACTCCAGAAGAATTCATACTCCAGAAGAATTCACACTCCAGAAGAACTCACACTCCAGAAGAACTCACACTCCAGAAGAACTCACACTCCAGAAGAACTCACACTCCAGAAGAATTCACACTCCAGAAGAATTCATACTCAAGAAGAACTCATATTCCAGAAGAACTCATACTCCAGAAGAATTCATACTCCAGAAGAACTCACACTCCAGAAGAATTCACACTCCAGAAGAACTCATACTCCAGAAGAATTCATACTCCAGAAGAACTCATACTCCAGAAGAATTCATACTCCAGAAGAACTCACACTCCAGAAGAATTCATACTCCAGAAGAACTCACACTCCAGAAGAATTCACACTCCAGAAGAACTCATACTCCAGAAGAATTGCAGAAGACGGGAGTGAGGTTGAGACCATCTCTGTAGCTCTCTGCCACATTGACCCTGACGCCGACAGGCGGTAGAATCTGGATTGATCGTATTAACTGATGCATTTCTGAAAGGGCTCCACATGTTTCTGTATTTATCAGACGCTTTTATCCAAAGCGACTTACAAATGAAGATATAACAGCTTTATAAAAAGCTAACAATAAGCTCCATAGAAGGAACCCAGGAGTCCGACTCTGTCAGAGGGGACAGAGTAGAGATAGGGTGCAGGCATAGAAGGAAGTGCAGAAAGATAAAGTGCAGAGATAGAGGGGGGAGGGAAGTACAAGGTAAGTGCTGGGATAGGAGATGCTCTCTGAAGAGCTGGGTTTTCAGGAGCTTCTTGAAGATAGACAGGGACGCCCCTGTTCTGGTAGCGCTCGGTAGGTCATTCCACCATCGTGGGACGACACATGAACAGAGTTTGGATTGTCTTAGGCGTGGTGTAGGAGCTGCTAGACGACAATCCTGGGACCAACGGAGGGACCCAGTTGGGACAGAAGCCTTTGCAAGAGCCTTCAAGTAGATGGAGCCGTTCCATTAAGCTCTTTGTAGCTAACATCAGGGACTTGGATCTGATGCTAAGGGCAGCCAGAGGAGCTCAATGAACAGAGGGGGGCCGTGTTCTTTTAGGCTGATCCAAGACCAGCCGAGCCGCCGCGTTCTGGACCATCTGCAGAGGTTGTCCACATGTCAGGTGTGTATTTTATTGTATTTCTTTTAAACAGCCAGTCTGAAAACAGTAACTTTACCAGCATTTCCTTTCTTGTGGAAATCATTCTGATGCAGATTGTGTTGAAATGTTTTCAGCTGAGTTGATGGCTCACAGCATGGTAAAACCTTCCTGCCCTCATTCTCAGCATTAGGAGCTCCGGGCTTTGATAAGCCCTCATCCCTGTGCACAGTGTTCATTTCTCTGCCTCTGTTATGCTCACACAGAGCTTTTCCTTGATGTGGAACAGCAGCCTTTGTAATTCCCTTATTGTTTGCCTTCAGTTATCCTGCTGATGAAACGTTTCTCCTGCTCTGCTGCTGCTTTCTGTTGAGGTGGAAGTTACGCGCTTGCATAAACAAATGGTATATTTTATGGTAGTTTTGGTATTGCATTAATCATCAGCCAGTGGAGTTCTGACTTCCTTTATTAAAAGACACTCAAGTCAAAGCTGATGGAGAATTTGCTTGTAGGGAAATAAAACTTTCAAAGGTTACATGTTGGTGGACCATATGGCTTCAAATTCATCTTCTATCTGACCTGCTGAATGTGAAGATATCATGTTTATATGTGACAATGACACCTCTATGCTGGATGTTATAAATGCATAACAAAGCTAACTCAGTGTAGGACGGCAGGGGGGGGCTGTGCACCTCTGTGACTGTCCACTTCCACACAGATTAAGGCTGTACGGTTATATCTCTCTGAAAAATCCAGTTGGAATTCATTTGAAATAAAGAAGCAGCTCTTCAAATGCATTCTGATGTTGTTTAAAAAGACCTTCAAAGCATTTACAGGTAAAATCTAATTCCTTCCATACTCAGCTTCTCAGATTAGTTGGAGCCACGATTGCCCTCTTAGCTCGCTTGTTTCCTCGATTCCCGAACATTTAGCCCGGTCTGTGTGGCTCGCCCACACTGCACAGCTGTTCCTGGAGCTTCATTACTTCAGAGGGGAAGTTTCCCCAGGAAGAGTCTGTCCGGGGAGGAGAAATCTCTCACGCTTGAAGCCTTTTCTCTTGAAAAATTAAGCATGAAATGGTAAAGGAGAGTTTAAATGCTTCTTACTGAAGGTGGGGCTTATCTATCATACTCACATTCTTTTCTCTGGTCGTCGGAGCATCATTTTATGATGAGAATTATTTGGAAATTTCATATTTCTGCAGGTTAAACTGAAGCAGAACCTTTTTCATTATTGAATTATGACAAACCACCTATTTTCCATTGAAAAATGCAGCAAGCTATCAAGATTTGTAAGCACAATATATATTTTTCAGTCTGACCACCCATCTTCACTGAATCTGATGGGCTTCAGCTTCCTCTGTCCCAGAAAATATACGGGTGAGGTAATGAATAGAAGCCATGAGGAGTAAAATAGTCCCTGAGACTAGATTCTGTGCATCATTTTGTGCCGAAAGTAGGTGTAAAAGCACAATTATTATAACACTGATCTTTAGAAACCTTCTTAATTAATGTTTTCCTGAATGAACTCATCAAATAAGCTGGTCAGTTTAAGAGAGAAGGGGGGGGGGGGGGTCATCTTATAGGGTCGTACAGGTGATCGCTGGCCAGCTGGTCACATTGGAGCTGACTGGCAGGTAATCAGAGCGATCGGCAGGGTGACAGAGAGTCTATTTTCTCCTTCACTGACCTTTATATCTGCCCTGCTGATGCTGGATCATTCATTGATCTTTCAACCCCAGCCATCAGCACCAAATGCATCCACGAGGCTGCAGAGTAGCCCCGCCTTCGCTCTGTCTCTCCACTCCTGCTGTTTGTGGCGGCGGCAGCAGATAAAGCTTAAAGTCAATAAAATGTTCTCAGCCTGCAGATAGTTGGGGTTGGTGAAGGAGAAGCTGGTGTGACCTGGTTTATCTTTGGCTGGAAGGGAATAAGCTTTGTTAATACACTGTCGATAAGTGGAGGATAATGTGTTTGTTGACCTTCACCTTCCCAGACTTCCTCAGCTGTTGTTTGTGTAATCTTTGCCCCCTCACTGTTCCACCTCACATAAATCTGGAGCAGGAGGTGAAATAAAAAGCAAGAGAGCAAGGAATAAAGAGTGCGGTGGGGGTGGAGCTGGCGTTCTTCAGTGGGGAGGGAAAAACAGCCATGCATCACATTGGACAGGTCATTTTAACAGTGCAATGCAGCGTCTGAGTGTTCTGGAGATTAGAGAGGCTAATAATTTCTGAGGGCCATGCTTTATGTTAATGTGACAGGCTTCACTGTATATTTCTGCTGAGGCACCGTCTTTGTGCCTCTTAATTTTTCTTTAATGGAACTTTTGTGTTTGTTTCATCAGCCGCCTCTCAGACTTTACCTGCCCTGAATTAACCTGTCTTTGAAGAGGAGGACGTCCTCTGATTATTTCTCGTAGATAAAACCAAGGACATCACTAACGCGCCCACTTCTCTGGAAGCTAAAGATGCGAATGAATCAAGATCCGGAATGATTATCACAGAGAAAGAAGACTTGGTGTACAGGTCACACAGTTGTTTCTGCCTTTCTCGATAACAAAAGACAAACTTTGATTACAAATGAACAGATTATGTTTTTCAGCAGTATTAAGAAGTTCAGTGAGACTGTTACCTGAGAGACTGTTAGCTGAGCGACTGTTAGCTGAGAGACTGTTAGCTGAGCGACTGTTAGCTGAGAGACTGTTAGCTGAGAGACTGTTAGCTGAGAGACTGTTAGCTGAGCAACTGTTAGCTGAGCAACTGTAAGCAACTGTTAGCTGAGCGACTGTTTGCTGAGCGACTGTTAGCTGAGAGACTGTTAGCTGAGCGACTGTTAGCTGAGAGACTGTTAGCTGAGAGACTGTAAGCAACTGTTAGCTGAGCGACTGTTAGCGACTGTTAGCAGAGAGACTGTTAGGTGAGAGACTGTTAGCTGAGAGACTGTTAGCTGAGAGACTGTTAGCAACTGTTAGCTGAGAGACTGTTACCTGAGAGACTGTTAGCTGAGGGACTGTTAGCAACTGTTAGCTGACAGACTGTTACCTGAGCGACTGTTATCTGAGAGACTGTTAGCTGAGAGACTGTTAGCAACTGTTAGCTGAGGGACTGTTAGCTGAGAGACTGTTATCTGAGAGACTGTTAGCTGAGGGACTGTTAGCAACTGTTAGCTGAGCGACTGTTAGCTGAGCGACTGTTAGCTGAGAGACTGTTAACTGAGCGACTGTTAGCTGAGCGACTGTTAGCAACTATTAGCTGAGAGACTGTTAACTGAGAGACTGTTAGCTGAGAGACTGTTAGCTGAGAGACTGTTAGCAACTGTTAGCTGAGCGACTGTTAGCTGCGCGACTGTTAGCTGAGTGACTGTTAGCTGAGCGACTGTTAGCTGAGAGACTGTTAGCTGAGAGACTGTTAGCTGACTGTGTAAAAGTTTACCACAGAAACAGCCTCCAGTAAAACATGGTGAAACTTCTGCTTTCCTACCTCCCTGCTAAAGAAAAACTAATGTACTAAAGGAAGGGTAAAATCAGAAGATTATCAAGACAAAAAGATCTTAAATTAGATTTATGCAGAAAATCTCACAAGTTCTTCAGCTTGTCAGTATAGTAAGCAACTGCTTAAGTATCATGTAGTTAATCTATTTGAAAACAGAAGTCTGACTAAGTGTGAGTCAGGTTTGTTGCAGGTTTTAGGGGAAGAGGTATTCTCTGGGTGTGCTGAGAGGGACCCTGCTCCGATAAGTCGCTGTGTTCAGCAAGTTTTCCAACCCCAACAACCTTCTGGCCCCGTTACATGTAATGATTTCAACCACAAGACCACAGTTCTGTACCAAGATGTGGTCACTTTTTTCACTTCCAGATTATATTTCCTCCAACACGTTCTCCTTTCCAACTCCTCACACATGGACACTCGGCCCTTTGCTTCCTTTTTACATGCACAAGGCATTCCTCTGCAGCCTGTTATGCTTCTGAGGCAGTAACTAAACTGTGGTTTGGAAATAATAATGGTTTAAATCCAGACTTTGTTGGCTTTTTCCTGTGCAGCTCTTCACCAAGCGCCAGGTTGATGACATCGTGTAGCACGCCCTGGTTAATGTTAAATGGTCAGGGCTGAATTATTTTCTTTTTATTACCCATCGCCTTAATGGAAGCCGTTTTAATGCATTCTGTTTGCCTCTCGACCACCAGTGGTTGCACATGCTGGACATTATTGTAATGGAATCAGTGGGAATAATTCCCTGGGAGGAACAAATGATCCATCGGGCCATTTTAGGGCAGAAGGAAGTCTCGATTTGTGCCGTAATAAAGTCGCAAAATGACTTCCTGACATCTGCATCCAGTCCAACACGTAAACACCGACTCTGTGTCAGTTTCTGCTTCAGAAAGATGCGTTTTGTCATGATGACACAACCTGAAAATGGCACCAAACTCGCCGTTTAAAGCCATTGCCAAATGTCTATAAAGCCTCAAAGTTTTGTCTTTTTTTCTGTGAGTTTAATGGAACAGAAACCTGTGAAACTTCAGGACTTTTTTAGTCACATATTTAAAATGTTTCACTCTCCCAAAGATCAAAAATCAGAATGAAAGCTGCGAAACAGTCCTCGAGCTGTGCAATAATTGCTTCTGCAGAAAAAGCAAAGCAATGTTTAAGTACATTCAAATGTACAGCAAAGCACAGTTGTATCATCGCGGTAAACTTTCTGCTGTGAAATGGCTTCAGACACTCTTTGACTGGCAAAATGAAATGATGCAACATCTTGAAATAGCGTTGAACGAGTTATTCCTTTTTAGTCTGTTTGCATTCCCATTTTACAATATTCCATATATGTGATAAGAAACATTTGGATGACTGGAGGAGATGCTGAAAACAAACTGAAGATGTGTTTTAACCTGGTTCAACCTGGATGATTGGGCCTTTTCATGATGTTCAGCTTCCTCACTTCATCCCCTCGAGTGAAATAAAAGTCAAAGGCCTTCCGTGCTGCAGCCATCAAAGTTTGCTCTCCACATTCCCATCACCCAGGAATCAAAGTGAATTTATACTTTGAGTTGTGCCACACAGACAGATGTTCCACACCTGCACATGAAGGTTATTTCAAAGTGTTAGAAAAGCCCTCAAATTAAATAAATCATGATGTGAAAGTGATACAGAATTAGACTGTAGAAGCAGCACATGAGTAAAGTCACGCTTTATCAGGCTCTATGGCACAAATAATGTAAGACACAAATCTTCATGTGGATTATTATGTTTGATTTCAGTGCAAATAATTCAAATAAGTGTAATATTTGAGTCTAATACAACGGATGCATGGATCACAGCTGGGACTCTGTTTGAGCTCCACAGCAGAGGATGCCGGCCCTGACGTTTACTGAGGAGCACCGCAGTATTTCTGCTTGTATTTCCATCTCGGGACAGATTTTGTTGCTGTGCTTTTCCACATGGTGACATTACAGCTTAGCGTTGGAGGCTAACTTCATCCACGGCATGTTTTGATGGCAACAGCTCCCCAAATGAAGATGTTCCTGAGGCTACTGATGAGAACGAATTTGTTTTTGTGCCACTCATTAATCGGATCATTTAGAATTAGTGCCGGAGCATGAAAAAGTGAGCCAACAGTGTGAAACTGCAGCGTAATTAGCTGTGATGTCTGTGTCCCACTCTGGGAAGTTTCAGTCAGAAACAGAAACATCTCTGAACTCAATGAAGAGTTAAATTCCCATTTTTTGTTCAATTTTGAAAAGGAGTCGATTCCTTCCTTAGCTTCTGGTCGCTCGCAGTGCATTGATAAGATGGCAGCACATAAGCTGTTTCTCTTTATCCTCAACATGCTCTTTTCTTTGAGTATTATTGAATCTCTTCTTCCATTCACATCCTGCCTCACGGTGAACAATCTCAGCCTTTGTAGTTGTGTCCTCAGTTCTCCGGCTCATCCTTAGATCCGTCTTTTCTTTCACTACTTGCCTCCACATTCCCGTGTCCTCGCTGGCTCTCTTTCACCTTTCTTTTACCTCTGCTATCTCAGCATCCCCTAAACAGCCACACTCGCCCCATCCCTCCTCCACTCTACCCCACCCTTCCTCTTTCTGATGCTGGGGCTGCTCTGGGATCCAGATCATTGCTGCTGTCTTGATTAAAAGGCGAGTGTCTCCAGACTGGGCTTACATCAAAGGAAGGCTACACTGACACGGACAAAGGCAAACCAAAAGGAATTTTCTTTTTTCTGACAGACTTGTTGGATAATTTCACCTGATAGAAAACAAGAGGAGCCTATACAAGTGGTCATTAAGTGGATGTACATTGCCTCTCTGAAAGTTGCGCAGGATCAAGCAGTTGTCCTTTTCTGTGGCTTTTGAGAGGAATTTCCCCTGATGTTTGTCTGAGAGGGAATGCAGGGATGGAGTGATTGTCAGAGAGATGGAGAAGTGAGAAAAGTGCAGCATATGAGGAGCAAATACCTGCATCTGCTGCGCCTGAAGTCCTGTAGAGAGGAGGATGCTGGAGGTGCTCGTTCACCTTCACTCTTTGTGGGTCATAAACTCTGTTTGCATATTATGTTCTTTGGTTAAACCGTTAAACCGGCTGTCCCTCCGATGTATGTGAGGAAATATCAGGGATGGACTGACTGCTGGTCGCTTTTTCAGTGATGAGACTATTTCTCTGTCATATCGATTTTTGCATTGTGCCTGTCTGAATTTTGCCATCATGTGCCCCATTAGTGCTTTTTCTTTATGGGGTCAGATAAAGAGGGGTTCATTTCACATCCCTGGGCTGATTGTCCTCTACCACAGTGCCTGGATTGGGTGGCTGATTCTGGGATTTATGACTGTCTCTGCAAAGCAGAGCTCAACTCCACCAGGCCGGTTGGTGAGTGCCACCAGATCTCAGGTGGAATACACCTTCTCTGACAAGCATGTGCTGAGGCTCCGCTCCGCTCCACCTGTCTCCATTTTCAGGTCTCCTGCGACTCTTAAGGGGAGTCACGGTGAGTTCCAACGCTGTCCGGTAGGATTCGGCTGGACTGCTGTCATTCCACATGTGGTTTTGTAAATTATATCAAACACGGAGAAGAAATAAGTCAAGAGTAAAATCTGCCAAAACACGCTAAAAACATGGGGCTTAATTTCCCAGTGTCCACTGTGAAATGATTGAATGTTTAAAGCTGTGCATCTTAAGGCCACGGCGGGATAGTTTTGTTCGTTTGCCGAAAGATAAACTTTTATTTTATTAACCTTTATTTATACAGGTAAAATCTCATTGAGACCCAGAGAGACCTGAACTGTTGTTCCAATGTCCGGTGGCTGCAGATTTTCTCTGAATTTGGTTGTAAACAACATTAAACTCTGTCCTTGTGGTGAAAAGCACCGCCTCGGTGGGATGCTGCCGCCGTGTTTCACTGTAGGAACAGTATCTGTAGCTGAGGGACAGACGCCATTTAGATTAAAATCTCAACCCTAGAGTAGATTGTTTCCGCATTGAGGCCTGACTGATGGTTATCTTGGTCAGAGACTTCCAGCCTCCCTCCACAGCTCCTCTGGGGTGGCACTGAGGTAATCCCAAGGGATCTGAGAGATGTGATCCTGAGAGGTTTAAGTCCAGGGCGTAAGCTGAGGCCAGAACCCACGTCTAGAAGGTGTCTGTAAGCATCGTGACCTCAGCATCAACCTGAACTTGCTCCGGTTGATGCTGAGGAGCAGCGACTCTTCTTAGAGTTCCTTCTTGATGACTGAGCTCAGCGCTTTATCCCCAGAGACCCTTCAGAAGCTCAGAGGCTCTTTTTTTCAGAGCTCGTGACCACAGGTTCGGGTTTGAACGCACATCCCGGCTCAGCTCGCTGCTCACCATGACAGATCTTTACAGGGTCCACAGCACCTCAGGCACTGCCCCCCGATGCCGATCAGCCATTCATTACGACCTCGGCTCATGAACAAGACCCCGAGATGATTAGACTCCAGTGTGAATAAATGTATAACATGTCATGGGTAGGAAACTGAGAGTGTTAGAGCAGCTGAAAGTGAGTCAGAATCAGCACCTAAAGATGGGCTTTTGTTGGTATTATTGGTCAGCTGTTTTAATCTCATATAAAGTTATTTCAGAACCTCTCATGCAGTCCCTTGGGAACCCCCCCACCCCCTGTGCTGAGGACTGAAAGCTTAAGAACTGCAGCAAATCTCCACAATAGTTTGCAAATTAAGTCCAGTTAAAAAGAACTGCTTCACAAGCTTACTGTTCACTCTCTTCTAGCTTACTTGTGCTTTTGGTTGTGCCACATGGCCAGTTTCTTTTTGCAAGCCTTGAGCACATCGCTGCAGTTCTGCTGATCAGGAGCCCCACAGTATGAGCTCTGGACCTAAATGTAAAACAATGCAGTCACAGCACACAATGCTGCATTGTGCCCCTCATCCTCAGAGGTAAAAACACAGCAGATTTCCATATTTCTCTTTGTGATTTTGCAAGTGAGCAGTTGTATGGGAGGATGAAGGAGAGAGGGACATGTGACTGAAAATGGCCCCCCCATACAGCATTAGCATATTGTGGATTTTTTATCAGGGCTCTAATTTGCACAGGCTAAAGCAGCTTGGGTGAAGCGACAGGGGGGGGGGGGGGTTCTGGGCTCCTGCAACAAAGTGCTATTGTAGCTGCCATTATCAGCCTCAGCCAAGAATCACCTCATCCGGCTGGGCCTGCTCATTAGCATGAGCTGGCCTATGTTTTTGTGTACATGTGTGTCAGATCGTGTGTATTTGCTTCTTTGTGTGGTTGCTTTGGACTGAGGAAATCATGGGAGGTATCACAATACAACACACGCTGTCACTTGGGTATACATGCACACCTTCGTGCATCAGCTGCTCGTAGAGAAGTCTTACGGGACGGCTTGCCTCACACAGAACACGGCAGCTCAGAAAAACCTGGGAGCTTCATTCCTCCTGCATCAGTAAAACCTGGGAGCTTCATTCCTCCTGCATCAGTAAAACCTGGGAGCTTCATTCCTCCTGCATCACAACATAGAAATAAGCAGAAACCAAAACCAGCAACATGTTTCTTATTCAAAAAGGCAGGTGACAACATTTTAAATACCAGGAAAAAGGTCCGAGGTGGATTCTAACTTTTCCACATGCATTAAGATGATAAAAACAGAGAGACTTTGGGGCACTGCTGGTTTTAACTCATAACCTTAACCAGCTTACTGCTAACTGTATTTAAAAGCCCTCGTTATCGGCTTGTAATCTTACTTTGTGGATCTACTGCAAGCTCTTGTGGTGATGAAAGCAACTGCATGCAAAGTGTCACCGGAATAGTTCAAAGAATCTTATCCGTGATGTTTTTAAACCTAACCAAGAACCCTTGATTTGTAGCCCAGAGCGAGGGATTTATTGCCAAAACCCAACCAGGAGTCAGAAAGGCTGGTCAAAGCGTTTTGTGTTGAGGTGTCACCAAGGCAACCAGGAACTCGCTGTCTGTTAAGGTGATGGTGGTGTAGCTGTGATTTCAACCCTTAAAGAATCAATATTATCATCTACGTCCAACCAGGAAGGGACAAAAGTAAAATGTTGACTGACTGGAACCCAGAGGTGAAATAATCTTGGTGTCGATCTGGCATTTCATCGTTGAAAAGCTGAGTGTAACCGTGCCATCCATCCAGTCTGTGGTTGTTAAAGGAAACTCATATTTACCCCCCTCTGCTCTGAATGGTCAGAAATTGCAGAGAACAAAGCAAACTGTCCACAAGGCAACCATTGTGCACAGGAAACACAATGATTTCAGGCAGATTCTCCTCTCCAGACTTTGTGAAAAAATCCCCAAACACACCGTAAAGCATCTTGTCCAGAGTTATTACGAAATCATTCACTGACTTCTGCCACAGGAGCAGCAGTGGTGGTGTGCGACTTCCTCTTTCAACAACTCATTCAGGGATTTTTCAAAAACCTTGACCAGGACAGATAGACAGAAGAAGATAAAGCATCATCACCAAATAATAAGCATTGTGCAGTCAAATGAATGGGATGTGGTTCTTGTTTCAGATTCATAATTCTCCCTCTGCTCTGTTCAGCTGGGACCACGTACATCTTTGGAAAAGGAGGAGGGCTCATTACGTTCAACTGGCCAGCCAATGAGAGGCCGAGCACCAGAACAGACAGACTGACCGTCGGCTTCAGCACCTCCCTGAAAGACGGCATCCTGGTCAGAATTGACAGTGCACCTGGCCTGGGGGATTATCTCATGCTGCACATAGTGAGTTCTCACAAACAGCCAGATCTCTTTTTTCTGGGTGTTGATTTCCTTTCCTGTGTTATAGTGCACTTTCTGGGTTTTTTTTGTTGCTCTGCAGGCAAACAGAGCTGCTTAAGCCACATCTGCTGCACCCCCTGATAGGGTCCAGTTAGTTCCAGAATCAGAATATCCTTTATTGTAATAAATACAAAGAAATTAGGTCAAACACGTTAGTGTCAAACAAAAGTGTGTGAAAGAAGAATTCCTTCTTTTACAGTTTCAAAGACTTCCCAAAGCAAATGCTAGACAGCGCTTTGTAAAGGCTAATTAATGGTTTCTACTTCCATCGGTCATGACTGCTCTGCAGGGGTTCAGGTGACATTTATTTCACCATATGAACCAGTTCTCGAGGTCCCCTGAGGTCCCGTCATCAGAGGTTTGCATGCTGGCCATACTTTGTGGATTGTATGGATGGCAAATGTATAGATATAACAGCCTGAAAATAAACAAAAGGCCTCATCTAACGTTCCTCATGAAGTTACAGGCGGTTTGTGTCCTATAAATGAAACTGTCCTGCAGGCCCAGGCTGTAATGCCCCCATGGAAAAGTTATCTTAGCTTGTAAACACTTTCTATGGCAGCCATGTATTGGCTTTGGGGGAATTCTTCTCATCCATTCTTGCAGCGAACACATCTCTTGAGTGGGTTTCTGCTCATACTCACAGCTCATAGGGAGACTATAAGGTTTTATATCTTATTTGCTGGTTTTGTTTCCATAAGAGATCCTTTTTAGAAGCACATTAATGTCTTCACACCTCACAGTTGCGTTTTTTCTCCTTTCAGCAACAAGGTAAAATTGGAGTGACCTTCAACATTGGCACCGTGGACATCAGTGTGCAGGAAAGCAGCACCCCAGTGAATGATGGGAAGTACCATGTAGTCCGTTTCACCAGGAATGGTGGCAATGCTACGCTGCAGGTGGATAACTGGTCCATCAATGAACATTTCCCCACAGGTACGACACCAACAAGTCATAGCTGGTATTAAAGTTGTATTAAAAGCTCTAATGAGGGGATGGGATCATGTGACCCAGCTGAGAAATTCACTGGGCAGCATCTGCTTCAGAGGACCGACATCATTAAAGTCTCCATTTAACCTTTAAAACACTTTAAAAATACTTTAAAACAGTCAGAAGCTCATGTAAATCCTTTGATTTACAACATCATGGCATTTATGTGCCACAATCCACTTCCTATTCTTCTTTAAAAACCTTTTCTCTCCTTTTTTCTGCTCTTTTTCTTTAAGAAGTGACTTAACGCAGTACTTTAGGCAGGAGTTTTGTAATCTGTGAACTCTGGAGACCTCTGTTGGCCTCCAGCTGAAACTGCAACATCCAATCTGAGGCCCGGCTCTCCTCGTGGGTTTGAATATGTCTGAGAGTTTGAATATGTACTCAGCCTTATTGTGCATCAGGTCAGTTAGTCGGATTATTGATATTTATGCTGCAAAAGGAAGAGTTACAGTGGCTCATAGATTATTTTGTCTTTGTTTTCTAGTTTATTCACAGTTTGGGTTTGTAAATGAGAGGAAAGAAAGTGTAAAAAGGTGACAGCAAACAGACAAACCGGACCTTTCCCATCTTTACAGAAGCAGCATTTAGACACAGCAAAGCCTGGCAGAGGATGTTTGATTCATTTGTGCTGCCTCTCTCAGCTCCCACACTCTCCTTTGTTTCTCTGAGGCATGCCATGACAGCCAGCTGTATTCTCTATTTTCCACTTCAACCTGCAAGCACAGACAAAGGAGGAAGGGACAGAGCTTTGCCTTCAGAGTCCAGAGTTTAGAGACCAAATACGATCATGTGAAAAGAGATTTCAAGGTTCCACATATCAAAACATGTTAAGAACATCATCTGATCAGGTATTAAAATGTCATAATTCAACAGCAACACATGGCTTATCACACCGTGTCATTATTCACTGAACAAAAACTGAGAAAAACTAAGTGAACCCTCACTGCTTCCACAGGAACTAAGAGGGTAAGAAGCAGCCAGGAGCTGCTGATCGATGCTCTGATTAACTGATCAATGCTCTGATTAACTGATCAATGCTCTGATTAACTGATCCTCAGTCAGTGTGAGCAGCTCTATAAAAGCAGGAGTTCTGTCAGTTTAACACGATGCCAAGGAGGAAAGACACCAGCAATGATCTCAGAGAAGCAGCTGCTGCTGCCCATCAGTCTGGGAAGGGTTATAAGGCCATTTCCAGACTATCTGGAGTCCATCATTCTACAGAGAGAAAGATTATTCACAAGTGGAAAACATTCAGGACAGCTGTCAATCTTCCCAGGAGCGGACGTCCCAGCAAGTTCACCCCAAGGTGAAGAAGCCCAGAGCTACATCTCAGACTCTACAGGCCTCAGTTAGCATGCTAAAGGTTAAAGGTCACCCCAAGGTGAAAAAGCCCAGAGCTACATCTCAGACTCTACAGGCCTCAGTTAGCATGTTAAAGGTCAAAGGTCACCCCAAGGTGAAAAAGCCCAGAGCTACATCTCAGACTCTACAGGCCTCAGTTAGCATGTTAAAGGTTAAAGGTCACCCCAAGGTGAAAAAGCCCAGAGCTACATCTCAGACTCTACAGGCCTCAGTTAGCATGTTAAAGGTTAAAGGTCACCCCAAGGTGAAGAAGCCCAGAGCTACATCTCAGACTCTACAGGCCTCAGTTAGCATGTTAAAGGTTAAAGGTCACCCCAAGGTGAAAAAGCCCAGAGCTACATCTCAGACTCTATAGGCCTCAGTTAGCATGCTAAAGGTTAAAGGTCACCCCAAGGTGAAAAAGCCCAGAGCTACATCTCAGACTCTACAGGCCTCAGTTAGCATGCTAAAGGTTAAAGGTCACCCCAAGGTGAAAAAGCCCAGAGCTACATCTCAGACTCTACAGGCCTCAGTTAGCATGTTAAAGGTCAAAGGTCATGACAGCACAGTTAGAAAAAGACTGAACAAGGATGGCTTGTTTGGAAGGGCTGCAGGAGAAAGCCTCTTCTCTCTAAAAAGAACATGGCAGCACAGCTTAGGTTTGCAAAGCTGCATCTGAACAAAGCTCAAGACTTCTGGAACAATGTCCTTTGGACAGACCAGAGCAAAGTGGAGATGTTTGGTCCTAATGCACAGCAGCACGTTTGGAGGAAACCAAACACAGCATATCAGCACAAACACCTCATACCAGCTGTCACACAGGAAACCATTACTGCAGCTCACTGCTGCTGAAGCTGCTGCATCAGGGGTTCACTTAGTTTTGGACCTGATGACCTTTTATGACCTGATGACCTTTTATGACCTGATGATCTTTTAAAACCTTTCTATCAATCACATTTTCCAAACTGTTATCATCAGTCCTACTTTTTATTCCTCCAACAGCTTCCCTTTACATCGGTGCATCAGTCATGATTTTTAAACAAGTCGTGTTCTTTCCCACCAGCCTGCTCTGATGCTTCAGTGATCCACTTCTCCATGGGTGATCACCACCCTGGAGTCTTCAAACACTGTGTTAGAGAATTAGTTCTGCTGTTCTGGATCTTTGGGTATAATGTCCATCAATTCAGTGTGACCCACTGCATTTCAGGGCTTTTCAAGTATTCAGCTGTTTGGCAGTGTTTGCAGGTACTTGGCCTAGATGTGGATATGATGGACACACAAGCCTCTTTTCAGCAGACAGCAGTAGTAGAGAAGGATCAGAGTTTGGTACAGCTCTGAAGGGAATAACCTCACTTTAACATGCATGCTAATGCTGGTCCCTGCAGCTGAATACTGTCTGTGACCCCCCTGGGAATTTAGCATTGTTCTCAGGTGAAACAGTCTGTGTTTGCAGACCACCAGCACTGCCTATGGTTCGGCCCTCCAATCAAAGTCGAGCTTTAAAGTCAGGCATTCTGCCTCCAGATCCTGAGGGGCTTGAGCTTCCCTTACAGCCTGGTGACAGACCTTAGATCCATCTGTTGGGAGCATACACCTAAATAACCCCTATTTAGGTGTATGCTCCCAACAGATGGATCTAACTGGGCTTCAGCTTTAAGGTAGTTTTATCTTTAAGTTCAGAGAAGCTTCTCATTTGTTTTAATTCATTCCTTAAGTATCTGCTGCTGCTGAAGTAATGTTTTATACAGTCAACAGTAACATGTCGGAGGATCCAGGGAGCCTCTGTAAAGCCACGTCAGCTTCTAATTATTAGCCTGATTCTTTCATTGGAAGAACCAAGAACAAGCTGGAGAAATCGTTTATTAAATAAAGTATTTATTAGAGTTTACATAGTAAAGTATATTGCAGCTGGACTCAGAGTGCCAGAGCAGGAAATCCGTCAGGCCGAGCCCCGATATCCGGAAACATTTCATATTTATATTCAGCTTTATCTCACAGAGGTTGTATTCACACTTGTCAGAGTATAATTGGCCAGTTCTTAGTGGCATGACCAGGCCAAACACTGTCCTTGTTGTGTTCTTTGGATGTGATAAACTGTTTTAGGCTCGGATCTAATGTACCAGACCTATCTGCTCCAATAGAGATGTTCTGTCTGACCCAGTTGTTTATGTCATTCTAAGGTCTTGGACCATTTTAAGGTCATCTGTTGTGCAGTATGAGCAGAGTGGAAAAGTACCAGCTAGGAACATAGGTTATTTAGTAAAATACAGAATATGAATACATAATGTCTAAGAACAAAGCCAATTCTAACATAATGAAGTCACCCAGAGACCAATCATAAACTGCAGTTTGAATGTAGAAGAAACACAGTGACTGGTTCGGCTCGACTTATAGGAGTAAAACAACTCATTTGAGTATTTTCTGGATGAGTTTTACTTGTGCTTTGAGATGCTTTGAGTCTTTATGTTTCCGCCACTTTGCGGCGGCGTCCCTGCTCTGAACAATCCTCATTTCACATTTTCACTCTCACGTCTTTGTGAGTGAATTAGATCCATGAACGCTCATGCTGTCCAGTGAACTGTTGATAAGGTTTGGCTTTGTCTTCTTGTGCAGGTCACTCTATAGAGTTGTTTTCTCCTGTTGTTCCTGTTTTGTCTCATTATAGTAATCAGAGCTCAGATGTGTGAGAAAACAGGACTTTTCTCTGAGCCGTATGATGCACACGAGCTACAATATAATTACTGTCGTACTCAGGGCTCATTCTACTTTTATTCAGATGTAGAGCTCAATGAAAGATAGAAATCCCCAAGATGAATTCTTCCTGAGCAAAGCCAGTGCTTACTGCTGCTGTAGTTGCATCACATCACAGTCCTCCCCTAACAGAGAGTGTGCATATGAAGAAAAACAGGGAAATGTGAATGATCTGCTCTGGGATTGAACCCGAGGAACCTGCTCTGCAGCCGTAACCACAGCTGCGTGAAGCTGAGGTGGTTAAAACTGTCCTTTTCCCTAAACTATGCAAGGAATATAAACCTGTGATTATCTTGAGAGAGCGACTGCATGCAAGGTGTCAAAGTGGCGCCGCCACCCTGAAGCATATCAGAGAGAGAGAGAGTTCGCCCAAACTGTGTTTTACTGCCAACCCTAACCAAGTAGTTTTATGTCCTAAATATTTAATTTTTATTTGATTAACCTTTATTTATACAGGTAAAATCTCATTGAGACCCAGAAATAAACCCAGAAATATCTGAAATAACGTCGTATTTTGGTCTCAAACTGAGTTCTTTTGGTGCTTCTTCTTCTTCTTCTTCTTCTTCTTCTTCTTTCTTAGAAGGACTTTGTTAAATGAAACACTTAAAAATGATGTTTGCACCATTATAGGAAACATCCTCTGGGACTGTTTAGTTCTGAGCTGCTGCAGAACGCAGCCTCATTGGTTAGATTTAAGAGCACATTTAGGACCTGTTGCTACACCTAAAGCTACACAGGACTGAACAGGTGGCATTTGGGTACATTTGTGGCTGTAAATGTTTGTAAGATGATGCAAATGCATGAAAAATCAGACTCTTTTCGTGTAAAAAGTGGGCCAAACAATGACTGAAGGGGTGCAGAGCATTGTTTTCCACAATAAGCTGAATCTGTCGTTTTCTGTTTGGGTTTACCTGTATTTATCATGAGAAATGTGACATCAGTGGATGAGCGGCTGGTACCATGAGATGGAGCGGTGGTTCCGTTTGTTGTCCTCACAGAAGGACCAGAGATGATGTTCTCTGTTGATGACATGATCCTGATGATGAATAAATGTCTTTATTCATGTCTTCTCAAACTTTAAAGGGAACAGCGACATTGAACGTTACCAAATGGCCAACAAGAAGATTCCTTTCAAATATGTGAGACCAGTAGAAGAATGGCTGCAAGAGAAAGGTAATTTAACACAGTTCGTGTTGCATTTAAAGAATGAGAAGTTTAAATTAATAACTGTCTTTACTTCAGGATTTAATGAACTGTGTAAGTTACATGATTGAAAAGCCATGAAACGGGTGGTTCAGTTTTATAAGTCATGGATTGTCTTACTTTTGTTGCATTGTGTTCAGAAAGTAAACTGCTTTTAATCACTATACACCTGTTATTAATCATTATAACCTGTTATTAATCACTATATACCTGTCATTAATCACTATACACCTGTTATTAATCACTATATACCTGTTATTAATCACTATATACCTGTTATTAATCACTATACACCTGTTATTAATCACTATATACCTGTTATTAATCACTATAACCTGTTATTAATCATTACAACCTGTTTTTAATCATTATAACCTGGTTTCAATCACTATACACCTGTTATTAATCATTACAACCTGTTTTTAATCACTGTACACCTGTTATTAATCATTATAACCTGTTTTTAATCATTATAACCTGGTTTCAATCACTATACACCTGTTATTAATCATTACAACCTGTTTTTAATCACTGTACACCTGTTATTAATCATTATAACCTGTTTTTAATCACTATACATCTGTTATTAATCACTATATACCTGTTATTAATCACTATACATCTGTTATTAATCACTATACACCTGTTTTTAATCACTATACATCTGTTATTAATCACTATATACCTGTTATTAATCATTACAACCTGTTTTTAATCACTGTACACCTGTTATTAATCATTATAACCTGTTTTTAATCACTATACATCTGTTATTAATCACTATATACCTGTTATTAATCACTATACATCTGTTATTAATCACTATACACCTGTTTTTAATCACTATACATCTGTTATTAATCACTATATACCTGTTATTAATCACTATACATCTGTTATTAATCACTATACACTTGTTATTATTCAATATATACCTGTTATCAATCAATATACACCGTTATTAATCACTAGAAACTGTTATTAATCATTATACATCTGTTTTTAATCACTATACATCTGTTATTAATCACTATTTACCTGTTTTTAATCATACATATAATTAAACTCTCAAACATTTAAGGTTTCCTTGGATATTAAGTTTGAACGTGTGATGGATGTCATCAAAATGCTTTTGTTGTTTTCTATAAAATAACAAACGTTATCATGTCGAAGACGTTATAATATGTTGTGTTTTTCTTGCTGTTTTGAGACGTTATTTTAGACAAATACACACATTTCGTGGTGATGCTGTTCAGGACTTTTTGTGGACTCTGCAGAAGGTGCTTTCCTATGAAAAGCTCTTACTCTGAATGTCTTCTCCAGGACGGCAGCTGACCATTTTCAACACTCAAGCCACGGTCACGGTTGGTGGCAGCGATCGAAGTCGACCTTTTCAGGGTCAGCTGTCGGGCCTTTATTACAACGGCCTGAAGGTGTTGAGCATGGCGGCCGAAGGCAACCCTAACATCAAGATTAACGGCAGCGTGAGGCTGGTGGGTGACGTGCCCAGCGGGGCAGGTTCAGCCAGGACCACAGCCATGTCTCCAGAGATGTCAACGACCTTTATTGAGACGACCACCATGATGTCCACCACCACCACGCGGAAACACAGATCCTCCTCAACTGTACAGGTATGAATGCCCTTCTGAACTATACGTGTATCTTTATAAGAAGCATCTTTGATGCTCGTTCAGCCGCTTTGCATTACTAAACATAAGAAAGATCAGACCATACCAGACCCAATATGCCCCCCAGCTCCTGGTGCAGGCCATGGTCATCTCCCACCTTCACCACTGCAATGCTCTCCTGCTCTCCTAACTGCTCTCCTAACTGCTCTCCTAACTGCTCTCCTAACTGGTCTCCTAACTGGTCTCCTAACTGCTCTCCTAACTGCTCTCCTAACTGCTCTCCTAACTGCTCTCCTAACTGCTCTCCTAACTGGTTTCCTAACTGGTTTCCTAACTGCTCTCCTAACTGCTCTCCTAACTGCTCTCCTAACTGCTCTCCTAACTGCTCTCCTAACTGGTCTCCTAACTGGTCTCCTAACTGGTTTCCTAACTGGTTTCCTAACTGGTCTCCTAACTGCTCTCCTAACTGCTCTCCTAACTGCTCTCCTAACTGCTCTCCTAACTGGTCTCCTAACTGCTCTCCTAACTGGTTTCCTAACTGGTCTCCTAATTGGTTTCCTAACTGCTCTCCTAACTGGTTTCCTAACTGGTCTCCAGCCTGTGAAACCTCTGCAGATGGTCCAGAACGCGGCGGTGCGTCTGGTCTTGGATCAGCCTAAAAGAACACGTCCCCCCTCTGTTCATTGAGCTCCTCTGGCTGCCCTTAGCCGCCCGCATCAGATCCAAGTCCCTGATGTTAGCTACAAAGAGCTTAATGGAACGGCTCCATCTACTTGAAGGCTCTTGCAAAGGCTTCTGTCCCAACTGGGTCCCTCCGTTGGTCCCAGGATTGTCGTCTAGCAGCTCCTACACCACGCCTAAGACAATCCAAACTCTGTTCATGTGTCGTCCCATGATGGTGGAATGACCTACCGAGCGCTACCAGAACAGGGGCGTCCCTGTCTATCTTCAAGAAGCTCCTGAAAACCCAGCTCTTCAGAGAGCATCTCCTATCCCAGCACTTACCTTGTACTTCCCTCCCCCCTCTATCTCTGCACTTTATCTTTCTGCTCTTCCTTCTATGCCTGCACCCTATCTCTACTCTGTCCCCTCTGACAGAGTCGGACTCCTGGGTTCCTTCTATGGAGCTTATTGTTAGCTTATTGTTAACTTTTTATAGAGCTGTTATATCTTCATTTGTAAGTCGCTTTGGATAAAAGCGTCTGATAAACACAGAAACAGAAACATAAACATCTTTATACTGTGAGCATGTTCCACCTCCGCCACCATATGAGCCTGCCGCTCCGAGGTTCTTCTTCAGTGTGGACGAAACATGTTTACTGTCCAATAAAGACGGATCTTTGTCTGTATATTAAATGAAAAGCTTTGGATTGGCTCTGAAATGCTGTCAGTTTCCTGCAGAACCTGTGAGGATATTGTAGAAGACGTAGTCAGACTGGCAGCTCTTTAAAATCTTTGCTACTTGCAGATCATTTTACCATTTTCATATCTTTGTGAATATCTTATTATTATTATCTATAACTGTCAGTTCCTCAGGTATAAGAAATATGGAGCAGTAAAAGGGTCAAAAGTAAGACTATCAAGCAATCAACCGGCTGTAAACATGGAGGCTATGGCCCTGTTGAAGCTGGCTTCTGATCTGACCAATAAACCAGTACCAGGTAACAGAGAGCCACTAGCCTTCACTGGTAATGAATGAAGGCAACGTTCCATTTAACCTGGGTGGAAACTCAACACATCATCTGTTGTCTTAGCAGGGCGTTAGCATGGAAAGCTTTTAGCAGTTATGGGCTAGCAATCATCACCATCAAAACTGTAAACCTAATCAATCACCTACTTCTTTGGTTGTGTGCTGAAGCTAACTGCATAAGCTGATTAGTTGGCTCAGCATCATCTTTTCTGCAGTTTGTAGCAGATCCCATAAACTAAAAATGGATTTCTACTCACTTACAAAACACACATTTGATCTCAATCGGACTTCCTGGTAAGGAAACAAAGAAAAATGTTCTTATTAAATTCTCTACAGACTCCAAAGAGACCTCAGGAGTCTTGGTTTTGGCCCTTTTATTGCACCAAGAAACTCAGCTTTGGTACAACTCCTTATATTTATGTTTTATTTGTACAACATTGATCAAGATTCTTGAAAAAGATGAATAATTTTAAGAGAATAGACAAAAGAAGCAGTGGCCAGGCAGGGGAGACAGACCGAACACTGGTTGGATCGTCAGAATATTCTTCAAATCAAAAGAAGTTTATTTTTACCCCCGGATGATTCTTCTACCTTAAGACAAGACATGTCAAGAAGAAGGTCAAGAAAGAGCTCAAAACAGACAGGATCTGTCTCTATCCAGCCAAAAGGTCATCCACCAGGACCCAGTGGATGGCTGGAGGATGATCAAGGAGGATATTCTGTCTGAGATGATAACCTCTGTCCTTCAGAGGGTTTGATAGGTTTGATGCTTATAGACAAAGGTCATGTGATAACAACTGTGAGAGGAAACTGACATTTCAAAGAAATCCAGTGAAATCCGTTCAGATGTCCATAGAAAACGAGCGTGTTTGTGTCCTAACTCATCCTCTGAGTCTGATCCGTGTGTGTGTTGCTGTTTCTGCTTCATCTTCGGTGTGGATGGCCGGCGTTCTGCCCCTGAAGCATACGGCAGACGAAATCGTGTCCTCTGCAGAGTGTTCGAGCGACGACGAAGACCTGGAGGAGTGTGAAACGATCCAAGCAGGTGGGCTAGGTTAGTTTGCATTTGCTTGCTTTCTCTGTGCTTCCACTCATCTGCACTGAGGATCAGGGGATCCTGAAAGCATCACACCCCATGGTTAGACAAAGTGTAACTTCCTGAAACACCCAGTGTGTGAATCCCAGAAAAGTTAAGCTGCAAACTGAAAAGTTCTGAAGCTGTTCATCAGTGACAGAGGAAGTCCATTCAGAGAGGGACCGATATGATGAGCTACACTTGCACATGGGGTCTGTCAAAGTGGGTAACATGGTTAGAAATAAGCATACAAATGTTGGCAGCTGGGGGGAATAATAAGAGCTAATCCATGTCAAAACAAACGTGCCAAATTTGTATGACGGTAACCATGTTCTCTGCACTGATGCTGCATCGTGTTTTGGATCATCGCTCTTGCCACTCACTGCTTCTGATTTTCAGTTTCAAACAGTTTCTTTCTTTGTTTTCAGCTAAAATAACTGTTGTCTTCAGAGTCCATTCAATCTCTTTGGTTGTGTTTTGTTCTTCCACGTTAGGAGGCTTGCTTTGGTACATGTGATAGAGAACAGATATCATTGAATTTCTGTGTACAGGTTTTTCTTTGTTTGGGTCATACTTTTGCTTTTAGGTGTACTCGTTATTCTGTCTTTTTTTGTATCCAAAAGATTCAAAATCTAAAAGATGTTGTGATAACTTCAGATAATCATTTTGAAAGGATTTGGGAATCTCCTCAATTTGTAAACTGGTTTTTGAACGGATCAGCGAGCAGCTATGTTGTCATGATGGGGCTAAATTATAGAAATGCTGCTCATCTCCCTCTAAGATGTGTGATTATTCCTAGTTCTTTAAAGGTGAAACCCATCTGAATGCTGATATTCACCCAGAAAGCAGATATAATGGCTGGAAAGTCAAACATCTGGCTGTAAAGAGCATCTGTTTCACCATGTGTGACGGTCCACAAACACACGTGTTCAGCTGAAATCTGATTTATTTCTAACGACAGTCAAAGCAAGCTTTCACATTCTTTCTGCTGATCTGCTCTTTTGAAGGCCATTCCCAAATCTTTTCAAATAAAATGTGAAAAACTGTCGTGTAAATGGGTTTCAAACGGTGCCGTGTAGCCTGAGATCAATGGGGATTTGTGAAGAAAGACAAAGACAGGGCCCCAGTCATCCAATCATGTGTTTACACAGAAATTCACATCATTCTAACCCTAACATCACTTTGGCAGCTGCATGTTTGGATTCATTTGATATTTATTCGCTCTTTTAAGAAGTCAATGCTGTTTCCTGTTGCTTTGTGTTTTTCTTAATTTCGTTAAGAGATATCATTCCCATCTATTCGCCAACCGCTCCAGAATGCGTTTGTGTTTTGAGCTCATCGTGAGTGGCCTGATGTTTTGGTGGCTGATAACTGCTCCCATCTATGTTCTGGGGGAAGGTTTTTCCTTTTTCAAAGCAAAAAAAAACAACATTTTCATGCCATCTACTTTTCATCTACTCATCCTGAACACAGATAGGTTGAAACAAAGGGCAGAAATTGTATTTAACGCTTCGCCCTCTCAGTCGCTGACCTTCTGCAAACTTCCACCCAAAGGCTGTATTGCACTCCAATGTTTTGTAGATGGCATGAACAGTTTTCTTTTGCCATAGATTCTATCATTTGTTCTTAAGCAATAATTGATTGATCAAACCATCCCGTCATGGATGATTTTATTATTTCTTCGCATGCTTTCTTATCACCATTTTCCCCCTGCTTCCAACTTGGTTGTTTTGTAGCCATTTTTGCGGTCGTAGCGTCATCAAACTCTCTGTTTTACCACACATTGTCTTTATTTTGTCACTGTGGCTGTCTGGTTTATCTGGAGAAGCTACCAAGTGATTCTGTTCTCTGTTGTAAATCTTTCTGTCCTCGTTTCCTATCAGGTAATTTCATAAGATGGCACTAAAACAGACGCTTAGATTATTTAGCGGCAGCAGAAGGATTCAAAAAGCAAATCGCGAGGTTCGGTATTTACATGTTTGACTCTTTAGATCAAATATACCAGTAATCTTTCCCAATAATTCCCAGTCACACTTACACAAATCAGCAGTTTAGCCAGACTTTATTCCCACATGGCACTGGAAACATTTCAAACGGTTCACTTCTCATGGTTTCCATATCAGCGTGTGCAGACTGACTGGATCTTACGGGCCCAGAATCAGCACTTTTCTTTAAGATCCCTTGGAGCAACAGTGCAGAAGCTGTCTCGTAAACGTGGGGAAACACTGAGTTTCCAATATTCCACACAAACATTATGTAGTTTGTGTTTTAAGTCTAATCTAAACCAGGGGTCGGGAACTTTTTGACTAAGAGAGCCAGGAAAGCAAAAAAAATTGGAAATTTATTTCAATGAGAGCCATATAATATATTTTAAAAGTGAATCAGTAGCTCTTGGCTTTCTTTCTGCTGTCTCCTGCCGGGTATTTTGATGCAAAGGTAGCATGGCGCGTGTCGAAGTGCCGCTTTACATTCGACCGTTTCATCGATGTAATTTTGTCTTTGCAAATTAGACACACCGCAGAATTTGCTCTCTCCACAAAGGCGAATTCTTCAGTCCATTCGGCCTGAAATGTACGATTCTCGTCATCTTTTTTTCTTTTCGCCATCTTCTTCGTCGAAGGGTTAGCTTTGAGCTAATGACCGAGCAGACTGATTCAAAAGGGGCCGTTTACCTGTTTTACAACGGCCAACGTAGTCCAGCATCATCCAATTAAAATAATGGACAGTTGCTCCTGCAGCCCTGAGCAGGACATGAAAAATCGATGGATGGATTAAAACAAGTGAGAATATTTAGTTTTATCTGCGAGCCAGATGCAGTCATCAAAAGAGCCACAGGTTCCCGACCCCTGATCTAAACCAAAGCAAAGAGTGGGTAAGAAGTGGCTCAGGTCCCGTGTTTCTACTACAGTTATTTATCTGGAGTTGATGAATTAACAGTCCCCAGAATGACAGAACGACGCCATCGCTGCGTTTACTGTTGATGTCAACAGCCCTGAAGGGGCTCTGACATGAGGCAATATTTGATTTCCTGATAATTAGAACAGGTTAGCTCTGTGCTTTAACTAAAGTGTATGTCTGTTTGTTCATATCCTTAAATACAACAGTTAGAGCGGTCCTTTAAACTTGCTCCAGATCCAGAATAAGTGCTGATGCATCAGAACAGTGTTAGAGGAAAATATCTTCTGCTCTGATGAGGTCACAGGACAGATGCACTTTTTATTAATCCAGCTGTCTAAGCAGCATGGATAAAGGCGGGCTTCTTAGTCATCTCTGTGTATATTTTAGGCGTCTCTGTGTATATTTCACACTGCCAACGTGCTGCAGACTGTACAAACGCAGTTTAAGAGGACCGCTCTCATCTTCCGCCAGCCAGCCGGTTCCCATAGAAACCTGGGATTAAAAACAGAGTATCCAAGCAGAAAAGTGCTTACTGGTACTTAAAGACCAGCCCTGGTCTCATGGCAAACGTTAAATACTCAGAAAACTCCCATTTTGAGTTCATACAGAGCACATTTTTCAAAGTTACGTCCTGCAGTTTGGTTTGTTTTTCCTCACGATTGTGTATTTTATAGAAGGACGGATCTCACCACCCGTTAAACACCTTATTAAACTTCTTATTAAACACCTTATTAAACTCCTTATTAAACTCCTTATTAAACTCCTTAAGAAACATCTTATTAAACACTTTATCAAACTCCTTATCAAACTCCTTATTAAACTGCTTATCAAACACCTTATTGAACTCCTTATTAAACTCCTTATTAAACTCCTTATTGAACTCCTTATTAAACTCCTTATTGAACTCCTTATTAAACTCCTCATCAAACTCCTTATTAAACTCCTTATTAAACTCCTTATTAAACTCCTTATTGAACTCCTTATTAAACTCCTTATTGAACTCCTTATTAAACTCCTCATCAAACTCCTTATTAAACTCCTTATTAAACTCCTTATTAAACTCCTTATTAAACTCCTCATCAAACTCCTTATTAAACTCCTTATTAAACTCCTTATTGAACTCCTTATTAAACTCCTTATTAAACTCCTCATCAAACTCCTTATTAAACTCCTTATCAAACTCCTTATTAAACTCCTTATTAAACTCCTCATCAAACTCCTTATTAACTCCTTATTTAACTCCTTATTAACTCCTTATTAAACTCATTTTCAACTACTTATTATACTCCTTATTAACTCCTCATCAAACTCCTTATTAACTCCTTATTAGACTCCTCATCAAACTCCTTATTAACTCCTTATTAACTCCTTATTTAACTCCTTATTAAACTCCTTTTCAACTTCTTATTAAACTCAGCATCAAACACCTTATTAAACTCAGTATTGGATTCTTATTAAACTACTTATAAAACTTCTCATCAAACTCCTATTAACTCCTTATTAACTCCTTATTAAACTCCTCATCAAACTCCTTATTAAACTCCTTATTAAACTCCTTATTAACTCCGTATGAAACTCCTTATCAAACTCCTAATTAACTCCTTATTAAACTCCTCATCAAACTCCTAATTAACTCCTTATTAACTCCTTATTAAACTCCTCATCAAACTCCTCATCAAACTCCTTATTAAACTCCTTATTAACTCCTTATTAAACTCCTTATTAAACTCCTTATTAAACTCCTAATTAAACTCCTTATCAACTCCTTATTAAACTCCTCATCAAACTCTTTATTAAACTCCTCATCAAACTCCTTATTAAACTCCTAATTAAACTCCTTATTAACTCCTTATTAAACTCCTCATCAAACTCCTCATCAAACTCCTTATAAACTCCTTATTAAACTCCTTATTAAACTCATTTTCAACTACTTATTATACTCCTTATTAACTCCTCATCAAACTCCTTATTAACTCCTTATTAGACTCCTCATCAAACTCCTTATTAACTCCTTATTAACTCCTTATTTAACTCCTTATTAAACTCCTTTTCAACTTCTTATTAAACTCAGCATCAAACACCTTATTAAACTCAGTATTGGATTCTTATTAAACTACTTATAAAACTTCTCATCAAACTCCTTATTAACTCCTTATTAACTCCTTATTAAACTCCTCATCAAACTCCTCATCAAACTCCTTATTAAACTCCTTATTAACTCCTTATTAAACTCCTTATTAAACTCCTTATTAAACTCCTAATTAAACTCCTTATCAACTCCTTATTAAACTCCTCATCAAACTCTTTATTAAACTCCTCATCAAACTCCTTATTAAACTCCTAATTAAACTCCTTATTAACTCCTTATTAAACTCCTCATCAAACTCCTCATCAAACTCCTTATAAACTCCTTATTAAACTCCTTATTAAAGTCCTTATTAAACTCCTCATCAAACTCTTTATTAAACTCCTTATTAACTACTTATTAAACTCCTCATCAAACTCCTTATTAAACATCTTATTAACTCCTTATTAAACTCCTCATCAAACTCCTCATCAAACTCCTTATTACACTCCTTATTAACTCCTTATTAAACTCCTAATTAAACTCCTTATTAAACACCTTATTAACTCCGTATGAAACTCCTTATCAAACTCCTTATTAAACTCCTTCTTAAACTCCTCATCAAACTCCCTTTTAAACTCCTTATTAAACACCTTATTAACTCCGTATGAAACTCCTTATCAAACTCCTTATTAACTCCTTATTAAACTCCTTATCAAACTCCTCATCAAACTCCTTATTAAACTCTCACCAAACTCCTTATTAACTCCTTATTAACTCCTTATTAACTCCGTATGAAACTCCTTATTAAACTCCTTATTAAACTCCTTATTAAACTCCTTATCAAACTCCTTATTAAACTCCTTATTAACTCCTTATTAAACCCCTTATGAAACTCTTTATTAAACTCCTTATTAACTCCTTATTAACTCCTCATTAAACTCCTTATTAAACTCCTTATTAACTCCTTATGCAACTCCTTATTAAACTCCTCATCAAACTCCTCAAACTCCTTATTAAACTCCTTATTAACTCCTCACCAAACACCTTATCAAACTCTTAATTAACTCCGTATGAAACTCCTTATCAAACTCCTTATTAAACTCCTTCTTAAACTCCTCATCAAACTCCCTTTTAAACTCCTTATTAAACACCTTATTAACTCCGTATGAAACTCCTTATCAAACTCCTTATTAACTCCTTATTAAACTCCTTATCAAACTCCTCATCAAACTCCTTATTAAACTCCTCACCAAACTCCTTATTAACTCCTTATTAACTCCTTATTAACTCCGTATGAAACTCCTTATTAAACTCCTTATTAAACTCCTTATCAAAGTCCTTATTAAACTCCTTATTAACTCCTTATTAAACCCCTTATGAAACTCTTTATTAAACTCCTTATTAACTCCTTATTAAACTCCTCATTAAACTCCTTATTAAACTCCTTATTAACTCCTTATGCAACTCCTTATTAAACTCCTCATCAAACTCCTCAAACTCCTTATTAAACTCCTTATTAACTCCTCATCAAACTCCTTATTAAACTCCTTCTTAACTCCTTATTAAACTCCTCATTAAACTCCTTATTAAACTCCTCAAACACCTTATTAAACTCCTCATCAAACTCCTTATTAAACTCCTTCTTTACTCCTTATTAAACTCCTCATTAAACTCTTTATTAAACTCCTCATTAAACTCCTTATTAAACTCCTTATGAAACTCCTCATTAAACTCCTTATTAAACTCCTCATCAAACTCCTTATTAAACTCCTCAAACACTTTATTAAACTCCTTATTAAACACATTATTAAACTCCTCATCAAACACCTTATTAACTCCTCATCAAACACCTTATTAAACACCTTATTAACTCCGTATGAAACTCCTTATTAAACTCCTTATTAACTCCTTATTAAACTCCTCATTAAACTCCTTATTAAACTCCTTATGAAACTCCTTATTAAACTCCTTCTTAACTCCTTATTAAACTCCTTATTAAACTCCTCATTAAACTCCTAATTAAACTCCTTATTAAACTCCTTATTAAACTCCTCAAACTCCTTATTAAACTACTAATAAAAGTCCTCATCAAACTCCTTATCAACTCCTTATTAAACTCCTCATCAAACTCCTTATTAAACTCCTTATTACCTCCTTATTAAACTCCTCAAACACCTTATTAAACTCCTTATCAAACTCCTTATTAAACTACTTATAAAACTCCTCATCAAACTCCTAATAAACTCCTTATTAACTCCTTATTAAACTCCTCATCAAACTCCTTATTAAACTCCTTATTACCTCCTTATTAAACTCCTCAAACACCTTATTAAACTCCTTATCAAACTTCTTATTAAACTACTTATAAAACTCCTCATCAAACTCCTAATAAACTCCTTATCAAACTCCTTATTAACTCCTTATTAAACTCCTTCTTAAACTCCTTATTAACTCCTTATTAAACTCCTCATTAAACTCCTCAAACACCTTATTAAACTCCTTATCAAACTCCTTATTAAACTACTTATAAAACTCCTCATCAAACTCCTAATAAACTCCTTATTAACTCCTTATTAAACTCCTCATCAAACTCCTTATTAAACTCCTTATTACCTCCTTATTAAACTCCTCAAACACCTTATTAAACTCCTTATCAAACTTCTTATTAAACTACTTATAAAACTCCTCATCAAACTCCTAATAAACTCCTTATCAAACTCCTTATTAACTCCTTATTAAACTCCTCATTAAACTCCTTATTAAACTCCTTATTAACTCCTTATGCAACTCCTTATTAAACTCCTCATCAAACTCCTCAAACTCCTTATTAAACTCCTTATTAACTCCTCATCAAACTCCTTATTAAACTCCTTCTTAACTCCTTATTAAACTCCTCATTAAACTCCTTATTAAACTCCTCAAACACCTTATTAAACTCCTCATCAAACTCCTTATTAAACTCCTTCTTTACTCCTTATTAAACTCCTCATTAAACTCTTTATTAAACTCCTCATTAAACTCCTTATTAAACTCCTTATGAAACTCCTCATTAAACTCCTTATTAAACTCCTCATCAAACTCCTTATTAAACTCCTCAAACACTTTATTAAACTCCTTATTAAACACATTATTAAACTCCTCATCAAACACCTTATTAACTCCTCATCAAACACCTTATTAAACACCTTATTAACTCCGTATGAAACTCCTTATTAAACTCCTTATTAACTCCTTATTAAACTCCTCATTAAACTCCTTATTAAACTCCTTATCAAACACCTTATGAAACTCCTTATTAAACTCCTTCTTAACTCCTTATTAAACTCCTTATTAAACTCCTCATTAAACTCCTAATTAAACTCCTTATTAAACTCCTTATTAAACTCCTCAAACTCCTTATTAAACTACTAATAAAAGTCCTCATCAAACTCCTTATCAACTCCTTATTAAACTCCTCATCAAACTCCTTATTAAACTCCTTATTACCTCCTTATTAAACTCCTCAAACACCTTATTAAACTCCTTATCAAACTCCTTATTAAACTACTTATAAAACTCCTCATCAAACTCCTAATAAACTCCTTATTAACTCCTTATTAAACTCCTCATCAAACTCCTTATTAAACTCCTTATTACCTCCTTATTAAACTCCTCAAACACCTTATTAAACTCCTTATCAAACTTCTTATTAAACTACTTATAAAACTCCTCATCAAACTCCTAATAAACTCCTTATCAAACTCCTTATTAACTCCTTATTAAACTCCTTCTTAAACTCCTTATTAACTCCTTATTAAACTCCTCATTAAACTCCTCAAACACCTTATTAAACTCCTTATCAAACTCCTTATTAAACTACTTATAAAACTCCTCATCAAACTCCTAATAAACTCCTTATTAACTCCTTATTAAACTCCTCATCAAACTCCTTATTAAACTCCTTATTACCTCCTTATTAAACTCCTCAAACACCTTATTAAACTCCTTATCAAACTTCTTATTAAACTACTTATAAAACTCCTCATCAAACTCCTAATAAACTCCTTATCAAACTCCTTATTAACTCCTTATTAAACTCCTTCTTAAACTCCTTATTAACTCCTTATTAAACTCCTCATTAAACTCCGTATTAAACTCCTTATTAAACTCCTTCTTAACTCCTTATTAAACTCCTTATTAAACTCCTCAAACACCTTATTAAACTCCTTATCAAACTCCTTATTAAACTACTTATAAAACTCCTCATCAAACTCCTAATAAACTCCTTATTAACTCCTTATTAAACTCCTCATCAAACACCTTATTAAACTCCTTATTAACTCCTTATCAAACTCCTAATTAACTCCTTATTAAACTCTTCATCAAACTCCTTATTAAACTACTTATAAAACTCCTCATCAAACTCCTAATTAACTCCTTATTAAACTCTTCATCAAATTCCTTATTAAACTACTTATAAAACTCCTCATCAAACTCCTTATCAAACTCCTAATTAACTCCTTATTAAACTCCTCATCAAACTCCTTATTAAACTCCTCATCAAACTCCTTATTAACTCCTTATTAAACTCCTCATCAAACTCCTTATTAAACTACTTATAAAACTCCTCATCAAACTCCTAATAAACTCCTTATTAACTCCTTATTAAACTCCTCATCAAACTCCTTATTAAACTCCTTATTACCTCCTTATTAAACTCCTCAAACACCTTATTAAACTCCTTATCAAACTTCTTATTAAACTACTTATAAAACTCCTCATCAAACTCCTAATAAACTCCTTATCAAACTCCTTATTAACTCCTTATTAAACTCCTTCTTAAACTCCTTATTAACTCCTTATTAAACTCCTCATTAAACTCCTCAAACACCTTATTAAACTCCTTATCAAACTCCTTATTAAACTACTTATAAAACTCCTCATCAAACACCTTATTAAACTCCTTATTAACTCCTTATTAAACTCCTTATCAAACTCCTAATTAACTCCTTATTAAACTCTTCATCAAACTCCTTATTAAACTACTTATAAAACTCCTCATCAAACTCCTAATTAACTCCTTATTAAACTCTTCATCAAACTCCTTATTAAACTACTTATAAAACTCCTCATCAAACTCCTTATCAAACTCCTAATTAACTCCTTATTAAACTCCTCATCAAACTCCTTATTAAACTCCTCATCAAACTCCTTATTAACTCCTTATTAAACTCCTCATCAAACTCCTTATTAAACTCCTTATTAAACTCCTCATCAAACTCCTTATTAAACTCCTTATTAACTCCTTATTAAACTCCTTATGAAACTCCTTATTAAACTCCTTATTAACTCCTTATTAAACTCCCAATTAAACTCCTTATTAAACTCCTTATTAACTCCTCATCAAACACCTTATCAAACTCCTTATTAAACTCCTCATCAAACTCCTTATTAAACTCCTCATCAAACTCCTTATTAAACTCCTTATTAAACTCCTTATTAAACTCCTCATCAAACTCCTTATAAAACTCCTTATTAAACTCCTCATCAAACTCCTTATAAAACTCCTTATTAAACTCCTCATCAAACTCCTTATTAAACTACTTATAAAACTCCTCATCAAACTCCTTATTAAACTCCTCATCAAACTCCTTATTAAACTACTTATAAAACTCCTTATGAAACACCTTATTAAACACCTTATTAAAGACTTTATTAAACTCCTCATTAAACTATTTATTAAACGAATTATTATGGAATATGGAACATACCCATATAAAAGCTAAAATAACAATAAATGTAATCATAGAGGAGCTGTGATGAAACAAAGAAAACAAAGGATGAAGGACATAAACCGGTTCATAAACCTGCTCAGACATCGTTTCAAAGACCAGTTTTGAATAATTAATGAGGTTCGACAGGTGATGGAAACGCTAACTTGGACTTATTAAGACATATTTTAAAGCCTCTGTTTGTTTTCACATAAGCACAGAATAGTCAGAAATGTTGCCATCTTATGAAATTCCTCTGATTGTTTTCACCTACATGGAACAGAAAAACATGTAGACAGCATCCTGAGTCATGCCTCTGAGCACATTAAGGGTTAAAGCTGATATCCTTCAGAGATGCTTTTATATAACCTCTGCGGTCGTCAGAGTTTCTGATTTTTTTACATTTTTCACCAACTTTGAACACGATATCTGCACCTTTTGCTTCGTTCCTCCTTAAAGGAGAATCTGCCTTTTCAGCAGACAGTTGATGCACATCAGTGGGGATGGAAGCAGCTGACAGGGATTAGCTCTGATGCTAGCTGAGATTCGAGCTGTTTTCCACTGAAGGAACATGCTCTTTTAGGTGATTGGGAGCAGGTGAAACTCCTCTGATTATCAGCAGAGTATTAAAGCTGCAGCCAGTGTCGGTGGGCAGTGAGGAAGTCTGTAGGCTGGTTTCTTCTGCTCTTCTTAGTGAGTTTGGTATCTTTACCTCTCATCACAGGATGTAGTTACTGTTTGAAGTTAGATTTATGGTCTGTAGATTGTTCTCAGCTGTGGGTTCCAGCTTTTATTTCACAGATTATCAAATAATTTCCTTTTTATATCGTCATTAATTTACTGCCTTCAACAACCAAGCAGCCGGAACAAACCAGGTTCTAATATCACTTCCCTTGTTCCCTGGTTGCAGTTAACAAAGACTGAGCATCACAATACTTTAGCTTTCTCTGATATTACTTTAAAGATATCTTATTAAATATCTACAAAGCCTTTAGTTGCACCCAGTTTCATGTTTTAGTGTGATTCACGGACTCGTCTCCACTGGATCTGCAGCACGACTTCCACATCCACTCAGACTGCATGTTTGCTGCCATCAAATCCCTCCTGAAACTGTGATTAATGCAGGAATATCTGTGACTCAGTGCAGTATCATCAGCTAACGGGGAACCGAGCGTGTGCTGAAACTAAGTCTGAGACCTTTCTCATCCCCGGTGTCTGAGTCTAAAAGAGTTGCCACAGCTGTCAGTAGATGTTGGAAATGATGTTCTGTCGGGTTTAAGTCCGAAATCCATCCCCACGTATGCATCAACTCTTTTTGAAAAGCTTTTACGATGCTTTTTCTCAGTTATGTAATGGATATCAGCTCTAATCCCGTCTGCAGACTCAGTATCCCACTAACTCTGAATAACTTACATTTCATGATAAGCACAACATTACGAACATGTGTTTTGTAGTTTTCATTCTGTTCTTCTTCCCTTACTATCAGTTAAAGTGAAGCTGTGTCCCAATTACATACGACAAACTGATTCTGAAGCACTTTAAGTTGTGTGGAAGACAAAATGATTTCTTCTGAAACAGGAGACAATGTGACAGGGAATGAAATCTTCTGAAACAGAAGCTCACCACCACAACACGCTGTTACGTTAGCTTGCTTGTTTTATGGGATTGGGACACAGTGTCCGCCTTCTTTTCTCCTGACATCGGTCAGTCCTACCTGCGCCCAGTTTGCTGTGTTTGTTTCTTTTCTACTTTCCCTAAATGCAACTTACTTTAAGCATGCATCAACATCCTGCAGTACAACTAAAACAAACCAAATGATAATAGTAATAACCCATTGTCAGCCAGTTCCGTCTCCCTCTGATGTACACCCAGACTGCACGGCCGGTTCATGTTTAAAGACTAACATTACAGATAGAGCTGTCACCAGGGAGCACATGAGAGAGGAGCCCGTCCTGCAGTCGAGTGCCTCTCTCAGCGGTGTCTGTTTTCTATTGTGTGCATCTGGTTGTAGTGTGTGCAAAATTTTAAATGGCTTTGTTCCTTCATCTTAACATTTTTCATTTGATAGTTTAAACTGGTCATATTCTTTTAATCCAGCTGACTGCTGGCAGTTTGGTTCTGATTATGTTTTTGGAGTATGTTTTCTTTTTCCTCTCTCCTATCAGATAACATCTAAATCCGAGTGTGAAATACTTTTCATATAATTTGACTTTTCTTTGGATTTGGAACTCCTTCAGTGACTAGCTTGTGTGTTTAGCCTCCAGCCGTGCGCTCTCCTGGCAAACACTGATCGAAAAGAGTCGAGTTAACAACCCAAAGTCCTCTTCAGGCATTTTGTGAACACATGCAAAAGCCCACAAATTAGTAGGTGAAGCAGTTCCAGATCCACTTCTCACGTGACAATTTCAATACTTTTTAAACCTCTTTTGACAAAACCAATCTTGCTAAATAATATTTTGACTGTAAAAATGAATTGCATGGCTAAGAAGTTGCAGTTTAGGGTTTGTAAGACATGTCAGTGTTAGAGTTCTGTTTTTTTCTGTAGATGGGCATGTATATTGCTCATTGTTTGTATATCCCCATCCCTTCCTTACAGCCAAAAGCTCTAATGCCGCCCGACCGCTTCGTACTGCCTTTACATGGACATGGCAACTGACTTACACTGTCACCCTCATCATCCTCATTTCCTCTGTAGTATGTTCATAGGTCCCACCCCTTCTTCACCTCCTCCCTTGTCTTTAGAAATATTGAACTATAAAGTCATCCATCCATTCTACACTAAAGAACAAATTAAGCAAAAACTGTAACATGAATAGATTTTAGGTACCACGGAAGTCTCTTGCAATGAAAAGATGAAGACACGCATTTTTGTAAAGAAAAGACAAATTATTTACCAGGAAAAAAGCAAAACATAAAAAACAGAATTATGGTGTTTATTTTCTGTTATGTGGTGTGGATGTATGTGCTGTTGCCTCCCTGTACCGTCATGTTTTAAGATTTAAGAACACAAGCTACAGTGGATAAAATGATCTGTAACGGTACCGAGTGGCTATCCAACATTCTTACACAACTTTTCCTTTGTAAATTCTTTTCCTCTTGCCTAAATCATGCGGGCAATTTGTTGATGTAAGTTGACAACACACTCTATGTTTGCTCTTCTCTTTGAACTGGTTTTTAAAGATGCAGTTTGAGATTTATCAGTGTTGCTGTGGTCTGCTGCAGCCTTAAAAAGGCGTGCGCTGCAGGGTCAAATCCTTTGGTGCATTCGCAAGATTTCTTCCATGTAGTACTTCTACTGTTCAGCAAGAGGGGCAAATGGAGCTAAATCTACTGCAGGTGGTCAGCAGCTACAGATCTGAGCAGCTGAGAGAACTTATTGACCATGTGGGAAATGAGAAGGTGGCGATGAAACTGATTAATCAGCTGATCTCTGGAGTCAAACCAGCCACAAATCAAGCAGGAATCATTCAGTGTTTTTACACTTTTTACCCAAAATGTGAACCGACAGCAAGTTTTCTGCCTCCTTTGAATATAATCAAATTAATCTTAAATTTGCAGCTGTACTAGTTTGTTTTGACACATTCTTTTGAAAGCTGGACATCGTCACATATTCATATTCAATTAAATCTCTTTGGCTCCAGCTAAGTTTGTTGTAGACTCACAGAAAAGATTAAACTACCTACAGTTAGTTAGAAAAGTCAGAATTAAGTCACACATCTGACATGTGTCCTTCGATCCATGCGCTGTTTCCCATTGGCTGGGACTGGATGTGTGCAGACCAGCTGATGCCGGGGTGAAAAAAGTGATGCTGTGGCACAGTTTGCTTTGGTTTGGTAGTTTAGTTTCTGCTAAATAAGTGGTGCGAACGACACTTTGGAGATGGGACAAAGTGGAGGCCACAGTCCAGAAGGAGGTCTGCCCATCCATCAGCTGCCGTGGAGGAAGTTAGAAAGCTTCCACAACAGTTAGTTAGGAGTTAGAAAGCGATCTCCGGCCTGAAGCTGCACCCTTAGAGGAAACAAAAGAAGCTTATAAAGCTTCTAAAGCACAGCTCATATAACTCATATAACGATCACATCATCATCAGAACAGTTGACAGATTCTCCTCCAGCAGCTTATCCCCCAGGACCCACCTATCAGCTCCTCAATAGTCTTAGATTTGTCCCTTTTACTGCACCGTACTACCTACAAAATATAAGAAATGCCTAAAAAAATCTGATCTGATTAGTTCTGAAGCTTTCAAACTGCATCTTTGGTCAAACCTTGGTCATGTGACAGCTGAATGAAGTAAAAAGTGTGTGTTCGATCCCGAGCTGTGCGCCTGTGAATGGAAGCTCTGGTGTTTGTGGTTAGCTGTGTGTTATTTGATATGTTGGAATGTGCATGATTTGTAGAAGTGGACACTTTTGTGCTTGTGTGTCAGAGGCACTTTGAATGTTCACTCATGAGACCACGAGCTCAAATTAGATAAAACTTATCAATCACAACTAGCTTTTTCTCTGCAGTCATCAGGACGATCAGATGGAATACGTTTGTATGCTGGATGTTCATTTGTTATCATCGGATATAATTAAAGCGTGAATGTGTTAGAAGAAGACCTGGTCCTCTGTTCTTCTGATAAACAAGAGATAAAAGCCACAAACTGAGGCTGTTGCACACATCTTGGATGAGAGAACATGTCCCGAAGCCTTTCATCCAGGCCACAGTTTCACCCACGCTGCTTTAAAACAACAAGTTAAACAGCTTTTCTCTGCCGGCACCACAAAATCTCTCCAAGTATGTTGAACATAAAGCATTTCACAGCACAATGAAGCCCAGGAAAAATCTGCAGACAGAAAGGGAAGAGCATCGGAATGGATGCACTAATTGATGAGTCTAACGTGACCAGAGTCATGTGAAAAGACCTCTCTGCTGTCTGATTAATCTTCTAGCATGCGTGATACCTTTATTATGACCACATGGCACATCAATGGGCCTCATTCATAAAACCTACATGAATATGGTCCTGGCTTGTTTGCATACAATTTGTGCAAATTAGTGTTTAGAGACACACAACTTGTTTGTGGCTGGAAGGAATATTGACTCTTATAATTATTGTTTGGATGCTAATTTATTCTGAAAGTACATTTCCTGGAGTGTGCCACGGAGGTTAGATTAGACTGTTATAAATGCCTGATTTGCATTGAATAATTAAAAGTAATTAAAAGTTTTAAAAGCTCCACCTTCATGACTCAGCTCTGCACCTGAGGACTATCTGAACTATCCCCACATTTCACTGTAGAGCCGTAAAAACCGAGCTTTCAGATGATCAGGGAGCCACTGAGTAACCACTCGGTTTAACCTTCAACTGTGGAAGAAATCTGTTGCTTGGATAGAACAACATTTTTATCTGAATTATTCCCTGAACACACACTGGTAGAGTGTTATTTTAATCCCATTTTATTACCCAAACAGCAGGAAAACTTCTTCCTTTAAACACACAGTTGGTGTTTTGTGGTTCCAAGCTTTTGGCATTTTTTCAGTTTAAACAAACCAGCTCAGTTATATTTACTCGTTTCTTGTGGAAACGGAGGTTATGTAGGCTGCCCACCTCTGAAAAAGCCCACTGATGGGTCATCTGACTGATCCAGCAGTGGCCAGCTTCAGCTCTGCTGGTGTTTTAAATCAAATTAAATGAAAATCCTAAAGGAAAATTGGACAAATGTTTGTGTTTTCTTTATTTATTCTTTTTTTGCCCCAGGTTAAAGAGTGAGTCACTGACAAACTATGAAGTACCATCAAGGATTATTATTATTATAATTATTAAGCTTTATTTATCCAGGTAATCCCAGTGAGACACGAGGTCTCTTTCTAAAGAGAGACCTGTTTACAGTAAGCTCCAAGTGTCATAAGGAACAGATTAAAACGCTAAAAACAGGAACAACCTTCCAGAGATTGCGTAAAACGCTTCAGTGGAATCAAACTGCACAGCTTCAGATGATGTTGGAAAGAGTTTCAGGCTGCAGAGCAGGGTCCCCAGCAACAAGAGAAAAGACAGAAAAGCCCTTTTTGTTGTTGGTTATTGGCCAGGTGAATATTTCAAGTCATTGAAATAATCTGCACCTGATGCTGTAATTAACTGCCCATTCTCAGGACCCCTGGGGTCACAAACCAGCCCAAAAGGCATCAGTTTCAGGTGCTCTGGATCAACACAGTGAAGCAACCCTGTTCTAAATGCCTAAACCTGATCAAGTGGCTTTAGCACCTGAACCGAACAGGAAGTAAAAACTTTGAATGAATGAAAAGAAGACAGTTATTTGTGCTGCTTGAGACTTTCTGCCCTCTGGCATCCATGCAAGGTTCTTCCTGCTTGTTCATTCATAACCCGAGAGTTTCTGTTTGTCTAAAGCTGCTGTCAGCAGAGCCAAAGAACAGCAAATATTGGTCTCAGGGGGCGTTTTGACACAATGAATAAGTACATTATCTCAGAGCTGTAAGCTTTCAGAGGAAATATACCAAACTATCCATTAAAGGTTTGTTTTAATAGGGCATCAGGTCCTTTGCTGCATGATCCCCCCCCCCTCTCTGTTTTCCCATTTCCTTTCAACTAACTTTCAAATATAAGCAACTATGGGCCAAAAAAAATCCTTTTATTCATTAAAAAATATTGAGATCACCTAAATTACTCTAATAAGCTCCCTTTGAAACAGAATTAGCTCAGAGTTAGCATTCAGTGCTCTGATGATGTCGTCGTTGCATGCTCTGTTTGTCTGCTCGGGTGTAATAAAGTTCACAAACTTTCAGTGTTTCCTGCTAATGCCACTTCCTGTCTTTCTCCACATCCAGGAGCTGAGTTAGTTACCAGATTACTTGAGGATCCATTAGCGCACCCCTCTGTAGCTCCTCGTGCACCCTTCATTCCCACTCCCTCAACCCACCACCCACTCCTCACCATTATTGAGACCACCAAAGAGTCCCTGTCCAAGGCCACTGAGGCGGGGGTCCCTTGCTTGTCGGATCGAGGCAGCGATGATTGTGATGATGATGGCTTGGTGATATCGGGGTATGGCTCTGGGAAAGCGTTCAAGTCTTACCTGCCCCAACTGATGATGAAGATTTTTACTCAACCTTCTCCTTGGTAACAAATAAGACCTTCCCTACATCACGCTTTCATGGTGACTACAAAGCAAACGTGCCAAGGACTTTTAGACCTAACAAACCTTCCATCTCCAGACGCAGTAGGACTGCCACCATACCAGTAACCGCCGACCAGAGCCGCACCACTACCACCTCTGCCTCCACCGCAACCCTCCACAATTCTCCGGCCATACAGCCGGCTGGCAAAATGAGTAACCGCGAGTTTAAACCCCAGCCCGACCTAGTGTTGCTTCCATTGCCCACATCCTTTGAGGTAGACAGCACCAAGCTGAGGGGCCCATTAATAACCTCCCCAATGTTCCGTAATATACCCACAGCACTCCCCACAGAGCCAGGCGTCAGGCGAGTCCCAGGGCCCTCGGAAGTGGTCCGTGAATCAAGCAGCACCACCGGGATGGTCATCGGAATAGTGGCGGCCGCAGCCCTGTGCATCCTCATCCTTCTGTACGCCATGTATAAGTACAGGAACAGGGATGAAGGCTCCTACCAGGTGGACGAGAGCCGGAACTACATTACCAACTCAGCTGTGCAGAGCAATGGCGCTGTCATGAAGGACAAACAGCAGAACCTGAAAGGCAGCAACAAGAGACAGAAAAACAAGGACAAGGAGTATTATGTGTGACTGTGAGACTTTCGTGAACACGAGAGAACTAAGAGAGAAGGCACTAAGAGAACTTTTCTTATCGGTTTCCTTGTGAGGAGCTATGACAAATGATGGTATAACATGGAACTTGAATAAATCTATACTGTGCTGAGTAGTTGAACTGATATGTACTGTAACATAAAGCACACTTACTATTAAGCAAAGGCTTAATGACAAGGTTAAATAGCAACTTTAGAAACCTTACACTTCTATCTGGTCAGAGACATTATCAGTATAGAAATATTTCACAGCATCATTCTCCGAAGTGACTTTTAGAGCTATGTGATCCTTGGCATTAAACAATTTTTTTGTGAAATTGTCAATTACAAAAGGCTCATAATCTTATACATTTCCAGCATGTAAGCAACATGTAGTGCTTAACAAGAGGGGGTCAGGCACACAATCGTTGTAAAAGTACAAAGGACTCTTGTATCAAAATATTACAAATTTTTATGGTTTATAAATAATATAAGTGTGGTGTCTTACTTATTTTTGCTTAAAGCAAAAGAAAAAAAGAACAACGAGAAAAGAAAACTATTTCTGTGTATAAAACAAATTCAAGTGAGCAAATTTGCCAAGAGCAGACCTCATACCGTCTGTTTGCTCTGGCATCTAATTCACCACAATTATTCTCATTGTCTGATGGACACAGTGACTCTCTTTGTGGAAAGAATTTGCCAGTTCTCTTGGTAAGAAGCGCCTGATTGTAAAATGCATGCCATCCTAATTCCACAGTAAGGTACAGTACAGTAAAAGTCCAGTATAGAGTGTTCAGCTTGGACCTGTTTGACGCAAAAACAGTTCTTCATCCTCAGATCAGACTCCCCCTCTTCTTGAACCCCTCAGAAAAAGGTCTGTTTTTGGTGCACAGCCAGTGGTGGTTTTATCTTTTTGCAGAACTGTGTGTTGGTTCATTGCTATCATTCTCTTTTCTATGGAGGTGTCAGGAAGAAGACAAATGCAGTACTACAACACTGTTAACAAATGTGTATACAGAAATAAATCAAATGTTGAAAGTGTGAATTCTATCTGCTGTCACAGTCGACTGTGTCAAAAAATGAGAAATTTGTTTACATATTTTATTACATGCTATCTGTTGTACTTTGTAGGTAGTAAATTGTACATATACCATGACAGTTGTAATTTTTAGTACCTCTATTGTACAGACTGAAGATATGATTTATCAACAGATTTCATGAACAAAATCTATTAACTGTTAATTTACACAAAGAAATACTTTAACCAGAATGTGGAGAATCATATTGATATTCATAAAGAATAAAAAATGTATTGTTAGCCTAGAAATCTACACAGATGTTTCTAAAGTTGCATGAATATTTAACTACTTGCAGTTGTCCAACAAATACAAGGTGCCCTTCCTTCTCTACCATCGCCTGGGGTACTCTATTTTTGTTTTTGTTCGTTTGTACTTTTTATAGCGAGTCGGAGAGAGAATGAGGTTAAAACTATGATGGAGACGGGAAAGCAAAAAGCTTCAAAGGATGGGGGTTCACTGTCTGAAGGGACCGGTCACCTCGAGTCATTGGCATCACCTCTTTATCATTGGTTTCATCTCGTTTTGATGATACTTTAATGGCCATTTTTGTTTCCGTTTTCTGTCATTGGCATTGATGATGTGGAGATGCTTTCTCAGAAATCCCATTTTTTTTGTTATATTGTTACTTTTCATAACTTTTTTTCATCAGTTTGATAACAAATAAAACTTTGTTTTTTTCTCTGAAATAATTCTGAAGTTCATTGGTTAAATTAAGTTAAATAATTCCAGTTTCTTGTGCCAACCTATTCTCACTTCCAACGTGTGCACGGGTCATGCTTTTACTAACAGGATGTCCCACATACAGTCTGAATACTGCCTCAACAGCATTACATCCCCTGTCATAATTCTTTGTTTGCACACATCCAAAATCTTAATTATTTTCCTCAATACACACAGCAAAGGTTTCTCCTTCACCCTGTTGCCAGAAACCTGATATTAGAACAAACCCAGAATCTCGAATAGTGTCAAAAACACCAGAAAACACACATTTATCCACATGTTCAAAACCTAAAGTTTCACAATCCAGAGTTAGAAAAGGTTGAGATGACAGCGTTTGTGACACAACCGGAGCCATGACCAGCTAATATGTGTGTGTGTCTGTGACAATGTGTAGTTTCCTAACCCTAACCATGTACCTTGTAACGTGTAAATGTAACCATGCACATTCATTCTAACCCTAAACATGTACCTGTAACCTTTAACCCAAAATGATTGAGCCTGAGAGCTGAATAAAAATAAAATACGGAGTGGCGAATGGGAATGGACGAGGAAAAGTGAAATGAAAACAAAGCATGATGGGACTTGAACTGGCGACGGATTCCAAGCCGTTCCCACGGCCCGATTAAGCCTTTTGTCCCAGTGGATGTCATTAAATCATGACCCTGAATGTCATGACATCGCAGAAGCACTTGAAACATAATCAGTGGGATGGTGGGAGCGGGGCTGCACGGCGGCGCGGTGGTTAGCGTCGTCACCTCAAGCAGAAGGGTTCTTTGTTCAAATCCCGGCAGGAATGTCCTCTTTCCGGTCACTCCGGCTTCCTCCCACCACCCAAAAACATGCATGTTTGGTTAACTGGTGACTCTAACTTGACCCTAGCAGTGAGTGTGAGGGTGTTTTGTCTCTGTGTGGCTCTGTGGCGACCTGTCCAGGTGTGCCCTGCCTCTCAGCCAATGACAGACAGGCTTCAGCCCCCCTGATGCTGAACTGGAGAAATATGGAATATATTATATATTCTGTATAGAATAGGTATAGAATATGAATGATAGGAGCTGTACTGCTGCAGAGAACCGAAGAAGGGAAACAAAGTTTTAAAGTTTTAATAGGAAACTGCAGTGGACCACCAAAGGTTTTTCACCATCTGTTATGAAAATGCGTGACAGTAGAACGTGATATTTCAGTAAAAACATTCATTAAGATCGGCAATACTCCACATAATCGCTAATTTCTTATTCCAAACACACCTTCTTTAGGATAAAATAATCAGAAAAGGGCTGTTTACAATGCAGTGTCCTGTGATATTTAAGCATCTCTGTGCCTGTAGACATAGCTGTTGTTGGGAGGCGTTGCCATGGCAACGTGGACATTGTTGGCAAAAACTTTCCAGATTAAAATGCAATTTAAGATCCATTTCAAACACCTAACCGCAATGTTTGTCTGTTCTTCACAGGTAGCTTTAATTAAGTAGTGCAGGAGCAGAACAAAAAGTGTAAATAAATAGGCTAAAATAAAGAAAACAGGAGTCTCAGACACACTGACACACAAGTTGAGTGATTAACCCATCCTCCACCTCAGATCTCCTTACATGAAGTGTGTTACTCGTTCCTAATTGAGGTACGATAAGACATAAAACTGAGTTCTGGAACATGCAGTAAACCCTGTGAGAGGGTTTATTTTAAAGCAAGACATGATATTTCTCTGCTTTTCAGTGTTTAAAACCCAGAAATTGTTGCTTTGTTGCCCAAATTAAACCATAAAGAGAAGTTTGACAGGAAATAACATCGTAAAAATATTTGGTCCAACAAGAGAACAACTAAGCCCTTTGGTTGACAGTCGTGTGGATGGTTCTAACCTTTCTACTATGGACTGTTCATACCCTTAAATAACACCCCTTTGGTTTAAGAGCCCACAAAGTCCTCATCAGTCTTCAGGAATAGTTCTCCAGGCTTCTTGAAGGACATCCCAAAGCTCCTCTTTGGATGTGGGCTGCCTTTTGTTCCGTTCTCTGTCAGATGATCCCACACTGCTTCAATAATGTTGAGGTCTGGGCTCTGGGGAGGATTCATCCCTCCATAAGACCTGTTGCCACTGATTTTCAGTCCACTTCTTGTGTCATTTGGCACAGCTCAGCCTTTTCTCCCTGTTTCCCTTCCTTAAGAACGGCTTCTTGACAGCCACCCTTCCATGGAGACCATTTCTGATGAGGCTTGGGCCAACAGTAGATGGATCAGCTGAAGGTCCAGATGCATCTCTCAGGTCCTGTCAGGTCACAGCTGGATTTTTTCCTCTTTCTTAAGGACATCACTTTCAGATCCTGTTCATCTGCTGTAGATAGTTTTTTAGGCCTGACACTTCTTCTTTTGTCCTCCACTTGTCCAGTTTCCTCAAATGTTTTAAGGACACACTGCACACCATGCTGAGATATGCCAAGTTTTCAGCTAATAGCTCTTTGGGAATCACCTTGTTGCTGCAGAAATCCTATGTTCTGTCTGTCAAACTGTGTTTTCTTTGCTGTTTTTCATAGATGCAGCTAAAGAAATGGGAACAAATGATGAGTCTTTGTGACAGGCTGCTGGTAACAAAGTGCCTAAAGATCCAGTTTAAAATGGCTTCTTTGCTAAGTTGTCTGTTCTGTGTCGACACAACACTGGTTCATCCCTTGAGTTAGGAGCCTTTTTTCTGCCTGAATGCTTCATAGCTCAGAGTTAAGTGGCTGAACAAAGAAAAAACACTGAAAATGCTCAGGAACAAGGACTGAAGATGAGGGGAAAAAGCAGAAAAAGTCAAAGAAAAACTAGAATAGTGGAATAAACCATTTTTATCCATTTGTGTAACAGAATAAACACCGATCAACACAGTGTTGAGGCATTTCAGATGGTTGCTATCTTCGGTTTGACCACTAGATGTCAGTAAGTTTTTCACATTGTTGGTTTCCTCTGCTTGAGTCTTGCCACCATCATCCCATCCCAGGCTTTTACTGTTTTTTTACCACAGCACCCCCCTTTAAACAGAGAATCTGTCTCTACCATTACGAAGCTGTTTATCATCACTTCAAGATCCACACGACACGAATCAAGCTGCGTTCATTTATAAAATCTGTGGGTCGGCATCATGGAGGCTGTGGGGAAGAGAAAATGGTGGATTTAAAGCTCGTTGAAACCTGTTTTCTCTTCAACAGAAAAGATTAATGACTAAAGAAAGCAGCTTTCAGCTGTTCTGCTGTATCAGAAGTATCTGAATCTGCTGACTGAGCAGATAACTGGACCACCTTTATAACCGTAAATCAGAAAACTTTGTCCTTATTTTGGACCCCCCCTCCAAGGACATATGCTTCTAGCTTGTAAAATATGAAGTCTGCTGCCCACACAAATCCAAATAGAGGAGAAAAACCCGTCTCTGTAGGTGATCCAGGTCAGTGGCCACAGAGAGACCTTTGAAATCTGCTGGAAGTGCATGAATCACTTTGTGGCTACGATACGCCTCACTTGCATCAGACAGTCTGTTCTTCAACACTGTGCATTTTGTACTTCTCAAGTCTACTGACCACATAAGAGCCTAAATCATTTTCAGTGTGGCGATAATTAGAGTCGGTTTCCAAGTTAATCACAAACGTTCAGAACTTTTAATCACGATAAATCAGATTCGTTTCAACCCTCGTCTGTAAAATTTAGATAATTTAAAACTCTGTTTATGTGATAAAGGTGATTCTCTAACTGAGAGATGGTATTTATTTGCTTGTTTATTCACTTCTAACATGTATTCATTGACATTTGATTGTGTTTAGGACCTGAGAAGCTGCTGTAATTCGGACATTTGACTTATTCAAAGATGCCAGATGTCCACAGTTGGTCGTATTGTTTCATGATGCTCCAGATGTTTTCAGTGGCTTCAGGTCTGGACATGCTGATGTGACATCATCAATGGACAGATGTCCTCCATAATATCACAGATGCTTAACTCTTTAATGCATGGTGTTGTAGTATTGGGTTTATATGCAGATTATTATTCAAAATGTACTAATCATCCTACCTTTTTTGGAGATAATTTCTACGTCCAGTGAGCTTTTTAACCCGACTCTGATCAGAAATGTTCAATCATCCCCTTCTCTCCCTCCTTCCCACTCACATATGGCTCTGCTGTGTTGTGTGAGGCATCCATATCATGCATAAATAGTCTTATTGTTCTTTTAGTTCACAGTGTACAACACTGGTTCCCATTTCCAGTGTCTTTGAATGCTAGCTAACATGAGTTAACTTTAACCTAAACTAGCTGAGTGAAAGCATCACCTGAGAGTCGAGTCTCATATGATGTGCAGTGAAACTGCAGCAGTGCAATAATCTGCAGGAACTCCTTCATATAAAGCAGATAAACGGCCCGTTTATCAGAAGAGGATTGATTCAGGGGTGGTCTCACCTTCATACATGAATAATTACTGGATCAGGCTTTAATGCTCCTCGGGGAGAAAGCCCCAATATTTCCCTGCTCCATTCAAGACCAAATCTGAGTTCACACGACATGATTTTTTAAGCAGGAGGCTGTCCACGAAGCCCCAGATCAAAGGCTGATCAATCAGCAGTCAGACTCAGTGTGTGTGAATGCTTCAGAGAGACTCCTGCCAAATATCCAGTATGTTCACTGGAGCAGTTGGCGAGGAGCTGCAGCCAAGGAGAGTGCAAAAGATGGGGTGAGAGTGGGAAACCCAGAAGTGAAAAGTGAAGCCACAAACATGGTGAAGAGCATGCAAAGAAAGAGCTCTACAGCCTGCTTGGAGCCAGGAAATGGGATGGAGGAGGATTCAAACTTTGGCAGAGCCTCTAATGTTTCCAGCATGCACAATGTGCAGAACTCTGTATTCTCGTGTGGACCATAAGGCGTAGACTCACATAATTTCCCTTTTTACTTCTCAAATGACTTGTCGTGACAACGCATAGTTTGGAAACCAGGAAAACAAGTTGGGTTTAGGTCTGGCTGATGATTTGTGTGGCGTGAACTCGCTCCAACCTCACACTCTTAAGTACGTTGGCACCGGTTTTTATGGATTTGGAAGTGAGAAAATGTCCTGAAATACAACTTGATTGTTCTCTGCAGAGGGTTTAGGCAGCTGAATGTACCATAAAGCTTTCTCTCCACAGTCAGGAGTTTTGTTGGGAACGTTGGCAGGAGACCGGCGTTGGAACTCAGTATGATATTAAAGAATGTGACGCATTTAACGCGACGGCCTCTGATGCCACTGACAGTCTGTCCATGGTCTACAGCTTTAACCGCAGTCAGGATCCGTTCTGTGTTGGTGGGTTTTCAGTTATATCATTCTTCCTGCCGGTGTTTGCTGCTCTGATTGCTCCTGGCTCCTGCTATCTTTGCAGATCAGTTAAAGAAAACCCTTCACTTTCACTGGATTTCCTGCCTCACTTTATTTATCCTTTCATTCTTCTAATAAACATTTTCTTTCCTCACATTCCTGTCTGCTGCAGCTTTGCTTTTTGGGTCTTGCTAAATTCACAGAAAACAGTTTTCTTATCAAAACGTAACATATCTGTTTCTCGTGATTTCCAGGCGTGAAACTGCTCCACAGTGAATGCATCCGTCTATCATGTCCAGAGGACCATTTCCACAGTTTAAGCTTCCACACAAAGATGACCCAGCTTGGTAAAACTGGTTAGTGGAAATGTTCTAATGCAGGCTAACGAATGTGAGGCCTTTTCATTGGCCTTCCCTTAGTTCCATCCAGTTTTCAAACTCCAACCAGTCTGTTACCTCAGGCCTGACTTGGACCAAACCCACCATGAATCCAGAGCTGCAGCTGGACAGAAAGGAGGCAGAATTCCATCATATACGACCCCTGTGGATTCTTCTGAATGCTAACTGATCTGCAAAGATAGCAGGAGCCAGATGCATGAACCGTAAACATAGAAGTGTGTAGTTTCATGACTAAAACCACCAGATTTAGAGAGCTGTGCGTACGCATGGTCCTCTTTACTCACTGAGAAACCACACACACATGCACTAACCTGATTTCCACAGCTTTAGTCATTAATGAAGCTCATTTGCACATCTAGATGTTAAAAGCAACAGTAAAGACGAAGCAGTTTTAAACAAAGACTCATCAGTGAAGCTGAGGAAATTAAATCAGTTTAATCCGGTGTTCTGTGATCAGGAAAAGAACAAAAACTACTGAATTAAAAAGGATCTGAACTCAGAAATGGTGGGATTATAAACCAGCAGCCTTCAGCCTCCTCGGCTCACACATCAGGAGCAGCAGCTCCTGATTTATCTGCAGAACCCACAGTTCCTGTAAATAAGAGTTTTCTGTTCTTTTTCTGTTTCCACCTCAAGGTTACAGCGCTGTAAAATGTGTGTTTGCATGTTCTGATGCACCTGAGAGGTGCCTGCATGCAGTTTGGCAGCAGGACACGGCGTGCACGTGCTTTTTGTGTGCATGCATCATTCATGCATCGTTGCAGAACTGTTTGACTGTTGATCTGTGCACTGAATGCTGTGCACTTATTGAATCTCTTCAGTCTCCAGACTGACAGGAATACAGTGTAAATACAGGCTGGATACGTGCACGTGTGTTTGCACGTGTGGCCTGTTTTAAGAAAGCTTCATAGATTTATTGTGGCGGGATAAAGAAAACAAGAACAAGTCTCCGGTCTGGTTTCATGGCTGAGCTGCAGCTTTAAAGGCTGTCAGAGTTGACCTCAGATGACCTTCGGAGCAGATCTTAAAGGTGCAGTGAGCTGAAAGTCTGAATCTCCAACCTTCATAACACTTTCCACTGAATGAGACCACGTTTGATTTGTTCTTTCAGGGTCACAGGTCAGGGCTAAGAGCGATCTGATGTAAGTTTGGGTTTATAGGGAACGTTTTTTAATCATAATCACAATAATTCTTGTTTCATATCTTATTGCATTTCTGGCAGAACAATCCTTAACTTTAAATATGGAATCAGGATTGAAATGAAACCATTTTAATGACTAAATGGTGGAAACGTCCTTCAGCCACTCATCTTTCTATGTTCTCTAAAGCTCCAGCATCGTCTCCTTGGTGATTCATCTCTGAGTCTCACTTCCATCCAACCATCCACAGTCCCTGGCTGCTTCTCTTCAGCCGCTGTGAGCTGCTTTTCTCCTCTTTAGGTGCTACTGATGCTTTACTTTGGCTTCTCTGGATGGAAATCCCATTTCCTTCAGCTGCTTTCTTACAGTTCTCTCCCACAAACATCGACTCCTGTTTCTTTAGTTGAACATTTTCTGCTTTCAGACGTGTTACTTTGAGTTTTCCGTCCTGACTCTTTGACCTGAATGTTTCCCTTTTACAACCTTCTCATTTTCTTTGTTCTTGCTCCAAACTTCTGACCCAGCTGAACATCTTCTGCCTCTGAGCCGAGTTCCCTTCTTTAAGGGGTTTATAATCCTTCTGTTTGTTTCCTCTGACATTATTGGGCCCACGTTTCCTGTCAATCAGCAGCTGAAACAGCTTATCAAAGTCTACATTAAACTCTTTATTCAATGTTGGTCAGAATAATGACCCGTGAAATAAAACAGCTGAACATAACCCAGAATGTGGACTCCATCTCTTTTCTTCTCTTCCTCTGAATGCAGGAAACCTCCCAACAGCCTGCTGAGTACCGGCCAATCAGATCGCTGCATCTTCAGGCTTTCCCACCTTTTAGAGCTTAAAGCTGATGTCCTCCTGATGTTCAGAGTCTCAAAACAACAATGAGGCGACGTTTTAAGTCTTTAAATGACCTGAAAATAAGAATATTAAGACATAGACTGTGACACACACATAAAAGTAACCTGAACAGCACCTTATTTTGCACCTCTGCTCGGCTGGAGAGTTATTCCAGATCCGCTGGTTAACAAAGTAACACAAACCATATGACTGCACAGAGTTCCAAACTATAACATCTACTTTTGCATGAGCAAATGATTCAAATGTGCCCCCATTATGATTCTGCCCCAGTTCTGTTTAGTCCAAGTCCTCTTTTCTTCGGTGGGCCTTTTAAAGCGTGCATGCGTGCACACAAACAGTTTATTTTTGTAGTTTTTTCCTGTCTTTCTGCTGAACTTGTGTAGCTAATTTGTCTCTTTCTTTCCGGCTTTGTTCTCTGTCACACTTCCAGCGTTACTGGCTGGACTCTGTGTGCTTTAAGTATACGAGGACAGCAGGTTTCTTGTATTCTGGGATTGCCCAGAATTTATCACAAAAGCTTCTTTCTCGAATCACTATCCAGGGAAAACGGTACTGTCCGCGATTTGTTGTCACAAGTATCAGATGACAGACGAGGGTGGAGAATGGGGAGAGAATGGAAAAAGAGGTCATAGTTTTTGTGAAAAGAACTGGGTGGGTGCCTTTCCTCATGTATTCTCCACTACTCTTCATGCTCGTCCAGCTTCTCTCTCCTCCTTGGACTAACTGGTAATTGTAAAAGAACAAAAGTTCAACTCGGTGGGAACGCAGGGTCAGCCAGGGGAGACTTTCATAAGCCTCCGAGGGCCTCTGGGTTCATATCTTCATCTGTGATGGGGGGTATATATATATGAGGAATCTAATTCTATGCAGTGCAACAGATGGAACTTTTATTCTGGATTAATGTCTTTGTCGTTCTTTATTGGATAAACAATCTGACATGTTTGATCAGTGAAAAACTGTCTGGTTGGAACCTTTTATCACATCTCTGACGTATGTATCATGTGACCAAAGGTGGTAAATCTTTATCTTTCTTTACCTCTTTTGTGTTGTAGCTCTGGCTGTATTTGATGGTTCTTCTTCTTTAACTGTATCAGCATCAGCTCTGTTCTCAGGATGGTGGACATGTGCTGCTTTTCCAAGCCCAAGCAGGCCTACTTCAATCTTTAATTGCATTTTGCGTTCCCAGAACATGCCGACCGCTGAGGTGGAACAGCTGAGGACAACGTTAGTCTGTTAGTCTGGCCCTGGGCTGCTATGATATCTGATTATCGTGGCCAAAAGGATTCACAACAATGATATTGATGGAGAGAAACTCCACACTTGCCTTTCTTTTGAAGCCTGGGAGCATCTTCCAACTTCCTCCTTCAGTGTTTTGCAAGCTTCTCCTTATACATCTATCACTGCTGCCTTCCACAACGTCTGTTTGGTTTGTTATCACCTGTTCATCAGGCTGTTTATCAGGCTGTTTATCAGGCTGTTTATCAGGCTGTTCATCAGGCTGTTCATCAGGCTGTTTATCAGGCTGTTCATCAGGCTGTTTATCAGGCTGTTCATCAGGCTGTTTATCACCTGTTCATCACCTGTTCATCAGGCTGTTTATCAGGCTGTTCATCAGGCTGTTCATCAGGCTGTTTATCAGGCTGTTTATCACCTGTTCATCAGGCTGTTTATCAGGCTGTTTATCACCTGTTCATCACCTGTTCATCAGGCTGTTCATCAGGCTGTTTATCAGGCTGTTTATCACCTGTTCATCAGGCTGTTTATCAGGCTGTTTATCAGGCTGTTCATCAGGCTGTTTATCAGGCTGTTCATCAGGCTGTTCATCAGGCTGTTCATCAGGCTGTTTATCAGGCTGTTCATCAGGCTGTTTATCAGGCTGTTCATCAGGCTGTTTATCACCTGTTCATCACCTGTTCATCAGGCTGTTTATCAGGCTGTTCATCAGGCTGTTCATCAGGCTGTTTATCAGGCTGTTTATCACCTGTTCATCAGGCTGTTTATCAGGCTGTTTATCACCTGTTCATCAGGCTGTTTATCAGGCTGTTTATCACCTGTTCATCACCTGTTCATCAGGCTGTTCATCAGGCTGTTTATCAGGCTGTTTATCACCTGTTCATCAGGCTGTTTATCAGGCTGTTCATCAGGCTGTTTATCAGGCTGTTCATCAGGCTGTTCATCAGGCTGTTCATCAGGCTGTTTATCACCTGTTCATCACCTGTTCATCAGGCTGTTTATCACCTGTTCATCACCTGTTCATCAGGCTGTTCATCAGGCTGTTCATCAGGCTGTTTATCAGGCTGTTCATCAGGCTGTTTATCACCTGTTCATCACCTGTTCATCAGGCTGTTTATCACCTGTTCATCACCTGTTCATCAGGCTGTTCATCAGGCTGTTCATCAGGCTGTTCATCAGGCTGTTTATCAGGCTGTTTATCACCTGTTCATCAGGCTGTTCATCAGGCTGTTTATCAGGCTGTTTATCACCTGTTCATCAGGCTGTTTATCAGGCTGTTTATCACCTGTTCATCACCTGTTCATCAGGCTGTTCATCAGGCTGTTTATCAGGCTGTTTATCACCTGTTCATCAGGCTGTTTATCAGGCTGTTCATCAGGCTGTTTATCAGGCTGTTCATCAGGCTGTTCATCAGGCTGTTCATCAGGCTGTTTATCAGGCTGTTCATCAGGCTGTTTATCAGGCTGTTCATCAGGCTGTTTATCAGGCTGTTTATCACCTGTTCATCAGGCTGTTTATCAGGCTGTTTATCACCTGTTCATCACCTGTTCATCAGGCTGTTTATCAGGCTGTTCATCAGGCTGTTCATCAGGCTGTTTATCAGGCTGTTTATCACCTGTTCATCAGGCTGTTTATCAGGCTGTTTATCACCTGTTCATCAGGCTGTTTATCAGGCTGTTCATCAGGCTGTTTATCAGGCTGTTCATCAGGCTGTTCATCAGGCTGTTCATCAGGCTGTTCATCAGGCTGTTCATCAGGCTGTTTATCAGGCTGTTCATCAGGCTGTTTATCAGGCTGTTTATCAGGCTGTTCATCAGGCTGTTTATCAGGCTGTTCATCAGGCTGTTCATCAGGCTGTTTATCACCTGTTCATCAGGCTGTTCATCAGGCTGTTTATCAGGCTGTTTATCAGGCTGTTTATCAGGCTGTTCATCAGGCTGTTTATCAGGCTGTTCATCAGGCTGTTTATCAGGCTGTTCATCAGGCTGTTTATCAGGCTGTTTATCAGGCTGTTTATCAGGCTGTTCATCAGGCTGTTTATCAGGCTGTTTATCAGGCTGTTCATCAGGCTGGATCTGGAAGTCCTGCAGGATCTAAGCTCTGTCATCGGATACTTCCAACCCATACTTGGTTCAGATGTTCCTGTGGACCACATATGTCAAACTCCGGTCCTGGAGGGCCGCTGTCCTGCAGGTTTTAGATGTTTCCCTGCTTCAACACACCTGAATCAGATTAAATTGATCTCTTTGAAAGATTGTTAAGTTCTGCAGCAGCCTGCTAATGATGCATTGATCTGATTCAGTTGTGTTGAAGCAGGGAAACATCTAAAACCTGCAGGACAGCGGCCCTCCAGGACCGGAGTTTGACATCCCTGCTGTAGACTATCTCTGCCACTTGGTTAAGATGTTCCATCTATGCCTGCATGCATCTCACACCCTGCTGCCATGGGCTGGACTCTCTCTGAGGCCTCTTTGCACATCCTGCAGCTGGGATCCTGTCCGCTGTGGCAGACCCCGGCCTCTGCTGCTGCTGTGCTCAGGAAGGAGGCTCTGAGGACTCTTTAGAGTCTGTCATTGGAGAAATGGGTGACAGGTTGGTGAAGTGGTATCCCTGCCTCTCTCAGAACAGGGCAGCAGTATATACTGATGATGAATAGACTGTTGGAACAATGTATGGAGAGTCACTGGCAATTAATCCAGAATTATTGCTCATGCAAAGTCTTTCCGTGAGGCCTCCTGGAAGACTGACCCATCAAGAAGGACCTGACTGCATCCTGAGGTACAGCTGCCCCAGTATTTAAAGCATGAGTCCCTGAGTGAGCACTTAAAAGAAAAACTGTAGAAATGTAGAAAAGCAAGATGACAAATCTGAGGAGTTCTTTGTATCTCTGTGAGGACGTCACGCTCAGAAGGTCATTCTGTGAGGTCTTGATCATTTAAGATAGACCTTTATCTATCTAACAGAAACATAAACTCCTTCAGGCGTCTCCACATTCTTACGGGACATTACACTGAAAAGTAAGTGAACCCATCACCAAAACAGCAGTAAACATAGAGACAAGATGTAAAACAGTTTCATAAGCAAAGATTTATTTTCCATTTATGTTATTTCTCTCTTTTGACATATAAAAATAAACATTACACTAAACACAGATGGAAAAGCACAGCAGACAAAATGGAAATCAGAGCTGTCTGCATGAGTTTATAAGACAAAAAGGAATTTTAGTCGACTGACGATGCAAACAGATGCAATGAATCTGTGTCGTGATGACCAGGCGCTGTTCATCATCCAACCAGAGACTGAGCCAGCAACTCTTTCGTCAAAGGTTTTCATTTGTACACCTTTGTCACTGTGACCAGAGCAAACCATCTGTTCTGAAGAAATTCTGTCATTTCATTGCATGTTTTAAATCAACTGATGTTCAGCAGTTCACACTAACATGTTGAGAGTATATGAGAAAGAATGTGAGGATGCCAAGCTCACATCAACATTAGAAACTAAAAGGGTCCCGACTGGAAATGAACCACATCTAACTAGAATGCCCTCTAAAGCTAAACCTGTGCAGCATCGATCCTGTTACTGAAGGTTCTGCGCAGCTTAGGACCAAAGAAAAAGACAGAAAACAGCATGAAGAGGCGTTTCCTCCTAAACGAATCACCCATCTATGAATGGAACGTCTCCTCACTGTGCGTAACTTACGACTAACTGTGTGTAACTGTCAGCTAAGCATGAGCTGTAACACCGAAAAAAGCAGATTTAATGTGGCTTTGATGATAGATCTTTACATTGTCAAAGTAAAAACAATCTGAGGGACCAACTCCACGTCTTCCTGCAGCCTGCTGACAGATGCATCATCTCCAGAGAGTCCTGGGTCTGTCCCAGACCTCCTCTCTGCCACACAGGCTTTGTGCTGAGGAAAGCTCGCACTTATCTCCCTGCAGAGGAACCATAGCTGAGGATTAGAACACAGATCAGCTGGTAATCGTCTCTTTTTGCCATCAGACTGGTGCAGCATCATCACTGCAGAGTCTGCACCAATTTATCTGTCAGTTTCCTGCTCTATTTTACCCCCATTTGTGAGCAAGATACTGAGATACTTAAACTTGAGTTTAAACTGAGTCATACTCAGCTGCAGCGGTACCACATCTGCAGAAAACAGATGCAGTCTGAAGCCAACTGAACCAGAGACCCGATGGAAATAATCTGCTGAAGAGCAGCCTGAGTGGAGTCCAACATCCACTGGAAACGAGTCGGACTTACTGCCAGCAATGCAAACACAGCTCTCGGTCTGGTTGGACGGGGACGGTACGGTTCCCGTATCCAACAGGATCCACCGGAACCACCTTCAGCCGCACCTTTCCTCCTTATGATGCAACCCAGGATGGGTAAAAGTGGGTAAGATTTACAGTGTTGCATGCACTTCTGGACCAAGCAGCTGAACCCCTCAGACCACAGAGCAGCGGTCACACTTATCGGACCCCTGCACATCAGCACCACCGCTGGCACTGAGCTCACACAGACCGGCTGTGATGTAAAAAGGTTGAACGTACAAACAGTGCACCATGCCTCAAGTCCAGCCATCTTTCTAAATACTGAAGCAAGCACAGAGTCTCTTTGTGGCCGCAGTAGAACTCATTCAGAGGCCTGATGAGGGGGGAGCTGGGCCAAGAAAAATCACCAAAAATCGTTTATTTTCTGCTGGCAAAGCTGATGAAACCTTTCAAACTCAAATAAAAGTACCTGTATTTAAAATATAATTAATCAAACAGTATCACATTTCTGCAAAAAGTCAGAAATGAGATAATAATCCCTGTAATCAAACAGAGTTATGGAAGCTGTTTTCATTCAAATGTCCTGCCAGGAACAGCAGGCTGCCTGCATCTGTGATCCGTCTGTGTCTAAAGAAACGATGGTTAACCACACAGTCTAAACTCGATAGAAAAAGCCGGGAATGCGTTCTCCTGTGGCCGATTATCTGTCCAGGACACGATGAAGATGGGACCAACTCCCTGTAAACAGGTGCAACAATGCACCTGCACCTGAAGAGGTCACCTGCTGTTATCCAAGAAAGGAGATGGGCTGCAGAGAGAGCTGTGACCTCATCTCACAGCTGCTTTAAAACTTTGCACTGAGCTCAGTGTTGGACCACTTAATGTACTCAGAAACCCTTAATGGGACACATTAAAGCTGAGAGATTTCAAATGAATGCTCAGAATGGGAGGAGACGTCTGCACACGTTACTGTTCAGCAGTGAGCTGCGGTCTGGGCAGCACCAACCCAATTAACACGAGTCAAATGGCCCGGGGCAACAGGTTCGCTGCACCCAGACTGTTCCTTTCCACTGATCTGGAGCCAAAGCACAGCAAAGCGAGGCTCCAAGCAAAGGTAAATCACACCTGATTCAGCAGAGGTGCGTACAGGCTCAGGGAAAAAGCTGTCATTCAGTAGTTTAGCAGCTGTTATGTTCCAGTATTCAACCTCAGAAACAGAAAGTCAAAGGACTTTAAAATGTATTCTGCAGCTTTCTGCACTTCCAGGGTCACCGAGGAGTCAAATGCTTGCAGTAAACGATCCCACACTACAAGTTAAGATGAGTAACACTATCTGTAATCATTCAGAGGGTTCTCCATGTCTAATGAAGTGAGAATGTTGCGGCTCTGCAGAAGCTTCTGGGAGGAATAAAGCCTGTGGCTCCTGCTTTACTCCAACAGTGGAAGCAGAGTGTGACACAGCCGTAAATGTTCAGAGTAATGAGAGAGACAGGGCTGCCCCTAACAAAGACAAAGCTCTTCTGAGGAAACTCACATGACATCTGGGATGAAGTATGACAGAAACTATGTATGTGTTGTCTTAGTCAGCTGGAGGATGGGTTTATGGGCCTGATGGGACAACAACCGAGCTTTCTGTCTGTAGGAATAAAGGTCAAGTCAGCTGGAGACCAAATAATGCTCATCAGAAAACACGATGTCACCGTGAAGCTGAAGGGTGGCAGCAGGTTTGTGAGAGAGACCCTCAAAGGAAACGTATCAGCTGTTGGATTCTCCAAGCATGGAGTCAGAGCAACAATATCAGTGCTGAGCAAAGCCAGAGAGCAGGTTGCAGGTTGGTGGGTCTGAAAAAGCTGAAGAATCTTTACTAAAACGGTCAGTTAGCAACAAGTGAAGAGCTCTGCACAAGTCCCCCAAAAGCTGCAAAAGGCCCACATTCAGTCCACTTTGATTCCATGTTAAAAACAGAAAGCTGGAGCACAAATTCTACATGAATGAACCCAAAAGGAAAGAAGAAGCAGTTCAGAGTTGCATCAGCACTTATGGTCAGTGTGTAGATCAGGTCCAAAAATAAACCACGAACTCCTCACTTTATCAAGTAGGCTATTTCTAAATTGGGTTGCTGTGGTTCTTTATTTGAATTTCGTTTGCAGATCATGTAAAACGTGATTTTTGCAGTAAAAACAGATGAAGCTCACACACTGCCAGCTTCATTTGTTCCATCTGATTAACTCGCCGTCCTGTGGACGCGGATCATCAGATTCGGGTTGCAGAAAGCTGACGTCACCGGCAAAAATAAGTCACTCTGCAGTTCCAGAAGATCATTGTTTGCAGCTTGATGGCAGATGAAACGTCACCACGACACAGCTTTTATATCTGGGCTCCAGCCTGAAAACAAAAAGCCACGTGTCCTCCTCTGTGCGCGACCCGACTGCTCCTACCGTCCACCGTAGCTCTGTTCCAACCACTGGCGCACATCCTTCAGGTTGTAAAAAAAGGGTCCCTTCCCCCCCAGGTAGGAAATCTTTCTTTGGTGCACTATGCACACGCGCTCATTGGACACACCGTAGGCCACATTAGCGTTGTTGTCCATGCAGTCAGCCACTAACTGGCACTGAGGCGGCAGGGAAAAGTGCTCGATGAGTTTGCGCGCCGCGCCCATTCTTTCCTCCAGGTTCTGGTGTTTCCGGAAGCTGAAAGAGCAAGGGCCCATCGGAGGGGCCACCCAGCCGTCGGACGGGTGAGCCTCGTCAATGTACACTAACAGGAAATCGGCCACGTCACAAAAGTCTTCCACTAGCCGCCGAAAAGCTGGCAGGTGGCTGACGAAGGGGGGTCAGGTGGCAGAGCCAAAGTTGACCACCAGAGGGCGATCTGATGACTCAAAATCCAGAAGGTGACACTCGTCCCCAGTTGGGGTCCTGGCTCCTCGTGCGCCATTAGACATATTACTGATAGTGCTGCTCCACCGGGGCCCATCGGGAACCTTCACCACCTTGGAGTTTGGTGCCTCACAGCCAAGTTTCACCTGAGGAAGTAAAAATACTGACGTTTACTTCTCATGGTCTCAGACAAAGAATGATAATAATAATCCCAACAGGCTTCGACATGTGCTGAGATCAAAGGAGCGACATCAGGCTAATTTATCCGATAGATTCCAGTTTGTTTACTGGAACAAACTGGAATCTATCTATGAAACCAGCCTTCTTTACACACAAGAGATCAATGGAGCACCCCAGGGCTCTGTGCTTGGGCTGATATTTTCCACTTTGTGCATGCCTCCATGCTTAGATCATATCACGAGGCAGCATGGTATAGATTTCCATCACTCCTGCATAGTTATGAAACCATGTGGTTTGGCTTGTCTCAAAGACGGAAATTCCTTTTTATCCTAAATCCAGACAAAACTGAGCTTATTGTCTTTGACATCTAACCATGTAGTCACCCTGGAAGGCATCACTTTGGCCTCCAGTACAACTGTGAAGTTATCTATAAATAAACCGTTTTTAGGAGCACCTTTTTTCTGAGTAATGTTGAAAATAATTTGGACCATCCTGCCTCAGATTAACGTAAAACTGTAATGTCGTAAAGTTATACACATCTATGAGTGGGAAGCTGTGGCAGCATCAAGCCTGAGAGCTTTTATTACAGCTGCAGAAAGTAGATCCGACTTTAAACAGATCAGAAACTGTCCACAGGTCATTTCAATGAAATAAAATCTATTGTCCATCTATTAGTGGCACACAACCCTCCTCTGTGGATGTGTTTATCTTTCAGTTATCACCATAAACTCTGACAAGCAACCGTTAACATACAGGCAGCAGAATTGGATTTGCAGAGTTTAAGTGGCGGATGGTTTTTTGGAGGAGGCTGTGGTCATCAGGCCTCCGTACTGGACTGCAGCCGCTGTGACATGCAGAAGGTTTATGGATGCTCCCTGAGTTATAACAGAGGATTTATGGATCACACAAGAGAAGCAACGGGTCCACAACTAAAAATCATCCCATCTGGTCTGGTTTAATTTCAAGATCACCGGCATGAGAGAGAGAAGGAAAAGAGCCACAATAACCCAACCCAAACACTGAGGTGTTGGGGAGGAACTGGCAGAATGTGCAGATCTCCTCCAAGACTCTGACAGCCTCAGAAAGCCGAAGCAAAAGGCAACGCTTCACTGAATCTGACATTCTGCACGGCTTCATGAATTTGTGTTTTCTGTTCATCTGAGCTTCATGTTTGATTTGGCTGCAAATGCAGAACAACGGGCTCCTCGGAATCAGTCAATCGGAATCACTTAAAGAATAAGAAAATATTGACTTTGGACGTGAACAAAGGACAGCGTCTATCAAGAAACTGCTTGGGGGGGGGGGCTAGCTGGAAATATGTCACACAAGTAAAGACTCGATTACAGAGAAGTACTGTCTGTGGATTTCTGAGATCAAACTTCCCAGAAGTGACCTGCAGGCTGGACTAATGTGAAATAATGCGCCCCTCCCTGCTCCTTCTCCTGCTCCATCATCTGTTTCACACTCAGAGGAAGCCCCCCATGTTCATAAAGTAGTTAAGCTTTAAAATGTACCGAATCGGTCCATCCAGGTGCAGTAAAATCAGAAAAAACAAGCACCGGGGGGGTTTAAAGTCACTTAAAAACACGTAACTGGCATGAAAAAGACAATAAAACTTTGGCAGTCGCTGCAGACGTTTTGGGTTTTTTCTACAGAGTAAATAAATCTGAACGTCTGAATCAAATCAGTTAATGATTTCAAACCCAGAAGCAGATGTTGCATTAAGTGCAACTGGTGCCAGATTGTGTGGAAAGAATTAAACTCTGGTGCAAAAGGTTAAATCCAAAGTTAAACAGTGCATGTGGTGCTGTAATAATTTACCAGTAGGACTTTCTGACTCTTTCTGCAAAAGAAGAGGAAATCTGAGTGAGCGGGTAATAAATCTGCAGATCAAACGACGTCAAGGCCTCAGCTTTTGTGCAGTTTTAATAGAACAAAGACAAAATATTACGCGTTGACAGGCAGAAAATCAGCTTTTTGTCTTCAATAAAACTCCTCTCACTTTGAATTAAAGGTCAGTTACACGGCTGCAAATAAAAAGGCATCAGAGTCCTCCTAAAGAGAAGGTCTCCCACCAGTTTCTCAGCATAAAATGATGATTTATTGACTTCATTATCAGATTATTGTGTCACTGAAACAGCCTCAAAGCTGTGCATTAGAAACAGACCTGATCATGTGGTGAAATCCCTGACTGGACCTCCTGCATCACCATCAGATCCATGGGATGATAACAGAATGAAACTGATTCCCAGAAGCTCTTTTTCTCGTATCTTGGACTCAGACTGGCAACAAATGGAGTCCAGTGGAACATTCCTTCGGCTCGGCTCCATAAAAGATGGAGTTTTACACCTTTAAGCTCTCTGCTTTAGGATCACAGGTCATGCCTTCAGCTCTTTCTACAGGTGATGCTCAGCAGAAATACTGTTTGCTTATCTGGAAGCAGAAAAAGGGATTCTGGAGCTGTGGTTGTGGTTATTCTGTATAAAACTGGAATTATCAGTCAAGATTATTCATTTTACAAATAACTGTGATGAATTATTTGTTCATTTTTATACTGTAAACCTGCTGATAATCTAATAAATATCATCTTATAATAGAATCATATAAATTAGTATGTGAACATTAGTCTATTTGCCTTTTAAGCTTGCTTAAATGAAAAGTTACGTGGCATTTGTGACATTCTGTGTCGAGTCAAAGCTACGAAATAGAAGAAAACAAAGTAAAAGTTTGACATTTTATCAGTTTCAGCCACCTGTTTTCTTATAGGTGGAAAAAGGTGATGACAGTTCAGCCTCACTGGGATGACAGGATTAAGTGTGACAGGTCTATCTGTGCCTGACCTGCCTTTATTGATTAGATGAAAGATCTCTGCTGTTTCGGTCCACATTTGCATGTTGTTAGCTTAGCATGGACTTATTGTTTAGTAGTTTTTATGTTTATAGCTGTAAATATGTGTGTTTTCACACGTAATTTGAAAGAAATGCTCATCCCTGCCTCCACAGTTAAAACGCTGCCGAGCTGGGTTGAGGTGAAGTGAAAACTGACCAATCACAGCCCATGGATGCTGTGTTCTCCAGGCTGAAGCCTTAAAGCACCTGTGCTGGTATGGATGTGTTTTATCCGGGCATCTCTGAAGCAGAAGGACTTTATTTCAAACCCTCTTCTGCTCTATAAATGCATCCCCCTGCAGAGAAAAACCTGAGAACCAGAAACAATCTGGAGCATCGTGGTTATTCAGCTGTTTAAGTCAGAGCTGATGCACCTCAGCAGTAAACTTTTGAGCTTTATCTACATTATTTTTAATTGTACCGACAGTGTAACATTTTAATAAAGTGCACAACCTTGAACAGAATGCGATCTGATTCATCTCATAAAGTAAATGCATGAATATGAATCAGTCAACGTGAGGGACAGACGGATTCTCCAAGAGGACACTTGCTGCTGCCGGCGGAGATGTGCGCAGGTGGTGGAGACTGCACCTACAGTCCTGGCACAGATTACCGTGCTGCGCCACTGTGCCCCCCTCCCACTCACAAAGTACGAACTGGTTACAACAAGTTCTGCTCTGTGAAATAACGCAGGACTTCTGGCCAAAGCGGGCTGCATCGTGCGTCCAACAAACGGACCGGCGGCGGAACCTTACCTGCTTGTAGGCGTCCAGGAGGAAGCTGTTCCAGATGGAGCGCAGCCCGGCGGAGGTCAGCATGCGGCGCCACTCTCCGCAGCCGGCGGACCGCGAGCAGCTGAGCAGCGACACGACGCGCTTCACCAGCACCACGGAGTCGTACAGCGCCAGGAACAGACAGTTGGAGAAGAAGCCGGGCAGGATCTGGAGTGTAACGAGCAGGTCTTCACTCGCCGTTCGCATTTTCACTGCCTGCGTTTAAACGACGATTCAGTAGAGAACCTTCACTATCCTCAGCGCTGTTTCATGCAGCTTATTTGCTGCCTTCATAGTACTTGATCTGCTTCGAGAATTGCGCCAGACATTGACCATGCACTGAAAGTGCGTGAAATGTGTCCAGTTTTCTGCGCCGTGCCACCCTTCGGCCCAAGATGTCCACGGATTAGCACTTATCTGTGAAAAGGATGGTCTCTGTAGTTAATGTTAAGCCTCACTGCTTATCTTTGCAACAAGATCCTGACGTCAGATGTGAGGCATACTCTCTGTCTCCTCCTTTATCTCCTCCCTCAGCTGAGTGCACGCCGACTTTATGAAGACACAAATCAATGTTTTCCCTCCTTTGTCCCCGCGGTATGAACAGAAAAATAAAGGAAGAGAAGAAATGAAACTGTGCTTTTTCTGTCTTTTCTGAGTTTAACTTTACAGTCTCAGGTTGGATGATATAACATCCACCTGATTTTTGCTCGATCCCACAGTAATCCCTTGTCCACGTGCTTCTATCAGCTGCTGATGAATGACGGTTCTTGATGCAGCGTCTGAGGGGTCAGAGGTCACGGGGTCCAGCTTAGGCTTGCTCCCTCGTCCTTTACACTGAAACTCCTCCAGATTCCCTGAATGCTTTAATGATATTCTGCTCTGTAGAGGCAGAAATATGCAGATCCCTTCCAGTCTTTCTCTGAGGAACATTGTTTTAAACACAAACTGGAGCTCCTCTGAACATCTTTGCCTTCATGGAGGCTGCTTTAGGACTAGATCATGATGACATCACCTGTTTAAAATAACATTATTATTCTGTTTGTACCTGATTATTAGCTCTAAATCCCTTCCATGCCAACTTTTAGAAGGTGTTGGAGCTCTGAAATGCTTAAAGAGGTGTTTCGTAACAGATGAAATGAGACAACTCATGAAATATTTTGTGTTCCTACTGTCTGACGCTGCTGCTCCATCAGGAACCTTCACCCCCTCAGGAGGAAGTAGAAATACTGACGATGTCTCAGACGATGAATGATAATAATAATCAGAAAAAGGAGAACCTGTGTAATCTCACTGCAGACATTCATATGGAGCAAGGGCATGAAATCAAGGCATCATACCTTCAAATGGAAAGAACGAATATTGGAATTTTCCATCATAATCATATGATTGGTTATGGCTGTCACAGATTTGATTTGATCATAACTCATGCATATTTTCCTCCAAACTGTATTAAGATATACTATTCATAGAATATGAAAATAATATGTCAGGTTTTCTGAGAATGGAATATATATATAATCCATTTTAAACAAGGAAAATCAACTCTATTGAGACAAATATAGAAATGTAGCAACATTTTTATGTTAATAACAGAGATTATCTTGTTATAGTTTAATTGGTCAAGGATTGGAATATATTGGGTTGGAGGTAAATATGATTTATTGGAAGCTGTGAGGAGTGGAGACCAGACTGTCCTGGTTAAAAGAAAATAAAACGGTCTCAGAAGAAGGTTAAAAGAAAAAGAAAATGGACGGTTTTCCTGTGGGGTGCAAATAGAAACTCCAAATCAAATAAAACGGTCTCAGAAGAAGGTTGCTGCACGAATTCTGCAGCACTTGAGCCATGTTTATCAGTGATTTGCACGTTTCTGAAGCTCACTGTTCAATGATGGACGGATCTATAGTTGAACTGAGGTGGGGACGTTGTCCAGCTGTCAGGTTTCAGCTACAATCTGATTTCCTGCTGAAATATAATCCTGGTCCTGAAAAGGATTATTTTGGAGGGGTCTTACGTCTGATTTCTGAGGCCTTTTAGCTGAGTTCAGACCTTCTTTTTATGGGAATCTGTGTTGCAGTGATGGATTCATACAGTGAGGAAGACACTTTCAGCATCTTTCATTCAGCTTAAACTCTGCCAGTGTTGAATGGACTTAATCTGGAGTAAATATTTCAACATACAGACCTACTTCCAGAACAATTCGGCATGCTGTTTAATATGTAAATCTGAACAGAGCATCTCATTCTTGGGTGACTGTACCTGCTGAACAGTTTGAGCCAGCTGGTGTCGTGCGTTTCATTTCGTTTTAATGATTCCGGTCGACTTCGGGAGGCTTTGTTTCCACAGAGCCTGCATTTGTGATATGTGCAGAATCTGTTTTCTGTTACTTCATTAATACGCCAAGGGGCGGAGCCAGAAGACCACATGCTCAGTGGAGGTGGAAATATGTCGGTGTTCCCCCCACAGAAGTAGTGGAGGTGGTGGCTTCAGAAAGGGAGCCCAGACCCAGTTAAGCAGGATGGATGGATGGATTAATGGATTAATCGATCGATGGATGGATTAATGGATTAATGAATGGATGGATGGATTAATGGATGGATTAATGGATGAATGGATTGATTAGGATGGATTAATGGATGGATGGATGGGTGGATTAATTAATGGATTAATGAATGGATGGATGGATTAATGGATGAATGGATGGATAAATGGATTGATTAGGATGGATTAATGGATGGATGGATGGGTGGATTAATTAATGGATTAATGGATTAATGAATGGATGGATGGATTAATGGATGAATGGATGGATAAATGGATTAATTAATGGATTAATGGATCGATGGATGGATTAATGAATGGATGGATGGATGGATGAATGGGTTAATAAATGGATGGATGGATTAATGGATGGATTAATGGATGAATGGATTGATTAATGATGGATGGATGAATGGATGGATTGATTAATGGATGTATTAATGGATGAATGGATTGATTAATGATGGATGGATGGATGGATTAATGGATGGATGGATGGGTGGATGGATTAATGGATTAATGGATGGACTGATGGATTAATGGATTGATTAGGATGGATGAATGGATGATGGATTGATTAATGGATGGATGGATGGATTAATGGATGGATTAATGGATTAATGGATGGATTAATGGATGGATGGATGGATGGATGGATGGATGGATGGATGGATGGATGGATGGATGGATGGATGGATGGATGGATGGGTGGATTAATTAATGGATTAATGGATTAATGAATGGATGGATGGATTAATGGATGAATGGATGGATAAATGGATTAATTAATGGATTAATGGATCGATGGATGGATTAATGAATGGATAGATGGATGGATGAATGGATTAATAAATGGATGGATTAATGGATGGATTAATGGATGAATGGATTGATTAATGATGGATGGATGAATGGATGGATTGATTAATGGATGGATGGATTGATTAGGATGTATTAATGGATGAATGGATTGATTAATGATGGATGGATGGATGGATGGATTAATGGATGGATGGATGGGTGGATGGATTAATGGATTAATGGATGGATTAATGGATGGATTAGGATGGATGAATGGATGATGGATTGATTAATGGATGGATGGATGGATTAATGGATGGATTAATGGATGGATTAATGGATGGATTAATGGATTAATGGATGGATTAATGGATGGATTAATGGATGGATGGATGGATGGATGGATGGATGGATGGATGGATGGATGGATGGATGATGGAAGGATGGAAGGATGGATGATGGATGGATGGATGATGGATGGATGATGGATGGATGGATGGATGATGGATGATGGATGGAAGGATGGATGGGTGATGTTTGGAAGGATAGATGATGGATGGATGGATGGATGGATGGATGGATGATGGATGGATGGATGGATGGATGGATTAATGGATGGATGGATGGATGATGGATGGATGGATGGATTAATGGATGGATGGATGGATGGATGGATGGATTAATGGATGGATGGATGGATGATGGATGGATGGATGGATTAATGGATGGATGGATGGATGGATGGATGGATGGATGGATGGATTAATGGATGGATGGATTGGGGTCTGTTGTTTCAGGGTCACTATGAATGCATATGTATGTCTTCACCAGCATAAAAAGTATTTCCTGCTTTTCATAAAAAGTGTAGTCATTGACATTATAAAGTAAAACTGGGACTGATATTATCTGACATGCTGAGCTCCAACAGGCCAGGAGAGCCTCACCTTGTCATAACCCCCAGATACTCTAACATCACACCTCACCTGCGGGATGAATAGTTTACTAACGTTCTGGCTTTTTGCTCTCCTGTAAAACATGTTATCATACCTTCAGGCATATTCATATTCAATAGATACAGCTAACCTACCTGAATCATCCTTAAATCAATCATTTAAAATTCAGTTTCTTCGATATTCTGCTCAAACCACTTTAATAAAGCTGAAAGTTTAACCCCATTCTGTAAGTGACTTGCTGTCAGGTCAGATAAGCAAAGCTGGAATAACACGAGTTCCACAGGTTGCTGAGTTCAACATGTGGCCTAGATTAGATCAGAAATTACACATGAGGAAAAGCAGGAGCTAGTTTACTGCTAATTCGTGTTTACTGAATAAGTTTCTACAATTTAACAATAACTGAAGAAGAACGCTATGCTCCAAGGCTCTCTGTGACACTTTAGAGTTGATGTTCCAGGCTGGATTAAAGGTTCTGTGCACCGTTTGATTTTAGTTAACATCTTTAGTTTATTCAAGAGTGGTTTTTACGTTAAATAAAAGAGATAGTGAGAGAAGTACAACAAACACCTTTGGAAATAGCATGTGTCACCCACCCCCGCCATTGTTGAAATGAGTGTGCTGTGTCATATCTGTCTGCCAAGCAGCCAACAAGGTCAAAACGTAGCCAAACACACAGCCGCCAGCATGTGAATGAACTCTTCAAGTCTGACCCCATCTTTCGTAACATTATATAAGGTTATACAACCTGCACAGACTTACTCATTGTTACATATTTGCCCAGCCAGGGATTGGAGTGATGGGGCTTGTAATAGAGTTCAGAGCACTGAGACACATTTATCGATCTCTTCCGAGTACAACCCCCTTTCTCTCTGCTGCTCTGCCCACTCGTGTCCACTGTAGCAGCGGACAAAACAACAAAAATAAAAGTCCAGCTCAGTGTAACAAGTTATTGTAAGCATTTTATTCAAAATCATCTTCTAATTTCACCATATTTAATCTAAAACTGATGCATTGCAGCTGGAGTTTAGTTCAAAGTAATCTGGTAAAGAAAACAAAATTATCTCAAAATTCCCACAACACATCCTCTATTTCAAGGATAACTTCATCTAACATTGCATAACCACACTGTCAACAAATCCTGCATGTTGCCCCTCCCTCAGGTGAAGACCAGTCAGTTGGACGCACTTGGAAAGGCACGAGTCAATCAATAATAGTGATGACCATTTCATAAAGTTCTAGTCAGAAAACGTCAGATCGCTCTGGGTTAGACGTGAGTTGTAGTTTGATTAGTGGGAGTAGAACGGTATTGATTTACCACTCGATCTACCTTCCAACCCACACCTAAAACCAAGAACTGTTCACAGGAAACAAAATGATGAGATCTCAAATACAAGTGACTGATGTGAGTTTCCTCTGAAAGGCTTTTCTTTAGGGAAAGGCTGAGGGGCTCGGTTATGGTCCAGTAGGGACTCCTACACATATGGTTAAATTTATTTTGTATATCTCCCAGAGAAGATGGAGGAGATGGCATCAGATCCAAGTCCCTGATGTTAGCTACAAAGAGCTTAATGGAACGGCTCCATCTACTTGAATGCTCTTGCAAAGGCTTCTGTCCCAACTGGGTCCCTCCGTTGGTCCCAGGATTGTCGTCTAGCAGCTCCTACACCACGCCTAAGACAATCCAAACTCTGTTCATGTGTCGTCCCACGATGGTGGAATGACCTACCGAGCGCTACCAGAACAGGGGCGTCCCTGTCTATCTTCAAGAAGCTCCTGAAAACCCAGCTCTTCAGAGAGCATCTCCTATCCCAGCACTTACCTTGTACTTCCCTCCCCCCTCTATCTCTGCACTTTATCTTTCTGCACTTCCTTCTATGCCTGCACCCTATCTCTACTCTGTCCCCTCTGACAGAGTCGGACTCCTGGGTTCCTTCTATGTAGCTTATTGTTAGCTTATTGTTAGCTTATTGTTAGCTTTTTATATATCTGTTATATCTTCATTTGTAAGTCGCTTTGGATAAAAGCGTCTGATAAATACAGAAACAGAAACAGATGGCCATCAGATCTCTGCTCAGATGAGCACCACCATGATCAGGAGTTAAGATCCAAAATGGCCAGTTGGAGACTCAAAATAGCTCTGCCCAGAGAGCATATCCTTCTTAAATCCCACAGAAAGATACAGTCAGTGAATGAAGCGATAAACAGCACAACAGGGGGAACTCTGGGCAGGAGATAGAATCTGCCCGTGTTTGTTTGTAGCCTAGCATCACAGCTCCACTTTCCCCTGAACACCCACAGGAATCAGGCAAAGGTAAAGAATATAGACCACATGAAGCCAAGATTGCAAAGGTTCTCCTCATCTTACCCTTAGAGCGCTACTGGGAAGCAACAACCACTCAAAATAAATGCATTTTACAGGTTGCACCTTCATAGCAACGTGCTGTTTATCATCTGCTGTCTTTTTGTCAATATTATGGCAGCTGATTCTTCTTATAATGGGGAAACTTTTCAAAATATCACATCTGTGGAGATATGGAGATATGCTTTTTAATTTCTTACCATAAGTGTGTCAACAACATGCAAAATGATCTGACATTTGAATTCACTGCTCTCAGGTACTATCACCACCTCTGAGGGTGTGAGCTACAGCAAGATGAAGGGATCCGTATACATGACAGTCGTGGATAATTAGGCTGAGTACCGTTTGACTGTTTATGTCAGCCTCACACAGCAGGACCGAGGAAGCTCTCTTATTATGGTAAAATCAATCAGCACTGTCTCTTTTTGCATGTGAGGTGTCTCTATGGTAAAATGGTGAACAGACTTTGCTAATATGTCACTTTTCTAGTCAAGTTGACAAGAAAAATGTGGCACTACAAGCCAAATTCACCCACTGACACACATTCCTACAGCACAGCTTAGTCTATATAATGTTACAGGAAACAATGCATCAGTAGACAACTTGGGGCTCAGTGTCTTGCCCAAGGACACTTCAAGGACAAGGGCAGGCAGTCCAGGGACCTCTTCCTCCTGAGCAACAGCTGCACCTTTGTCTCTATGCATGAGGTTACAGTCAGTAAACAGGTGTTGCTGCTTTTTGGACCAGTTTGAGAAAAGCTCTGACATACCAGAGTCCCGAGTCAGTGTCTGTTTTTAGCTCATATTGGCCTATGATCTGTTTGCTGAGTACACATCAGGCTTTGGTAAAAAGGTAATGGAATATTCCAGTAGATACATTCCCAGAACATGTAGTATACTGAGAAGGTGAACCATACCTGGAAAAAAGTTGATAGCAAATAAAGATATAGTAATGTGCTCAGTAAAGAAATGCTCTGGCAGGTTTTTTTAAACAGCAAGTTCAAGATACCCAGGATACCTTTTAGGGGTCTGACTTAATTATCACCAACAGAATCATTCATGTTGTCACATGTCTGGTTAGTAATCTGCTAAATTAGCCTGAGTTTTCAGGCTCTGGCTCTGAGGATGTCTGTGTAAAAAAGGTGCATCACAGACAGACAGATCAGCTGTTACAGAAGGTTACGGAGAACTGAACGTTCCTTATGAAAGCCGAGCCTAAGCAGAATCAGCTCTGCTGTTTCTGTAGTGAGTTATGGAGGGCGTGGGATGGATTATACACGATGGAGCACGTCTTGCACAGCAAAACAATATAAATTACTGGTGGAAAACAAAAACACTTTCTTCCTCCAATGTTTGAGGCCAAGTGGACACAAATATAAGAATATTTCCCCTGTTGTGATGAGTAAATGTTCGAAAAAAGAACATTTTCCTTCTAGTTCTAGCTGATATGATTACTTTGTTACAACTATAGACTATAAACCATCTTCAAACATGCATTATAGCTGAAATCTGTCTGAAATGTTCCACAGATGCTCTGGAGCGGTGGCATATGTGAACACAAATGTCTGCAGCATTCGCTCTGAACTTCCACCAGAGATCTTCCACCAAGGCCCCAACTTCTCATCTCCAGCTCATCAGCAGCTGAGATAACATTCAAACTTAGTGGTAAATATTCCAGAGCATTAAAACATTTATGTGAGTCAGTGTGTGCCGATAAGAGATGCTTCATCATATCTCTTATTTCTTACTTATTACTCTTGTGGATATGTAGAAAAACATGTTGTTTGGATATCAACAGAAACTCATCTGCTGTTCTCTGTTGGAAAGAAAAGACGCTCAGTGTCTGCATTCCTGCCTTTACAGACATTTTTATTTCTATTGTAATCATGCCAATCCAAAGGCCCGTTAAAAGTCTTAAAGATCATCAGGACTATGTCCCTGAGACATTAAATAGGCACCTAAAATGGTTCTGATTCGATGTTCTTGGACCTACATGTTTATGCATTTAGCAGAAGCTTTTATCCAAAGCGACTTACAGATAGGCAGAGTAAGGGGTAAGGGGCCTAAGGACCCCTACTTTCAGGGTATTTGAACTCAGGTCTCCCACATAGAAGGTGGCAATCATACCACTACACTATCCAGCTCAGATCAAGAGAGAAAGATGGAGTGAGAAGGATTGTTGTCCCTGAAAAACAGACCTGATTTAATTCCCCAGAGACAGTTCCCATGAAAATAAGCAGTTTTCACATCTGTTGTGTCTGAGAAGCACCACAAGGGTCGAGTGCACCGAGGACTGGGCTGTGAACTCACTTTAGGAGCACTTAACATCAGTTATCACTGGTAGGGGATCACGGATAAAAACCTTTTTTAAATAAGTAAAACTAAACTGAAATTGAGTTGAATTTAACTTGGAATAACAGGTACAATTTCCTGCATTGTAAGGGAACCCTTGATGGCTTTGGCAGGTGTTTACAGATGTGCACGTGTGTCTGTGGATGGTTTTTGTTGGTATTATAGACAAATCTGTGGAAGACACAACTAAGGAGTTTCTAATTAAGGTGTGCAGAAGCACACATCCTTACTGCCAATCAAATAATGCTGTTCTGTGCCAGTTTTATGTCTAAGATATGCAAACAGGTGTTGCTTTAGATGCCAATATTAGATACCAACATAAAGGGAAGTAAACATCCTGGAGGGTTTTAATATGAATGAGTAGCATGATCCTTAAGATCCTTTTTATGTCATTTTATCTGGTTTTAATGTCATGTTTCACATCAAATGCAGGAAGGTTTCAGTGGAGTACATCTGCCCTGGTCGTGATACTTTCAGGGCTATCAAAGCAGCAGTAGAAAAGAAACTTATTGTTGTGTCATTTGTTCAAAGTGTGGTTCTCTCCTCTCTCTGTGCTCATTATAGTTTAATGTTGACGCAGCTACTAAACAACTCATTTTCAAAAGATGAAAATCCTGAGATCCAGTCGGCCATAAAATGATTGTTTTAGGAATTTAATGAACTACATCCTTCTGAAAATTGAGGGTCTTGGAGGGTTGACAAAACAGGAGAATGGCAGCTCTCTGACCTAGTTCTCATGTGCTGCTGCTCTTTAACGTGGAAAATAACATCCAAAATGCTCTTTTTTTTTCAGTGAGACCAATCCATTACCAGTTTTTGGTATTACTGCATCTTCTATCACCCCATAGAGTCCAGCCTTTCATTAGCCTGGCTGTCTATTATACTTTTCTACTCTTTTCTGGCATCTCTCAGGGCCTCATTATTCTACTCAGTTACTTTTCAGCATGTGGTAAATTCTTGGTACATTAGAAAAATGAAAAGAGATTAACTGAAGGCAAGACATCGGACACAGAGCCACACGCTACTCTCACAGCTGAATTCAGTTAAACTCACAGTTTTTAGTATTTAGTGAAGCAAGTTAATGTACAACTCTGGCTTTTATGGTTTTGGTGGTTTTTAGTTTTGGGTCATGATAAGCCATGCTGCAGGTAGCATCATCTCATGCTTGTTACTTCCAGGAAGAGGCTGTTCGAACCCTGAGAAGCTGACACAAAGGAAACCTATTTCTTGGCTGAACTGTATAGATACAAGCAGTGGAGCTTAATAAATGTGTAAAATGTAATACGCTGGAAGGGATTTATTGTGGATTTGTACAGCCTTTAGCTGTATTTCAGAATAATTCTAAGTTCCTGTGAAATTCCTTTATTTTGAACATAACATTAACATTTACACCGAAATAGAAACGCATATCTAGATTATTTTTATCACAACACAATGATGGGGATGTAGAAGTGTTATATTACCCTTTTATGTTTTTCAACAACTGCTGGTTTTCTGCTTTCTTCAACTTCAAGATTTAATGATCTCTTTAAAAAAACAAGTCAGTAGATCCAACCATTTATCCATCATCCATCATCCATCCATCCATCCATCATCCATCATCCATCCATTAATCAATCAATCAATCAATTAATCAATCAATCCATCATCCATTAATCAATCATCCATCCATCCATCCATCATCCATCCATCCATTAATCAATCATCCATCCATCCAACCATCCATTTATCCATTGATCCATCCATCCATCCATCCATCAATCAATCAATCAATCAATCCATCATCCATTAATTAATCCATCCATCCATCCATCCATCCATCCATTGATCCATCCATCCATTAATCAATCATCCATCCATCCAACCATCCATTTATCCATCCATCAATCAATGAATCAATCAATCAATCAGTCCATCCATCCATCCATCCATCCATCCATTGATCCATCCATCCATTAATCAATCATCCATCCATCCAACCATCCATTTATCCATTGATCCATCCATCCATCCATCCATCAATCAATCAATCAATCAATCAATCAATCAATCAATCAATCAATCAATCAATCAATCAATCAATCAATCAATCAATCAATCAATCAATCAATCCATCATCCATTAATTAATCCATCCATCCATTAATCTATCATCCATCCATCCATCCATCCATCCATCCATCCATTGATCCAGCCATCCATTAATCAATCATCCATCCATCCACCCATCCATCCATCAATCAATCAATCAATGAATCAATCAATGAATCAATCAATGAATCAATCAATCATCCATCCACCCATTCATCCATCCATTAATCAATCATCCATCCATCCCTCCATCCATCCATTAATCAATCAATCAATGAATCAATCAATGAATCAATCAATCCATCCAACCATCCCTCCATCCCGCAGCATTTGTTCCCTTTTATAAATCTGATTGTGGCTCAAGTTTCCAGCAGAGCTTTGCTGACAAAGTACCGCTGTGGAAACTGGAAACTAAATCTAAAAGGTGATTAATAGTGAAAATAGTATTTATATATATATATATTATATTTCCACTGGGTTTTAACAAAGTTTTAATAAAGTTTTAATAAAGTTTTAATAAAGTTTTAATAAAGTTTTAATAAAGTGTTACTCAATTCAATCCAGTTGCTGAGAGTCCTTTTCGTTCTGTGGGTTGGATCTAAAACTCACTCGATGGTTTCAAGATCTGCTTTATTTTCAAGCCTTCAAGCACCAACATAACGTAACTACACATATATAACATATCTACATATATAACTACATATAGTGTGGGCTGTACAGTGGTTAATCATTTATAATGTAAAGAGATTTATATGAACAAAGCAGAACAGGAGGCGAGTAACAGTCATCTCCTCGTACTTCCCCAACAGCTCAGCCACAAACAAGCAGCAATCAATGCAGGCTATATAATCATGTGACTATATAATTACACCTTCGCTGTTTTTTAAAGTTCTTATTCGCCTAAAATAACATCTGCAGCACATCTGAGACCACAAAAATGGAATATCCTGAATTATTATTGAATCACTTAACTGCTGAATTAGCATTACAAATGCAAAGCTGTCGTTTCCACCCTTTTTAAAATGACTCCAGTGACATCACTCCAGTGACATCACTCCAGTGACATCACAGCTTACAGGTTTAGATTGAATGAACAAATAAGGCTCATTTGGAAACATTTTGAAGTCCTGCTGAGAACAGAGGGATGCATGCAGAGATGTGGGAGGCAGGCAGGTAGTAAGGAAGTAAGCTGAAGTCATCCAGGCGTCCATACTGGGATGAACAGGCATTTGAAACAGGTTTCTGCAAAAGCTTCTGGTTTAATAAAAGGCTTAGTGTGGGCAACAAGTCCTCTGAACACAGCCCAGAGATAAAGTCATCATCACCAGGCCCAAGCTAACATGTTAGCCCCACTGGAGCAGCATCAAGGAGCTGTGGCTTAAATATCTGGAGCTGCTGAGTAAAAGTCATTCCTTCAGTTGGTGATGATGTCATGACCTCTGGGCTCTAAGAGTTACTCTGACTTTTGCTCTCTTGGTTTTCTTTTGTTGTTTCCTGTTATAGATCCTGATCACTTGTTCACTTCCGTTAGTTTTACTACTTCCTGTGTTACAGCTTGTCTGTTTTCAGGTTCTTTAGCATGTTTTCAGGTTTCCAGGTCATGTTTTTCCCCTTAGCTTCACTCAGGTGACCTGTTTTCTGTTCCACAGCTGCACCTCATCACAAATCCCCCCCACCCCCATCACTACTAGCCTTAGCTCCATAGTCCTGTTTATTTAATGATTCCTTTGCCATAGTCTTGCTTTGTTTTGCCTTTTCATGTTTAAGTATTTTAGCTCCTCTGTTTTTGCCTTTTGGAATAAACCTTTGAGTTTTTGAAGCCTGTATCTGAGTCTCTTCTCCTACACCAACACACCTCCCTTCTCCAGCTGCTCAGCTGTCACCTGATGTCAGTCCTTCAGTTTATACTCTGCCGGGTTTCCTTCGCTTACTGTTGGATTGTCTGTGGTAGTTTTACCCAGTTTCTTCAGTCTGTCTTGGTTGTGCTTTTTTAATTCTTCTACTTTCTGTTCGTTCTCTCTTGTCCTGCAGAGCTTTAGTTTAGTTTATTAAAGCTTTTCCTCTTTTCTTTAATTACTGCTGTGATTTGTGGTCAAACTCATCCATCTGAGCTCGCAGTCTCGCATTGTATCTGACAAATAGGATTTACCAAATCATCCATCCATATTTTAACGCCTTATAATCAGTGGTTAAAACCTAGCTTTCCCTCTAAAGCAACACTTGGACATTTTCAGCGATTTCTACTTATTTTGCCGTCTTACATCCAGAAAATTCTAGTATTTGAAGGACTGTAATTTCTGAGGAAAGTCATTATCGGTCATAAAAACAATCTATATAAAAACTGACGTCTGTATAATCTGTTAAAATGTGAGCCTGCCATTTATTTAACATTTCATGAGTCATTCTATCAGGCCGTTACTGAATTACTTAACTGCTAACATTTAAAGCCCCTGCATGCTGCCACATTAGCACCGCTTTAGATGTTAGGACTCATTTTTTCCATTTCAGAACTCTTTCAGGCTGCAGAGGACATTTAAATCTAACAAAGCCAGCTCAGGGTTTCACTGTTTAGGCCACGAAATAATGAGTTTTAGTGAAACAAGACTTTTTCTGCGAGTGAGGAACATTTTAATCACCTCCAACTTTCTCAGTCACTCACATTTAGGTGGAGTCCAAAAGTCCAACATTTTCAGCACAAAAATAGCTTCGAAGTGTCTTTATTCCTCTTTTTTATGAGATATTTCTTTGTTCCGTATCCAGTAAATCAAACGAGGTTTGGGTTTGAGTCACTCATCAACCTGCAGCTATTGTTTGCCAAAAGAAATCTGAAACATTAGAGTTGAGTCTGAGCAGGATGCAGAGATAATATGTTTATATTATGTTATTCTGAACAAAAAAGAAAAAGACTTAATCAGCTTATAATCAGTGGTTAAAACCTAGCTTTCCCTCTAAAGCAACACTTGGACATTTTCAGCGATTCCTACTTATTTTGCCGTCTTACATCCAGAAAATTCTAGTATTTGAAGGACTGTAATTTCTGGGGAAAGTCATTATCGGTCATAAAAACAATCTATATCAAAACTGACGTCTGTATAATCTGTTAAAATGTGAGCCTGCCGTTTATTTAACATTTCATGAGTCATTCTATCAGGCCGTTACTGAATTACTGCTAACATTTAAAGCCCCTGCATGCTGCCACATTAGCACCGCTTTAGATGTTAGGACTCATTTTTTCCATTTCAGAACTCTTTCAGGCTGCAAAGGACATTTAAATCTAACAAAGCCAGCTCAGGGTTTCACTGTTTAGGCCACGAAATAATGAGTTTTAGTGAAACAAGACTTTTGCTGCCAAGTGAGGAACATTTTAATCACCTCCAACTTTCTCAGTCACTCACATTTAGGTGGAGTCCAAAAGTCCAACATTTTCAGCACAAAAACAGCTTCGAAGTGTCTTTATTCCTCTTTTTTATGAGAGATTTCTTTGTTCCGTATCCAGTAAATCAAACGAGGTTTGGGTTTGAGTCACTCATCAACCTGCAGCTATTGTTTGCCAAAATAAATCTGAAACATTAGAGTTGAGTCTGAGCAGGATGCAGAGATAATATGTTTATATTATGTTATTCTGAACGAAAAAGAAAAAGGTTTAATCAGCTTAACATCAGGGTTACACTGAGGGTTTCACAACAGTTTGTGGTAATTGGATCCAGTTGTAGCCCAAGCAGGAAAAGACAATGAATGCACCGTTAGACAAAGGATAAAGCCTCACGTTGGACTTTAGAGTGTCAGCGTAAAGGTCGTATTCACTGATGTAAACTTATTAGAAGAAGCTTGTTTTGGGCCAACATTAGCAGCAAATCTGCCAGAGGCTAGGCACACTTTTCACTTAGTTTTTAAGGCCTCTTGTTCCAGAAGAAGGGAAACTCTGTTCTAATAAAGTTGACAAAAACTATCATATGCACCTTGGCAGAGAGTGACAGCGGTATTGACCTGTCTGGAAGTACAGACGGACAGCAAACATCCAAATAAATAGAGACAACGGTGATCTACAAAGCAGACAGGAAATCAGCAAGACGGTTCTTGTTATTTAATCTCCTTCAATCTGATTTATTTGATTTAATGTCTGGTCAGTGTGTCCTTCACAGGTTATCTTTTGAAATGTTCTGCTGCAACCTCCAGCCTCCTGATTGGCCAAAAACCCACTGATGAGCAACATGAGTGGATGTCATGTGAATTACAACATTTTTCAGTGTTACGCAAGAATCCTCAGTTTTACACATGATATAAATTCAGTTTTACCATAAGAAGCTAAAGTAATTATCCAGACACAAGCAAAAAGCCGATAAAAGTTAGAGCCCAGCGAATAACATCTGGAACGGTTCGCTTTAAATTCAGGTTATCATTATGAAAAATTAATATTTTGCATTGCTGTTTGTGTTCCAAATGTTTAAAAATAAAAACAATAACTGTAAAAATGTCAAATACATGACAAATACTATCTTATTTTATCTATTTTATGATTTTATGCACATTTAATGATTTTATAAAAGGTTTTTTCACCCTCTGGGGTCAGTGTCGGCTCACATGAGCTGATATTTCTGTCTCTTCGATGGATATCAGGACACTTATTGGAATATGCTCATGATGTTTACAGGATAATGCTGCCCTCTAGCGACTGAAATCTTCATTTCCTTCCAAAGACAGGGGATATTGGACAATCTTTATTATTAAACGTTTTGTTTCACTCCTCCACAAAGCGGACCTTTGTCTAACTTTTATTTTCTAAATCAAAGGAAAGCTAAGAAACAGCACCAACAAAACTAAGAGATGGTTAAAATAACTCAGCAACACATCAGGTAAACTTTATTTATCCCTGAGGGGCAATTTAAAAGGAATAAAGCATAAAAAGCATAAAAAGAGAGGCAGCCAAACAGATGAAAGTTAACTATAAGTGCAACTATAAGAATCCTACAGTCTGCTGATCATATGAGGAAGTGAGAGTCCGAACAGGCCCCCCCCCATGATCTATGAGCAGATCTCATTCAGCGCTTCCTGTTTTGCAGGATGATGGAACCAGCAGGTGAAAGAAAAGGTCATTTTCAATGAAGGCATCGCAGAATGTGGTGAGAAAGTCCTTTCTGATCCCAAATGACTTCAGCTTCCTGAGTAGGTGCCGTCTTTTTTAGGAGGAAGACCTCAGTGTTCCCAGATATTTATATTCCTCCACTGTCTCCTTCTGGATGATGGTGGTGCTGGCCTCTGCCATCTGCCTCTGTTTGGGAGAAAAGGTTAAAGTCATCTCCTTGGTCTTATTTTTGTTAAGACAAGAGCTTCAAAGCTGAGCTGTGATGCTGTGTGTGGCTGGAGAGCAGAGACAGGAGGACTGTGGAGGTGAGGAGGCTGTCGGAGGAGGTGCATCCTCTGTGAGGTTGGTGAGGAAGTCTCTGATAGGTCTATAATCCACAGAGTGAGTTGGTTGAGATGGAAGCGTGTGATTAGCTTCTCAGCCAATATGTGAGGCTGCATGGTGTTAAATGCCGATGAGAAGTCTGGCTGTGGAGCTGAGGTTTCCAGATGCTTATGGATGGTATCTGAGATGAATATTTCTGCATCATCAACACCTCTGACAGCCCGGTAAGCAAACTGCAACGGGTCCATCATAAAATCAGTTACCTTGGTAATGGGATCCTTGATGATCCTCTCCAAGGCCTTCATGGCCAGAGAGGTGAGAGCCACAGGTCGAAGGTCACTCAGGACCTTAGTGGCGCCCACCTTAGTGCTTCTACATCACAGGGACTGTGCTGCTGGTCAAAGAGCCCTGGAACAGATGCTGGGACCTCCCGGCTCAGCACCGTGCCGTAGGGTCCACCTGCAGATGTTATCTGGGTTTTATTAGTCCTTTTGAGGGCTCTCACCACCTCTGATGTGTTGATGGAGAGGACGGAGTCATCGGGTCTGAGTGTGGAGATGATTGATTCTCGCTGGGTTCTGTCCTTTTCAGATCCTTTTCAAAGACAGAGTTGAGGTCATTCAGGAGTTGAAGGTGAAGCTGCTGCCTGCCAGCTGGATGGACTCACGGCTGGTAGAGCCAGAGGTCACTGCTGCCATGTTCTGGAGGCCCTGCCAGGCTCCTTGTTTTCTTATTTCAGCTTGGCAGTCTTTAAGGTTTGCTTGACCTCTCTGTTGACCTCAGCCTCAGAACATGTGTAAGGGAACTGCAACAGATAACCGGGACCTTTCTGAGCCTGGCTGCAGTACTGAGAATAGTTCTGTGGTCCTGCTCTATTAATGATAGATAATAAGCAGCTCTGGCTCTGTAACGGGCAGCACAAGAACCTCTTATTATTAATCATTGTTATTAATATCATTAATCTGTTTTTAAAGTTTTTTTTTTTAAAACACACAGCTGTGAACTAGACCAAGGAGCCTCTTCTGACTGATATCCTTCATTTTCAGAGGGGCAACATGTTGTCTGCATAGCTTTAGCTCCGTCAAGAAGATCATCAAGATGTGGAAGAGTAAGATTTAGTTAGCTGCTCTCTGTTATATATGCTGGGTTAACATCTTAAAAGTCTTTTAAGTGTTCTAAAGTAATAATGATAAGAAGGTTATGAAGAAATGCTGTTACCTTTTCACTCTTAATGCCATTCGTTAGCACAAGATCATGAGTATGATTAAAAAAGCGAGTAGGTCTGTGCACAGCTTGAGAAAAGCCAGTTGACTCACTTAAAATTGTGTTTAAGTTCAAGAAAAAAACATATTGGGAGTTTACATAGAATTAACACCGAGGGAGAATTTAATTCAAAGCGTATAGATGAAATTACAAAGTGTTTTTACGTGCTTGTGGAAAATAGAATAAAAGAATTGTTTAATTAAAAAAAGGGTCATTTCCAGGAAAATCTTGTGATCAGTTTTGTGGTAAGTTGTGGTTTAACTAGTAATTACCAAGAAATGTGGGAACCTGTAATTGGAAGTGTTCAAATCAGTCCATCGAAAAGTTTTGAATCATTTGAAAGTCTCCTTTATTTGAAGTTATATCATAAATTAACATTTTGTTAATGTTAATCAAATGATATCTGCTGTTAGTTACAGGAGTTGTTGAGTAAAGTATTTAAAATTCTCACTGGAATCATCTTCCTGGTTTGATCTGTCATTCAACCAATGACTGCAGCTCAAAGATGACCATTTATGGTCGATTAAGCTGTCTAAAAGTAAGCGACCAATTGAAATGCACGGTGGGAGGGGCTACATTCATGTACATATCTTGTTGCATTCGTGGTAACTTGGAAATTAGGCAATTCACTTGGAAAAACGTCATTTTCACCCTTAGCTTTGCTTTGCTGTTTGTCAGAACGTATGTAGCTTGGTATCTTAAGTAATAGAATAAGCAAGTGTGTGCTTGATGTCATAATTTTGAATATTCTGTTTGATCATTCAGTGATATTGCATAATTTTATTGTGTTTGCTGAAGCGCTGCATGTGGTAGCTAGGGTAGAAAATGTTAAGCTTTCTTTTGCTGACATTTAAGTCCGTTACATTCTGAAGTTCTTTTATTTTAATGTTATAGTATTTTATTTATTTATTTTAGTCGAAAAACGTTGAGTTTCCGGGTGTCCGAGAATGCAGCATTCTAGCTGCGAGTGCAGCTCCTCGCGCTAGCTGTCCAACAACCAATCAGAACACCAGGAGCACGGTCGTTGATTTTGTTGTGGGCGTACGTCACACCGACCCCAATCACTCGCTCCTCTCAGTCAAGATTGGTTTCAGCGCAGGAGAGGAACTGCTGCTGTCTGTCCTAAAGGTATGACTGAAGTGGAGGAAATGCTAACGGGTTGGTTTGGCAAAGTTCTGGGCTGTTGTCGACTGTTGCTCCGCATGGTTGTGCCCCGGAGCTTGTTGAAGCTAGTTAGCAAGCAGGATGTAAAACTCGGGCTAACCACAACTTGACAGCTTATAGCTAACCGCTAGCTTGCTAATGTTGAGCAGATGAATGAGCTCTGTGCCTTTCCCTGCCCAGTTGCATGTACGCCTCTCCTCGGATGGGCGTGAGACCTTTATGACTTAGCTGCTGGCCGTGGCTATAATAAACTCGGGGTCAGCATGAGGCGGCATTTAGCTACATGTTGCCAAAAAGGAGCTGAAAGTAGCAACAAGCACGCTGCTAACATCGGTGCTAGCTTGGTAGCAGAGAAGTGGTTAAAACTTCTTCGGTAGCTGCCGCTCCTTTGGCCTCAGTTTTGTTGAGTTTGCTCCATTTAAGCTTGGACAGATCACGATCTGCCTCAGATCATTAAAAATGTAGATATAATATCGCCGATGGCTGTGGACACGACATGAATCCATCTGACAGCCATGAAAACCTCAGCAGTGCTCAATGAACACATGGCGTCACATTATTTGATCACTTTTAGTCAAATGAAGCAAGAAACCACTCCGACCGCAGCTTTGTGAGAGATAACAGCAGATCTGTTGTAATAGTTTGCACAAGATTGCACAACTATTTCGAATAAAGTGCTCTGCGAGTGTTGAAGTCACCAAACTTGTGTGCAGAATTTGAAAAAAGGGCAATTCCGTGTCTATTTAAGGCTGTTTCTTCCTCTGAGAGATTTCCCTGGAACAGTTTCTGCCTGTGAGCAGTTGCGCAGTGATGTTGGGGCCCAGGGAGCAACAGTCAGGCCCCTGCAGCCCCCCTCGTGGATTAAACAGTTGATAAATATCTACGAGTCCGATTTAGGCTCAAAGTAGTGGAAACAAGACGATAAGGATAAAAAAGACAAGTCAAATGGTCTGCATTTGTGTGCTACCTTTTAATCACTTATTTCTGAATATGGACAGCCCCCCAGTTCGAGTGCAGTACTACTTATGACCACTAGGTGCTCCTCAAAAACATCTGTGGCTGCCATTGAAAAAGTGTCAACTTCTCCAATAAATTATTCTGACATTGCATTTTTGGTGCCAGTAGTTGGATTCTTATGAGTGGTATCAGATATTAGACCTCAGTGGGTTCTGTCCAGTCAGATTTCATCAGGTCGGCTCAGTTTTGGTCTAAAAGCTGCCTCCTGTAGTCATTACTGAGGCACTTTTCCTTAACCCAACTGGCAAATGAGATGAAGTTAAGTGAAGAAGTGGGTGGAGGAATTTGGGAGGTCTTTGGAAGAGACGGCAGTGGCTCTAAAAAAAAACAAAAAAACACTTTTAGATACTTTGTTCAAGAGGTTTTTATCATATTTATCTGGGGAAATATCATTTATATCATAATCAGATACAACAAAGAGGCTAATAATGAATCTTATTCGGTACAATTGGATTAAATTATTGGAGGATCACTGAAAGGACGACGTCGTTTCAGTTTTTAGTTCAGAAGTGTTTTCTATCCTTTGGGAGCGATCAAAACGCTACAGAGTTCAGCAGCTGAGGAAAACCCATCTGCAGATCAAAACTCACAGTTTAGAAACACGTTCCAGTATTTATTAGTCACGCACACAGGATGTGGTGAACGTGCACAGATGTGATATCCATTATTTATGTTGTAAACGATGTGCTGGCGCTTCAAATAAGTGTGTCGATGTGTGTCCCAGCAGGCTGTAGCGTTCACAGCTGAGACGGTGCCATTTCTTAAAGAAATCAGCATCATTTACATGTTGCTGCCTGTAATGGAAAAGCAGTCAACAAATGGAGCTGTATTGTCCCGTTTAATGGAAAAGTGCCAGGTAATTTCACTCCGTTTGGAACAAAAAAAGCCCCCATTATAAGAAACTCAGTACTTAAAACAGACTGATGTCATCTGCTGTTTATGATAATGTGACAAGAAGTTTTCCAAGTCAAGGAGTAAATCTCTCAGTAGCTGGAGTCCATCCAAACAGACAGAAATATTCAGAAAACCTGTCGTATTTGTGTCATTTCATCCGCTGACTTTGGATTATTCATGAGAGTTGTTTTAATCTGATAAAAGCAGTTCATGGTTTGTGTGTTTGAGCCTGATTCTGCTCAGGAGGAGCAGAAGAAGAACACGGATGCTTGTTTTTTAAGGACAGACTTGCAGAAGTGTTGCTGTTAGAGGTGGTCCAGATCTGCACAATGCTTAAATGAGTAGCTGGACTGCAGACTGATGCTCTGTCATGGGACCCAGAATATAGTGTGGATAATTAACAGTGTGCACCTCAGCAGTTGGATGCAAAAGGTGTCATTAGGAGCCAGTTAAAGCTCAGACTTGGTGTTTCCTCGCTCTGAATGAAGCATCATGTGATTAATTCATTCTTCTGTAAACTAATAATGAGATTTCTGATAAGTTCATGCACTGCGGTTGCTCTTCACCTTTTACAGCTCAGCTACTGTAAAATGTTCTGTTTGTGCCTCTAACAACCTCTGAACAGCTGTGGGAAAGGTGGAGGAGGTGGGAAGACGTGAGATGGTGGACGTTTGTGTTTTGGTTTCTGAATATTTGAACATCTGTTGTTGAGGCTGCAGAGCTCAGAGATAACAGTCAGACACAGAACCGTGGTGAGGAGCTTTATAAGCTCTCCCACTTCAGGACGAATGGCTTGTGGTGGTGGACCCCCACCCACCGCCACGGCCTGCTGTCAGGACCTTTTAGAAACTAAAACCTTGCCTGTATGAAATAGGTGGCTGTAAACTGGTTTTTGACATTTGGTCAGTTCAGAGGCGCCTTGCTGCTTGTGTGAAGCTGATTGGACTCAAACTGCAACTTCTCTGCAGAGTGAAATCTTATCGGTTTTGTACTGAGATGCAGGAACAGCTGTTATTCCATGAAGCTGTGGATCGTCCTCAGATAAGCAAACTGAGCTGGCAGGCCAGACTGGGTACCTGTCCCAGGTGTGTAGTGTCCCAGGTGTGTAGTGTCCCAGGTGTGGGATGTTCCAGGTGTGGAGTGTCCCAGGTGTGGTGTCCCAGGTGTGGGATGTTCCAGGTGTGGGATGTTCCAGGTGTGTGGTGTCCCAGGTGTGGAGTGTCCCAGGTGTGTGGTGTCCCAGGTGTGGTGTCCCAGGTGTGGTGTCCCAGGTGTGTGGTGTCCCAGATGTGAAGTGTCCCAGGTGTGAAGTGTCCCAGATGTGAAGTGTCCCAGGTGTGAAGTGTCCCAGATGTGAAGTGTCCCAGGTGTGGTGTCCCAGGTGTGGTGTCCCAGGTGTGTGGTGTCCCAGATGTGAAGTGTCCCAGGTGTGTGGTGTCCCAGATGTGAAGTGTCCCAGGTGTGAAGTGTCCCAGATGTGAAGTGTCCCAGGTGTGAAGTGTCCCAGATGTGGGATCTTCCAGGTGTGGTGTTCCAGGTGTGGTGTCCCAGGTGTGGAGTGTCCCAGGTGTGGGATGTTCCAGGTGTGGGATGTTCCAGGTGTGAAGTGTCCCAGGTGTGTGGTGTCCCAGGTGTGGGATTTTCCAGGTGTGGTGTATCAGGTGTGAAGTGTCCCAGATGTGGGATCTTCCAGGTGTGGTGTTCCAGGTGTGGTGTCCCAGGTGTGGAGTGTCCCAGGTGTGGGATCTTCCAGGTGTGGTGTTCCAGGTGTGGTGTTCCAGGTGTGGTGTCCCAGGTGTGGAGTGTCCCAGGTGTGAGGTGTCCCAGGTGTGTGGTGTCCCAGGTGTGGTGTTCCAGATGTGGGATCTTCCAGGTGTGGGATGTTCCAGGTGTGGGATGTTCCAGGTGTGAAGTGTCCCAGGTGTGAAGTGTCCCAGGTGTGAAGTGTCCCAGATGTGGGATCTTCCAGGTGTGGTGTTCCAGGTGTGGTGTCCCAGGTGTGGAGTGTCCCAGGTGTGGGATGTCCCAGGTGTGGGATGTTCCAGGTGTGGGATGTTCCAGGTGTGAAGTGTCCCAGGTGTGTGGTGTCCCAGGTGTGGGATTTTCCAGGTGTGGTGTATCAGGTGTGAAGTGTCCCAGATGTGGGATCTTCCAGGTGTGGTGTTCCAGGTGTGGTGTCCCAGGTGTGGAGTGTCCCAGGTGTGGGATCTTCCAGGTGTGGTGTTCCAGGTGTGGTGTTCCAGGTGTGGTGTCCCAGGTGTGGAGTGTCCCAGGTGTGAGGTGTCCCAGGTGTGTGGTGTCCCAGGTGTGGTGTTCCAGATGTGGGATCTTCCAGGTGTGGGATCTTCCAGGTGTGGGATGTTCCAGGTGTGGGATGTTCCAGGTGTGGAGTGTCCCAGGTGTGAAGTGTTCCAGGTGTGGGATGTTCCAGGTGTGGGATGTTCCAGGTGTGAAGTGTTCCAGGTGTGGGATGTTCCAGGTGTGGGATGTTCCAGGTGTGGTGTCCCAGGTGTGAAGTGTCCCAGGTGTGGGATGTTCCAGGTGTGGAGTGTCCCAGGTGTGAAGTGTTCCAGGTGTGGGATGTTCCAGGTGTGGTGTCCCAGGTGTGGGATCTTCCAGGTGTGGTGTCCCAGATGTGGAGTGTCCCAGGTGTGGGATGTTCCAGGTGTGGAGTGTCCCAGGTGTGAAGTGTTCCAGGTGTGGGATGTTCCAGGTGTGGGATGTTCCAGGTGTGAAGTGTTCCAGGTGTGGGATGTTCCAGGTGTGGGATGTTCCAGGTGTGGTGTCCCAGGTGTGAAGTGTCCCAGGTGTGGGATCTTCCAGGTGTGGTGTCCCAGATGTGGAGTGTCCCAGGTGTGGGATGTTCCAGGTGTGGAGTGTCCCAGGTGTGAAGTGTTCCAGGTGTGGGATGTTCCAGGTGTGGGATGTTCCAGGTGTGAAGTGTTCCAGGTGTGGGATGTTCCAGGTGTGGGATGTTCCAGGTGTGGTGTCCCAGGTGTGAAGTGTCCCAGGTGTGGGATCTTCCAGGTGTGGTGTCCCAGATGTGAAGTGTCCCAGGTGTGGGATGTTCCAGGTGTGGAGTGTCCCAGGTGTGAAGTGTTCCAGGTGTGGGATGTTCCAGGTGTGGTGTCCCAGGTGTGAAGTGTCCCAGGTGTGGGATCTTCCAGGTGTGGTGTCCCAGATGTGGAGTGTCCCAGGTGTGGGATGTTCCAGGTGTGAAGTGTTCCAGGTGTGGGATGTTCCAGGTGTGGTGTCCCAGGTGTGAAGTGTCCCAGGTGTGGGATGTTCCAGGTGTGGAGTGTCCCAGGTGTGTGGTGTTCCAGATGTGGGATCTTCCAGGTGTGTGGTGTCCCAGGTGTGTTGTCCCAGGTGTGGGATCTTCCAGGTGTGAAGTGTCCCAGGTGTGGTGTCCCAGGTGTGAAGTGTCCCAGGTGTGGGATGTTCCAGGTGTGGGATGTCCCAGGTGTGAAGTGTCCACAGCACTGAACTGGTTGAAAGTGGTTCCACTTTGCAGGTTATTAAAACCCACAGGAACAGAATAACATGAAAACATTTCTGCTAATTTTTTGTAAAACCCTGTTTTATAACTTCTGGTGTCCCACCATCTTTTTTCCTGTCTGCATGTCCAGAAAAGCGATGCCGCCGTCGTTCTTCTTCCTCAGTTGTTTTTTGTCGGTAGCATCGATACCGAACAGATTGTAAAGCTGACATTAGGAGTAGATGAAAAAACAAAGACTTTATCATTTCTCTGCATGTGTGGAAATGACTCCAGCCGTGTTCCTCTGATAGGTTTAAATGTGATTCTGTGTTCCTGCAGCCCAGTCGTCCTTCCAGCATCATGGGAAAGAAGAGTCGAGTAAAGACTCAGAAGTCGGGCTCTGGGGCCAGTACTGTGGTGTCCCCGAAGGAGATGATGAACCTGATCTCTGAGCTGCTGCAGAGTACGTCACCTTCCACTCACACCATGATCCTGTGTTCACAGAAAGGGTTTCAGTGGAGCTGCTCCTCTTCAGCTCTGCATAACAGAACCTTACAGAACCCTACAGAACCCGACAGACCCTGAGCTGTCGGACCTTCTGTCCAGAAGAAAGAACATTAAGTTTTAATGTACAAAACTAACTTCCAGAAAACTGGGAAGCAGAATGCAATGAACCGTTATTCCACTGATCAGCTTCATTTTATTTAAAAACAACCAAATTCAGAATCTGAAGCAGCAACAGCTGAGTTCCAACACTGAGTTGCTGCTTCAGGTTCTGTTTTCTAAAACTAAGGTTTTTAATGTGTTGAGCATCAGCTGTGAAACAGAGTAATACTGATGTGTTTTCCCAGAATGCAGCAGTGCTGCGCCCTCTGCTGGTAAAGAGTGGGAGGAGTACACCCAGATCAGAGGCTTGGTGGAGAAGATCAGGAAGAAGCAGAAAGGTGAGCCGACGCCTCAGCTTTTCCACCACAGTCTTTTCCTGGATCCCACGGAGCTGAGCGAGGGAAGTGGAACTCACTCAGAGTTCTTTTCTGTGTGTTCAGGGATGTCCACTCTGTTTGAGGGTGACAGGGAGGAGCACTTTGCAGAGCTGATGTCCTGGGCTCAGGAGAACGGGGCGTCCTGTGACGGCTTCACCGTCGCCGACTTTGGGACGGAGGGCTACGGCCTGCGGGCCACCAGAGACGTCAAGGTGGAGCTCGCTCTGTGATTTCTGACAGCTTGTGTGCTTCTGAGGTCACTGCTGAGGTCACTCTGTGTGTGTGTGTGTGTGTGTGTGTGTGTGTGTGTGTGTGTGTGTGTGTGTGTGTGTGTGTGTGTGTGTGTGTGTGTGTGTGTGTGTGTGTGTGTGTGTGTGCAGGCGGAGGAGCTGTTCCTCTGGATTCCCAGGAAGATGCTGATGACGGTGGAATCATCGCAGAACTCTGTCCTGGGTGAGAATGAGAAGCCCATCGCTGTTTGGGGGATGGATTAAAATGGTTTTGCTTTAGCTGAAGAGGTGAAATGAATCGTCAGCAGACATGTTTACGGTCTAAAAAGTTTGGAAGTAGTATGTGAACCCCGGCAGTCGCCTGGACCCCGCAGACTGGTCTTTACTGCAGCCGCCATCCCAGGCTGGATGTGAAGCTCTGGGCTCGGTTTTTATTACCCGACCCGGCTTTGAGGCGTCATTAGTTCAGTGCAGAGAGCAGCTCACACGGGTCGGCTGTATTTAGCAGCTTTCTGTGTGTTTGCCGCTAGGGGATTTTTTTTAATTAAATCGCGATTTAAATTTCGATTTTATCTCAATCTTAAATTAAAAAGTGAAAAACAGACAGAGTTGCAGAAGTAATTTTTGGCTGGCAGCTCGTACCGCGGCTCAATAACTTGAAGCAGGCGTTCGAACCTTTTCTACCGTCTTGAACGGTACCGATACTTTGCAAAATAAAAGCTAACTGCTTCTGTTACCTCTTTCTATCGCTTGCTTGACTTGTCACAGCAGTGCCTTTCTCAAATGCCTGTGTTAATGTTGTCTGTTTTGGTCTTAGCTAGCTGCTGCCTACGCTAGCTGCTGCTTACTCTAGCTGCTGCTCATGCTAGCTGCTGCTCACGCTAGCTGCTGCTCACGCTAGCTGCTGCTTACTCTAGCTGCTGCTCATGCTAGCTGCTGCTTACTCTAGCTGCTGCTCATGCTAGCTGCTGCTTACTCTAGCTGCTGCTTACTCTAGCTGCTGCTCATGCTAGCTGCTGCTTACTCTAGCTGCTGCTCATGCTAGCTGCTGCTTACTCTAGCTGCTGCTTACTCTAGCTGCTGCTCACGCTAGCTGCTGCTTACTCTAGCTGCTGCTTACTCTAGCTGCTGCTCACGCTAGCTGCTGCTTACTCTAGCTGCTGCTCATGCTAGCTGCTGCTTACTCTAGCTGCTGCTCATGCTAGCTGCTGCTCACGCTAGCTGCTGCTCATGCTAGCTGCTGCTTACTCTAGCTGCTGCTTACTCTAGCTGCTGCTCATGCTAGCTGCTGCTTACTCTAGCTGCTGCTCATGCTAGCTGCTGCTTACTCTAGCTGCTGCTCACGCTAGCTGCTACTCACTCTAGCCGCTGCTCACGCTAGCTGCTGCTTACTCTAGCTGCTGCTCATGCTAGCTGCTGCTTACTCTAGCTGCTGCTCATGCTAGCTGCTGCTTACTCTAGCTGCTGCTCAAGCTAGCTGCTGCTCACGCTAGCTGCTGCTTACTCTAGCTGCTGCTTACTCTAGCTGCTGCTTACTCTAGCTGCTGCTCACGCTAGCTGCTGCTCACTCTAGCCGCTGCTCACGCTAGCCGTTACACTGTTTTATGAACGGAGATGTGTGCTGCAGACGAGGCAGGAGACAAAAGCTGTGCTTGTTGTCACATTAGTCTATTTAATATGAACTTCTGCTTCATAAATTCAGAGGTTATGCTGTGGCAGCTGCACAGAAAGCTCTTACAGTGTCATGCTGAAGTGGAAATCCTTTAAGTCACATCTCACCATATGACGGATCCCTCTGTGTCTCAGGTCCTCTGTACAGCCAGGACCGGATCCTGCAGGCCATGGGCAACGTGACACTGGCCCTCCACCTGCTGTGTGAGCGGGCCGATCCCGCTTCCTTCTGGCTGCCGTACATCCGGAGTCTTCCTCAGGAGTACGACACGCCGCTGTACTACCAGCAGGAAGACGTGCAGCTGCTGCTGGGCACACAGGCCGTGCAGGACGTCCTGAGCCAGTACAAAAACACGGCGCGGCAGTACGCGTACTTCTACAAGCTGGTGCAGGTACGCAGACACACATTCACGTGCTCATCGGGGTGTTTTGTGTGGCTTTAAAGGTGAACGACAGGAAGTTGTTGCAGCTGATTCACGGTGCTTCACAGGCACATTCAAACATGTCACAGGTTGGTCCGCTTCAACACGTGGAGCAGCGGCCTTGGATTTGTAGACGACCTGCTCTGATTCCTGAGCCTCAGACAGGAACCTCCTGGAAATAGCCTTATTCCCAGGCCTCTCTGGCCCATCTCTCCCAGGACCGGTGACGTAAATGCAGCCTGGAAGAAGCCAGTCTTGTCCCTGAAGTCCTCCACGGTGACCAGCAGGTGGCGACATCGGGCCTCCGAGGACAGGAGGCAGAGGCTGAACCACAGATGAACTCATCCCCTGATCGTCTTCCTGCTTTTGACTTAAATCAGCATCTAAACCTCTTTGAGGCGTAATTTAAATTAAACCATTTTAACACAACGCAATCTCCATTTTGACACCAGCGGTCCCCCCAATGCAATCTGGAAACAGATTTAGTTTAACTTTACAAGCGATCACAAGACTTTTTCTGTCCACTTTATTATACCAACAAACGTAATAAGATAGAGGCAGTGAATATATGATGAAATATTGGTTAACAGGCTCTGACAACAGATAGCGGGATGCTAATCTGAAAATATGCTAATGCCCCATTATTAATCTGAAGCTCAGCTTTGATCACATCTCTTCTCTGAAGTCCGCCTCTTCGTCTGATATCAAAGACACAACAAAAGAAGAGTTTCTCAGAGAATTCACTTTTCTGTCGGCAGCTAATTGTTTTGTTTTAATGAGATGAAAAACTACTGTTTGCATAGAAATCCGGTCTGTTTCTGATGGAAAAGTTCTGTGGAATTGCGTCTCAGGTGGCTCGTTTGACCATTTATTACCTTTTTATTTTCATGGCATCGTTGATTTCTCTCTTCACTTAAGTGTGTTTTTGACATTGGCTCCAACCAAAAGGGGAAGTTACCTTCCTCTGAACACAAACTCCTCCAAATACTCCGTTAAAACGAGCAGAAGAGCTCGCTTATTGGACCCGGGTGATGCGAAGGGTCCCTGTGGCCCATGTGGCTCTACAGGATTCAGTGGGAGGTTTCCTGAATCTGTCCTCCGAGCCTCCGCCACCACAGACTCTGGAACTGTGACCGATGCAATGAAAAGGAGGAGGAAGGGTGGCTTTGTTGACTTCCTGGGTCCAGTGGTGGAAAGGCTTTTTTTAATCTGTTTTTATACGTCAAACAGATGATTAATTTGAGCTTTCCGGACTCCCGCAGCTCAAATGATGCAGTGCATACGACTCTGCCCAAACCTCGTGGTGTTTGGGGAGGTTGGGGCCCGTTATAATGTGTCAGCCGGTGCTGGCGGTCATTTGCACATCCAAAACATCGGCTGGATGGAGAGACAGGACAAGGCGGGGGGGGCGGGGACGTGAAAGGAGGTACATTCAGGTCAATTCAATTCAAAGCCAATGTGACAAGCTAATTTTCCAGCCCGGTCATCTGAGGAGGAGGAGGAGAGGAGCGAGGAGCTGAGGACTAAACGGGGAGGAGGGAGGTGGGAGGAGATGTATCACAGATGAGAGTATTGGGCAGACACACACACCTCTGTAAACCACATCAAGCTGAGAGCAGAACCGTGAGGATGTTTGGGAGGCCTGCAGCCTCATTTAATAAAAGACTGAGCTCACATTGAGGAGTTTGGGGTTGTGACAGATTCTGATCATCATAAAAATGGTGAATCAGTGGTTCTTCATGTGATAAAATCTGCACAAAGGTCTGTGTTCTGGTGAGTTTCTTCAGAGAGATCCCTCCTCTTACAAAGGTTTTACATACATAAGAGAGGAGGAATCATCTGAGGAAAATCATGGCAGCACAGCTTAGGTTTGCAAAGCTGCATCTGAACAAAGCTCAAGACTTCTGGAACAATGTCCTTTGGACAGACCAGAGCAAAGTGGAGATGTTTGGTCCTAATGCACAGCAGCACGTTTGGAGGAAACCAAACACAGCATATCAGCACAAACACCTCATACCAGCTGTCAAGCACGGTGGTGGAGGGCTGATGATCTGGGCTGGTTCTGCAGCCACAGGACCTGGGCACCTTGCAGTCATTGAGTCCACCATGAACTCCTCTGGATACCAAAGTATTCTAGAGTCAGATGTGAGGCCATCTGTCCCACAGCTAAAGCTGGGCTGAAACTGGCTCATCAACAGGACAAAGATCCCAAACACAGCAGCAGATCTACAGCAGAATGTGTGAAAAAGAAAAGAATCGAGGTGTTGCAATGGTCCAGTCAGAGTCCAGACCTCAGCCTGACTGAAATGCTGTGGTGGGACCTTAAGAGAGCTGTGCAGAAACCAAAGCTGCAAACCTCAATGAGCTGAAGCAGCGCTGGAGAGAAGAGGGCCGAGATTCCTCCAGAACCAGGAGAGAGACTGATAACGTCCCACAGGAAACCATCACTGCTGCTGAAGCTGCTGGATCAGGGGTTCACTTAGTTTCACACTCACTGCTGCTGAAGCTGCTGGATCAGGGGTTCACTTAGTTTCACACTCACTGCTGCTGAAGCTGCTGGATCAGGGGTTCACTTAGTTTCACACTCACTGCTGCTACAAGCTGCTGGATCAGGGTTCACTTAGTTTCACACTCACTGCTGCTACAAGCTGCTGGATCAGGGGTTCACTTAGTTTTACACTCACTGCTGCTGAAGCTGCTGGATCAGGGGTTCACTTAGTTTTACACTCACTGCTGCTGAAGCTGCTGGATCAAGGGTTCACTTAGTTTTACACTCACTGCTGCTGAAGCTGCTGGATCAGGGGTTCACTTAGTTTCACACTCACTGCTGCTGAAGCTGCTGGATCAGGGGTTCACTTAGTTTTACTCACTGCTGCTGAAGCTGCTGGATCAGGGGTTCACTTAGTTTTACACTCACTGCTGCTGAAGCTGCTGTATCAGGGGTTCACTTAGTTTTACACTCACTGCTGCTGAAGCTGCTGGATCAGGGGTTCACTTAGTTTTACTCACTGCTGCTGAAGCTGCTGGATCAGGGGTTCACTTAGTTTTTCACTCACTGCTGCTGAAGCTGCTGGATCAGGGGTTCACTTAGTTTTACACTCACTGCTGCTGAAGCTGCTGGATCAGGGGTTCACTTAGTTTCTCACACCCTGCGTCTGTGTTTTGTTCCATAAATAAAGACACAGTGTTATATATTCATCTGAGGTTGGATTCACTGACTTTTAACACCTGCTGAGGAGCGGGTGCACTTTCTTTTTCACATGACGGGGTTTTTGTGGAGGAACAAAGTGAAGATGTCCAACATTAAGGGGTAGAAATAATGATTAATTGTGTTTTTATTGTTCATAATCTGATCAGTTTTGGCTCCTGACTGCAGACATGTTGTGATGGTATTTTTACCCCCCCCCCCCCCACCCCCCCCCCCCCCCCCCCCCCCCTCTGCTGCCTCGGCTCAGGACACTTTTTAATGCCTGCGGTCGGTCCTTTAAATGAAGGAAGCGGCAGCACATGCACACACATGCACACACACTCCCAGGAACACACACACTGATTCCAGCCCAAATTGATGAGGCAGATTTATGACGGCTGCTGGCCACAACAAATTAAGTTGACAGTGATGTATGTGGGGGGTCGAGTGTCAGGCTGCACTAACAGACCACACACACCGCTGTGGTGGCCCCCTACTCCCAGCCCTTCTTGTTAGGCGTCCCTGTCAGGCAGCCCCCCTCCAGCATACCTGCATAATGAAATTCTTCACACTGATTTGTGTTTTTCTCCTTCTCCCCTGGTTTTCCTCGTCCACCTTCCTCCCTCCATCCTCAGACGCATCCCGCTGCCAGCAAGCTGCCCCTGAAGGACAGCTTCACATTTGATGACTACAGGTCAGTGAGCGGGTGGGACTTTGTGCACGTCTTCCTCTACATGTTTGATTTGTGTGAAAACAATCCAGCCTGAACTTTATCAGGTTCAGTCCTGTGTTTAAAACCCGTTCTGCTCGTCCAGAAGCAAATTAAATGGGGACAGTTTTAGATATTTTCCTGCAGCTGGATGCTAAAAGTAGAACTAAATGTCAGATTTTAGAGAGCTGACAGGGAGAGCCGTGCACGTGAACCTGTGTTGGAGCCTCTGAGTCCCGATGCAGTGCAGTAACAAGCTGGGCTTGGATGATTGTGTGTGACAGGTGGGCCGTGTCCTCGGTGATGACCCGCCAGAATCAGATCCCCACTGAGGACGGCAGCCGGGTCACTCTGGCCCCTCATCCCTCTGTGGGACATGTGCAACCACACAAATGGACTGGTAAGGCCTCCATCTCACACCCAGACACACGTGCACACAATCACTAAGATGATTTAACCTCAGTATGAAGAAATGAGTCGTTAATGATTCTAGGATGAAGGGAAACTTCCCCCGAGTCGGACGACCCTGAGAGAAAACATCAGTCCTGCTGCTTCCATTGCTGTAAAATATTCACAGCTCTTCACTTTTTGAACACGTGGAGTTAGATACTAAGTTTTAGGGCTGGTGCATTAACTGCATCAGCAGAAAGGAGGAAACAGGAGGACTGACATCAGACGACAAATGGAAAAGGCCTGCTGGTTATGGGGGGGGGGGGGGCTGTGGGGCTACTTCCAGACGGATGATCAGCAGTAGGGCTGAGTGATTATATCGATATTTTGTTTCCAGATAAAGTATCGATTTTTTATTTTGTTTTTTATTTATTTTATTTGTTATTAATATAATTTTTTTTAACAGGTGTTGGAAAAATTATAGAGTTATACTATGAGAAAAGCTGCAAGAATAAGAATTCTGTGATGGGGGGGGGTCTCCTCCCCAACTTTTCTCTTCTCATAATACTATGATCAAACAAAAGTGTTTTGACTGCATGAACTCGTCTTTCCCGTAATATTAAATGGTTTTTATTGAAAAGTCAGACGTTACAATTAGTGAAAACACAGAGGGGAGGGGGGGGGGGGGTCACATCACACAAAACAGTGATAAATTAGTTCATAAAAATGTTCTATAAAGTGCATCTCAGTGGTTTTTATGGCTTTTCTGTTTATAGAACATAGGATTGTTGTAATTTATTGTTTGAGCTCCTTCTCAAAAAGAAGATGGTTTGTGATCAGAGAATTTGGATTTGTGTTTCTGGTATTTTTATGGTATTTTATGGTAAAACGAGCAGGTTGATGATGTAATATTCACAACATAAACATGAGTCTGAAGACACGTTTGTGACATGTTTGTTTGTTTCTGTTGTCCTTCCGGGTCAAAGGTCGGACCATCAGTCCAATCAGTGACGATTCATGTCAAATCACTCTGTCCCAGTGAAATATTTCAGAAAAAGATGCATATTAAATCGTATAAAATCGTGAGATTAGTGTATCGCTACAGCCCTAATCAGCAGTGTGTCTCCAAAGCCAAGAATCTTTTTCCTTTTGCCAGCAGAATTGTGTACACAGCATGAAATGTGGAATAATTTGGGGTTCAGGTGACTTTTTTAAAGCTAATTTATGTTCTGCCCACAGATCACAACTGGCTACAACCTGGAGGACGACCGCTGCGAGTGTGTGGCGCTGCAGGACTACAAAGAGGACGAACAGGTGAGGAGACGCTGCCTCTCAGCACGAACTGTGGGAAGTAAAACCAGGATGAAGCGCTGGAGGGATCCTGCATCATGCATCTGTCTGATATCTGTTCTCTGTGAGGATTTTATCCATCTGAAACTGGACCGGAGACCTGCTGCAGAATAAAATGTTAATTTAGAAAATAAGATATGGAGCAATAAAAAGAAAAAAACCATTAATTTGCAGAAAGGGACCAAACTGTTTTATAAAGATTGTTAAAAAATGTAAATGTTCATTTTTGGTCAAAATTCCACCTGATAATGAATTCTGTCAAATGTATAAAAGTTAAAAATATTTAGTTAAAGGGGCAAATGAGACAAAAATGCCAAATATAACATATTGACATGCATGAGATGCATCTGGACCTTCAGCTGATCCATCTACTGTTGGCCCAAGCCTCATCAGAAATGGGCTCCATGGAAGGGTGGCTGTCAAGAAGCCGTTCTTAAGGAAGGGAAACAGGGAGAAAAGGCTGAGCTGTGCCAAATGACACAAGAAGTGGACTGAAAATCAGTGGCAACAGGTCTTATGGAGGGATGAATCCTCCCCAGAACCTGGACCTCAACATTATTGAAGCCTAGAACAGAACAAACTCTGTTTCTGCCTCATTCCGATTTTCTCTTTCCTCAGATCTACATCTTCTACGGCACGAGATCCAATGCTGAGTTTGTCATCCACAACGGCTTCTTCTTCCAGGACAACGCTCACGACAGAGTGAAGATCAAACTGGGCGTCAGTAAGAGCGAGCGGCTGTACGCCATGAAGGCTGAGGTGCTGGCTCGAGCCGGTATTCCAGCGTAAGTTACCTGTTCCAAACATCTCTGAAGCTCTTAATGTGGGCCAAAGACGGCTTCGGGCTCTCCACCAGCTTCATAAAGCTGACGTTTCAACCAATTAGACCTCACTTTGGCATAATTGAAGCACATAACATAAATGTTGCAGCAAATCTCTCTTCCTCCCCACCAAGTATCAGTTTGCCATCCTCCCCAACACTTTCATCACCAAGAAGCTTAATCATTTTATCATTAGCCTCTTAATTTTATGCAGCATTTTTAATCAGACGCCTTTAATCTCTTATTGATGACGGTCTAAATCTCAACAGTGGAAATTAAGTGAAACAATCCCCGTTGTTGCCGCGGCGCTCTTTTAAACCGACAGATCCACTCGTAGATCATTTTCAAAGGAGAGAGCAGCAGATTCTGTGTGGTTGACACGTGGAGCGGCTGCTATCAGCGGGAACCTTCCTGCTGCTGGACCGAGGGCCGCTTCATGGGAAGATAAGGCAGGGCCCACAGAGCCGGTGGCTTTCCTCACAAACTGCCTGATGCACCTCGTGTTTGGTTGGCCCTCGCAGCTCAGAGGGAGCGTTGGAGGTTGCAGGTTAACGTTAAATCGTATTTCCGGCGTGTATTTGGCCTTAAATAGTTCCAGACCTGAGAGTTGGTTCAGTTTTTATCGGCTGCTTAATTCAGGCTTCCTGTAGTCATGGAAACCCTGGACTGACCTCAGTTTAAGTGAATCTGCCGCTTTGTTTGATGATGGATTAAAAAGGAGAAAATTGTGTCCATGGAAAATATTTTGGTGTTTTTGTTAAATCTGCAGCATTTATCTGTGTTAAATGCTGCAGATGTTTCTGGATGTTAAATAACTAAATAACTAATCCTTAGACTGAATCTTTAATGATGCCACAGCTGCAGGTTTAGACAGATGATCTTTGATCAGTCTTCGATGCTTTTATTGCTCCAATCACAGTTTTATAATTAAATTAATCAAATTTCAGTGAAGCTCACAGTTCAGAATGTTTTCAGCGTATTAAATGTGATAAAGAAAGTCCTTTTAAAGTCGTAGTTAGTTATAGTTATACTAGTTATACCACCTGTCATAATTAGTGATATTTTGTTATAGTTATACTACATGTTGTAGTTAGTTATAGTTATACTACTTGTCGTAATTAGTCATATTTAGTTCTAGTTAGTGGTAGTTATACTACCTGTCGTAGTTAGTCATAGTTAGTTATACTTATACTACCTGTTGTAGTTAGTTATGTTATACTACCTGTCTTATTTCGTTATAGTTAGTTATAGTTATGCTACCTGCCGTAGTTATAGTTATGCTAGTTATACTACATGTCGTAGTTAGTCATGGTTATAGTTGTACTAGTTATACTACCTATCTTAGTTGGTTATAGTTAGTGGTAGTTAGTTATAGTTATACTACGTGTCGTAGTTGGTTATAGTTAGTTATAGTTAGTGGTAGTTATACTGCCTGTCGTAGTTGGTTATAGTTAGTGGTAGTTAGTTATAGTTATACTACATGTCGTAGTTGGTTATAGTTAGTTATAGTTATACTACATGTCGTAGTTGGTTATAGTTAGTTATAGTTAGTGGTAGTTATACTGCCTGTCGTAGTTGGTTATAGTTAGTTATAGTTAGTGGTAGTTATACTACATGTCGTAGTTGGTTATAGTTAGTTATAGTTAGTGGTAGTTATACTGCCTGTCGTAGTTGGTTATAGTTAGTTGTAGTTATAGTTAGTTATAGTTATACTACCTGTCGTAGTTAGTCATGGTTATAGTTGTACTAGTTATACTACCTATCTTAGTTAGTTATAGTTATACTACATGTCATAGTTGGTTATAGTTAGTTATAGTTAGTGGTAGTTATAGTTAGTGGTAGTTATACTGCCTGTCGTAGTTGGTTATAGTTAGTGGTAGTTATAGTTAGTGGTAGTTTTAGCACAGAGCTCTTTTCAAACACTAGATTTTTGTGGCTAAAGAACAACATGAGGAGATATTTGCTGAGTCATGAGTTAGGAGCTGAGCCGACATGTGTCACTGAAGTAAAAACAGCTGAAATCTTTACATTTAAAGTGTTGATCTCAGGTTTGTTCCTGACATGTCGTGTGTTTACTTTCAGCTCCTGTATATTTGCTCTCCACTGTAACGAACCCCCCATCTCAGCCCAGCTCCTGGCCTTCTTAAGAGTCTTCTGCATGACCGAGGGTAAGAAAGCCAACACACAGCGACACTTTGGGAGCTACCGGGACAGCACCGGCTGAACTGCTGGAAGCACGGTAAAACTATGCGTGCCGCATGCTCGATGCTCCTCTGAGAGCGCCGTCAAGCGACTGCTTCCTCTGCGAGAGCTGGAGGAAGAGGAGGAGGCACAGGGGAAGAGCAAGGCCTGTCCGTTCCTCAGTTGGTTAATTGATCAAGGCAGGCCACCAGATGTGTGGAAGGAGCAATCCGCTGTGGGGTTTGCAATATTCATCGGCATGTATGCAGAAAGGCAACAGTGTGATGAATCCCCAGTCACACAAGGCCACACCCTCCTCTGCCACAGGACTCACTTTCAGGACCCCGTCTGCTCCATTATTCACATTTTAGCTGCCTGTTAATTTTTAAAAGGCGCCCTGATGCCTTTGGATATGTGTGAGAGGATATCAGCTCTCATATGCATGTGTGTAAGTGTGTCAACATTTCTTAACAGATGTGACATGATGGAGAAGTGTGCTCAGGGCGCAGCACTTCTCCTCTTTCATGTTCAAGTCCGAGATGAAAGCCGGCAGGAGAGAAGAAGCACACAGATGCTCCTTAACTTCCTGACATGATATGATGTAAAGCCTGGCGTGGAAGGTCACCAGTGGCTCTTTATCAGCTCTTTGAAAGGAGTTTGATTCAAAATCAAACTGCTAATCCTCATTCAGATAAATTCAGAGCGTCTCTGAGAAGAAAAGGCAGAATAACCTTCCTGTTTAAACGATTCAAAGCTGAAGGAAACTGGTTGATGTTAACAACCATCGGACGGTTTCTCACGGCCTTCCTGCAGTTTGTTCTCAGATGCTTCGGTAACTCTGGAGATGATCTGCTCCTGGTTAGCGCCCTGAATGTTTCCACACACCAGAGGGCGGAACCAGCTCTTTGGGTTCTGTCTGCAGATCCGTCCTCATGTCGCGACTCGTCCAAACTGCATCCAGGAAGCTGGTAGAGCGGCTGTGATTGGCTCAAGCAGGCAGGTGGTCAGCAGGGAGCGCTGGGTTTGCTTTTCCTTTGCGTGGCACCGGAGGAGGACGGATCTTAACATGTTTAACTGCAAGAAGTGGAGATCATGACTCCAGTTTGATGAATTCTCATCATTTATTCGCTGCTCTGCTGTTTAAAGCTGAGGTTACAGTCAGGAGTCTGTGTTTGTTCATCAGAAATATCCAAATGAAACGTTCAGGCTTTCTGTCTTTGTATTCGAGGAGGACTTCACTCGAATGTCTCCTCACACGATCGATCAGCTGCTTCTGGAGCATCGATATTAATTAAAGCAGCTGGGAAGAACCCCTGAAAATCCTTTGTGCTGTGGGTGTTTGGACCTTTTCCTGCACAGAACACAGCTGACGAGGTGTAAAGCTGATGGTTTAGTTGCAGTAAACATGTCAGTCTGTGTGAAAGCAGCCTGGCGACAGTGGGGGGGGCATCTGGACTGTTTCAGATGGAGTTCTGAAGCTTTTTAGGCTTCGTTAATGTGAAATCTGCAGGTTTACGTCTTATCTGCTGGTGCTGATGATGTCATCACCGTGTTAACTGACGCAGCCCGACAGATTCTGACAGCTGTCTCGGTTTCAGAGGAGCTGAAGGACTACCTGCTCGGGGATCGAACCATCAACAAGATCTTCACTTTGGGCAACAGCGAGTTCCCCGTCAGCTGGGACAACGAGATCAAGCTGTGGACCTTCCTGGAGACCAGAGCTGCTCTGCTGCTGAAGACCTACAAGACCACCTCAGAGGTCAGAGGAGCGCTTTGGGAGGTTTTTGGTTGATCGTCTCAGTTTGTTCTCTCATTTCTGCCGTCTTTCCTCTTCCAGGAGGACCGTTCCCTGCTGGAGAAGCCGGATCTGTGCCTTCACTCTCGCTTGGCCATCCAGCTGCGCCTGGCAGAGAAGCAGATCCTGGAGAAGGCGTCGGCCAGCGGTCGGGCCAAACGTCTGCACTTCCAGAAGAAGCTGGAGGAAGGCGCTCTGTTGCCACGCTTTGAGGAAAGCGATATCGCTTTGTTGGAAAATAACGACACAGATGCAAAGCTGCCCATAATCCTGCGTAAGCTGGAGGAGGTGGAGGAGGGCCAGGTGGAGGAGCACCTCCTGAACGGGGGGAAGGCGCTCTATGGGACGGGTTTGGAAGCTAACGGGGAGGAGGAGACTCAGAAAGTCAGCAAAGATGTCGACTCGGCTTTGGCCTCGACTGGAAGTTCAGAGCAGGAGGCGGCTAACCTAAGTGCCAATCGGACTGAAGACAATCCCAAAGAGAACTGAATAAATGTGTTACCCGTACTGCCAGCTCACGCTATTTATTTATTTTTGTGTCTCTCGAGTGACTCAGAAATATAGAAGCAGAAAATGTTGAACCCAGCGTGGCGTTGTTTAGTTGTCCGCCGCTGAGCTCTCAGCCTCCTGATTAAAATTAGCTTTCGGTTAAGTTTGAAACGTAGATTTGCATCAAAACAGCATCCAGCAGGTAGTTGAGTGAGGAGGGGAGAAGCTCCAGAGCCAGAACCCTTCATGTGTGCAGCAGCTTTTAATCTTCTTCTCTGGTGCTGCTGTGCAAAGATCATCACTGCCCTCCCTGTTTTGGAGTGAAACTCATTTCATGGTGAAATGTACGAGGCTTTGTGTCTGAGTGGGAAGGTTTTATCTTTGTGAATGTATCGTGGGGTGAAGCTGCAGCTTGGTTTTGTTGCTGCTGATAAAGCCATAAACAGCACTGAGGACTGTGAACAGGAACGTGTGTTCTGTCGCTTCCTTTTTGGACACTTTTTTTAAACTGTTCAACACGACACTTTGTATGAAAAACAAGGACTGTCTTCTGGTTTTTATTGTCTGTCAGACTCTGAGAAACGGGCCTTAGCCTTCAGCAGGTTTAACGTTTTTACGCCACGGTAGAAGGAAGAAATATTTTAAAAAAAGCCAAAGATGTGTTGCAGGTCCTCCACAAACACTGTCCCAGTTAAAGTTCCGTCTCTTTCTTTTTAAGTGGGCTTTAGTGACGAATTGATGAGTCAGCAGCTCAGTTACAGCTGGACCGCTCCGTTTAACCGGACCCCGTAGAGCAGAGTCCGGTTAATGTGTTCAGCTGCCTCCAACCTCAGTGGGAGGTGCTGTGAGACGCCGTCTTTCAGCTGCTTTAACGGTGATTCTGTCAGAGGAGGCTGTGGTTCTGAAATCAGGATTTTATCAGAGCAGAGCGGCGGTCTGAGAACGCTTTGACTACCAGACGACTCCCGAGAGTCTGGTCCAATAGTTGATCCTGTTTCAGTAAGCTGAAGCAAAGATGAGACGTTCACTCTCTAACGCCCCAACGCCGTCCGGCCACGCCCCTCACAACCACACAACCACAGCCACGCCTCTCACAGCCGTCTCTTACAGCCACGCCCCTCACAGCCACGCCTCTCACAGCCACGCCTCTCACAGCCGTCTCTTACAGCCACGCCCCTCACAATCACAGCCACGCCCCTCACAGCCACGCCTCTCACAGCCGTCTCTTACAGCCACGCCCCTCACAATCACAGCCACGCCCCTCACAGCCACGCCTCTCACAGCCGTCTCTTACAGCCACGCCCCTCAGCCACGCCTCTCACAGCCACGCCCCTCACAGCCACGCCTTTCACAGCCGTCTCTTACAGCCACGCCCCTCACAATCACAGCCACGCCCCTCACAGCCACGCCTCTCACAGCCGTCTCTTACAGCCACGCCCCTCAGCCACGCCTCTCACAACCACAGCCACGCCCCTCACAGCCCCGCCTCTCACAGCCACGCCCCTCACAGCCGTCTCTTACAGCCACGCCCCTCAGCCACGCCTCTCACAGCCACGCTTCTCACAGCCACGCCCCTCACAGCCGTCTCTTACAGCCACGCCCCTCACAGCCACGCCCCTCACAACCACAGCCACGCCTCTCACAGCCGTCTCTTACAGCCACGCCCCTCAGCCACGCCTCTCACAACCACAGCCACGCCCCTCACAGCCCCGCCTCTCACAGCCACGCCCCTCAGCCCCGCCCCTCACAGCCACCTCCTGTCCTGTGTTTCACTCTCTTCTTCTTCTGTTCCAGACTTTGATGATAAATAATATTCTACATTATCTGTCACATGACACATAATTTTCATGTAAACTGCAGCAGACGAAGTATCCGAAGCCCTCTTTCCTTGACCCCGTGATGTTTCCTGTGAGGTCGAGGAAAACCTGAGCGGAAGGTGTGAATGGGCTGATTCTCAGTTCCAGTTTCTGTGAATGAGAGCCGCTTTATCAGGATTAACTGAAACTGTTTAATATCCAGCCCGTCTGAGCCCAGTTCAGTGTTCACATGCAGGAGGGATTCACACCAGAACCACATCACAAACGCATCACCAGCACCACGCCGTCATCTGAACACCATCAGCATGGCGCCTGCACTGGATCCTGGTAGAAAACATGGTGTGAGGGTAAGTTTGGCGCACTGTTGCATGCTGGGATGGGAGCGCCACCTTCCAAGGACAGCTCTCCCATTACCTGTGCCTACGACCATCGCTGCCTGGCTCTACTTCCTGTTCTGTTTGGCCTAAAATGGTCAAACGTGGTGGAAACTGATCTTCCCGACAGACACTGAATGCACCATCTGCTAATTGTGCTGAAATCTGACAACTGCAACATGGAATAACTTGTGCTTTTGGCCAGTTTATTAAACAGATGAAAGTATTTTCAGATACATTCAGCGGTGTGTTGGAGTCACTTCGTTGATAATAAATCCGTGTTTTGACCCTGAAATGCATTCAGTATTTTATTTTCACTGCTTTGCTCTCAGCGGACGGCTGATTAAACTGGGGTTATGAACATTAGAGTTGGACTAATGTTATTTTAGGTCCACACAAAGCAGCACTGGACACCCAGACTGATCCCAGAACAGCGACAGCAGAGGAAGAGCGGGAAAAAGCACCAACTCTGCAGAAATGCCCAGCAGCGACACGGCTGCAGCCCGCAGCCCGCCACCATACGATGATGTCACTAACCCATGTGACTGTGCTGCAGGGTAAGAATCCAGAATAATGAGTTTGCTTGAACTGTGATGAAATGTTGAGGCTTGAGTTTAGATGGAAAAATGTTCTCATCTGTGGTCTGAGTAGCTGTTAGCTTGGCAGACTCTCCAAATCGAGAGCGTTCTGCTGTTTAATGGCAGTAAATACTCCTTTAAAACCCCAAATATCTCTTTAACATGCTGACTGTGGCTGCTGCAGAGCGTGAATTAGCTCTAAGATGCTCTACGTGTCACAGAGCTCCTTTTATAGGTTTCTGTTTCCAGGTGCTTCGGCAGATTGCGACCTTTGACCCGCCACTCCTTAACTAACGCCTCTAAAAGCAGGATTGTGGGCCGCCTGGCCGCTGCCTTGCTGTGACATCACTTCCTGTCTGTGGGGAATGGAAGCAGAGAGAAAGACCAAAGGTATGTAACAGCCAGACCTGATCTGTGTCCAACCAGAACTCATAAATGTGGCTGATAAATGTGAATTTAAGACATCGATCGATTGGATCTATTGCAGCCAACAGATGCTCAGAAGCACGATTACTTTTTCTCGTGGTCAAGCTGGCGGTGGCAACCTTCTCGAATGTCTCCGCCCTCGTTTTTGCAGCAATTTGTACCTAAATTGGACCTAAATGACCTTTTTAGGAGAAAGTAAGTAACAGGTGTCCCTGTTCATCATTGGTTTATATCTGAAAAGCTCCTCTTTGTGTTTCTCTTCTCTGGTGAGGTCCATTTGAACTCTTTTGTCTGTTCTTGCATCATTAACACGATCCTTAATTTCTCACATGTATGAAACCTTCTCACAAAGCATCGTCCACAACCGCTGCTTCCTCCACTTTCTTCTTCTTCTGATCGGCTCTCTTCTTCTATGTGCCGTTTTATGGATTATCTGCCACACGAACAGATAGAAATCCTCTTCCTTAAGGCAGTAAAAACAGAACAAATCCCTTAGATGCTAATAGAAACAAAGTTTCAATCCTTTTTTCTCATAGATCTTTGTTTTTCTTACACACTGTAGCTCAGCTTTGTCCATCTTTTATTTCTGTGCTTCACTGTTGGGACTAAACTTATCAGGAATAAACTTATATTTTAATATTTTAAACTGATTTAAAAGCAAATATGAAACAGTTTTCTGTGAATTTAGAGCCTGCTGATTGGCTACTTTCGCTGTTGGACTAAACTTATCAGGAATAAACTTATATTTTAATATTTTCCTCATTTTAAACTGATTTAAAAGCAGATATGAAACATTTTTCTGTGAATTTAGAGCCTGCTGATTGGCTACTTTCGGTGTTGGACTAAACTTATCAGGAATAAACTTATATTTTAATATTTTCCTCATTTTAAACTGATTTAAAAGCAAATATGAAACATTTATCTGTGAATTTAGAGCCTGCTGATTGGCTACTCTCCTACAACGACTCACCAAATTGTCGCTGGTGTCTCCTTCTTTCATTTCTTCCTAATATCCGGTGTTTTTGGGATTATGTTGAGACATATTTGATGTGTGCATCACCACAGATGGAAACGCACTGCTGCTGTCGGTGGGCTTTGGTTGATTTGTGAGCTGGGATCACTTCGTGTTAATGTTGAGCCTTATGGAGACGTTGCCTGTTGTTAGCTAACAGAGGTGTGAGGGGGAAGTCATTAGATTATCCCCAGCATCACGTTGCTCTTCCAGCGGTGTGCATTAATCTTCATGTCAGCTGCGAGCACTTTGTCCAGCGCTGAGTCCTCCTTCTGAAACGCGTCTTTCAGTATTTTCTGTAACTTAATGAACTGTAACGCTGTGTCTGTGTGCACCACAGTTAGAGATGGAGGTTTAAGGAGTTCATTTTCTCAGCTGTCCCAGAGGGAGGGAGCTGCTTCCTGGCTTTGACCAGTGCTGGACGGGCCCATTGTGTTCCTGAGGAGCAAGATCTCACCCGAAAGATTAAACCTCATCTTTCAGCTCTCATGTTCTCCTGCAGAGACGAGGTCACCATCTACCGCTCCTCCCCCTTCTCCTTTTGTTGGGGGGGATTATTCAGTGTATTTCCCCGGTCTTTTGCCCCCTGGCCCTATTAGGAATTTATAAAAGAAACATTATCTTGAATCATTTAATTCGGAGCAATTAAATTTTGAAGTGCAGTATTTATAATTCATGGCAGAAAAAGATAAAAGCCCTTTAATCCTTGAATATATTATTATAATGGGCACTGGGATGGGCGGCAGAGAGTGAGGCATGTCCACTATTGTTAGTAGTCCATGTGTCAGTGCTGAGAGCAGAGCTGGGACCAGCCGTTTAAAGGTTGGCATGAATAAGAAACATCTGTATTAATGCCGAGTCAGCGGCTCATGTCCAGGTCCACAGGTGTCTCACTGAGGGGGGGCGGCACTGTGTTTGCATGCCACTCAGCTGGAAGTGTCCATTCCTGTGATAGTCACCATAGCGTCTAATAAATATGTGAAACTTTACTCTGTTTTTCCCCCCTCTGGAGTACTTTGAAATATTTACATTTTTTCCGTGGATTTCAGAGCGAGAGGCTTTACGGCGTCCCGAGAGTTTGTTGAACGACGAGCTCCAGGCTTTACATTCAGCCAACACTGGTTTGAACCAGCTCAGCTCAGCTTTTGTTCTCATTTCCCTTCATGCAGGACATGCAGATGCACCAGCTGTCAGTTTGAGTGGGTGCAACACACGTAAAACTGATGAAAAACACGAGACGAATAATGTAAAAGTGACATAAGTGCAAGAGACAAGACCGCCGAGAATCACCTGTGCAGTGACTGCAGCAGAAGAAGAGGGGAAGCTGTGTAATGTACGGACAACACGCAGAGCAGGGCATGCATCTTTTAATGTTTCACAGTAATTCTGTGCACATGTTCCATCAAACTGCACGAGAGCAGCCATCAATGAACCGGAGGTCGACAACCTGTGAAAACAGGGAATTTAGTCAACTTATTTCCACAATGAAAGTGGAGAAACTCCCACTTCCACGGCACAGAGGTTCACGTCTTTCAGCTTAAACCGACGGCTAATAACAGGCAGATAAACTCTTCCCTCTCCCGCTTAGATTCAGGCACACAGGTCGGGGGGGAAAAGGGAAAAAAACTGTCATTTATAATGAAACAAGCTGCCAAACGACTCATTTGATTTGAACTAAACATCTTTTTATTGAGGCAAGAATAAATAATAAGCCCACTTGTGCTGTTTAGCTTTAGCTTCTGATTTTATTTAGCTGGAATAAAGCTTTATTTTCTTTCATTAAACACTGGTGCACCTGCACTCATGATGATCTGTACTCTTTACCAGAGATGCTGCCGCTCTGCGTTTCCGTCTGTTCTGATTGGCTGAAAGGTGAGAGGCTGCATGCGTGGTTATGAGCACGTTTTAAAGAACTGAACCCGTTTTTAATCCATCTGAAAAGAAATGCATTTCCTCCTGTTGAGCATGAATGAAGCACTTTAAGTTGGACTTTTAACCATCATTAGCAGCAGAAAGGAATCCTGCTGAATGATTTTCTTTTTTTGCTCTTTTTCAGCTGTTTGACTGAACAGAATCTCTCTGGAAGGCAGTTCTCACAGCAGGTGAGTCCAACCATGTTCACCGTTAGCCTCATGAAATCAGTTCTTCCACACAGTTTGACAGACAGAAAATAGGATTTCTGCAGCAACAAGGTGATTCCCAAAGAGCTATTAGCTGAAAACTTGGCATATCTCAGCATGGTGTGCAGTGTGTCCTTAAAACATTTGAGGAAACTGGACAAGTGGAGGACAAAAGAAGAAGTGTCAGGCCTAAAAAACTATCTACAGCAGATGAACAGGATCTGAAAGTGATGTCCTTAAGAAAGAGGAAAAAATCCAGCTGTGACCTGACAGGACCTGAGAGATGCATCTGGACCTTCAGCTGATCCATCTACTGTTGGCCCAAGCCTCATCAGAAATGGGCTCCATGGAAGGGTGGCTGTCAAGAAGCCGTTCTTAAGGAAGGGAAACAGGGAGAAAAGGCTGAGCTGTGCCAAATGACACAAGAAGTGGACTGAAAATCAGTGGCAACAGGTCTTATGGAGGGATGAATCCTCCCCAGAGCCCGGACCTCAACATTATTGAAGCAGTGTGGGATCATCTGACAGAGAACGGAACAAAAGGCAGCCCACATCCAAAGAAGAGCTTTGGGATGTCCTTCAAGAAGCCTGGAGAACTATTCCTGAAGACTCCTTAAAGAAATGTGGAAACTTAACAAAAAGCGACCAACAGAAAAGATCAACTTCCACTTCCACTCCTGTCTCAGAGTGTCTCTTCAGTCAGAGGGTTTACCCTCCTGCAGACCCCCGTCCTGCAGACCCCCGTCCTGCAGACCCCCGTCCTTCAGGCTCAGACTGGAAACAGCATTTTGTAGCCGAGCTGCATTTTGAATGGATGATGGTTAAATGTTGCTGTTTCAGGCTGAATGTAAGTCCCTGCAGGAGAACTGCTGCCTGCTCAAAGCTCTGCTGCATGAAGGCAGCTCAGTCAGGCTCAGCTGCTCGATGCTGGAGTAAAATCAGTGTAAATGAAGGAGAAACTGACGTGCACGAAGCCTGAGCACGTGCACGAAGCCTGAGCGCGTGCACGAGACAAAGCAGTGATGGAGAAACCCAGGGAAGTATCGAAAGAGGGGATTCAGATGGAGGCGGGGGGGTGAAGCTGGACCTGGATGCAAATTGTATGTAGACAAGGGCCATAAATCCTCCATGTGTGAGTGTGCAGACGTGCACAAATGTGCGTGCACGCTCACACTCTCAGGCCTTTACATTAAATTTCACTACAGCAGATATGGCCTGGACTTGTCTCCTTGTGTCCTTGTCTCCTTGTGTCCTTGTCTCCTTGTGTCCTTTCCTTTCTTTACTGTCCTCCTCTGCTGTGACCTAAAAACAGAAAATAGGGTTAAAGATTTCTTTCTTTCTTTCTTTCTTTCATTCTTTCTTCTTCTTTCTTCCTCCCTCTCTTCTCAGGGAGAGGGAACATCATTCTCTATTCTCCAGGTCAGAGAGGGAACAATTAAGTGTGGAGGGCGCTGGGAGTCGCTGACAGGTGATGAATGGCCGGGCTGGCTGCAAGTGACAATATGCAGACAAGCCAGATCATTTGCAAATGGATGTGGGGAGATGGAGGATGGGTGGAGTGGGCTGGGTTGGTGGATGGAGGCGAGTAAAGTCAGGGGCAGGAGGAGGAGAGCTGGAGGGGGAGGGGTTAACCCTTCCAGGATCATTTCTCAGCAGTGAGAGGAGGTGGAGGAGGCGCAGCCACCTGCGCAGCAGAGAGGCTCATTTGTTAGAGCTGATGGAGGCCTGCAGACAACAGGCAGCCGTGGGGAATTCACTGCAGGTAGCATCAGCACTTCGCTGTTGACTGATTCTCTGTGATGTGGTCAAAGTCGGCGCCTCGGCTCTGCTTCACAACACAGACACCTTCAAGTTAGAAAACAGCACCTTTCTGTTGGTTTTACGGGCTCAGATGATGAGTTCAGGAAGCATCATTTAACCAAAGGGAGAGAAATAAAGCTCCACTTAGCATGATTCATGCCTCCAAGGTCAAGTTGGTTTGTTCCACCCAAGCAGCTGCAGCAGAGCTCGCTTTTCACTGGCTGGATGGATGTTTTGTGTCTCCAAATGTAGAGATTTTAAGCTTTGTAACGTCGTCTTTTACTGACTTTTAAGAACTCCACGATGTTAGCTCTAAACCAAATGTGTCTGACAGCAGAGCAAAATGTTATGTGAACCTTAACCGAGGCACGGGTTGAACCTGGATTTCAGCCTCCTCCTTCTCAGATGGTCATGTGACGCCTAATGCAGACGTTACCTGTAAAATATGAGAAACTCTGAACCGGTAGATCTGAAATTATACAGGATTTATTTGCCAAATGCTGAATTATTTCCTTTTTTTGGCCTTTTTCAGCTGTTTGACTGAACAGAATCTCTCTGGAAGGCAGTTCTCACAGCAGGTGAGTCCAACCATGTTCACCGTTAGCCTCATGAAATCAGTTCTTCCTGAGAAGACGCAGACTGTAGGAACAGTTTGGTCGTGTCTTTGGTTCAGCTCTCAGCATCTGCCGCCCACAAATAGAAAGTGTTTGCATGCAGGCCGAGCTGCAGAAAGGCTGCAGAAAGGTCGGTGTGGTAGAGACCTCAGCTGATGGGCAGCTCTGCAGAACTGTCCTCAAACAGAGGACAGACTAACCACAGCTGGAAATAACAGCTGCACCTTTTCTGTCTGTTAATGTCTGTGATACAGCAAGCTTTGGTCACACTTCATCTGCCTGTTTTTACACCGAAAAATTCAGATATTCTGCTGGAAAAACTTCACAAGGTGATCAAAACTGTAGATAAATAGTTTTTAACTGGAGGGGGGAAGCTGGGGGACCCAGAAATAACCAAAACTAAACCAAGCCAAGCCGACTGTATTTATAAAGCACTTTAAAAACAGCAGCCACTGACCAAAAATGAAATATAAATTAAATAGATACAGTATGAAATAAATAAAAAAAGAAAACACCAATAAAAGCATTGATTAAAACAATAAAATCAATAGAAGAATCTCTGAAAACGACACGAACCACTAGAACAGAAGCTTCATATTCAAGAAAAGTGAAGAAAAGTGATTAAAAATTAATAAAAATGAATAGAAATTAATAAAAATGAATAAAAATTTATCAAAGTGAATCAAAGTGAATAAAAATGAATAAAAGTGAATAAAAATGAATAAAAGTGAAGCTTTGGTCCCCCTTCATCTGCCTGTTTTTACACCTAAAAATTCAGATACTCTGCTGGAAAACCTTCACAAAGTGATCAAAACTGTAGATAAATGTGTAAAATAGTTATTTGTATAATCAGTGCTGGAATGGCAGCGATATTTACCATCAGAACCAGACAGATGAGCAGAAACGTCCCGTCCTCTCCTGCCTGGAACATGGTCGTAATGGAAGCTATTTTTCAGTGAAGAAGCCTAAAGGCTGTTGTCTGAAAGTTGGAGGGCGAAGCAGAAGCTTCCCTCCGGCTCCTGGACATAGGAGCTGTGCTGCAGATCCAGTGCAGCTTCACTGGTGTGTTCTGGCTTCTTTACAAAGACCTCAGAGGGAATGGCTCCGGCCCTCATGAAAACTGAGTTTTACATCCATGGATGTGCGGGTTGGTGGTGAGAAACAGGCCATCTGACTCAGAGGATGTTCACTCAGGTCAGGTGTAACTTTAAAAACCAGGACATGAGTGAGACCAAACCAGCATCTGTCCTACTCACCCTCACACATGGCTGTGTGGCGTTGCCATGGCTACCTCAGTGTCTCCTCTCCTGTTAACTTATTCATGTCCCTTCTCTACCTTTACCGCCTCACACACACACACACACACACTTCCTAATTGAGCTGTGGGCAGAAACTCTACTTAGTCACCTGACATGTAGATCAATCACTTACTTGATCCCTAACACCCGTAACAAGACGTGTCTGCAGGACATCTCAGTCACACACAACTGTGGTGTCCTTGCTTTGCATTTTACATCCATCTATCTATCTATCTATCTATCTATCTATCTATCTATCCATCCATCCATCTATCCATCCACCTATCTATCTATCTATCTATCCATCCATCTATCCATCCATCCATCCATCTATCTATCTATCTATCTATCCATCTATCTATCTATCTATCTATCCATCTATCTATCTATCTATCTATCTATCTATCTATCTATCTATCTATCTATCTATCTATCTATCTATCTATCTATCTATCTATCTATCTATCTATCTATCTATCTATCTATCTATCTATCTATCTATCTATCTATCTATCTATCTATCTATCTATCTATCTATCTATCTATCTATCTATCTATCTATCTATCTATCTATCTATCTATCTATCTATCTATCTATCTATCTATCTATCTATCTATCTATCTATCTATCTATCTATCTATCTATCTATCTATCTATCTATCTATCTATCTATCTATCTATCTATCTATCTATCCATCCATCCATCTATCCATCCACCTATCTATCTATCTATCCATCCATCTATCCATCCATCCATCCATCTATCTATCTATCCATCTATCTATCCATCTATCCATCCATCCATCCATCCATCTATCCATCCATCCATCCATCCATCTATCTATCCATCTATCTATCTATCTATCTATCTATCTATCTATCTATCTATCTATCTATCTATCTATCTATCTATCTATCTATCTATCTATCTATCTATCTATCTATCTATCTATCTATCTATCTATCTATCTATCTATCTATCTATCTATCTATCTATCTATCTATCTATCTATCTATCTATCTATCTATCTATCTATCTATCTATCTATCTATCTATCCATCTATCCATCCACCTATCTATCTATCTATCCATCCATCTATCCATCCATCCATCTATCCATCTATCTATCCATCTATCTATCCATCCATCCATCCATCCATCCATCCATTATGATGTTGTTCTACATAACAATCTTATTTTCCTGGTTTGTGTGACTTTTATCATCAGGCTGAGACACACGTGCACGCACACACACACGTGCACACACACACGTGCACACAACATTTTTGGGATTATTTCAGGTGTGCAGTGAGTCCAGGATCTGCTCCACATCCATTTTTCTCTTCCTTTTGCTCAAATCTTGATTGGAAAACATTAAATTTTGATCTTGAAATCAGGAATATTTAACTGAGGTTATTTATGTTGTTTTTTCACACATTTTCTACATTTTTATCTTCATTTATTTTTACTGTCTGACCGTAAAACTCCAATATAACCTTTTAAAAAAGTGGCTGTGACCCTGAAAACTACATAAATCTGAAAATAAGCTTATTTATGACATATGAATGATATGTATCTTTATTTTCTATAATTGATGTGGAATATTTGTATATTTTTATTTACGGTATATATTTAGTGATTTTATATCATTTTATATTTGATGGTTTTCACTCCTTTCCCTCTTTTCTTCTCTCTGGATCTTTTTTTTTTTACTCAGTGGAGGAAAATCTGGAGGTTTGATTGCTCTGTACTGCACTGTGAGAGCTCACGTGCACTGCCGTGCACTGGCGTGCACGTGCAGCCTGACCAGCTGCCAGAACACAAAACAGAAGAGCTCTGTTTAGACATTCGGTTGGGGGGGGAGAAGCTGTGCTCTCGGTAAGAACATCATTCTGCTGCTGCGTCTTTATTCAGCAAACAGCTGTTTGTAATATTGTGTTTTGAGCATTTATTGAACCCCTGACGCATCGACGCCGTCTGCATGCAGAACGCAGGAGACGGAGCGCGCAGCGTGTCGGTACAGATGTAAAACAAACTGGACTCGGGTGTAAAATAAGGAGGGTTGGAGTCGGGAAGTGCTTGAGTCTGCAGCCGACCTCAGTTTGATTCAAGTCTCGTGTGTGAAACTCTTCAGTTTCTCACAGAGGTGCTCAGAGTGACTCCCCGCCCCCCCTTTTCTGATCTTTGTCCTGGTTATGGCGTGATGGCCTGTCAGGAGACGCCGCTGAGAGGACCGGGAGTCGACAAAATCAGCTCAGATCAGACCTGATCCCCTCACACGCGGTCAGGCGCGACGGTGCGCTGACCAGCGAGCGGTGAAGAGGCCCAGAGTCGGTGTCCCACCTTATCTTCATCAGACCTCCCAGGCCTGACCCAGAATCCTCCAGACCTGCCACACAGCGCTGCCTCTGACCACATCAGTGATTACTGCGGCCCGGTCGCTCAGGTGGGCGCAGTGCGTGTGACATGATGGCTTTGGCACCGTGGGCTCCTCTGCCCAGCAGCCTGACTGTCAGGCCAAATATCTGAGGACAGGAGAAGAAGAGCGAGAAGGGGAGGATGATAGATGGAGGGAGGAGAGTGGAAAAGAGCACGTTACCATGAGAAAAATATCCAAGTTTCCAAATTAAAACCTGCTGAATTTGTCACGTTAACCCAGTAAAGTGTGTGATGGAGCTGCTGCAGGAGGAGAGAGAGCATGTCCAACCTGAGGATGGCCACCAGGAGAGGGCAGCGGAGGACTGCTAACAAAGCTGAGCTGCTCAGTTAACCCAGACAGCAGCAGAGAGGTGGTCAGAACCACCCACCGGGTCAGAACCACCCACCGGTCCGTGTTTACCAGAGAAAACTGGAAAAGGTGTTTTCAACCAGCCGGAAATCTGTTAACATGGTGTCCAATCGTGAAGGTGAAGCTGGTCATTCCTTCATTCAGTGGGAGGTGGGACATTAATCCAGTTCCTTTTAGCAGCAGAACCAGCACCAAGGGAGGGGGGCGGCTGCCCCAACCGGCTGGGGAGCAGAGAACAATCTAACCCTGAAACATCCCATAGTTCTGCTGCTATAGGCCCAGCCTGCTGGGGGACCTCATCTGTCCCACCTTTCCTCACTTTGCTCTCTTTTTCCCCCTGTTTAATTTCTCAGATGATTTTATATCATGTGACATTATTGTGGTTTTTAACTTGTGTTTCCCTGTTCCAGCAGGTATCCTTTGAATGGTGTTATGGTGTTTTTCCTCCTCTTTTCCCTCTTTTCTGTCTTCTCAAACCCCAGCTGGTCGAGGCGGATGGCCACCCTTCCTGGTTCTGGTTCTGCCAGAGGTTTCTTCCTGGTTCTGCCAGAGGTTCCTTCCTGGGTCTGGTTCTGCCAGAGGTTTCTTCCTGGTTCTGGTTCTGCCAGAGGTTTCTTCCTGGGTCTGGTTCTGCCAGAGGTTTCTTCCTGGTTCTGGTTCTGCCAGAGGTTTCTTCCTGGTTCTGCCAGAGGTTTCTTCCTGGTTCTGCCAAAGGTTTCTTCCTGGTTCTGGTTCTGCCAGAGGTTTCTTCCTGGTTCTGGTTCTGCCAGAGGTTTCTTCCTGGTTCTGCCAGAGGTTTCTTCCTGAGTCTGGTTCTGCCAGAGGTTTCTTCCTGGTTCTGGTTCTGCCAGAGGTTTCTTCCTGGTTCTGCCAGAGGTTTCTTCCTGGTTCTGGTTCTGCCAGAGGTTTCTTCCTGAGTCTGGTTCTGCCAGAGGTTTCTTCCTGGTTCTGGTTCTGCCAGAGGTTTCTTCCTGAGTCTGGTTCTGCCAGAGGTTTCTTCCTGGTTCTGGTTCTGCCAGAGGTTTCTTCCTGGTTCTGCCAGAGGTTTCTTCCTGAGTCTGGTTCTGCCAGAGGTTTCTTCCTGGTTCTGGTTCTGCCAGAGGTTTCTTCCTGAGTCTGGTTCTGCCAGAGGTTTCTTCCTGAGTCTGGTTCTGCCAGAGGTTTCTTCCTGGTTCTGCCAGAGGTTTCTTCCTGGTTCTGCCAGAGGTTTCTTCCTGAGTCTGGTTCTGCCAGAGGTTTCTTCCTGGTTCTGGTTCTGCCAGAGGTTTCTTCCTGGTTCTGCCAGAGGTTTCTTCCTGGTTCTGGTTCTGCCAGAGGTTTCTTCCTGAGTCTGGTTCTGCCAGAGGTTTCTTCCTGGTTCTGGTTCTGCCAGAGGTTTCTTCCTGAGTCTGGTTCTGCCAGAGGTTTCTTCCTGGTTCTGGTTCTGCCAGAGGTTTCTTTCTGGTTCTGCCAGAGGTTTCTTCCTGGTTCTGGTTCTGCCAGAGGTTTCTTCCTGGTTCTGGTTCTGCCAGAGGTTTCTTCCTGAGTCTGGTTCTGCCAGAGGTTTCTTCCTGGTTCTGCCAGAGGTTTCTTCCTGGTTCTGGTTCTGCCAGAGGTTTCTTCCTGGTTCTGGTTCTGTCAGAGGTTTCTTCCTGGTTCTGCCAGAGGTTTCTTCCTGGTTCTGGTTCTGCCAGAGGTTTCTTCCTGGTTCTGGTTCTTCCAGAGCTTTCTTCCTGGTTCTTCCAGAGGGTTCTTCCTGGTTCTGCCAGAGGTTTCTTCCTGGTTCTGCCAGAGGTTTCTTCCTGGTTCTGGTTCTGCCAGAGGTTTCTTCCTGGTTCTGGTTCTGCCAGAGGTTTCTTCCTGGTTCTGGTTCTGCTTCCTCAGGTGGGAGCACTTCCTCCAACAGGTTGGTAGAAATGTTCTTGACCACCAGTGAAGCTTCTATATGGATTTCCTCAAAAATCCAGAAACATTGAGCCTTTTCTCTCCTGCTGTTGACCTTGTTTTCCTGCTGCTGGATGATAAACTTCACTAAGACCCGTTTGTCCTTCACCGTCCCCACATCAGTCCAACAAAAAGCCGAATTACTGCCTCTGACATTCAGCTGCCGTGACATTTGGTAAAAGTCATGGTTGAACAAGGCAGCTGCTGAGGCCCACTAAATAACCCGTTACAGGCCGAGCTAAACTATAACTGATCTCCAACCACGAGTTGCTGCTGTTTTTAACATGTTGATGTGAGACTGCTTTCAGTTTAATGTCAAACAGCAAGAACAGGTGTGAGCAGCCGCTTCTTCGTGCTCTCAGGCATCTAAATAACTTCATATTTCCACGTTTAGAGGTGGGGGGTCGGGTGCTTTGAGTCCCAAACCCGAATGTTTCAGAGTGACTTTACTTTCTCATCCATCATCCATCATCTGCCGCTTATCCGGGGGTCGGGTCGCGGGGGCAGCAGCTTGAGCAGAGAAACCCAGACATCCCTGTACCCGGCCACTTCCTCCAGCTCTTCCGGGGGGACCCCGAGGCGTTCCCAGGCCAGCCGAGAGACATAGTCTCTCCAGCGTGTCCTGGGTCTTCCCCGGGGTCTCCTCCCAGTGGGACGTGCCCGGAACACCTCCCCAGGGAGGCGCCCAGGGGGCATCCTAACCAGATGCCCGAGCCACCTCATCTGACTCCTCTCAATGCGGAGGAGCAGCGGTTCTACTCCGAGCCCCTCCCGGATGACTGAGCTTCTCACCCTATCTCTAAGGGAGGCCCAGACACCCTGCGGAGGAAACCCATTTCGGCCGCTTGTATTCGCGATCTTGTTCTTTCGGTCTCTACCCACAGCTCCTGACCACAGGAGAGGATGGGAACGTAGATTGACCAGTAAGTAGAGAGCTTCGCCTTCTGGCTCAGCTCCTTCTTCACAACGACGGGTCGGTGCAGAGCAACACTGCAGACGCCGCACCGATCCGCCCGTCAATCTCCCCTCCATTCGTCCCTCACTGTGAACAAGACCCCGAGATACTTGAACTCCTCCACTTGGGGAAGGATCTCATTCCCGACCCGGAGAGAGTATTCCACCCTTTTCCGGCTGAGAACCATAGTCTCGGATTTGGAGGCTGATTCTCATCCCAGCCGCTTCACACTCGACTGCGGACCGCTCCAGTGAGAGCTGAAGGTCACGGCCTGACGACGCTAACAGAACCACATCATCTGCAAAAAGCAGAGACCCGATTCTGAGGTCGCCAAATCGGACCCCCTCAATGCCCTGGCTGCGCCTAGAAATTCTGTCCATAAAAGTTAGGAACAGAATCGGTGACAAAGGGCAGCCCTGACGGAGTCCAACTCTCACCGGAAACGTATCCGACTTACTGCCGGCAATGCGGACCAAACTCTGGCACCGGTCATACAGAGACCGAACAGCCCCTATCAAGGGGTCCGGCACTCCATATTCCCGGAGCACCCCCCACAGGACTCCACGAGGGACACGGTCGAACGCTTTCTCCAAGTCCACAAAACACATGTAGACTGGTTGGGCGAACTCCCATGCACCCTCCAGGAGGGTATAGAGCTGGTCCACTGTTCCACGGCCAGGACGAAAGCCACACTGCATCTCCTGAATCTACTTTCTCATGTTATTTTTTATTCAGCTCTCCTTTCACTCATTCCAGTTTGCACGGTACGAGGTGCTTGGCTTCGGTTAGTAAAATATCGTAGCTTGTGTTCAAACAGCATTAATTTATCCTCCTCTTGTATTACCGGCAGCTCGCACCCCCCTCAAAAAATTGTGGACACATGAGCCAGACCTCCCACTGAATCCCTTTAGTTAGAAAGTTGAGCTGCAGGAAATCTTGTTTTTCACATGTTGCTGTGACACCTGGCAGCTTGGGGTGGTGCGGTGGGGTCTCTCAGGAGGAGGGTCTCCACTGAAGAGGAGAGGAGTCACAGTCCAAGAACATGCATGTTAGGCTCATTGGTTTCTAAACTGACGGCAGGACGAGTTTCAGCATGTGGGGTCGTCCTGTGATGGAAGCCATGTTTGAGTCTCCACCGAGGATCTGTGGGTTTATGTGAGGACTGTGACAGTCTGGAGCTGCCTTCAGATCTGGAGCTGCCTTCAGGTCTGGAGCTGCCTTCAGGTCTGGAGCTGCCTTCAGATCTGGAGCTGCCTTCAGGTCTGGAGCTGCCTTCAGGTCTGGAGCTGCCTTCGGGTCTGGAGCTGCCTTCAGGCCTGGAGCTGCCTTCGGGTCTGGAGCTGCCTTCAGGCCTGGAGCTGCCTTCAGATCTGGAGCTGCCTTCAGGTCTGGAGCTGCCTTCGGGTCTGGAGCTGCCTTCGGGCCTGGAGCTGCCTTCAGATCTGGAGCTGCCTTCAGGTCTGGAGCTGCCTTCAGGTCTGGAGCTGCCTTCGGGTCTGGAGCTGCCTTCAGGCCTGGAGCTGCCTTCGGGTCTGGAGCTGCCTTCAGGCCTGGAGCTGCCTTCAGATCTGGAGCTGCCTTCAGGTCTGGAGCTGCCTTCGGGTCTGGAGCTGCCTTCAGGCCTGGAGCTGCCTTCAGATCTGGAGCTGCCTTCGGGTCTGGAGCTGCCTTCGGGTCTGGAGCTGCCTTCGGGCCTGGAGCTGCCTTCGGGCCTGGAGCTGCCTTCGGGTCTGGAGCTGCCTTCAGGTCTGGAGCTGCCTTCGGGTCTGGAGCTGCCTTCGGGTCTGGAGCTGCCTTCAGGCCTGGAGCTGCCTTCGGGTCTGGAGCTGCCTTCGGGTCTGGAGCTGCCTTCGGGTCTGGAGCTGCCTTCAGGTCTGGAGCTGCCTTCAGGCCTGGAGCTGCCTTCAGGCCTGGAGCTGCCTTCGGGTCTAGGTCTGGAGCTGCCTTCAGGTCTGGAGCTGCCTTCAGATCTGGAGCTGCCTTCAGGTCTGGAGCTGCCTTCGGGTCTAGGTCTGGAGCTGCCTTCAGGTCTGGAGCTGCCTTCGGGTCTAGGTCTGGAGCTGTATTCGGGTCTGGAGCCGCCTTCGGGTCTGGAGCTGCCTTCAGGTCTGGAGCTGCCTTCGGGTCTGGAGCTGCCTTCGGGTCTGGAGCTGCCTTCGGGCCTGGAGCTGCCTTCGGGTCTGGAGCTGCCTTCGGGTCTGGAGCTGCCTTCGGGTCTGGAGCTGCCTTCGGGTCTAGGTCTGGAGCTGCCTTCAGGTCTGGAGCTGCCTTCGGGCCTGGAGCTGCCTTCGGGCCTGGAGCTGCCTTCGGGTCTGGAGCTGCCTTCGGGTCTGGAGCTGCCTTCGGGTCTGGAGCTGCCTTCGGGTCTGGAGCTGCCTTCAGGCCTGGAGCTGCCTTCAGATCTGGAGCTGCCTTCAGGTCTGGAGCTGCCTTCGGGTCTGGAGCTGCCTTCGGGCCTGGAGCTGCCTTCAGATCTGGAGCTGCCTTCAGGTCTGGAGCTGCCTTCAGGTCTGGAGCTGCCTTCGGGTCTGGAGCTGCCTTCAGGCCTGGAGCTGCCTTCGGGTCTGGAGCTGCCTTCAGGCCTGGAGCTGCCTTCAGGTCTGGAGCTGCCTTCGGGTCTGGAGCTGCCTTCGGGCCTGGAGCTGCCTTCAGATCTGGAGCTGCCTTCAGGTCTGGAGCTGCCTTCAGGTCTGGAGCTGCCTTCGGGTCTGGAGCTGCCTTCAGGCCTGGAGCTGCCTTCGGGTCTGGAGCTGCCTTCAGGCCTGGAGCTGCCTTCAGATCTGGAGCTGCCTTCAGGTCTGGAGCTGCCTTCGGGTCTGGAGCTGCCTTCAGGCCTGGAGCTGCCTTCAGATCTGGAGCTGCCTTCGGGTCTGGAGCTGCCTTCGGGTCTGGAGCTGCCTTCGGGCCTGGAGCTGCCTTCGGGCCTGGAGCTGCCTTCGGGTCTGGAGCTGCCTTCAGGTCTGGAGCTGCCTTCGGGTCTGGAGCTGCCTTCGGGTCTGGAGCTGCCTTCAGGCCTGGAGCTGCCTTCGGGTCTGGAGCTGCCTTCGGGTCTGGAGCTGCCTTCGGGTCTGGAGCTGCCTTCAGGTCTGGAGCTGCCTTCAGGCCTGGAGCTGCCTTCAGGCCTGGAGCTGCCTTCGGGTCTAGGTCTGGAGCTGCCTTCAGGTCTGGAGCTGCCTTCAGATCTGGAGCTGCCTTCAGGTCTGGAGCTGCCTTCGGGTCTAGGTCTGGAGCTGCCTTCAGGTCTGGAGCTGCCTTCGGGTCTAGGTCTGGAGCTGTATTCGGGTCTGGAGCCGCCTTCGGGTCTGGAGCTGCCTTCAGGTCTGGAGCTGCCTTCGGGTCTGGAGCTGCCTTCGGGTCTGGAGCTGCCTTCGGGCCTGGAGCTGCCTTCGGGTCTGGAGCTGCCTTCGGGTCTGGAGCTGCCTTCGGGTCTGGAGCTGCCTTCGGGTCTAGGTCTGGAGCTGCCTTCAGGTCTGGAGCTGCCTTCGGGCCTGGAGCTGCCTTCGGGCCTGGAGCTGCCTTCGGGTCTGGAGCTGCCTTCGGGTCTGGAGCTGCCTTCGGGTCTGGAGCTGCCTTCGGGTCTGGAGCTGCCTTCGGGTCTGGAGCTGCCTTCGGGTCTGGAGCTGCCTTCGGGTCTGGAGCTGCCTTCAGATCTGGAGCTGCCTTCGGGTCTGGAGCTGCCTTCGGGTCTGGAGCTGCCTTCGGGTCTGGAGCTGCCTTCGGGTCTGGAGCTGCCTTCGGGTCTGGAGCTGCCTTCGGGTCTGGAGCTGCCTTCAGATCTGGAGCTGCCTTTGGTTCTGGAGCTGCCTTCGGGTCTGGAGCTGCCTTCGGGTCTGGAGCTGCCTTCGGGCCTGGAGCTGCCTTCGGGTCTGGAGCTGCCTTCGGGTCTGGAGCTGCCTTCGGGTCTGGAGCTGCCTTCGGGTCTGGAGCTGCCTTCGGGTCTGGAGCTGCCTTCGGGTCTGGAGCTGCCTTCGGGTCTGGAGCTGCCTTCGGGTCTGGAGCTGCCTTCGGGTCTGGAGCTGCCTTCAGATCTGGAGCTGCCTTTGGTTCTGGAGCTGGTGCTGGAGAAGCTCAGATGAAGCTCAGATGAAGCTCAGATGAACTCAGATGAAGCTCAGATGAAGCTCAGATGAAGCTCAGATGAAGCTCAGATGAACTCAGATGAAGCTCAGATGAAGCTCAGATGAAGCTCAGATGAAGCTCAGATGAAGCTCAGATGATCTCAGGTGAGACGCAGATCTGTTCCTGTGGAGCTGACCCGGCAGACTCTTCAGCCCGAACACTTTGGTTGTGTTCATTCTGCTTCTGATTGCTGAATAAAGTTCCTCAGCTACTTCTGCTTTCGACGCTCTCTCCGTCTCCTTCATCTCATTGATGGAGGGGCTCGGCTCGGCTCGGTCTCCTCCTCCTTACACAGGAGTCGGCCACAGTTCAGCCTGATAAGAGCTGAAGCTCAGAGTCATTTACATGAAGGTTCTGACTGTGTGAGAGACGTGGGTTTAGTCCAGCTCCTTCTCTTTAGCACTGATCATTTCAGCTGAGTCTCACCAGGACTTCCTCCTGCTGTTTTTCTCACTGTCACTTTATTCTAAAATGTCCTTGAATTGTTGAACCGATGCTTTCTTTACCTAAAAGGAGATTTAACATGAAAGAAAATCTGAAACGCTCACAGAGTACAGAGAAGGGAACGGTCCTCTTATCATGAAGAAAGGAGTTCCAGGTTGTGCAGTTTTATTTTAAATATGAGGTGTGATGCACCTGAAACATCATTTCACTGTTTTTTAACAGTCTGCTGCTGTTAAAGTGTTTAAAGTGTTCAGATATTTATTTCAAATTCAACTCCTGAGGTGGGATGATGTGTCACACCCTCTTTATACTTCACAGATGCTGAAAGGGTGAAGGATGCAGCTCCTCTTCCCTCCATATGTTGAAGTGATCGATTTCTGGGTAACAGCAAGGAGAAGAGGCATGAATTAGAGCCCGAATGCATCAGGGAGGGAAGGCAGACAGGTGAAACTGTCAGGGCAGAGCAGCCAATCACGTGGCTGAGAAACACACAAGGAAGACAGGTGAGGAAATGAGAAGAAAACAAATGGAATCTGTGGTGAATTCCTTTCAGTTTTCTTCAGAAACTCGATCACAGCCGTGAGATTCGGCATCTTCAGCGACACATCCTGAGCTCAGGCCTCCTCTCCTCTCTAAGTTTTAAGATTTAAAGTGTCTCGCAGTTGTTGTTTTTTAGCCACAGCAGGATAAAGTGTGGGGTTATGCAGCCAAAAGTCATGTCAGCACTTAAAAAGCAAAGGAACACGAGCGGTTCTTCAGCACAAAAGAGAGGATTTGGCTCGGCACCACTTGGGTTTGGGATGAGTGTCTGAGGACGCAGCTAATTGTGGTGAATACAAAGCGTTGGCAGTCGGGTTCCAGTGCTATCAGATGCCAGCGCCTCTGTGTGTGCATGTGTGTGTGTTCTGGGTCATGCATTCCCTCACTCTTCTGTTGTGCTCACTCTACCAACTCCTGGGATTTTGGTGGAGAAGGTTCTGCCGTCGGCTGCCAGAAAGGACCTGATGTAGTTGTTTTTTCTTGGGTGATTGTGTTTGGACGGCTGAATCCAGATCCAGAGGCGCTGCACGGCTGCAGGGGGACAGCCTGCTTTAGGTCTTATTTAGCCTGCAGTCTGTCCATCGCAGAGGTTTAAAGCTTGGTGTGTTTTCATGTGCTGAACTCCACTGTCTGAGCTGTGCATTTCCTTCATTTAAGAGCCACAAACACACTCAGATTAAGACTTCAAACTCAGCCTCTGGTGCCACTTTACAGAAGATTCATCATATCAGCCTGAACTTTGCTGTTCTTAACATATGGGACAGCAAGTTTTAGACGTAATAAAACAGTCTGGACTTTCACATGTGGAGGTTTCTGGGCTTTAGACTTCATAAAGGATAAACCTGAAATATTCTGAGGTCTGCAGCTACAAAGTTGGGACGATATGGAAAATGCAAAGAGAAAGAAACTTTTATCTCATTGCAATGTGTAGGAAACTAAGATATTTTATGTTCTGTCTTCTCCAGTTAATTAGTTAATTAATACATTCATTTAACCTGTATTTTATATTCAGATTAATATGCATCACTTTTGCATTTCAGTTCTGCAACACAATAAGAAAATAGCTGGTACGGGGACAATTAAGGTGAATATTCTGAGTCTCCAGTAATCAGGATCTGGTCCTAAAGCAGCCTCCATGAAGGCAAAGATGTTCAGAGGAGCTCCAGTTTGTGTTTAAAACAAAGTTCCTCAGAGAAAGACTGGAAGGGATCTGCATATTTCTGCCTCTACAGAGCAGAATATCATTAAAGCATTCAGGGAATCTGGAGGAGTTTCAGTGTAAAGGACGAGGGAGCAAGCCTAAGCTGGACCCCGTGACCTCTGACCCCTCAGACGCTGCATCAAGAACCGTCATTCATCAGCAGCTGATAGAAGCACCTGGACAAGGGATTACTGTGGAAACCTTTGTCCAGCACCACAATACAGAGTTCCATTCACAGGCTTTACTGTGCAGGAAAGAAGCCTGATGTTAACCTCGTCCACTTCTCTGGGCTCGGAGGCGTCTGGGATGGACCGTCACACGGTGGAAACGTGTGCTGTGGTCAGACCCATCAGTATTCCACATCTTTGGTGGAAGAAATGGAGCAAAGAGCAAAAGCAGCATCCAGCCTGCTGTCAGCAACCAGTCCCTGCAGCCAGGCTCTGTGATGGTATGGGGTTGGATCAGGGGGCAAAGCTCATTTCCACTTCTGTGACGGCAGCATTAATGCAGAAAAGCTCACTGAGATTTTACAGCAACATATGCTGCCTTCAAGGCCACATCTTTTCCTGGGACGTCCCAGCATTGTTCAAGCAGACCATGGAAAACCACATTCTGCCACAGTCCAAAGGCCTGGCTGAGGAAGAAGAGGTACGGGTGCTGGACTGGCTGCCTGCAGTCCTGACCTGTCCCCAGCAGAGAAACAACCACCCCCCCGCACTGCTGCACACCTGAAGACCTGTTTAAGGAGGAATGGGACAAAATAACAGCTGGAACTCTGCTGGAAACATGACAAACCTTTTAAAATGCTTGTTTATTAACAGATGAAAACATGGTGGAAATGGCTTCATCCTATCTGCAGTGAAACAAAAATCAAAGTTAATGGAAGAACCGTTGTTCCGCCTCAGCTTTTTCTTCTTTCTTTGTTTACAAGCGTATTTGGATTTTATTCGACAACTGAACCGTTTTACTGCCTTTTGCCTTAAACTCACGTCTGAAAAACCAATATTTTCCTCTGATTGTTTCAGGGTGAACTCAGAGTGAGCCGCCGGACGCTGCTCTGCTGATCTAAAGCTAATTAGGACGCTGCACACTGAGTGGAGAACACATCCCTTTTGCTGGTTTCCTCTCTCTGCCTCATTATATGAGAATGAATAATGACCAACATATATATTAACCACTGCTGTAATTATGGTGGAATTAATGATTCTGAAAATAATTCCCTTTGAAAACAGAGGAGGGAAGGATAAAAGGTCCTGGAGTGTGAGCACACACTTGTTTGTGTTGGGAGAGTTCAGTACTGCCGCCTTAAATAAATCTGCGATTAAATTTTCTCTTTAAACGGAATAATTTCAACTTTGATATCTGTAATTGTGCTTAAGGGCTTCGGCGCTCCTTTGCTGGCCCTTAAACGCTCACTGCTCAGCCCGTGCAGAGACTCTCACAGCAGCTTTTATTCACTTAACACTTCATTCACAACCTATAATAATGATCCACACTGAAGGCTGTTTTAATAAATCGCTGCGGCTCAGAGTCTGCGGTGAGCATCCTTTTCAGGCTGGAACACACTCCCGCCGCCTCGGAGGACCCGGCTATTTGCATGTGGCAGCAGATAACCAACAGAGGGTGGTGTTGCATTGCTGGTCTGAGCTCAGAGGGTCATCACTTTCAGCTGAGCGCAGAGCTCATCACTCCAGCACCAGCCTCGCTGCTCTGCTTTTCATTACTGATGACTGGATAAGAAAAGAAAATTGTCCTTTTAACGGATGAAGCTGACATTAAGACTTGATGGCTGCTGTTAAGAAGGACATCTCAGCTGCTCACTGTGCAAATAAGGCGCCTCTCTTTAACTTTTCTCCGTCTTTGCATCAGTCGTTAATGATTTTTCTGTGTATCTACGTGTTAAATACATTTGATCTGAACAGAATTAAAGCAGAAGATCCAGTTTTCGGGGCCACATTCACAGAAAAAACTCAGCTGAAGAATTTAAATCTGAGCAGATGTAATTCGAGAGTGTCTATCAGCTGCATCTCTCCCTAATAAACAAGCACCTCATTGGCTCATAACTGGTAAAGAAAAAAAGGGAATTCAACATCAAGCATTCTTCTCACAGCTCACATCCTCTTAAAGTCATGCACAAGCCGTGCACATTTGTTTCTCCCCACATTCGGCTTTAATCTGCCAGCCTGCATCTCAACACATAAACATCAATATTAGCAGTTTAGTGGTGAACAGTTGTTGGCAAAGTGATCTTAAAACTCTAAAGGACACCTCCACGTCCCTCTAATTAAAATTTAACCGCCCAGTCGAGGCGACGGCTGATGGGACGGGGGAGGGGGAGAAAAAAAGGATTATTTAGCATTAACATAAAAACAAACAGCCGCATATATATATGCAAATGAAGGAAGGGCAAAAGCAGGATGCCGGGAGCCATCCGCCATAACTCACACTGATGGCCTTTAAGTGAGAAATCGCCTCCAAAAAACGTCCAGTAAGAAAGTGAAATGATGCACCTGTCGCCCATCTGACTAATGAGCCAATCAGGTTGCAAGGACAAGGAGCACATCCAGATAGGGATGTTGGCCTGGAGTGTCACTTCACAACAAAAAGGCACACATGGCTGTGTAAGAGGGAAGATTTCACACACCGAGATGACACCAAATGCTCCAAAAGTCAACATTAGCTGCGATTAGAGATGATGTAGCATCAGCAGAGCTCAAACAAAACCCTGCGATTCAAGGTATCACTCAAGCGTGTGCGCGTGTGTTTGTTCTATAGGAGCAAGAATGGCGGCAGCCTCGGTCCGTCTGTGAGCTGCTCAAAGCAGCTTTAATCCCATATCTTCATTAAAAAAAGACAACGGCAGTGAGTTGTGCCTTAAAACTGACAATGATTTACATTTCAACATAATGCTCTATGTCTCCTGCTTTGGTGACAAAGTGCTGCATGTATCCCTCCCAAATAAAGTGGGTGTTGTGTTGTGTGTGCCACAAAGACAATTGGACAAACCTGCCACCGTCTCCTTTTTCCTGTAAATGAGCATGGGAAATCTATTTATGTCCTCCCACAGCATGCTGGTGAAATAAGGCTTGTTGGGAGACGGCCCGAGCTGCCGGGATGATCCCCATGAAGATATTTTGAAAGGAAGAAGAGGGACAGAGGAGGGAGGCGGCAGCAGCACTCGAGGCTGAGCAGGAGAAGCAGCGAGATGTCCAAACACAAAGCCGGATGGATGAAGAGGAGCCGGGACTGGCCCACAAACAGGTTTGGAGGGACGGGAGGGTGGAAATGAAGCCCAATGCCTGCAACACATGTTCTTACAGACATACAGAAACATGAATAAATTAAAGGTGTTTCTGTGACAGCAGCTAATCCAGCTCTGGGCTGAAGGGATGAAGCGGTTCCTCTTCCTTCCAAGTGGCCACTATTTAAAAAAAACCCACTGATGTTCCTCTAATCTGAGTCTGAGGCTGAGGCGGGTGGAGTTTCTCACACATTCACGCACAAACACGCACTCCAAGTCACCCAGTCTCTCTTTGCAGTGTCCCCGCTCCCTCCCAGAGGGGGGGTGAGGATGCTCCCCACTCTGCCGTTCAGAGTGGCTGCTGCTGGGGAGGCAAAGATGCTGCTTTCTGCCCCCAAACCGTCCACCCATCATCCTCTAACTAACACACACTCCGCGTGCGGGAGGCACACATACGTCACCCGCTCCCGCTCGTGTTCATGGAAAAGCGGTGGAGTTATTAAAGTGTTTTAAGAGTAATTCCATTTGTGGAAATAAAAATAAATAAGATTAAGGTGTGGATAACGGGATGTGCGATCTTCTCACTCACATATTCACACCTCTGCTGTTCATTTTCAGCTGAAGCTGGAGTCAGTCTGACACCGCGAGGTCACAAACCTGCAACATTCAATTAATCCTTCATTCTCTGACGGTCATAACTGATTAATACGATCCCGACAGGATGATGCGTGTATTTAGAAACTGCAACATCCACAGGCGGGTTATTATTAAATGATCCGGATGGGAGCCTAAATTAGTGAAATGTGTGCGTGATCAATATTGCGCGCCGCCAGAAAGGCCACAGCTGACTCCAGACCAGTGCGATATTTTTCAGGACTAAATAACAGTAACATATACGGACTTCTTCTGTGGTAAATGTTTAATACAGATTTAATCAGGCGCTCAATCAATGGTTCGGAATTGTTCAGGGTTAATTGTGTTTTTGCGCATTTAAATGACTAATTTATGTTGTGTCCAAGTGCATTGTGCTTTATAGCATCCCTTTGTTGTGTCTCTGCGCGTGCACATTTAACGCATTGGTTTAAAAGGGTCAAATATTAACGTGCAGATTAAAAATTAGCGAACAATCAGAGAAATGTGAAGATCTCCAGCTCATCCGAGTGGCTTCAGAAACAGCTCATATTGAGACACTACCACCCGTAAACCTTTTTAAACGAGCACGAGCGCGTGCAAATGTGTCCAGCACCGCGTGGAGCAGGTGTGGAGCCCCTCAGGTCACTCACAAACAGAAAGAAATCCCGCTCTAACTGCAACGCTTTGACGGCGGAGATGACTTGAGCGACTCTGACCACTGCTGCCGTGCGCGCCACATGCCCGAGTGTGTGCGAGGGTGTGAGTGTGTGTGTGTGTGTTTGTGTGTGAAAGCTACCACTAGTCGCCCCCAGTGCTCTTCAGTCTCCACTCTCCCTTCTCACCGCAGACTGAACGTCACGTCCGCACTTGAACTTGAGTTTTCTCCCGTCGTAGAAGCCAGAGAGCCGCACAGAGCCGCACACAGCCGCGCGCACACCGGGCATGCGGGACTGCGCTACGAGCACAAAGAGAAAAGAGGGTGACAGACTGTCCTCAGACCAGTACTGGGCTTTGACTGGAAGAGTTAAAGTCTAACCCGCCCGCCCGGCCGGCGCCGTCAGTGCAGCGGCAAAAGTGCCCACGACTCGGCGACATCTCGGGAAGTGCCGAGAAGAAAACTGGATTCCTATTTTACACACGTTCACGAGTTAATTGACGTCCAGTCACCCGCTTTTTCCAGCGCTGGGTGGCCGGACAGTGGACGCTGACACTGAGTGACCATCAGGAGGGGACTCGCCGCGTATCCATCCTCTCCGCTCCGCTCATTTCTTCGCTCTCCTCTGAGGGATGGTGTGAAAGCTGCGGAAGGAAGAGCCGGACTATCCCCCTCCCTCACCCACACCGCGACCGAACAAGTGAAGCGCTCAACCACTTTGGCACCGAGCTCCGAGCGAGCGCCCCGGCGCCCAGCGCTGCGCCACGGTTATCTCAGAGTGCAGCAGCCGCTGCCCACCGCGGAGCGATCCGCCGCGCACGGGTCACTTAGAGGGCCGTATTTTGGGCCAGTGAGTAGCGGTCAGTTTGGGGTGCCCAGCAAATTTTGGGGTCAGTTTGGCCAGTTCCCGGAGCAGCAGCAGGGGGAGGAGGAGGAGGAGAAGGAGAGCCGACCCTTCCAGCGCCGCTCTCCGGGCGATGCCAGTGTAAATGCCAGGGCGATGTCCCGACGCAAGCAGGGGAACCCGCAGCACCTGTCCCAGAGAGAAATTACACGTAAGTATACCTGCAAGAGAACATCTCCACAGCTCTGCAATGTCTCCTCTTTTTCCCTCTCCACTGACATTCTCAGAAGTTGGCTGTTTTTCTTTTCTTTTCCCTTTTCTTTCGGTGCGTAAAACTGAACATTTTCAGAGTTGGAGCAGAGAGTTTGCCGAAGTGTCCCCTGAGGGCCACTTTTCTCCTCTCCTGATTTATTGACAAAAAATTAGACAGATGCTTTAAAATGCTTATCTGATCACCACAGTCCATAAATAACCCGCTATCACTGGAGCAAATTTACGCACAGAGTGAATAAATGTCTGTCCGCGGGTTTGACTTTGACTGGAAGAGCTGCTCACGGAGAGGATCCGTCCCGAGACTCTTTATTGCCCCGCTGCTGATTTAAATTAAAGTTCGCTGGCATTTATGATGGGGAATATACGAATGGATTAACATTTAAAGTAATTTCTTCTTCGTCTAATTTAAATAAATGTATTTCATTAGATTTTTTACGGACTTTAGTGTTGTTTCTTCACGGTGAGCACGAGCAGCTGCTCTGTTTTATTCACTTAAAATTAAAACACAAAAGAAGAGTTGAGTTTTATTCCAGAAATTTAATTCCGATAAAATCTGTTTGTCTTTTTCGCGAATGAAAATGATCAGTCAACCTTTCAGAAAACGATCGAAAAATAGATCAAGCAGCTCCTTTTGTGCGCACGCGGCTGGTCCGGTGGATCTTCCCCCTGAACATCACTGCTCGTGCCAGCCCGTGTGTCCCGTGCACGGTGTTTCTGTAGAGCTTATTTCCCCCTGGTTGTAATATTAATGGAAGGTTTGGGTTATTTAACACCCCGCACGCGCGGACAGGGCAAAAATAAAGGATTTCTCTCACGGCACTTTTCAGAAAGTGACGGCATTTAAAAACGAAATGTTAAAGATTAATTTCATCTTTCCAGGCGTTTCTTTTTCTTCTTTTTTAATTCTTTTACAGAAACTGAGAAAACAGACGTGGAGCGCGGCGGATTTTGTCATTTTAGCAGCGAACAGTTTTCATATTTAAGACAAAAACTCTGGGTCTTTTTGACAGTTTTTGCCTGCAGATTTCTCGGCGGTGAAAATGTTCTTTCTGGCCTCAGATCAGTTTTCGGGCTCATGTGTCCTGACAGACCTTCAGCTGTGCACAACGCAACTAAATACCCGTGAGTGCTCTGAACATTTTCACCGGGGAGGAGGTGTGGATGCAGACTTGGTGATTATTGCTTCTTTTCTTGGGCTTTTTTTGTGGAGACTTGACTTTGTGACGCAGCCAGGTCACGTGACTGACACCACAGCGTGTCCACGCTCACCTCTGCAGCCTGGTGCACCCACATTCACTGTAAAGTGTCCATGCGTGGTTTCTGCTCTGCTGAAGGCCTGCCGGTGTCATCCTTCTGTGTGCACACTCACATAATCACACGCACGAAAAGTCACTGCATGTGTTTGACAAAAAGAGCCACAACTTTGAGGTGTGTTGGGTTGTGAAACGGGTCACTTTGTGCACCCTGCATGCTTCAGAGAGGTGAAAACACACCAAAAGATGAACAGATAGTGAAGCAATCAAAAGCCGAGAGAATCAGAAGATGGAGGCAAATAAGCGAGCTTCCTGTTTGTGGCTCAGTTTGTGTCCACGGTGCAGGTCTGTCTGTCTGTCTGTCTGATTTATCACCTCTCAGGCTGCAGCATGGTGCCGTACATTCCATCATTTATGTCCAAGAGAAGCTCCCCGATTTATGATGCTGGAGAACACGTGCGTGTGTGTGTGGATATCAGCACACACACACATATGCAAATGCACACATGTGAATTCCCCTCCCCAAAATCTACATAATTCTTCTTGAGCTGTCAGGCGATAAAATCCATCTGACCTGGGTTTCAGTGCAGAGGATTTTTCATTTGAAAGTATCGCACACTCACATAAAAACTACATTTGCTGTGCATGAATTCTACACGTTAGGCTCTTTTGTCGCGTGCTTGAGCTGGAGGAGGCATCTGGAAAGGTGAGACTGATTTTTCAAATGCAGTTTGGCAAGGCCTCAGCCAGTCAGCGCTCAGAGTTCAGAGGATGCTCAGAGTTTTCTTAAAGCGGAACAACCATCCTCTAATTCTTCTCTCTCAGAAATCAATAAGGCTTTGGACCTGGAATCAGGTCAATGCTCAGTGCACTCCATGAATACTGAGGAATAATTTGCATGTTTACCGGCGTGTCGGTAGAAATGTAACACCACATCCAGCCCTGTACACTTTCACCTAATTCACACTCATTTCCTGCCACGTTCAGATTAAAAAAATCATTCTGAGTTCGCAGCAGTTTCTCCCCCAGAGACACAAAAGAAACAGTGGAAACCGAGATAGTTTTGTTCATGGTAGAGCGTCACAACGCGGAGACGGTTTACACCCGAAGGTGCAGACGAGCCTTCTGCTTCTCATTCGCTGCAAATAACCCCGGCTTTCCTCCAAGAGGCTGATTTAGTGCGAAGAGACGCAAACAGGACGAGAGCTTTCATTGTAGCCGCACACACACACACACACAGAGAAGCAGAGGGCTGCGTGTAAATTGCAGTCGCCCACTTGAGATGCATGTTTCCCTTTGGCTTGTCAAATAGCCGTGCACCCTGCTGGGTCCAAGTCTTTGTTAGAGGCAGAGAGGAGCCTGCAGACGAGGTGCCTTTAAAATGCCACAGATGAAAACGCATCTCTTCACTGTGTCGCGTTGAGTCACACGTTGGATTGAAACGAACACATCGTGGTCGCATCAGTCTTTGTTTTCATAAATGTGGTCCAGTTTTATGGGCTTAAATGGTTAGTTAAAACAGCTAAATGTGTGTGTGTGTGTGGTGATGTTCCATCCAGTCTGACGAGAAAACACACGTTGCTTTGATTAGTTTAAATGCTATATTTAAGAAAGCAGTCAGCCACAATCTTATTCCTCACCACAGATAATGTTTTATTTCTTCTAATTTGAGCGGACTGATCCTTTAATTGACATCTTGTGCAGTTCTTTCTTTTTTTTGAGAGTTTGAGAGCGTGTGTGTGTGTCCATGAATGCACAGGACAAGTTTCCAGATCCTAAAAAGCATGCCTGAACTCATTTTGTTGATCAGCAGGCTGCACACACCGTTGATGCTGCACGCACACACGCACGCACACGCACACACTCCTGCATACCAGAGTGTCGGTTTGCTCAGCTGAGGCTTTTTGTGAGCTGCCTGTCTGTCGTCGGCTCGTCCTCCTCCTCCTCTCGGTCTGTCTGTCTGCTAGGGGGAGCTCTCAGGCTGTCAGTGCTGCATCGCTCTGCCACTGAGAAGGGCAGCAGTGTGCGTGTGTGTGCGTGTGTGCACGTGTGTGTGTGTTAATCAGATGACATCAGTGCTGGAAGACCACGTTCACCTCTTTAACTGTCAGCAGCTGCACACCGTGTACTTCACTGTCTGTGACACTTCTTATTTACAGTGAATACTGTCAGTTCACAACAGAGTGTGACTGACTGATGCAGCATCTGTGTGTGCGTGTGTGTGCGCGTGTGTGTGTGTGTGCGTGTGTGTGTGTTACTCTGTGCTGGCTGGACTAAAGCTTTACTTTGAGGCTAATTTTGTGATCAGCCTCTGTTTGTAGTGATTTTCTTCTCACACATTACCTTGAGTTTCAAACTGACTCACCTTCTGAATGGCTTTTAAAATGCTGTGTGTGATCATCTGTCATCTATTGAAGCAAATTATATATGTTTTATATAGCTGAAACACTATTTAAATCCTCTCTAAATTCAGGCTGGTTGTTTTTAGAGCTGTTGTATTTCTGAGGAGCGCTTCATTCCCACCACAGCGCCTCCCGAGCAGAGGGGCTCCATGCTCCCTTACAGGTTAATGCTTTATCATCCACACCTGAACCAAATTATTATTTCAGATCCACACGAAGACTTTGGTGATAGAAGCATTTATCCTGGGATAGCCTTGAATTTTCTGTCATTTAACGGGTTTTCGGTGCATATTCATGGATATTAGTGTTGTCTTAAGCACTAAAGTTCGTTGCCTTTCTCTCTGTTGGTGAAACAGAGGTGTTATGTCTGATGAAAAAAGTATTTTGGTTTTGATAGCTGACAGGAAATGAGAGGAAAGCGAGGATGATGGTTTGAACCCGTAAAAACACCTGCCAGCAGAACGCCTCCGTGCACAAGTGTAAATATCTGAAATTTAACTGAAAGCTCAGAGTTTATGAGTCCAGCTCTCCGTGTCTGACTGGCAGCGACCAAACGGTCCAAGAAATAAAGTCCAAAGTTTCAGATACTCAACAAGAGCAACTCAAACCCTTTCTACACCCGGCTGTTTGTGCAGCAGCTGCATCACTTCAGCTGAAATAAGTTTGATAATAAAGAGTAATCTTTGTGTTTGCACTGCAGGCGTGTGTGTGTGCATGTGAGCATATGCAGCGTCACCCACTTTATCTCCAGAGCTCACCTCTTCCAGTCCAGAACTGACCTTTTGCAGGTATTTAGGAGCCATTTTCTTCAGCATAAACAGCAGACTTTCAGCATGTTTTGTGCAGGAATAAAGACAGTTGATCAGATATGAAGCCAAAGCAGAGACTGCAGCCTGCTCAGGCCAAACTTCTCCAAACAGATAAAAAAAACACCTTTCTGGCACCGACAGGAGCTGTTTAATTATGTTGATCTCTATTTTTTGTTCTTCTGGAGATCCTGTTGACTGAAATCTTATTATCCATCCTGCCTGACTCGCACAAACCCTCTTAAATCAGTCCGAAGTGTGGCTTCCTCCTCTGTACCCGTGATCTGCATACGAACTGCACGTGAGCGCACGCTTTGCTTTTTACAGTCTCAGCGGGCAGGTTCCAGCTGGATGTAGCTTCACTTTAAGTAGATTCATAAGATACCTGCAGTTGCGTGTAAATTTGATAGAACTATTTTCTGTGGTCTCGAGTGAATCAGATCCAGTTGATCAGAGCATCTCACCCACAGGAAGACAGCTGCATATTTCATGTCTGTCTCATTTTTTATCATATTACTGCAGCGGCTAATGTCTCCGATGAGCTCGAGTTCACGGTGCGTGTGTGTTGGGGGGGGGGTCAGTGTGACTGTGGGTTGGGTTTCTTCCAGGTCAGTTAACTGGCTTCATTGTCTCTAATGTTTATTAGCGGGGAACACACTCTACTGTACGCATCCGATCATTTCAGCAGAGGACAGATGGCTGCAGCCTGCAGGCCTCACACGCACAAACACAACGATGCACATGTGTGTGCGCACGGGAAACATCGACAGTCGTCATGACACACAGTGGGGGAGCGGTGATGTGCCACACCTGCATGCGCTTCCTGTCGCTGTAGCAACCAAACATAAAGGCAGATGCTTGCACTGGATTTTTCCGCTGATAAATAGAAGGTTCTTGAACACATCCTGCAGATTATATTCCAGGGTTCACGGGTGTGTTTTCACAGTGAAAGTCGATCACCTGTGTGTTTACGAGCCGTCCTGCAGCAGGTAGACACGAGGTGGGCCGCTCCATCTGGAGGCTTCATCTGCATCTGACATCCCAAATCTGTTTGCATTTCTAACATGGAGGCTGAGACAAATGGCCAAGCTGCTGCTAATCCATCATCTATTAGAGGCAGGGAGGCTATGATGAGGAGGAGGACTGCGAGTTCCTTCTTCATCATCATTATTTTTCTGTGTGGATCAGTTGTTTTCTCCACACTCTTCCAGGCCTCTCCGCTCCTCCACTTCAGTGGTCTGTTTCTGTTTGTTCTCCACCATGTGCGCCGTCTGCCTGCTGTTTCCATCAGTTCAAACTGGCCAGAATCAATCTGTTCTGGCACTAAAACTAAATGACTAAAGTGTCACACTTAGATCGATATGTGCAGCCTGGTTAGAAGCTCCACCTCACAGCAGTTCTTTAGATGACCCGACGCCAACCAGCAGACTTTGTTCGGGTGTTTGCGTTAAGCCAGAATTGTTTGGAACCAATCACACGCATGCAGCTCGTTCTTTTAAATCCTCCTTTCCCTCAGAAAAAAAGGGGTTTTGATCGTATTCCGACTGTTGACGTATAAACAGTCGAAGTGGCTGAGATGATGAGAAATTAAACCCGCTGACTGGGTTGTTGGAGCTTCCTGGAGTTCAACAAGTGCTGCAGCAGCGAATCTGCATTTTTAAAACCAGTCCCAGTCCATTTCTGCTCCTCTTCCACCTCCAGGAGATACAGGATCGGTCATTTCTCAGCAGGTGTCTTCTCCGTGTCACTGAATTAAAGTTTGATGCACTGCAGAGCACAAGTCTGTTCAAACTGGAGACACTTAAAGGTTAAAAGCCTCTCGGGTTAGGACGCTGCCCCATGAGTCCCACTAATGGAGCGTTCTCTGGCTTCATTCACGTTGTTATTGCTTCATCTGAACTTTGTGGGGACCCTGCAGAAGCTCGTGGCTGGCAGAATATTTTGTCTTTCGATCTTTCTTAAGTGATGAATCCTTCTGCTTTTGGCTGTTAGAAACTAAACGAGTTCCAGGTTCATGTTAACGTTGTGTTTTCCTTCTTTTCTTTAGCGGAAGTTGAGCATCCAGATGGCGCTCTGCTTTCCGACACGCCCCCCCCCCACCCGCTCGGCCTTGCCTCCCACCCGCTCGGCCTCCCTTCACACCCTTTGGACCCCAGCTTGGCCCACTCGTTGCCGCCCGGCCTCCACGCCGACCACGACCTGCTGACCTGCGGCCAGTGCCAGATGACCTTCCCGCTGGGCGACATCCTCCTCTTCATCGAGCACAAGAAGAAGCAGTGCCAAACGCCGCTGCTGCCCAATGGTTGCTACGACAAGATGAACGACCGAGGAGGAGGAGGGAGTCTGCAGAGCCTTCATCACTACGCCCAGCGGGGGGAGCTAAGGAAGGTGGTGGAGCCGGTGGAGATCGGCATCCAGGTGACACCAGAGGAGGAGGAGGTGGTGGGAGGACGCCGGGAAGGAGGTGGGCGGGGAGAGAAGACGCCCATCAAAGGAATTTGCCCCAAGCAGGAGAACACGCCGACAGGTAGGCACAGCCAGCACTCTCTCATTTTAGGGAAAAGCACTTTCTGTTAAAGAGATAAAACTGATTCACGCGTCTTCAGAGTAAAGACAGCGAGGAAGAAAAGACTGGAACATGAGCAGGTTAGTCTGCTCATGTTCCAGGTCCAGAAATAAAACCACAAACTCAAGTTGTAGTTTTAAAGTTGTGACTCGTAAAGAGAAAAAAGAAAAAGAATATTCCAAATTTAAAGCATCCCCAGAGAAACAGATGGAGCACTAACCCTGCTGGTGGCAGGCAAAGTTTCACCACAGCAATCAGAGAAATGTGCAAAGTTTTGTCAGCACCATGATGCAAAATCTGTTGTCTTTATGAAGAAGAAGTTTGTAGAAAGTTTGTCCTTCTTTCTCTGCTGCTTCACAGCTTTTTATTGCTGTTCTTTGGGAAACATTCGAAGCTTTTAAAAATACCGTCGCACAGATTCAGTTTCCATTTCTCACTTTTTATGATGACTTTTTTACCAGAAATAGTTCCAGTTTGGCCTCTTAAACCCCACAACTTGTAGCTTTTTTAACAGCATTTTGCATTAAACAAACATATTCATCATGGAGCTCTAGAGGAGTGGAAAAGCCACACTGAGACCTCTTCTTCCAGTCTTTAAACTAAGCCAAGTTCAACGTTAGTTATTTATTTAAACATTCATTTATTTATTGCTCGGGAAGATTCTCCACTGAGTGAAATGACCCAGAAGTATCTAAGTAGCAGCCATGATGAGGGCTTTTCGAATTATTTAAATGTAAAAAGGGGGCTTCGGTGCTTCCTTTATTATCTGCTGTAGTGTCCTTTGTTCAATAAGAGATGCAGGAAGGATTCACTCAGACCCTAAAATATTTCCTTCCAGTCTTATTAGCTGTGATTTACTTAGATAAATATATATATGTATCTTTATATCTTTATATCTATGGATAGATGCTCACTGCAGGCTCATCTTTTGGTCATCTTTTCCTAAGTCTGTTTTTCCTTCTTCAGTGAAGGGAAAGTGCGCTTTAATATCCCACCACCCCCTTCTAAAAAGCCCAGTCCGCTCTGATTGGTCAGCTCCCCAGGCCTGAACACATCAACCGTTTGTTGTGATTCGCTGCGACACAAATTAAAGTGAATCGAGCCACTCGGCATCAGCTCTTCTGATTTTTGTGAATTTAAAATCAGGAGGAACAGACGATATAAACCCTGAAATACCTGCAAAATATATATTTTGTTGCTGCCACAGATGCAGGTCTGCAGGTGAGGAGAGGTGCAGGAAATAGGATTTAAACACATCTGTATCAGGACTCATTGTCCAACTGAGGAGCGTCAGTGGAATGCATGAAAATGCATTATTGCTATTTCAGAGGAGCCTGCAGTCTGACCGAATGTCAGTATGTGTGACTGAGATAGAAGTGCATCATTAGTTTAGTTTCATCCCACTGAAACACACACACACACACACGCTTTGTTCAGTTTTTCTGTTTCAGTGTAGCTCATCCTCTCCATCAGAGACAGAGATGTTCATTTCATTAGAGGAGGACAACATGGGGGGAGCGGGAGGAAAAAGAGAGGCACATTACCCACTCAAACCCCCTCAAGGACTCGGCTAGTTGAAACAAATTGTGCAAAACGTGACAGAGACTCACCCCGACTTTCATGGGGAAATCCAGCCTAAGCCATCTGCTTAAAAAGGTGAAAAACTCATTAAAATTCAAATAAGCAAATCCAGGAAAGAAAAACACAAGCAGAGAAGGAGAAGTCAGAGAAAGAGGGATTAAAAAGAGCAAGTTTCTCCACATTCAGTGGGGCAAAGAGCTGGAGAGCAGCTGTGGGGGAAGAGCACCAGCAGTTGTATCTGAAACCAGCCGGATGCTCGTAAGGAGGAGAGGGAGGCAGCATATTCCAGCCTGGGACGAGGTCAGTGTTTGCAAGGCTGAACGTCTGCAGCTTTCTGCTGGACTGCAGGAAACCACCAGGTCAGCGGTTCCAGAGGAACTTCTCAGAGTTCCAGGTTTGGAGGTTAGGATCAGGTTTGGAGGCACCTGTTGATCCGGTCCATAGCTGAAGGTAATGTTTCTGAGACAGACGAGTTGTCCTCAGGGTTATTATAACTAATATTAACAGGACACTGTCTTTGGGATCTGTTAGCAGGTCAGGACTGAGAAGATTCCGCGATAAAACCTTTATCATCTGAGATTCTGCGTTTCATCACCAAAGTGATGATTTCTGCGCTGCTACCAGAGCCAATGTTTGTTTATTGGATCTATTACCAAAGAGAAGTGGTTTTAATTCCCATGAGATGTGATCGTGCAGAAACTCATCTGTGGATGCAGGATGCTGCGGCATTATTAGAAATGATTAGGCAAACATGTCCTCTTTTCAAGGAGCCATAAACTGACAGACAAGCTTCATATCTGCATGAAATTAAAGGGCCTTTGAGCCCGAGCAGGATGCACGGTAGCTTTGGTGCTGTGTAATGATGCCTTTATCACAGTTTCATGCTCTCTTTTGGCCCTGCTGCAGCGTCCTGTCGCAGCTTCGTGTCACAGTTTTATTTTTTCACACGTTTGAAATGAAAAAAACAGCGAAATGATACGAAATACCGCAGTAAACAAAGAAGAAGTTTGAAGGATTTTTCTTTGGTGCAAATCTCAACAAACCAAAGACTCTTAAGACCTTTTTTTGTATAATTTTAAAAGTTTTAATTTTGAGAGAATATTTGATAAATTGAAGGTTAATTATTAATTTTCACTGAACGTGAAATAAAAATCAGGAAGTCTGCTCCCAGGTCAGGACTTTTAACACATTTTAACACATTTAAAGAACTGATTTGCTCATTTTGCCTCAGGTTTGAGTGCACGAAGTTTCCAACGTGGCACTTCTTCATCGGGAAATCTTCCTCTAATTCTGTCACTTATCTGTTTCTGATGCAGTTTAAATGTCTGCTGCTGTAATAATCTGCAGCTTGAATGCGTGAGAACACCATCAGCAGCAGTGAGGAAGCCTTCTCCGAGCCACTCTGAGCATGTCAGGCTGTGGTTTGGCCCCCGCTGTAAACACTGTGTTTGGCCCTTCATCAATATTTGATCAGGCTCTGCCAGGCAGCTGCGGACAGGGCGGCCACCTGTACCTCCGAGAGCTCCATTTCTCTGGAACTCCAAACCGCAGGATGCAAATATCTTCCAGCTAATCCCAGAGTGTGAGCAGAGCTGCTCTCAGGCGTGTGCTAATTGACTGTCGCTGGTCATGTCATTAAGTTGCCATTATTCTTATTTATGTGCATAAATGTATATATTTCCCCCTGTGTTCAAATGCTTGCAATATATCTAACTGCAATCCTCTGGTGAAATCAACCCCACATGAGCTCCGTTGGAAGGCTTGGAATTATAATTGCACAATATTTCTTTATAACAGAAACTGCAATAATTCTCACATTAAAAGCAAAAACATTAGTGGCTCAATTGGACGTGCACTGCGGCAACTGTAAACTATATTGCTCCAATAACATTTTATGTTTGAAAATTACCCTCGCTATTTCACAATTTCCACATGAAATATGTCCAACGAGCACCTTATTAACACAAGGAGGGGACAGAGCGGTTTATTAATCAAGACAGAGTTTAATTTGCAGCGAACACACTCAGCCCTCCTCGGGATCACTGGGGGACTGAAAGCAGAGCAGGAGGAATTTTTCTCTTTGGAACTCGGATTGAGTTTTGCTTCCATTAGATTTTTACACCTTTCATTACCTGCTGAAAGAGGAGAGGACGGAGAAAACTGATCGGGGAGTTTGAACGTCAGCTCAGAACACGACTCACGACAACACTTGGTAATTGGCTCCCAGCAGGTCGAGCTACTGCTGTATTGTGGAGCTTCTTCACACGCTTACATGAGCATCAGGCCAAGTTTTGCCTCTTTTTTTAACCCTGAATTAGAGGAGGTGTTCCTGCTCTGAGAGAGCTGCTGGTTTTCTTTCTGTTCCAGACTGGGAGGCAGAAATAAAGCTCGTTACAGAGGTTTTACGGAGCAGGACGCACGCCATTTCTGCTGGAACACGAGTTCTTCTGCCTCGATTTTCTCCAATTTCATTGAGCCAATTTTAGGAAAATAAAAATCTGAGAAAAGCGTCCGAATCAGAATGAGCTCGTTAGACACTGAAGATGATTTCTGCCTAATTTCTGCTGATTTAAAGTATTTACAGTGAGATCTGGACGGTATCTCAAATAAATAACTCATTTGTACAGGAAAACACCTCAAATATAACACAACATATCTCTTATAATCTAATCTCTTATATCGCTCTTATGTCTTTGAAATATTGAAATTAAACAACATTTAATGATTATAATATGAGAAACTCCACAAAGTCAAATGAGAAACAAAAACACATCAGATTGGATCAATTTAACAAAGAGGTATTAGTGCCATATTTTATATATTTTAGTACCAATTTCCTATACCTATATAGGGTGGAAATATATATACCCTTATAATATATATACCCTAACCCCTAATTTCCTCCACTTCTAACTGCACTGATGTCAGTTTGTAGCTAAAACACAGACAAATAATTTCTGTTTATATGTGTTTTCAAATGCTAAGAAAATTAATATTTGTAATATATATCCATATATATATAGCTATATCTATCTATATATATGGATAGATATATGGTATATATATATATCTATCTATCTATATATATATATATAGATAGATAGATAGATAGATATATCTATGTATATATATATATATATATATATATATACTGTGTATATATGGAGAACAGACATTTGGGGTCACATTTAGGGTATTTTAACCTATAATAACCCAATGCAGCGTATGAATGTATTTATCTTTAAATTCTGAAGTGATATAAATGTGACTCAACATTTATCATCATGAACATTTTTATCTTAAAACATATTAATAAACATAAATACACTAAATGCTTGCATAGTTTCTTCAAATGCTGAAGCTTTTAGTGAAAAATCTAAATTTTTATGAGAAAATCCTGAGATTTTAGATTTTTTTCTGTTTAATTTTAGTCAGAATAGGTGAAAAAAACTCCAAATGATTTGCTTGATAGAACAGTGTAAATTTACCGGGGATTTCTATCAATTAGTGGAAGGGGGCCATCAGTTTGGCCAATTTAATCAGCTACCAACACTGAAGGCAGGGCTCCAGCATCCAGCCTGATGCAGCAGAGCTCCACCTGTTCGGGGATTTGAGCCGGCAACCGTCAGCTCACACACCTCCACCCCCCAGGAAACTGGACATGTTAAAGTCATGTTAACTGGCAGCAGCGCCGAAGTGGAATCCTGCCAGCGTGGATTAGGGAGGAGAAGGAAACACTCATTTTTCCACACTGTGTACACTTCTCACTGAGCAGTGTTTAACAGCACCTGACACGGTGCTCTGCAGCCCTTTAAGTCTTGTCAGCCGGGGTTTAATTCAGACATTTAACTAAGTCCAGTCGGAGGGAAGAGGGACGCACACACAGGCAGGCAGTGGTTTGACAAACTCCGATACGATGACACCTTTTTAATCTGACAGGTTGTGTGTGTGTGCAGCAGCTCTTCCTTTTTTCTTCTGTTTTTCACACTGATTGTCCACGGAGACGAGGTTAATATCTCTCACACACACAGAATTATCAGCCCGAAAGCTGTGATTTAACGGCGGATGTGCAGTTTTACGAGGGAATGAGAGAAAATGATTCTTTATTTCGGCGTTGTGGACACACGTGATGTCAGATCACGCCTGTAATATCCACCATATGTTTATTTATCCCCAAATGAAGCGGCACAAAGACGTAGCAGCGATCCGTGTGTGTGTGTTTGATATAACAGCCTGTACTTTAGAGCATCACGGTGCCCGCTGCTCGTGTTTTTTTGCGTTGTTTCAATAAAGCTGCGAGGCCTCTCGGATGGAGCGACGGCCTTTTTGAAGTGGTAATTACTCTGGTTTGTATCACTCCTCGCTCTGTGTGTGTTGTCGGCGAGTTCGGGTATTTGTGTTGCTGCACGTGTGCGTTTCTCCACATTTTGCAGCCCTGATGCATTTTTTAACAGGCCTGGAAGGGTGTGGACACATGTAGATACATCACAGTGTTTCACATCCAATATCTTCAACTTTCAGGAACATTTGCTGCTTTTTTTTTCCATTTTCACATTTTGTGGCCGTGCAGAAATCCTGAAAAAGTATCGGCAGCATTTGAAAGAATGCTCTGCAGCCTCCAGACCTGCTGAGTGCAGGATTACCATCGACTAACCGGCCGTGAACACGGAGCCCAGCTTCACTCCTGAGATTTCAGATGCAGCACCTTCCTGAACGGAACCATTTCTGTGATGAAAGAGCGTGAAACTGAAAGGAAAGAATGAATGAATTAAAGGAAGTAAAACAGCCTTCTTGCTCAGATAAACACTTCAGGATGATGTTTGCCGTCAGGATGAAACATGAACGGTTTGAAAAGCCCAAAGAGCCCCACCTATCCATGGATGTGGTCCATTTGTAGGGCTGGTTCCGGGTCCTTCAGCTGGACCCTCTGCGGTCCATCCTGCCTTCTTTTATGGATTTTATTCTTTGTTCATCCAGAGCCTCTCAGAACGGGTCTGAATGACCGCTCTGAGCTTTTTTGCAACATTTTTCTGCATCAGTCGGACCATGTTGGTGTGATTTTTCACACGTGCACGCTGCTGCACTCACATGCACAGCAGTGTGTACTAATGCAGGCTTCAGATTAGCTTCAGAGGAATCAGACACATCGAGCTATTAAGATAAATTGAAGACAACGCTTTCCAACCTCCACAGTTCTACCTTCGATGATAATGTCTGAGCTGCAGCTTCTGCTCTGTCTGATGATAAATCCATGTTCAGATGCTGCATCCACCACCATTTTAGCTGCGTGTTTGTTAGCTTGCTGTGCATTTTCATGGTAAAACATGTTAATCTGAGACAGCAGAACCTGTGGAGGGACAGTTGTGGCCCTTCCTCTGATGGTGGAGCCTTCTGTGTTAAACTCTCTGATCAATAAGCCTCAACCTGTAGAAAAGTCAGCATTTCAGCTGCTTCCATCCACCACCTCCGTGTTTAACACTGTGCATGTTATTATGGATGGTATAAATGTTCCTCTGAGAAACCGTGACTCTGAGAGATCGGTGTTCGATCCCGTTATTTACCGCCGGTTCCACACTTTCTGCTGGAGCAGCGCTAAAGTGACCATTGTAGCTTTAACAAACCGATGAAGCTATTAATGTTACGTATCCCGTGTTTGAAAAAGGATTTGTATCTCCTGTGTTAGGTCCTGTCGCCAAAGGACATATTTAGCATAAATCAGCGGTGCCACCTGCCAACAGAGCGCGGTGTTAGAAACGTATCAGGAGGCACAGCGTGACCTGAGCTCCAGAGTGGCTGCGCGCCTTTTTGTTTGTGTAAGAGCCTCGTTTTCTCCTCCTTCTCCTCCCTCCATCCTGCTCTTCTACCTTTCCTCTGTAAATCCAACATCCTGGACACAAACCAGACACCCAGAGCAAAATAAGAGCTGTAAAGGCAGGCAGAGCCGGGGAGGAACACGGAGCTGGGAGGGAAGAGCCTTCACCGCTAATAGAGCATCTCTTGTGCTTCTTTGCATTTTCAAAATCCCTTTTTGTGATTTCGCCCTGTCCCCTCTCTCTGCTGCGTTAATCACTTTGCATGCACTCATTTAAATATTAAAATTTTCTTTAATCATCAAAGCCAGTGAGCATCATGCATATTCATATCGTCTCACCCCCCTCCACCCCCGATGCCTCCATCCCCTGCATCTCAGGTTCATTACTCTGCCGCGCAGCCATTAGCCACTTTCCTAATCACACAGTTTACACACAAAGTAGCCCATCTATGCGCGCGCACGCACGCACACACACACAGCTAGCCAGCAGCACTAACCAGTGCTAATCCAGTAACTAGACTAAAACACACAGGCATCCCTCCAGTCTAAACTGAGTGAGCAGACTTGTCATCCATCCTGGCTGCTAGATGGCTGGAGCTGCGAGTATTTGTCAAGAGGCTCGACGAAACCCTCATTTGCATAATGACTTTGTAGTTCTGCATTAATAAAATTTGCATATGAAGCCGTGTTAATTACTCCTGATCAGCCTTTTTTGCATTCATGCATGGTAATTTTCGGCGACTTGCAAAAATTGATGTCCTGGTGTTAGTGATGAGATTGGTGGAGGAGGCTCTGTGTGAAGGAGGATGAAGAGGGTGGGGATGATGAAGGTGAGCCGTGGAGGGGGGGTGTTTGGGGCTTTATCAGAGATGGCAGATTGGTGTGGTTTGCTTTTCAGGCGGCTCCTTTTCTGTCCATAACTTTCATGAAATCTCCTTTATTTGTGGAGAGTGAAAAGAGAAGCTTTTCAGTGAAATCCTCTAATTTTTTTATCACACACACACTCACACACACACTCTCACACACACTCACACTCAGGCTGGCTGGCAGCCATTTGTGAATCTATTGTTTACTCTCAGTTCTTCGTTTCAATCAGCAAAGATTTCTCAAACTGTGCTGTTTGAAAACATTAATTCTAATAAAACCTAATTTCTCTTATTTCAGATGCCTCTTTTCGTAGCATGTGTTAGCATATGTTAGCATGTTTTTAGCACGTGTTAGCATGTGTTAGCACGTGTTGGCACTGTCTTTTGTTTTTGACAGCTTTATGTGCATTTTGTACATCTGGAAGGAGCCCACTCTGAGATTTTTAACGACTGCGTTTCCGTCGGTAACCGGATCCGTGTTAAAAATAGCATCTGATTGAATGCGAGTTGATTTCAGAAGCGTTCCATTTATTTAAGGCTTTTTATTCCAGGACGAGCTCATTTGAATTCTCCACAGGACTGATCAGGTTCAATAAACCTCCTACTAAACCAGTTTTTGGGATTTTGGGAGCCTTTTGTACATATTTTCAGCACTGGTGTTTTAAAGTACAGAATGCGTTTTCTTTTAGATGTGCAAAAATCTAATGAAATGAAGAGAAAAGGAAGAGGGGAAAATTCTTGCTGCTGTGTGATTCATTCTGAAGCAGCAACAGAAATAAAGCCAGAGGCTGTTGGGAGCATGGAGAGTCTGGGGCAGCGGCCAACACATCAACAGGATGGACATGAATCACAGGGCAGCCACAGTTAAAGGTTTTTAAGCGCTAATACTGAAGATTCCTACTTTTAATTCTCCTCCAGTCGTGAGAGTTCAGGATAGGTCTCTGTTTTTTGCAAACTTTTTCTCGTAGCTTTAGCAGGGGGCTTTCCCTGTGGATCTCTTAAAGACAGCTGCTGTGAACCATTCTTCCCGCTAAACTGTGGAGTTAAATTTGAAAAGAACCTAAGTCTTCAAATGGATAATACATCAGGAGAGAAAAAGGAAAACTGTGAAAGTGTAGTCAGAGAAAACTCTGTAAAATGACAGTTAAACCTGTGAAGGACTCAGGCTTGTTGGACTTATTAGCACATTAAATATGTTAAATATGTCAGATATTTAGCTTTTTAAATGACTGCCTTATGCCTACATATGAGAAGTTCCTGAAACTCACATTAATATCCAATATATGAGATACAGTTTTAAAGAATTTGTGAAAATAATGTGAAATTTTACTTCTTACTGTTCAGTATAATTGAATTGAATTGAATTGAATAATCTTTAAAGTTTCTTGAGATGACTTTTGGGTTGAAATGACATTATATAAATAAAACTGAATCAGGTTTATTCATTAAAGCCACTTAGTGAAAGGTTCTGCATTCCTTTTACTGGGTAATGAGTCCAACCACCTTTTCAAAGAGAAGAAAACCAGCAAAAATGTAAATATTTAGCTTAATTTCATGTTTAGCATCAGATCAGATGGATGAAGTTTGCTCTTGTTTTCAGTCAGTTTTGTCCTTGTTTGGTTTAGTTTAAGAACCTAAAATACATGGTTAGGTTTCGGCATTAAAACCACATGTTTAAGTTTAGGAAACCACCATGGCTTGCTTTAAGATAAACCTTCTGTGTTGACTGGATTCCCTTTTTTCTTCAGTCTGGCCCCATCTTCTGAAGCTATAACTGTGCTGCAGGCAGGAAAGAAAACTGTCTGTGAACCGAATTAACCTAAAAAACAAAAAAACCCTAAACAACCAGCACAATTACAGTGATTTTTGGCACATATTGTCTTGCTTTACAACGAATATCAGTGTGATTTTGTGTAAACTGCCGTTTTATTTGTTCAACGCTCCTCTTTTCTCTCTCTGAGGGATTAACAGCAGCAGACATAATCACTTTAATGTTAAAATTAATGAACAAATATATAAATTATTTACATCCACCCGCAGTTTTGGGGCTAAACTCCGGGATCATCAGGAGGATGCGAACGCCAGTCATCTGTCATCAGAGCAGTCACCTCACGGGGAACGTATTGTCCGTGTAAAATAGAGCTTCCTGTGAGAATAATCCTTCTGTTGACAGGAGAGGCTTTTATACGGCTTTTCTAACACAGATCAGATGGGGCGATAAGGCACTTGGTGCAGTTTGTTTCCTGTTGTGTTTGTGAGCGTGGAGCCGATGTCAGGCAGGTACAGCGATGTGAGCGTGAATAGAGGCAGAGGAAAGGTGAGGGATGCTGATGGGGAAGCTTTGTGGCGGCGACAATGGCTGCATGCAAAACTATGCTTCTGTCTGCCTTCGTTTCCAGCCGCTGCTGCTGATATTTCAGGCCCTCCAGGAACGGCAGGATGCGCTCTGAATGCCATCCTGCACTGTGCTGCATTGTGTGTTTACAGAGAAACTGCGCCCAAAGCTCCCAGTGTGCTGTGTGCGTGCGTGCACGTGCGTGCACGTGCATGTGCGTGCACGTGCGTGTGTGTAATGAAAACCTCTATTTTTGGGACATGTGCGTGCCTGTATTTAACTGCAGTTTTTCTCTGTGTAAATCTGTCATGTTTGTGTTCACGCTGTGTCTTTGGGTGCGTTTGGACTGCAGTGAAGGAGAAATGTTAGATCCAGTGATCCTGATCCTGATCCAGATATCCTGATCCTGATCCTGATCCAGATCCAGATCCAGATATCCTGATCCTGATCCTGATCCTGATCCTGATCCAGATCCAGATCCAGATCCAGATCCAGATCCAGATCCAGTAATCCTGATCCTGATCCTGATCCAGATCCAGATCCAGATCCAGATCCAGATCCTGATCCTGATCCAGATCCAGATCCTGATCCAGATCAAGATCCAGATCCAGATCCAGTGATCCTGATCCAGGTCCAGATCCAGATCCAGATCCTGATCCAGATCCAGATCCTGATCCAGATCCATTCCATCTATTCTTACAGGGACCTGACACATCTAACCAGTCACCCTAAACTAGCATTTTCCAACACCCTCCGGGTTTATATTTATACAAAGTGACAGAATGAAGGTGGGTGTTACATCCTGGCATATCTGGCAAACATTTCATATTCACGTTGCTTCTGAATAAATGAATGTTTCCCTGCTTATCTAAAAAAAAAAATCTGACACATGCAACACAACCAAAACTATCAAAGCCTGTTTCATTTCCAGTGCTGTGGAAAAGTCTTGAGACACTTAAGGTTGGATCAAGTCTTTTGCACTGTGCTGTAGGCTGGAATTTCTTCTGAAACTGCTGATTTATTCAGAGAGTTATGGGTTGTTACAATGCTAAAGCTGACAGCTGATAATGCAAAGCATGCATTAGAAGAATCTAAACTCTAAATTTAGCTTTTTACAGACCTGTCAGCTGCATCCCATGGTTCTCATTAAAGGAAAACATGAGTGAAACGGGGCACTGGTTCCGAGCCTGATGGTCAGGACCCCCACAGGGCACTGCCAGATTAAACTGGAGGGGTTGCTAAATGATTAACAGAAGAGGAAAACATATCTGTGCTACATAAGCGTCTGCTTGTTTAGTCGGACTTTCTTTTTTCTGGGTAATGTCTTCCTAAAAAGTACTTAGATTAAACAGAAACGCTGCTTTGTTTTCAGGAGGTTACATCAGATAAAACATTGGGGAGCACTTAGATAGAGGAGCCATCATTAAAATTTAAATATGGCAAAGCGGAGTGCATGTCGGAGCAGTGGCTGTGCACGGTGAAAGCGCTTTTTCAAGCTCAGCTCCTGATGTCTGGAAGCTGTTTTTTTAGAGTTCCATCTAGGTTAAAATAAATAAAACGGCTTATCCACAACCAGCCTGATGACCAAAGAGGAGGAGGGAAATAAAGGAATAAATCAACACACTGCGTTCCGTATGAATCAGGGTTCAAAGCGCTGTGGTGTTCTGCAGAAAGACAACAACCCCTTTGTCCTCCCAGCACACTGGTGAATAAACTTAACGCTCGTCTGGTCTGAAGTCGCTCATAAAATAAGAAAAGTTTGGCACGCTGGTCATCAGCAGTTTTCTCTCCAACAGTTCATTGATCTTCTTCTTTCATTGTCTGGATATCTCTTGCCTTCTAGCTATGTCACAGCATCCTGCAACTGCAAACTCGGAATTAACTCCTGAATTTTGTTCAGCCTGAAACGGAGTCACAGAGGCTTTCTGTGGCAGATTCCTCCCTGCTGAGCCTCAGAGGCGACGCTGTGCTTTGTCTTGTCTCCTCCTGCTACAACAGCCTGCTCTTTCTCAGCGGCTTTGAGGGTCTGAATCTGCAGCCCTTCCTCGTGTCGTCTATCAGCCTGACACGCTGCAGCTTGCATACATGATCTGATTTCATAAAGTCAGAAATGGCAGCAGAAGAGGAAAAAGTCAGGAGGGGATTTGGAGGCATGTACAGCCTGCGAAACAGACACAACACATCTGAAGAAGGTTATACAAACAGGCCTTTGATGCTTTAAAAAGATTTTTGGACCAAACAGAGGAAGACGTAGATCTCAGCTAAGAGTAATTTGACAGCGCTGCCATTGCACAACGGCAGGCAGCAGTAGATCCAGGCCAAGCACACATGCAGGATGGGATTATTACGTATTTTGCTGAGTTTGGGCGACTCACGGCTGCCCCTCTCCTCTACAGTCGTCTGCTGGCGTTTAGCACCGGCCAAATCACCACTTAACAAAAGCTAATTTCTCACTTGGTTAAACTGGGAGGGATTAGGGGCCCTGTGTTGGCGCAATCCATGTTTGGTGAAGAGTGAGGGATGGAAGGATGTTAGGAAAGGATTTAAACCTCAATTACAAGGGACTGAGGGCTTTTGTGCGTCCGTGGTGAAGGTGGGACGCTGAGGTTTAGTGACTTCACTGGAAATGTTTGCTGCCTTGTTGTGCATGCGTGGAGGAGTGTGTGTATGTATGTGCAAGTAGCTGAGGGTGACATAGCCTGACAAATACATGTTGATCCCCTTGTTTAGGAGGGTTTAAATCTCACCACTTACTACCCGGCTATACACACAGGGGGAGGGAGCAACATAAAATCAAACTTTATGACAAAACAGTAATTTAAACCCTTCCGGTTGATTTGTTGCAGGTCCCCGTTATTAAACCTCCTTGCAGACACTTTATCCACCTCAGACAGGCTCAGCTACACCTTCAGGACCTTCATGCAGCCCTGAGCACCTTTGTTTAGGACGCAAAACGTTTCTTTCAGGCTGAATTCACCTCAGAATGTGGCAGTTTGGGCAGTTTTCCCTGACTTGACAACTAGTTTGTTTTAAGATTACCCAAAGCCTGTTTGTCTCCATCTCTTTGGGCACCTGCAGAAGCCCCAGAAGAAACTCCTGCAGCATTTCCACGTCCTTTCCCATCGGTTTCTGCACCGCTGTAGCTGAGGGACATTGTTGGTGTTGCAGAACCAAAGCAGCATCTCCTTGAGACTTTTGGGGGAAAAACACTGAGATAAAGAGGGAGTTAGATCCACCCCCCCCCTCCACTGTGAACACCAAACCCTTTCGTTTGTATCAAAGCTTTGCCTCACCCCTGCTGACACCCTTGAATTATTCACTTAGAGGAAAAGATAAACAAAGCTTGCTAGCTACAGTTGTTCTATTGATTTCTCTGGGCAACATCACAGATAACAAAAAGAGGGCTGGAGGAGAGGAACAGGGATGCTGCCGCCTCTCTTTTTTTCATCTGTAAATAAATCAATAACATGTGTAGTTTTTCTCCTGAGAAAGCAGTCCTTGTCCTGTTTTCCAGGACAGCCAGTAATGAATTTATATGATATTTTTTAGGCTGTGAGAGCATGTGTTCATACTCAGGCCCTCCCATGTGGGAACGTTTTTTCCTACCTGTTGGTGAGGCTAAAATTGCCCATTGCTGGGATAATTTACAATTCAGAGCGCGGCTGGGGGTTGGCCAAGTAAACAATGCTGGCTGAGGGCCAATAACTGGCAGTACCCGTCTGATTAGAAACAGGCAGACCCTCCCCGTTCTGTCTTTTTCTGTCTTTATGCACTTAGAGAGCTGCTTTTCCAGGAAAGCTGGAGTGCTGCGTTTTTTGTCGGAGCATTTTTGTGTCTAAGATGCTGAATGCACACGTTCCTGCTTGTGTAGGAACCTCCTAACTGCCCCTGTGGCACCACTTGTAGGCTTGCAAATAAAAGGCATACCTGGAAGAAAATTGCAGGTTGGCGGGTGCAGTATTTTCTCACTCGCTGCGGCTGCTTAATCACCACAGGGCTTCTGTTGTTTTTGCTCTCACTGCCTCTCAGCATACTGTCGTATCGTCTCGATGCTTTGCTTCGCTGCAGCACCGTACGGCCACCCATGCAGGCATTCACTGCGACTGCGGGATCCCAGCCATTTTCTTCCAGCTGTGATTGGTCAGTGGATAAAGTAGGGCCGACCACCAGCAGGCCTCCACCCTCCGAGGGCTTCCCGTCATGCTTTTGCGAGCACAGCAGCACCATCTGCCTGGCTGTGGTGAGGGAAATCAGATCAGTGCATCCACATTCGCCTGATGTGAGCCTGTGTTCAGCGGCTGGACGGAGCATTCACGTGCACAGAATTCAGCTCCAGCAGTGGATGTTTTGACCTAAATGGTCAGCTCTTGGCTGGCTGACTGGCCCTCTGTGTGTCTGTGTGACACATCTCTGAGTTAGTTGAAGGGCCAGTTCAGAACTTTAAAACGGCAGCTACTTTCAACACGTTTTTAAAAAGTAAGCAGAGTTCCTCAGCCCCTAAAAGAAAAAGAAGAAGTGTTTGCAGTGAAAACTATTTGAGCGATAACCCCACAAATCAGGCAGGCCTATTTTTGCAGCCAAAGATCTGCGTACATGTGATAGATGAGCTAACAGCATTCTTTCTTCTTCCTCTGTTGTGTTTGGCGGCTGAACTGTCTCACAGTTGTCTCCTCGCACTAAACCTCCTCCTTGCTTTTGTGGAGCTCACTTTTTCCTCATTATGACTCAACCTGGGACTGCGGGAAGCGTCCAGGTCGTGACGCAGTGTGTCGTAGGATGGCGTGCTTCTGTGCCACGGTTAGCTTCACGATTCCAGCTGCACACTGCAACATGTGGCAGGATGTGGTTGCATGTTTTCTCTTTATGGTGCAGCTCTTCTGCCTGTAACATCGATCTATAAACTCCGTCAGGTTCAGCTCAGGTGATTTTCTGGCTGACTAGCTGCTTTACATCTTAGCTTTGTGACTGCAGCAGAGATGAAAGCGGAGCGTTTCTCCTTTAAGAGATGAAGACGGCCCTTCAGACGTGCATCTGTGTGTTTTGGTATGAGCAAATGAAAACAGACTGGATTGGTTATGGGAGTCGGCCTGCTTCCAGTTAGTGTGGAGACGGCAGGAGGATGGAGGAGCTCCTCCCTCAACCTAAACAAAAAAAAAGGAGGCTTTCAGATTCCATCCACAGTGTTTCACCCTCTAAGCATGACTGAGAATTAACAGTAGCAGCAGAAGCATAAAGTGCAGGGGGATTAATAGAAATAAATCTCTTCTTCTGAAGCAGAAACATGGAAACTGTGCGTGTGGTTTGGCTTTATGCCAGTTCTGCTGATAGAACTGTTGACCACAGCAGCACTTTTTAAATGTTTTTAACGAAACTGATCTGTCGACAGATAATCGACTCGTTCAGTGTGTGGCTGTCTGGATCCTGAGTTATTTTTGATTAATCTGACGTAGAAACACGTTTGCTTCTTCAGCAAATCTCATGCAACCAGAGGGGTTGTTTATTTATATTTTTATATTCTTTATACGTTACTAATAGAGTGCTGTTCAAAAAGTGTCTGAGCAGATCTTTTAAAGTGGGAAAACAGATGATCCAATGAGAACAAAGCTTTAAATTAGGTCTAATTTATCGTTTGATGTTGATGTGAGCTGCTTTAAAAATGCATATTTAATATAAATCCAGCATTAGTCGGCTCTCCGCGGCTCAGTTTTATTCTACAGTGACTCTGCTTCATGGACAGAGCTCTGCAGTCATCCAGGCCTTATAAGGACCTGCGGCACAGACCTGTCCCCTCTTCCCTCGCTCCATCCCTCCATCCATGCCCTCCTCTAACCCCTCTCTGGTCTGCATCTCCTCCACCTGCACTACTTCCCTCCCTGCTCCTACGTCTCGCTGCTATTTCTGTATAAACAAGTCGAGTCTGACCAAAACACTCAGACCCCAGGCTTCAGTCTTTCATTGTCAGGTGCTCCCCTCCCTGCTGAACCTCCTCTGCCACCTCACACCAAATCATCCTGCTTCTCTGCCTGTGGAGGAAGTTTGTTCAGTCAAATATGAACTTTTTGTCTGACAAGCATTCAAACATTCAACCAGAATCCTGTCAGAAGCAACCAAACATTAGATGTGCTCTGGGAGAGAGAAATCAATATAGATAGATGGATAAAAGCAAATTCTCTCGAAGAACAATCAAAGAAATCAGCGAAAACCTGACGTTTCCATGACATTCTCGTCCATGATGAGTGTGTGCAAACGTCCAGCTACAACTGCAACTATTTAAAGAGTTAAAAAAGGTTAAATTCACCCGAAAAATGTGTGCTGAAAAGGTGAAGCGCTGAATTCATGAAGCTGGGACTGCGTTCAGCTGCCTGCTTCAGCAGTGAAGCCCAGGCGAGCAGTGAGAACAACACCGGCAGAAAGAGATTTTCCTTTTGATGCCGGTGTCAGACAAAGCTGTAATGTGTCTTATTCAGACAGAAGAGGCACTGCTACATCATAGTCTTGGATGGAGCTGCAGAGTGTGTGTGTGTGGGGGAGTGATGTGTTCCAGGAGACTCCCAGTTGGCAGCGTGCTACTTGGCCGGGCTTCATGTGCAGGGAGGGCAGGCGGGAGAAGATTTGGATGGGACAGGTGACGGGGAGACATAGAGGAGAGTGTGAGGGATCCAAAAATGTGCTGGACCGCTGTCCCAGGCACATCAAGCCTGTGGCAGGGCTTCTCTATTGTGGCCACGCCAGCTCTTCACCTGACAAGATGTCAATGACTTAACCTCAAGAGACAAAAGTACTCTGAAAACAGTCTGCCCCACGCCGAAATGTAAGCGTGAATATTCCTGATCAGCTCGACCCTTTATACAGGCAGCAGAGCTAAGCTAAGTTGCTGTGCATGGAAGAATGATTCGGCGCTGGGGGGGGACTCGTTTAGGGGGGGATTTTATTAGTAAAACTTTAGAAGCAACACTGAACCCTCTGAGCTTCCACCAGAGGAGACGGTTAGGCTGTAAACCCATGGAGGGATAGGTTGCTATCTATGTAGCTATTGTGCATTTTCTGTTAACACTTTAATGCCAACGGACTGCCGTGGGGGGGGGTTCGAGAGCTGGGCTGGGACCAGAAGTGATGGGATAGATCCTCAGTTTGATTTATCCATGTTCAGGCAAGCAAGTTTCCTTTCTCGTCCAAAGCCAAGGCTTAAGACTTTAGCTTTTATTCAGCGCTCAACATTCAGCACATGCACACTTAATCATGAAAAAGTTTACTCCTGGTCTATCATTTCATGGTGTTACCAATGTGCAGATATTGTGACAGAGCTTGTTATCAGAGTCTGGATCCCTGATGCGACTGTTAAAGCAGAGGAGCCTCCACAAACAGCAGCAGATGTTGAACCTGGACGCTGAGACTCAGCCTGATGTTGGTGTTGACATCTTTGTCACAGTCACTATTTCACTTCATCCTGCAGGTGTTGATGGGACTGAGGTCAGGCGTCTGTGCAGCTCAGGGAAAAACCCCGCATGCAACTGGCTTTTTATGCATATCTATTGATAATAACACAAAGGATTAATTTTGCATCACATTGCATCATTTTTAAAAAGGGATTGTTTCTGATCCGGCAGCAGCTGTGGAATATCTCACTGACTTTTCTATTTATATTTGCCAGTTAGACGCCATGACAGCCAGAGAGAGAACAGGACCTGTTCATCCACTTCATTAGCACCATCATCAGCATGCAAAGTATTCCAACTACTTTGCAATTAACACATCAGCTGAGGCGGCAGTCAAAGGCCCCCCAGCCGTCGCTCCGGCCCCTGTAACACACTGTAAGAGTTTCAGGTGTGTTTCTGCGTGTATGTGTGGGATTACGAAGACATTTCTGTCGCCACACCCACACACACAGTGTCACACATGCTCCCCAGGTGCAGTGGTGCAGGCCAGTGTGCGGGATTAGCTGGTATGCTCTGGCACTCTCTTCTGGTAATCCTTCTAATTTGTTAACAGGGCACAGAGACAGGGACACACACACTCGCTGCGGCAGTTTGTTTTGGATGGCTCTCATTTTGACGACAGGACTTGTCGTGTGGCGTGAGGGATGGAGGAGCTCTCCTTGCCCTCCTCTTCCTCTTCCTGCTGCTGCGCCTCTCCTCTAATGAGCTAAATGCGTTCTGATTCGGTTCTGATCAGCTAAACTTTGCCACGGCCCTCCCCCGCTCACGTCCTCGCCATCAGAGTGGCGCTTGTCATCACACTCGTGCACACATACCTTGCACCATGATGATCCTTTGTTGGCCGGATAACATGCAGAGAAGCCGGAGTAAAGCTAAAGTTCAGCGCCTGCTGGGATGAAAGAAGGACGGAGTTCCAGCAAAAGAGGAAAGAAAATGTTGATTTTTTAAATCTGGATTAGTCGGGGTGAGATCAGCCCGCTCTGCTGGACACCAGCATTTGCTTTGTTCCCACCACCTGTTTATTCCACGAAGACTTAAAAAATGTTGAGTTAAGTGTGTGGGGGTGGGGCTGAAACAGATAAATTCCTGAAAGTGATCCAGTAATTGTACCCAGGATGGAACTCTCTGCCATTTGAATGATGTCAGTACCTGTAGCATACGATAAGATGTCATCTTCCTGTTCTGTAGCCATTAACTGACTGAAATATGACTGCAAAACAGTCTTTAATTAGCAGAATGCACAAATATTAGAAGGATTTACTTTGAAACAGCCTCTGGAAGTGAATATATGGTCCAAACTATGCATTAATTTAGTCTCTTATCTGTGAGCTGATTAAAACAACCACATTTCTGCTGGGAGCAGGTCTCTCAGATTTATTTATTCACTCATGGCTACTTTAAGCTCCTTCAAACACTGAACTTTGCACTCGGTGTTTTCGTTGAAAGAAGGGAAAAACCTGTTGGACGGGGACCAGCTTGTGGCATGCAGGCTGACAGTAACAGCCTATGTAGCAGGAGGAGTTTGGGGTTTGCCTCTTGGTTTTTAGCCAGCAGCATCTGCGGTGAGCTGAGCCCAGAGATGACTCACATCTCCCACCAGGACTTTTGAGTCTGGCTGGCCAGAGCCTTGAGAGCTGTGTGGAAGCAGAGTGAATCAGCGACTTAGACCAGGAAAAGAGCGAGATCTTCACGTCCATTCAGTGTGAGCAATTTAATTAAAGCTGCTCCTCTATGTGGTCCTGTAATGATTTTAGTTGTGAGCTGTTAAATCCAATTTTAAATGCATGTTGGGTGACTTTAAAAGCCTGCACCCAAACCACTTCATTCAAAACTAACAGACTACTTAAAGAATACTGGCAACGCGGCGCCAAGTGAGCCCTGCTTTAGAAACGATCTCATTAGGTGGAGAGACGCATGAAATAAACACCTCTTAATTCCCCGCAAGCAGCAGCGTTTGGTCCTCTTCTCGCTGCGGCGGCGCTGCACGCACACGCGAGACAGTGGAAACACACGTGCACGTGCCTGATGTGCGTGGACGTGTGGCCGTGCACTAACACGGGGTGAGGATCTGTGTCTGTGTGTGTTTCTGTGGGGTGAGGGCACTTTAAGATCTTAACACCACTTAAGTATGCAAGAAAAGTTTTTACAAGTGGAATGAAAGGCCGAGAGCAGCCAGTGTCTCGTGCACGTAGCTCACAGCACTCGTGCACCCTGGAATACTTCCTATTTGCAGTTAAACTCGTGTATTAATGAGCGCTCCAACCAAAGGGATGAGTGTGACAGACAGGAGCTGCGTTGTGTGATCAAATCTGTCCTGGATGTTTTCATAAAAGCATTAATCCAGCTGAAATCCCCATAAAGCTGCTCTTATTCCCATATTTTTCTGTTTCTTTTGTCAGAAACTGGGACTGAAAATCAGCCCATTAAGACTACGCGCCAAGCGACGGTCACTTAAATCATTTCCAGACTGTCGCTCTGCTCTTAAAGAATTCATCTGTACCTACTTCTGAAGCATTATCCCCACAGAGGAAGTTAGGAGCAGCAGGAAGGTTTTCTCTCACAGTCCACGGGTGTGTTCAGGACTGGTCCAGTAGCCGCAGCCTGTGAGCTACAACGTGACGGGATGATCCTGCAAATGGTAAAATGAAAAAAGTCTCTGTTAGTCAGCTTTATGGTCAGTAAACATGCTTCAGTGAGGAAAAGGGGAGCAGTGGCAGCCTCCACTGCAGCACCCTCAGTAAAAACGAGGCTGTTGTGTTTCCATCAATGCCGATTGGAACTGGAGACGATAGATATCTGCAACTACTGCAGTGTGATGCTGGACTGAATGCCAATTCCAACACTTTCCCACCGCACTCACAAGCCAAATGTTAGTGGATGTTAATGAGCGATTTGGCCAGATTATAGACACGGCTGCGGGGGGGTTGGAGTTTTAACTCTATTCCGGTTTTAGCTTTCACTTCCTACCTGGAAAACGTCACAGTTTCTCCTTTCTGCACGTTTTCTGGCTCAGCGAGTGTAAAACAAATGAAATATCTTATTTTGGAAGCCGTGGAAATGATATAGAATTTGATTCCATCTACGTTTTTATTCTATTCTATAATCTTTTGCAGTTTTAGGACCTGGTTGTGAGTCACCTGAAACTATAATCCAGCTTCTGAGTCTCACTAATGATTCAAACCGCCTGTCGTGGCGCTCTGGAGAATCACATCAAGCCATCGTGGAAAAGAATACGAAGTATGATGAAGGTTTATTTCTGATTATTGATTATTTTCACCAACTTTGGAGCTGACACATGGAGCAGTGACCTGACCTTTTCCTGCAGGAGAAAGGCTCTGGAAAAAAGGCCTAAATGAAGGCTGGGTTCGCCCTCTGAGCCTAAAAGCCTGCTTTGATGGAATAATTATGATATTAAACTATTTGGGATGCACACTTCCATCAGGACAGCAGGAGCATTTAAAAATCTGTTTGCACTGATTGGGTGCAGTAGAAGCAGGTGTTTCCACAGTGTGGGACAACGTGAAATATACATAAAACTGTCAGAAACAACGTGAAATATCCATAAAACCTCCATCTTTGAACCTTTGTCCCAAGTTTGAAGGAAGTCATCTTGTTTGGCGTTTACTGGAGACGGCGGCAGAATAGTGCAAAAGACCCCGTGAACATCAGCCATGACTGTGGGGGTGAGGATGACACACGGGTCCGCTTGACTCTGTTTGGGCTCCTTTTCGGCCTCTGGCCGCACAGAACGAGGATCTGTGTGATAATTGGATGCAATAATCCGACGGCGCTCTGCTGATACTTGCTGCATTAATCGCACACTTCCCCAGTAATTGTACATATCTGACTCCCGCTCTGCTCCTCTCTTCCTCCCTCCTTCATCTGTAATAGCTGTGATTTAATTTAGCTATTTAACCTGTAATTCCAGCAATATTTATTGAGGACTGAGGGGGAGAAAATTGGACCATTAGCCGCCCCAGATGAATACACTGAGATGAAAATGAACGCTGCTAACTGCCAGTTGACCTCTGCACCTTTGCTTTTCTAGCCTCTCTTCCCTTTTTTATTAGCGGCAGCAGCAGTAATTACGGCAAATTGAATCCTAGTGAAAAGTGGAATCAGCAGGTAATGAGAGTTTGATACTGTGTGGAAGTGAAGCAGGAGGAGGAGGAGCAGAGGGATCACCTGAAGCAGGGATAGAAGGATGAGGGAGGGACGGATGTTCCTCCTCGTGTGTCACACACACCGAGATGCAGACTCGACCTGTTTGGACGAGTCGATAGAAAAGAAAATTCTGAGAATTTAGCTTTTTTTTCCTCTTTCTTAAAACGGTTTGATCATTTTTTAGCTCTTAAATCTTGACAGCTGATTTTGTATCACTGCAAGGACGGAAATGTGTGTGTGTGTGTGTGTGTGTGAGCCAAACAAAACACAGGCAGAGCGCCAGGCTGCACTTCCACTGGCACAGACTCGCACTGTTGGATGAAGTCAGCTGAATGTGGTTTCGTCTGAAGTCTCCTCGAGCTTCATTTTATCAGCACATGTTCCTTTTATACGAGCCTTTCTTCGCATCACGTGAGCGTTTGTGTTTGTTTTATTTAGAAAGAAAAACCTCGTCTCATTTCTACCAAATGTGTGTGTTTTCTGAACCTCATCTTTAGCCATTCAAAGACCATCATTTGCTTCGTCTTTCAGCAACTTTCTGCCGTTTAGAATTAAACCCTGTAGTTTATTTTCATATTGTGTGAAAAGTAGAGATTATATTTAAAGTAGTGTAGGATTGTGCTCCATCGTGCACATTAAAACTAACCAGAGGAACAGTTTCTGTCAGGAATGACACTAAAAAAGAGTCCAGGCTGTTGTGGCCACCTCTGAAAACTGTAAGTAGTTTCATGACTGAAACCAAAGGCAGTGTGCACACTCTTTTCATCAGATTCATAACGGCGTGCCGTGCATATGTTTGCTTAACTCTTATAGATCTCAATCATCGTGACACAAGCTCAAACCTGATTTCCACTTTCATTTGTAGCCATGAATGGCTGCCAAGGCTCCCTTAATTAATCATTTGCATATGTAAACAGTGTCTGCACCACAGTGGTAAATGGACTGTTTTTACTGCACTTTTTAAGCTGCAGGTTCGGCATCCAGAGCAGGGTTCGAACCTCCTGAATATAGAACTGAGACGTGTCATTAAAGCAGAGAAAACAGACGAGACAAACTCATTCAGGTGAGAATTAGAAACAAAAGAGGACATCTTTACAGTCCTATGGAACCCGAAAGGAGGCATGAGCATCACACTAGAATTCCAGATTTTCCAAATACTTGTTTTCTTCTTAAAGTCTCATTAGCGAGGTCTTTCAACAACACCGGCGCCGTCATCCGAAAACACACCCGTTACACACAGCTGCCGTTAATAATAGCACCCACGGTTAAACGAGTATATTATAAAACTAATGATAAGAAAGAAAATTGCTATCATACTAAGGAGCAAGCGCCATGAAATTGTCTGTTTTGTTTTATTCTAATTATTTATATTTCTGTTTTTTTTTCTCCATCCTTTTGTGTTTTTCTTTCCATTTCCACTTCACCACTTTCCATTTTACATCATGGTGGGTTTAAATTGCTTCAGGAACGTGCACGTGTGGTCTGAAACATGCACGTTTTTACACTTTGAGGGTTTTTTCTGGCTGTTGTTTTATGCTTCTGATTTAGACTTCGTCTCCTCTTTAAACCCATAAAATCAAATTCCATGTTTTTAAATCGTCCGTCGGTCATCGTCCACAAAAAGCCACACGTCCGATGCCCTGTGACGGCGGGCCGTGTCGGTGCTGGTGGAGCAGAGCGCACCGGATGAGGCTGCATCCCATAAAACATCAACACACTCCACAGGTCATTAGATGGGAACATTTACTTCTGTTTGTCTTCTATCGAAGCTCCACTTCCTTTAAGAATTAGCTTAAATGTATTTTATCCCAGTCTTTCCAGCACATCCTAACATTTATAACAGCTGCCCCCCGTTTTACGCTGGACGCTGGACGCATCATTAAGCTAAACTTCACTGATCTGGAGTCAGAGGAGTCACAGATGGACTTTAAATAGTGAGGTTGGAGAAAAGCACAAAACGCAACAAACAGAAAGCTTCACGTTTACGTCTGTTTATCTGTCAGGGAACATTTAGCCTGCGAGCCTTTCTGCAAAGAGACGTCATAATAAACCCGTGTAACCTTTACAGACACACTTACTGTAAATACTCATACAGTGGGTCGTAACTCAAAGCGTGCGTGAATGTGAGAAGACTCCGACAGAGGAGCGGAGGGCAGGAAGTATCCGTGCAGATGCTGAGGAGGGAGTGTTTTCTCCTTCACTCCATAAAGCACGGCGCTCTGCCTTCTACCAAATAAAGTGATGAGCAGCTCGCTCTGCCTGTTTTTTCATATGGAAATAGGAAATAATGGGGTGATTAAATAGAGTCGTATATTAAAGTACAGCTGACATTAGAATTAGCATAATGTGCTCTCGCCTCAGGCTGCATACTTTATTTGCCATCTGCGTTAGACTCCCTTCCCCCGGGAGGGCGCTCTCACGTGCACGCTCACACACACACACACACACACACTGCAAACAAATAGCAAATAGCATGACCCACTCCCTCCAGTGTGGCCACAGAGAAATAGCATCTCAGTGCGTTATCTCACACACACATTGTTGTAATTATCAAACAGAAATGAACATCACCCCCCCCCCCCCCCCCCCCACGACTCCATCAGCAGAGGAGAAGTTTGCAGGAACAGAGGATGGAGGCAGCAGCAGAGGGAGGGAATGTTTCTTTTTCTGGAGTGTTAACGGTGTTAAGATTCAGCACTAAAGCAGCTTGTGTGTGTGTGTCAGAGAGAGTGAGAAACATGCAGACAAAAGCTGAGACACGGGGAGCTGTTATTTTCATTGTGCGCATGTTTGTGTACGTGTGTGTGTGTGTGTGCTGTCCGCTATAATTAAGTCTAAAGGCTTTACAGGACTGTGGAGGTGAACAGCTGTTCTCGCTGCTCCTCCTTAGCGAGCGCACACTCCAGTGACTGTGGAGGCTTTAGCCATAAATAATACATATTTATTAAAAAAATGAATAATTTAATTATTCTGCAGGTTTCCATCCAAAAAGATTCAATATTATTCCTACCTGATGTAAACTCATTCGGTTATATTTTGGATTTTTTTTGCCTGCAATTAATTTCACTTTAAACAAATTTGTTTTTTTTTTATTTTTCTTTACTGTAAAAAAAACATGAAATTATCCACATCTTTTCCTTTAAAACCAGGACTTGTGCATAAATTCATGGCTGTGTTTGTCTTTGTGTGAGTCGCAGCCACACACACACACTCACACACACACACAGAAGAATAAGGGAAACAATTAGAGCAGCATATGCTTTGCTTGCTATCTGAAATTAGTGTACTAGGTCAAGAATATGAGCTTTCATTGAATTAATACAAGAGAGAGCAAGAGCACAATTAGCTTTATCTGTGTGCTGTTTATATTCATGTGTTAAGTGTGTGTATGAGTGCTGTTTCATGTCCTTTACTTATATCTACATGGTTATTTACTATGTTCAAGCACTTGCACTCGAGTCATATTATTTCTATTAAATTCACACAAATTTTTGAGACCGTCCTTAACTTATTAAACTTGACAGATTCCACTGAGGAAAGCTTTAAAAACGCGGGCTTTGTGGCAGGTTAATGGATAAATGAAGTTTTCCTCCCACATTACTCAGATTGGTTTGTTCAGATTAGCCCAGAAATACACAAATCTGTATTTTCTGACATGTAATCAGGCCAATTTCCCCTTCTGGCAACATGGCTTTATTTTGCAGGGGCAAGGTGCCCTTTTTGTTTGGGGCATCATGGAGTAGTCATCATCTTGCATTACCGAGGCTTTGAAGGACGTTTGGATGGTTGAATTATCACTGCTCCTTAATCCCCAAAAGAACACCTTTGCAAAAAAAAAGGAAACGCTTAAGGTCAAGGAGAGGAACAGAGATGGGCCTAAAACCCTCCTCTGCACATCTGCCAACATCACATTTATGAGTTTAACATCTGCAACTCCACAGTTTTACAATCAATTGTTCAGCAAACGCTTGAATGCACACTTCCATACATACATATTTACGCTTACTCTACAGCACGGTCTTATCTTACCGGCTTAAGTGCCCTCAGATGACTAATGCGGGATGTAGTATAAATAAGGCTGAATTGAACTAACCTGAATGAATATGTCATCCAGTCACACTTTAATAATTTGGCAGTTTTTAGAGACATCTTCTCTCTGTGCTACTTGAGAGATTAAGGACCTCTTAAAACGTGGATTTTGTTGGCCAATCCAGCATGACTGTGAAAATGCACTTGTCAAATTCACGATAAGTACGTCATATTTATATGGCAACATGATGAAAAAAGGCCTTTCCAGCGAGTATCTGGCAGGATGAAAAGCACTTATCGTGTTCTAATGCTTCTCAGCTAAAAAAAGTTCACACCTTGTAAATGAGCTGTTATTAAAACCTATCTGCAGTTTGAATCTTGAATAAAGACACAGTTACTTACCTGATCTGCTGAGAAAAGCCAGATATTGAACCTGTTCTTTCTATCTGCAGGTGGCAGAGACGAGCCCTCCAACTACATATGTACCACCTGTAAGCAGCCCTTTCCCAGTGCCTGGTTCCTGCTGCAGCATGCCCAGAACACCCATGGCATCCGCATTTATCTGGAGTCCAACCCCTCCAGCACGGCCCTCACCCCCCGTCTCACTATGCCTCCACCCATGGGCAACGACATCCCACCATCCCCACTCAACTTTCTGGGGGAAAACAATCCCTTCCACCTCCTGAGGATGACGGGGCCCCTGCTTCGGGAACCACCCCCAGGCTTTGTGGAGAACCGGATCCCCAACACGCCTCCGTTTGTCAGTCCGCCTCCTCGCCATCACCTGGACCCCCATCGGCTGGAGCGCCTAAGTGCAGAGGAAATGGGCCTCATCTCGCAGCACCCCAGTGCCTTTGAGAGGGTGATGCGGCTCACGCCTATGGCCATGGAGTCCCAGTCCATGGACTTCTCCAGGCGGTTACGTGAGCTGGCAGGGAACACTAACAGCAGTACACCACCGCTGTCACCGAGCCGGCCCAACCCTATGCACCGACTACTAAACCCCAATCCATTCCAAGCAGGGCCTAAATCGCCCTTTCTGAGCACCCCTCCCCTGCCGCCGATGCCCCCAAGCAGCACTACCCCTCCCCAGACACAGAACAAGGTCAAGTCCTGTGAGTTCTGCGGCAAGACGTTCAAGTTCCAGAGCAATTTGGTGGTGCATCGACGCAGCCATACAGGGGAAAAACCATACAAGTGCCAGCTGTGCGATCACGCCTGCTCCCAGGCAAGCAAGCTGAAGCGCCACATGAAGACCCACATGCACAAGGCTGGATCCATGACGGGACGCTCTGATGACGGTCTGTCCACCACAAGCTCCCCAGAACCAGGCACAAGTGATGTGACCGGAGAGGGAATCAAAAACCGCGATGGGGACTTCCACGGGGAAGGGAATGAGGAGGAAGAAGAGGAGGAGGAGGAAGAGGAACTTGAGAATGAGAGCCGGCCAGAATCAAACTTCAGCATGGAGTCTGAGTTCTACCGGAACAGAGAGAATGGATCCAAGCCTCCTTTAGAGGAGAAGTCATCGCTTGCCCTTGAGAAGATGGTGGACGGCGGGGGCCTCAACTCTATACAACAGTATAATAATTTGATAGTTGACAATCGTAAAAGGATGCCCTTCTCCAAGAGGGTCTCAGATGGCCAGCGGGACATTAGAGATGAGGATTCAGTGGTGGGGGAGATGGGTCACCACCAGCAGGAAGAGAGGACAACCATTAATGGCCGGAACTGTGGCTCCGGGGACTCTTTCTCAGGCCTGTTTCCCCGTAAGCCCACCCCCATCACCAGCCCCGCTCTGTCCAACTCCTCAAACAAGAGGATCAAGATTGAGAAGGACTTGGACATTCCCCCGGCGCCCCACATCCCTTCTGAGAACGTGTACTCCCAGTGGCTGGTGGGCTACGCTGCCTCCCGCCACTTCATCAAAGACCCTTTCTTAGGCTTCACTGACTCCAGACAATCGCCTTTCGCCACCTCCTCTGAGCACTCATCAGAGAATGGCAGCCTGCGGTTCTCAACGCCTCCAGGAGACCTGCTGGATGGCGGCCTATCTGGCCGCAGCGGCACCGCCAGCGGGGGCAGCACGCCTCATCTAGGCGGAGGCCCTGGTCCAGGTCGACCGAGCTCCAAGGACAGCAGGAGGTGTGACACGTGCGAATTCTGTGGCAAGGTGTTCAAGAACTGTAGCAACCTGACGGTGCACCGGCGCAGCCACACTGGAGAGCGGCCCTACAAGTGTGAGCTGTGCAACTACGCGTGCGCCCAGAGCTCGAAGCTCACCCGCCACATGAAGACGCACGGCCAGCTCGGTAAGGAAGTCTACCGCTGTGACATTTGCCAAATGCCCTTCAGTGTGTACAGCACGCTGGAGAAACATATGAAAAAGTGGCACGGAGAACATTTGATGACCAGTGAGGTCAAAATTGAACAAGCAGAGAGGGCCTGAAGCCAGTTTCCACACTCTGCGCCACACTCGGACTTAAAAAACAAACATAAGGGGGTAGCTGGATACTTTTATATTCATTTTGGGTTAATTTTTGTGTTTTTGATTAAAAAAAAAAACTGCCAACTGAGAAAATAAGTCAAATCAGAGATCTTAACAACAACTGAAGCTGTCTAAACTGCCTCATTTGGCATTCATTTTTAAACAATCAGTCCATTGAGTTATAAGATATGTGGAGCCTTTAACTGTGCAATAATTTCTGTATTTATTGGATTTTGTATTTTGGCATGTGCAGGTACATTTTTATTAGGCATTTTCTTTATGGTTTACTTTGATTTAGCATTTTTTTTCAGCCCACATGCTATCCTGAGAGTTTGTTAGAGGACAGAAATCCATTTTAACTCTTTTATTTTCGGCCACTGCTTGTAGGAAATTGTATATTAAGCTAACTGTGTAATGTCTTGAAAAGATGCTGAATTCAATCTTCAATTTGAAAGCGGCGTTAACTGAGAATGCTAGAATTAGTTTATTTTGTGTGATGACGATACGCGGACAACAATCCTTTGGCATTGTAGCATGAACTGACTCTAAAATATGTCAATATAATTGGATATGTAGCACTGAGTGTCATAATTGACAGTAAATATCAAATGAAAGAGGATCCCAAGGTTCATAAACCCTTTTTCCTTGTTCTAACCAGCCAGAAGAAACGGACTCTCCACTAGGCAGCTGCTGACTGGTACATAGTGCCAAGCTCTGACAACGCTACGACAACCACCCTTCATTTCTCCTGCTTTCCACCCCCCCCCCCCCTCCTCTTACTACATTTATATACACATGTATTGTTTTGCATGAACCCACATTGTCTTTAGGCTTTATTATTTATTACAAGTAAGTGAGCATGAAGCCATGATGAGTTTGCATAAAGAGAGATGGAAGACGGAGACACAGAGAGCACAGAGACATCTCAGGGTAAATTATACTACTTTCTTTTATTTACCCATTCATTCCTATGCTGCAGGTTTCCATTTCTTCGCAGGTTGTCGTGTTTAGTGTTGATATTAATATCTGAAATCACCTATTTCCTATTGCAACATGTTTTAGAGGGTTGTGTGCATGCATGGAACAGATTTCTGCAGATAATTGAACTGATTCGTAGTTGAAAAATATTGTAAAATCAACATTTCTATGCATTTTGTGCTGAACTATATTACCATTAACAGCAGTGGTAAATTTTGACCGGCGATGTTGGTTTATGAACATTTACGTCATCACATTGTTTCCTTTAAGCCCTTCCTTCCTCATCATGGGAACTTTAATGAATTAATCCCGTTTATTTTGGATGCTGATAAGGTTTAAACTCGCAGCAAGCCGGTGTTTTATGCTTTCTCCATCCGACACACAGGCGGCGGCGGCACAGAAAAGGGTGTGGAGCTTGGGATCTCCTGATGCTGAAGTGCCAGGATTGTTAGGCTTAGCTCTCCCAATGCTGGCACTATAAAATTGAATAAATAAATAATAATTTATTGGGGACAGTTTTTGTACTGCCATTCAATTTGACATGAGTGTGCCTTGAATAATGATCTTCCTATTTATTGTCTCCGACAAATGCAACACTTTTTATGAAGCATCAAATTGAACATGAGAAAAATGTGTAATTTGACACCTCAACAGAATAAATGAATTTACAAAAATGCTGAGTTTAGGTTTAGAATTACCCAGCACAACATTGATGTGTCTGTGTGTGTATATATGTATGCATATGTACATTTAAAGGCACAAACCTATATATAGATCTATAATAAATTCACACAATCCTGTTCCTTAACAGAAAATTCCAGGAGTGGACAAAAGCCACACAAAAAGTCAAGGAAGAGACTGGACAAAAATCAGGAAAAGCAGAAACTAGAAAGGAATTTAGTGCACTCTGTCTTAAATAAGTTTACAGTATTGATACAAGTACAAAGGGTGAAAATAATATTTGTGTGTATGTGTGTACATTTCTTTCAGGTTTGCTTCTGAACTTTCTCTGAGTGCCGAAGTGGCAGCGTGTATATTGTTTCTTTTTTTTATTTCACTGTTTTATTTTGTGACGGGTTTTAGTATATATATAAATATATATGAATATATATTACATTTTTCTTGTTTACTGTAAAAGTATACCAGTATTTGTAATATTGGAAAATGCCTGGGCATTTCACGAAAATATAAAAAATGCTGTTTTTTTATCTTTTATTTTGCAGTCCAATCTGAATTGTGAGTCTCTTAAAAACTGTTTTTCGTCATTGTAACTGTAAAAGTCTTAAGTTTTAGTAACTTTTCTTCTGCCTTGGGTGTAACGAAATAAAAAATAAACGAGCTGAAAAAAATGACTGAGCTGTAACAACCTTGGATTGGGCGGTTGGGGGGTTTTGGGCGGGGCTGGGGGGCAGCAGAAGGAGGATTTCTCCCTCCAAACATACCGGAACGATGGTTCTGCTTTTCAGGAAATCACACTCCTGACTTGTATCTATTTTTCTTCTTCTGGAATGGATTATTCTTCATGGATGGTTTGAATTACATGTGTAGACATTTGCTGTCTTTCCTACAGAGCTTGTCTTTTTTAACTTGTAGGCTGTGTGCATCCTTTGTGAATCGGGTACTCTGAGTACCTCATTGCTCTTATATTGGGTGCAGGGGGATGGTGACTTTGTTCCGATCCAACTCACCGGCTGCCACAATCTGTTTGTCCGAACAGAACCTGATCACTTTGTACTGTTGTAATGAATCATGCTGTACAGAATGGGATTAAATAAAGGTTGTTAAACAGCCTTTTAATGACAAAACCACAACTTGATGTTTTGTTTACCTCTCTGTAGGTTGTACATAGTTTTCTATGATTCCATTGTTTTCATTCTGTTTGTTTGTGATTTCTAACTGGCAGGGACGGGGTGGGGGGGGGTGTTCTGTTTTGTGACCTCCATGTCAGTTTTCAAGCCTCACCTGCATGAGAACAGAGCACAAATACAAGCTGTTATAAATGCCCACGGTCTGCTTGTTTGTCTCATTTTGCTCCTCGAGCTGGTTTCACACAAAGGGACCACGGAAACCCAAACTTAGAATATCTCTCACGCACTCTTGGGTAATTTGTAAAGTTCTGAGAAGATACAAGCAAACACATTTACTGCTGCTGGACTGGACCACAGAAACCACACCTACCAGAAGAGAGCTGGGGCTGCGATAAAACTCCCGTCTTTACACTGAAAGCCACCTCCTCGTATTTCTAGGATGCAGTTTTTTTTTGGGAACCATCAGATCCGTCCGAACACGTTCCACACTGCCGGCTTTCCTCGTGTTTGTGCAGGCATGAAAGTGCAGTGCAGCATTGGGAGGAAGCAGATACAAATGTCACTTTTGTTATGTAATAATGTTTAGATGCAGAGGGGGGGGATGGGGGCTGGGGGCGGGGCTTTTTGGAGTCGGGATGTGATGCTGTTTGTGATGTGGCTTTATGGAAATACATTGAAGAACTCTCTTAGGCTGCAGCTTGTGTTCTCTATGATGTCACTGAGGTACAGCCGCTGGATTTCATTGGCTGGTTCCAGTAAACATGACGTTCAGACTCACACTGTCTGCCTCTTCTTTTTTATGCTGCATGACACACACACCAATAAATCACATTCAGAACATTTGTTTCTGTTATACTAATAATTTACATGTAGTTTACACATATTCTGAGGCTCCAAATGAATGTAAAACGTTCCTGAATGAATGTTTTAACTGCCTGGATGAATATAAACTCATCCACAAGATTATTTCTGTAACCGTTTTACCTGTTTTAAAGTGAGTACACTATACACTCTATATCTGACACAGCTTTAAAACATTCAGCAGATACATTCAGTCCCTGAAACACAGCAGAAGGCAAGATAGCTTCAATCATTTTTACATACGTCACGATTTCCCCGGGTCTACTTCTTCATAATCTGCAGCCTTTTCACAGAACAAAACAGCTTGATGTCCACGAACATCTTCTTTCTGTCGACATCTTGAAATGTTTCCAGGTTTATTCAGTTAATTTCATCTAATCACCAGGCACAATGAGTGTCTTTACCTCGTCTCCCTGCTCTGGCACAGAGGTGCTTCTGCTGCTTGTTAAAATGTTGAACCTCAGCATCAGTCAGCGACACTCACTTCACTATTTCCCAAAGACTGCGATGAATAAATGACACGTTGCGATAATTAGACGATTCAAAGAAACAGAAAGAAAGGACATATTGTTTTTATCTCACTGAGCTCTGCAGTGTTCTGACTCTGAATGACAGCATTTACAACGACAATAAGAAAATCCACATAATGTAGGACAGTCGCTAAGAAGACGATTCTTTGCCTCTCCTCAGAAATGCGGCACCCTGAAATAAGGCCTTTCATCACCTGCTTCAGCATTTCATTCCTCCTATTTTCATTGAATTTAATATTTCTATTTCCACAGCAAAGAGAGGAGAAGAAGAAAAAAGAGAGAAAGAAATCCAGACCCACAATTAGTGAGAGGGAGGCATGAGTGCGGAGTTGGACGGACCCGGGCGAGTTGTGATTTGGCTTGAGTTTCAAGGCAAATGGGTAATTAAGGCTTTTCCCTGGCCGGCCCGTACTTTGAAGTCCCCTACAGGGGGGATTATCCCAGCCAAGAGAAAGACAGTGGAAGCGAAGTAATGAGACCCAGTAAGAGGGGGAGAAACCGAGAGAAGCAGGGAGCGGATCCTCGATGAGGAAACAGATTAAAAATCAAATCATTTATTTGGAAAAAGCAGATTTATGATGCAGGCACAGCACAACACAAACAAACCACACATTAGTAATACACCGATGCTAATGTTAGACATTAAACTGCTGAACAACTGATACCAAATCATTATCAAATCAACATAATTGATTAAAGATTAAAGTTCCAGTGTGGGTGGCTGCCAGCCGGGGAAACTGTGACAAACATTTTCCTGTTTTCACACCAAACAAACCATAAATGAGTCATTTGTTGCCACCCTCCATAATGCCATTGTGGTTTCCATTAATATTCAATAGTAAGTTATCTTAAAAGCTCTACAGAGCTGCACTAATTCCCCAGTTTGAATTGTCTTTAATCACTTTAGTTATTTGTCGGAAGCCAGCTGGACAATAGTCTCTCTGCCATTATCGTCCCTGCAACCTGCTTTTATAGCCGACTTTAAATGTGTGCCCTTGTGTGAGTGTTTGGGGGGAGGATTAAGTCAGACAGACACCTCTGGTTATTCAGAGGGATGGAATTATTTCAAGACCCTGACTGGCTGTCAGCGCTCACTGCGCCTCCTCCCCTCCTCGTTAAAAAAAGGCAACTTCAAATGACTTAAGCTGCTGGTCGTCAGAAGCCAAAGCCACACTGTTGACAGGTACAGTAGGGTCTTAAGCCTTCCAGATCAACACCGCTATTCTCCCTGACAAAATCCCCCCACAGGGCTCCTCCCTCATTGGATGGCAGAGGAATGAAGGAGGGAGGCGGAGGGCTTTGGCGGAGGAAGAGAGAAAGGGTCACATGAGGAGGTGTCGCCGTGTTCGGAGGTGAAGCCGAGAGGGAGGGGACAGGAAGGTTGGCTCCGGCCATTTAATTATGGGAGAGCTTTCACGGCCAATCACAGAGGGGTCCCCGAGCGCGGTGGGTAATTATTAACATTATCATTCTCCAGTCTTGTCCCTGTCCAATTGATTGGCATGCCTGTTTCATGGCTCTTTCCCGAAAAAGCAGCCATCCTGCCCCTCAGCCTCTGCCTCAGCAGCTTCTTCTGCAGAAGAAGCCTCTTCAGACTCCCGCTGAAGCACAAACGTCCTGCTGTACATGAAGGTGGCTGATTATTGGTGAAATGCTCCATACATGAAGTGACTCAGAGTGTTGCAGCAGCCCTTTTTCAGCCTGTATATTGCCTCATATTCATCTTTCTGCAAAGCACAGGCTATCGATTGATTCCATCTGAAAATCATAACCACTTTTCCCAAATATAGTTTGTCCTTCTGAAAGAGAGAATCAAAAGCCTCTCATGTAGGGGAAAATGAGGATTTCTGCCCTGCAACAAACTTGGGACTGAGGCATGGAATGGGTTTTATTCCCTGTTTTGAATGCAAGCAAAGTGACAAGCAGGGAGAGTTCTTTAAAAGAAGCAGGAAAAGGAGGAGAGAGAAGTCCTGAAGGCGCTGCATAAGAGGTGTGCAGCGTCTTTTTGATATTCAGATTTGCCTGCCTACACACGGCATTATGACACATTTGGATGATCGCATTGTAGGATTAACGGGCCTGCCTTGTCATTTTCAACAACAATGCCACGATTTAGGGATGCTATTTCTCACACGGCGCTCCGCATTAACGCCGGCCCAAAGATTTACATAAATCTTTGTCTTAAGATGAAAGCGGAGAGGGGCTTGAGACAATGAAGTTAAGCTTTGGAAATGAGAGAGGAGAGGAAGGAGAGCCGTCACCGGGCGTTGGTGGTGGAGGGATGAAGAGGAGGAGGGAGGGAGCGAGGAAAGTTTTGGGATAAATCAACCGGTAGTCATGCTGATTTGAAGAAACACTGCCTCCTCCCATCCTCCTTAGCGTCCATATGGTAGGAATAATTTTAAGAAAAGGGAAGGAGGAGTGAAATTTGCATTTCCGTAGCTGCGAGCTGTTGGGGAGGTTAGACAAATGGAAGTAAAGGTGATGAATACATGTGTGATTTAGTGCTGCATCGCTGAATGAAAGGCCTCTTCTTCACCATAGAAACTCTGGCTTTCTAACCCCTCCTCCCCATCTCTCTCTCTCTCTTTCTGTCCTCTAATCTCCTGGCCTGCAGCAGTCATTGGGAAAAGTGCCCTAGATTGTTGCGCCTCCCCCTTCGCCGTGATTGGATTCATCCTGGCTGATTGAGAATCTGCTTACATTAAAGCCAGCGAGAACAGAGATGAGATCAGATAGATCTGACCACTGAAGGCAAATCTTTTTTCACTTTGAAATACAGAGGAGGTTACAGGGGGAAACTGAGATTATAGGCCAGGAGAGGCAGAGAGAGAGAGGTGAGGCGTGATTGACACTATCAGCGCCATTATCGCTCCGCTCCAGCCTTGTTTCATAGCCTTTATTTCAGCCCTGATTACAAAGAGGAAGCCTTTTAGTAAAAAGCAAACTGGGCGACAGCCAGGAGGTGAGACGTGTGCTTTGTGAGGTTTAATGTTTCACTGAAAGCAAAAACAATGTTTAAACTAACAAGAACAACTGAACCAGATACTTTACAGCCTTTTCAAACAAGGAACAAAGTAATGCAGCAACCCACGCAGCACGCTTTAATCCATCCACAGAGCGTTGAGTTATGGGGGAATAAACACCAGACACCCCCAGGTAAACACTTACGGATGTGCTATTTTACATAAAACTGCACGTTTGCCTTTACTTTTCCCATATTAATGTCCTGAGGAATCCTGTTGCAGAATGTCAGACCTCCTGGAAGAGAAATCCCCTTTTTAGGATGTATAAAATGTAACGTAACACAGTGCTGTCACTGTTTGGGAACTCCTTGATCTGAAAGTATGTGACCTGCAGATTTTCTGCATAATGTTGCAGCTCAGAAGTATTCAATTCAATTCAATTCAATTCAATTTTATTTATATAGCACCAAATTACAACAATTGTCATCTCAAGGCACTTAAGTAATAAAGTCCAATTCAAGCCAATTGGAATTCAATTCATTGTAATCAGAATCCAATTAATCCTAGCTAAGGAAACCAACAGATTGCACCGAAACTTTCTGCCTCCACATCTCTATCTCCACCCACAGCTTCACATCATTCTGCACTCACTAACCCTAAACCGCTCACTGTAAAGAACGTTTTTTAAGGTAAAAGCCCAAAAATCTGAAATAACATAGTTTAATGTTCATTTAAATCCATCCGGCATGTGTCTGTGTCCTGTTCTAAACTCCAGTTTGAAGGAAATAGGTAAAAATGGAGCCTTTAGCTTGTGTTTGACGCCTAACTTGAACAGATCGGAGCCCGAAGAAAAGGACGAAGGCCCAGTCGGACTCTTTCAAAAGCAGCCATTTGTTGCCTGATTCATCAAGCAGCCAATGAAACCTCAAGGATTTTATTGTCATGTCACAACATGCATGAGCAGGAGCAGAATGGAGCGCTGAGGTCCATGTCCATGCTGCACTGTAAGGTAAGGGAGGAGCTCTACCTCCCGCCCATCAGCCTCTGTGGCTTCATTCATCCTGAAACATTAACTGTCGATTTAACCAGAACCTGATGCTGATTTTAAAGGGGAAACTCTGTCAAAAAGCAGAACAAAATCCACCGCAGACCTCATACAGTAGAGCAGGAGCCACAGGAAGGAGTCTCTGAACGAGAAGCTCATACATGAGCACTTTGACATGTGACACGCAGGTGATCCATCAGCTGAAAGAGGCTGTGAGACTCTGTGAGAACAGCTGAGAGCGATGAATTATTCCATCCTGCAGCTCTGCTTTCTCTGCTGCTTCGGTTCTTTTCCAGGGATCTCTGCAGTTTACAGGAAGTGCAGGTGTAGCGTCAGCTGTCACCTTCCTTTGTCTTTCCTCAGCCACATCTGTCTCAGTTAGATTGCTTCTTTCTATCATTCTGCAATAATTCTCTCTCACTCCTCCTCTGTCGCTCCTAATCTCTCTCGCCCATCTCAGTCCCTCCTGCCTCAGTGTAGGAGACCCCCCCACAGGACCTTCATTTTCCTTCAGGCTCCCAGTCCTGCAGCCTGCTCATCCCGGACCCAGCTCCAGCCTTTCCGTGGTAATAAAATAAACTAATGGAGTTGAATTGACACCCCACCTTGAACCATTGGGGAGGTTATTTACATCGGGTGGGTTGGGCGATGACGATTGGCTGCTTCGATCAGTCAGCCATGACAGGCTGAGTGAGACTCATCAGATAACGGAGAGCGAAGGAGGTGATGATGCTCACCTGTTTCTGGTTCAGCTCAATCCTCTCCTCTCCTCTCCTTTACTGCCCTTTTGTCCCGACTCGCTGTCTTTTACACGCTTTCCACGCAGAGTTGCTCTTCTCCTTCTCCGCCTATGACACTGAAATATGATGCAGACAGTGAGCTCCATAATGAACAGAGAAGACAGCTTCCGGGTGGCTTCTCTCCTGCTCCCGTGGGAGAAATCTACCCTCGTTACTCTTTTCCAGGACATGCAACAAAGGAAGGAGGAGAGTCTCATGAACACCGTCGACCAAAAACCCTGAAACTAATTCAGCTCCTCTCTGCCACAGTTGAATATTTTAGATTCATAAATAAAAAAACGCAATTATGAGATTAATAAGCAACAAGCCTCCCCTCCAATGGAGCCTTGATTCACAGCAGGTGATGAGCTAAACTGAGGGATACAATGAGCTTAAAGTGTCTGAAACAAAGCAGAAACAGGTTCATATGTACGTCACAACCCTGAAGAACTGACTCCACTGGTGTTTTCTTCACTGCCACAGATCCACGGATCCACAGATCAACAGATCCACAGATCCACAGATCCACAGATCCACAGATCAACAGATTCACAGATTCACAGATCCACAGATCAACAGATCAACAGATCCACAGATCAACAGATCCACAGATCCACAGATCCACAGATCCACAGATCAACAGATCAACAGATCAACGGATCCACAGATCAACAGATCAACAGATCAACGGATCCACAGATCCACAGATCCACAGATCAACGGATCCACAGATCCACAGATCCACGGATCAACGGATCCACAGATCCACAGATCCACAGATCCACGGATCCACAGATCCACGGATCAACGGATCAACGGATCCACAGATCCACAGATCCACAGATCCACGGATCAACGGATCCACAGATCAACAGATCAACAGATCCACAGATCCACATATCCACAGATCAACAGATCCACAGATCCACGGATCAACGGATCAACGGATCAACGGATCCACAGATCCACAGATCCACAGATCCACGGATCCACGGATCCACGGATCAACGGATCAACGGATCCACAGATCCACAGATCCACAGATCCACGGATCAACGGATCCACAGATCAACAGATCAACAGATCCACAGATCCACAGATCCACAGATCAACAGATCCACAGATCAACAGATCCACAGATCCACAGATCACACAGAAAGGTCAGCTGGGATTCACACCACAAACCCTCCAGAGTTGAGGCGATGGTGCTAATCACCCCAAACTTTGACAGAATACTGCACAGATTAACTCAGTGGAGCTCTTTGAAAGGCTGTGAGTTTGGTGAAATAAAAACGCTCTCCTGCTTAAAACCTGCACTGATTGACCAATGAGGGCGCTCTGATTAAATGTCACTGCTTTTTATCTTGGTCTGCTGCTAGCTTGATGCTATGTTTTGCTCTGCCATGTCACACATTCCACTGATTGCCCTGGCGGGAGGTGTCTGAGTTAAAGGTCAAAATTTCAAACTTGAGGCCAGAAAGGTCCGATCTCCAGACATTTAACTTAGAAGATGTATCCTGTTACTGATTGGCCCGCGGGGCGTCCGCATTGTCAAGCAAAATCAAGGCATTTAAACTGCAAATATGATGTGTTTTGAGGATGTATGGCTCTCAGCAAGAATTACAAAGAAAGATAAGTAAGCCAACATTTTGAGTGAGGTCTTTGCTCGCTCTGAGCTACATGCAGTGAAATAAAAGAGGCAAACTAAAGTTGCTTATGAAACACAATGGGACACTGACCTACAAGACAAAGAGCGCTGTTTATTCCTGCAGAGAGATAAGGAAGCCTGTGGATTTCAGAACTTGCTCATAATCCACTTTACCTGCTTGCCCATAGAGACGCTCACTGTCACTGGATAATCCCAGTCAGCAGACTGCTGCTGCTGGCAGCTTTAATTACTGTTTTTAAACTTTATATTGGACAATTCTGCCTGATTAAGTCACTTCATCTCCAGGTATTTATTTGAAGGGAACCCAAACTTTTACTTTTGCCAGACAGTCTCAGTATATAGATCATTAAACACGTCTAAATCTGAATGCACACAGTGAGAAAAATGTCAAATTTCTACATATTATCATTTATTCTAAACTGATTAGATGTTGAGACATTAAAAGCAAAGAAAAACTGTCTTGAAGTGGTCCCAGTAGAGTGCCTGTGTAGAAATCCCTCCGTTAGCTCTCCTATAGCTGCAAGTAGCCACATAACAGCAGCTATGAGCTAACAGCAGCTATGAGCTAACGGAGCTATGAGCTAACAGCAGCTATGAGCTAACAGCAGCTATGAGCTAACAGCAGCTTTGAGCTAACAGCAGCTATGAGCTAACAGCAGCTATGAGCTAACAGCAGCTTTGAGCTAACGGAGCTATGAGCTAACAGCAGCTATGAGCTAACAGCAGCTATGAGCTAACGGAGCTATGAGCTAACAGCAGCTATGAGCTAACAGCAGCTATGAGCTAACAGCAGCTTTGAGCTAACAGCAGCTATGAGCTAACAGCAGCTATGAGCTAACAGAGCTATGAGCTAACAGCAGCTATGAGCTAACAGAGCTATAGCACACGTTCATTCATTCATTCTTCTTAAAGTATTGGTGAAATAAAGACAGATAATGCCTTATTTAGAGGCTGCATCCTCTAAGCCCCGTTCACTCCGTTATATGGATCTCCAGTTATCTAAATATCTTCTGAAGGACGCCGACTTTCACCAAACTGTTCTCAGTGAGCAGATGAACGTATTTCATGCCAGAAATAAGGTTTAAAAACACCGGAGTTCCCCTTTAAAGTGACCAATGTGTGTTTAACCTTAATGACAGAATTCAGTTAACCAAATGAAAACCACAGAGAATCATGCTAAAGACAAAAATGATCATTTAATTTCTACAGACTTACGTTAAAGTAAGCAGAGGTGGAGATAAAGTGTATTATGGACGTTTATGTACTGATTGTGTTGAAAAATACTAAAACTGTAAGTCCTCTGCGGCTCTTCCTCCTTATTGTAATTTGTTGATGTATTTTTCATCTGCAGTCTTTCTGGAAGATGATGAGCACCTTCTAATTAGTTGCTAATTTACAGCCGAATGGATCTGCGTCCAAGAGGTTAATGCTGCCTGATTCCACAGGAAATAACTGGCCCGGCTCCAAATAGGAGCGCTGGCCGAGGCATCACATCTTTCCTCCCCAAGGAAGGAGCAGCAACATTAGTAATTACCTCCTGGACTACAAGGCCAGATATCTGTCCACCTTTTGTAAGAAGTCCACAAATTGAGGTCAGTCAGAGAGGGAGAAACGCTACAAGGTGCACGTCACTGGTTACAGGAGGTTTATTGTTGAAAATGCAGATGCGCCCAGTAAATGTCCTCAATTAAAATATTGCATTTCAATCTCCCCCTCCCTCTGTTTGTAATCTTGGAAATATTTGTGGTGAAACGGCTGCAATTATCCAGAGGAGGCCTGAGGGTTGGAGGCGTGTCTCGGGATCACTTGGCCTGATGGGAGAAACGCAGCTTTATAAATCAAGCTTCATGATACCTTTTGCTTCAGGTCTGCTGTTGAAAAGCCTTAAACACCATGTTAAGCAGCACCAGCCATCGAGACAATACAGCAAACATCTTCCCGTCAGGCCCCTGGTAACACATGCTAAATTAGACATTTAAAAGATCTCAGTCGTCTCCCTGAAAGCTGGAATCTGTGATTTACTACAGAGGGTCAGACCAGAAAAACATGCTTGTAGAAAACTAGGGACACCTTCTATTCCTTCTTTATCCTTCAGCAAACAGAACTTTATCCAGCTGCATCTCACCGGCAACCAGCCAGAACTGGAGGACAAGCTAACAGAGAATAAGCAGGTCGCAGCAAGAGAAAATGGATATTAAGATTATTTTAGTATCTTTCTAAGATGATCATGAGACTTTGGGGGAGAAAGTGCCCTGCAGGGTTACTCTTGTACAAGAAAAGAGTGAATCTTTGGGTTTTTGGACCAATCTTTTATATCTACAGATGACCTCTCTCACACTGTTTCTACGGCAGTTTATAAAGAACAAACACGCTCTTACTTTCTCTTGAAATCCAAGTAAAACAGTCATAAAGTTTCTGAATCTTCATGCCACGATTCCCTCAGTCAGCAGAGCATTTATTGCACTTTGGTAGGCGGTAACTGAGGAACTAAAAAGTGTATTTTAGCCTTGAAAACTGTTATAGAACTTCTATTTTTATATTTGAAGTGTTGGTAAAGTATCAGGAGGGCGAGCACTTGTTAAGCAAAGTCTATATCTGTTCTGCAAAGCTGCAAAGTTTTAATAGAAGACAGGCAGCAATGTTGCAACCGCAGGTCAAACAGCATATCTGCATAACATAGGCATGTAAATGCATGGGGCACGTAAAGGGATGGAAATGATGGAACAGATCCAGTGCAAGACACCGCTAATCAGAGACATACCAGATTATGTACACCCAGAAAGAGACTGCATCAATTTGACTCGCATGGGAGACAAGCTGTATATGTAGACTGTATTATTTTCTACTCTGGCTGTCTCGTTCCATCTCCCTCCCTTCACTCACAGATGAGTTGACCTTTAGGAAATCTGGGCTGGTGATCGTTTTAAGCGCCTATTTCAATATGCAAGATTAAAGGAAAAAGGGCATTTTGGTGAATGCTTTGTGGTATTTGTACAAACTGGACATGTTATCAGATGGAAATTTCCCTTGAGCACAGTTCTTTCTCTCTTTGAGAACGCTGCCTGCCATCAGGTTGCTGTTACTGCCACGTTTCAGCACATTACGATCAAACACTTTTCAGATAGATTTAAGGGCAGCTTTCGTGTTTGAAAGGGAAATTATTTTCCATTATCAGCATTTTTACATACATCCTTATGACCATCCATCTAATATTGAGTAGTTCAACCTTTTACCACTGAAAGACCCCTGAACTGTCAAGGCGTGCACTCCACTGAACCTCTCGCCGTCTGCTGTGATATCTGGCATCAAGCCTTCAAAAGCAGACCTTTTAAGTTGTTTTATGAAGCAAGGTGGGGCCTCCATGCCGGGTTTGTTTGTGCTGAACATCCCAGAGATGTCAGACTGGACTGAGATATGGAGAATTTGAAGCTAAGGCAGCACCTCAAACCATTCTGGAGGCATTTTTACAGTCTGGCAGAGTGCAGAAGCCATCGGGGAATAGTTTCCACGAAGAGGTGCAGCTTTAGGAAGGAGGTGCGTGTCAAAGTAAGATCCACCTGGATGACAGAACCCGATGTTCTCCAGTAGAACACGGTCCAAAGCCTGCTGGCTTGCTTTGTTCCCACATCTTCCCCAGGTTAGAGAGACACTGTAAGTGTCACAGTTTATGTTTAATCATGTTACGTCCCGTTCGGTTCACTCACGTCACCTGGCTCATTTTTTCACAGCTGCACCTCATTCACTCATCACTCCCTCCACAGTATTTAGCCTCCTGGTTTCCTTTCAGTCACTGCAGAATCCTCACTATCTGTCTGGTTATGCCTTGTAGTCATAGTATTTATTCATAGTCTTGATTTTTGTTTCATAGTTAAGTATTTTTGATCCGGCTTTGTTTTTGCCTTTGCTCCCTGTTCTTGTTTTGTTGGAATAAACCTTGTTTTTGAACTAAAGAGCTGCATCTGGGTCCTACATGACACTAAGAAAGGAGGACTGATCAGAACAGCTTTCCTCTGTGGTTTGGTTGGGATTCCCACGTGCACGTTTATAGGTGCTTTTGGCTGTGGACATGAGCCATAACTGCCAAGCTGACCAAACTGCAACAAACTGGGAGGCACTGTGTTCTGACAGATTTCTGCTTTTTCAGCTATTTGAGCTGGAGTTGCTCTTCAATTAGACCTGGATCACCGCTTTCCCTTAATTGGACCACTTTGTTTGGTCCTGACCCTACAGAAAAGCTGCAGTTGTGGAGACGTTATGGCCCTGCTGTCAAGCCAAGTGTACAAATGCTTAGAGTTGCCCATTTTTTCAGCTATAAACTATAAACTTTAAGGACAGAACACTGACTTTCTGCCTTAAAATAATAATAATAGTGACAATAAAAACTTCATAAAAGTCCAAAATACAGAAACAATTATTCTGCATATGGCTGTTATTATTACTCAGATGTGCATTAGACCGCAGGAATCATTATTCAAACTGGGTCCAGCCCCCAGTTTTGCCCCATATTTTCCTCTCTGGTGTATTCTGGGTTAAGATCTGGTGTCTCATATTGAAATGTGAGAAGGTCGGTCCAGCTTCTCTGAGAGCTGCTCTGTTCAGAAGAGGCCACCGAGATGAGAGAGGTCAGAGCTACCCAGATATTAGAAAAGAGGTTTACTCACATCCACCATTAGTCTCTCTAATAAAATGCTTTCCCCCCCCCCCTTCTCTCCTCTTTCTATTAATATTCAGCGTGACCGGCTGGAGTCTTTTTCCTGACTCAGACCATCCTGCTATGCACTGGGGCTTCTGATCTGTCTCTCATAATTAGACTGATAAATAGGCCTCCTTCTCTTCTCATCTTTTTTCCATCCTGTTTTTGTTTTTTCACTTTTTTATTCTTGCCTTATGCTCTCTGAGTGTATCTGCTTGGTATCCCTCAGAGTGTAAGATGTCTGCCACTTATCGGGTTAATCCACACGGTTCAGCTTAATGAATACAGTTTAGCCGGTCAAGAAGCCCGACTTCCAAACTAAAAATACAGACAATATCCTGATAGTATTCAAGATCCAAAGATTTATGATCCAAAATTCAGTTGAACTATCATTACATAACAAGGCTTGTGGAATTAAATCAGTTGTCCCGTCATTCTTTCTCACAGAAAGACATAAAAGTATTTTTTCGGTGAAGTTTGGATAAGTTCCTTCGTCCAGAAGCTGTTCCAGAGTCTGATATTTTGGCACCGAACACATACAGGATATTAGTCAAATATCAGGAGACTGTCCTCACTCTCAAAACATGCCCATGAGGCATTTGTTCATTCAGGTAGATGCAGGCAATAACAATGTCATTCACAGAATATGGGACCTCTAGTGGTCATGAGAGAGCATGAAAATGGCATCTGTGACAGTAGAGAAGTGTTTCAATCCCAGCTCTTAAAGGTAGCTTTGATTTCTAACCTTAACCAACTGATGTCACGGCCTAAAATCAACCAGAAAGTGACCGTTATGTTGCATCATGCTGTGTTTACACATGACCAGTGGAACCAGTGAAACGCACCCACTGCAGTGGTGGCCATGTTGGAAAATCACAACAACCAGGTGACGTTATTCTCTAAAGTCCCTCAAAAGTGACACATTTTCATTGTAATGTTGTGTTTACATGTATTAGGAAAATGGCATCCATGTGGAGGATGGTTGTGTTAAAAAAAACAACGTTTTTCATCCCTAACCAAGCAACGTTAATGGTTGCTATGTTTTATCTCTTAGCAACCATTGCATGAACCTTCAGTTTTAATTACATTCTGTGAAGGGAGAAATGATACAATCAGGGGTAAAAATAAGAATAAACTGAACAATGACAATTATGCTATTTCTCGAAGCCTTAGAACAAAAATGTTAATATCAAAGTCATTGTTTCTGGTCTAACGGACAACCTCGTTGACCCCAGTTTTAAGGGATTTTTTTTACTGATCCTGTCCTTAATCAAAGTTCACAGTTGGAGGTTTGAAGTAGCTCTGAAAATATTAAAGGGAAGTTTAAAGGAAGATAGCTTGCATATTCTAGCAGCTGATTGAGTGTTCAAAAACCCAAGTAATGTCCTGAATAAGACTCCAAATCCCGATGAGTTGAAGAGTAGACATCTAGAATTTAAGGCGGGAACAGAAAAGCAAGAAAAAGGAGGAAGTTTAAAGCATTTCTTCCTTTAATCATCAGGGGAAATGTGAGATCTCTGGTGGATAAAACGGACGAGCTTGGAGCCCTGATGAGGACACGGCAGGAATATCAGGCAGAGACCTGGCTGCAGGAACAGCTCTAACAGCTCTCTGCTCAGCTTTAAGACTATCCGGGCAGACAGAGACTGCAGACAGAGTGCTAACAGTAAAGGAGGAGGATCACAGAGCTGGTTAACAACAGATGGTGGAATCCTGGACCTGGCTGCAGGAACAACTCTAACAGCTCTCTGCTCAGCTTTAAGACTATCCAGGCAGACAGAGACTGCAGACAGAGCGCTAACAGTAAAGGAGGAGGATCACAGAGCTGGTTAACAACAGATGGTGGAATCCTGGACCTGGCTGCAGGAACAGCTCTAACAGCTCTCTGCTCAGCTTTAAGACTATCCGGGCAGACAGAGACTGCAGACAGAGCGCTAACAGTAAAGGAGGAGGATCACGGAGCTGGTTAACAACAGATGGTGGAATCCTGGACCTGGCTGCAGGAACAACTCTAACAGCTCTCTGCTCAGCTTTAAGACTATCCGGGCAGACAGAGACTGCAGACAGAGCGCTAACAGTAAAGGAGGAGGATCACAGAGCTGGTTAACAACAGATGGTGGAATCCTGGACCTGGCTGCAGGAACAACTCTAACAGCTCTCTGCTCAGCTTTAAGACTATCCGGGCAGACAGAGACTGCAGACAGAGCGCTAACAGTAAAGGAGGAGGATCACAGAGCTGGTTAACAACAGATGGTGGAATCCTGGACCTGGCTGCAGGAACAACTCTAACAGCTCTCTGCTCAGCTTTAAGACTATCCGGGCAGACAGAGACTGCAGACAGAGCGCTAACAGTAAAGGAGGAGGATCACAGGGCTGGTTAACAACAGATGGTGGAATCCTGGAGCGTCTCTGCAGCCCAGATGTTGAGCTGCTGGCTGTGAGTTTCTGTCCATGTTGTCTGCTGAGAGTTCACCTGAGTTACCTGCTGACGCTGTGTGTGACATCATCAGCTGAGTTGTTGCTAAGCTACAGAAACAACAGCCCAACCCACTGATGGAGACCTCTGAAGGTTCACACCTTCCTCTCTGCTGCACTTCAACTTTCCAAAGTCAACTGATTTTTGTCTTTTTGTTATCTGTTTATTTATTTATTTTCCCTCAATAATCTATATATTTATCAATATAAATTCCCTCAGAAAATAAACCGGATTTAGCTCAATTTAAATGAACTCAATCAAACTGAATTAAATGACAGGATGTCCTCTATCATCTCCTCAGACCCAAAGCTCTCTAAAGGTACTTTTAGTGGATTAAACACTCACACAAAACTAAAATAACTTCATTTTTTTTCTGGAATAAGTTCATATCTAACTCCAGCTCTGTCCATCCAACAGGAAAACCAACTAACTCGAAGTCTCCTCTGTAACTTTAGCAGAGGACTTCACACTTTCATCCGTTAATTTGGCGCTCCTCACTGACTGAAGGGCCTTTGTAGCAGCTGCTCAAATTGTTTTTGCCCTGGGCATTCGGGCTCTTGCACTGTTTTTATAAGATTATCTGATTCAGTGTAATGGAATATGGTTTCGATCCAGTGCAAACTGGTTTGATCAGCGCTCTAAATCTGTGACGCTATATTGTTTGAGGAAAATGTGTGTAATGAATGGATGGAGAGAGAAAAAAAGCTTCTCTGTCACAGGATTGAGCTGCATGAAGGGGAGGTGACCCAAAAGAAAGTGTGGATGGGGGGCTTTCACATTGATGCATGTCTTCAGTCGGAGTGCTTATTCAGCAGTGTTATACTCACCTTGCCTCCACACAGTCCTGGGCAGCCAGATGGTTTCCCTCCGTTCCTCGCTCCAGCAAACCCAGTTTGGGAAGCCTCACTTTCTCTGCAGCAGATCTGATAACAACCACGCTGGATAACATCTAGCTGCACCCGTCTCTAAGAAGTCCTTCCCCAGGGTACAACTGCCAGTGCCGATCTCAGCATTAAAGTAAAACTTTGATGGTCATTATTAAGATAAGCATCATATTCATCTGGCAGAAGATTACACTGATAGCGTCAGAGCTCAGAACAACTGTCCTTTCGAGGGAGTCTCAAAAGGACAGCAAAGATAAAAGAGGCCCCTTTTGGCCAATCGCAGGGCTTGTTAGTCAGCTGTGGGACGCTGAGGCAGCTCAGTTCCAACTGTCTTTAGCACCACTTGCTCATTGTTTTCTGCACCTGTGATATTTCACCAGAGAGGTCCTTTTTTTCCACTTTGACACCGTTTGTTGTAAATAAAAACCTTCTTGTCTGTACAGTTGAAATGAGGAAACGTTCCTGGAGGCTCATTTTACTGAAGGTTAGAGCAGCAGACACAACATAACAGCTCATCTTCTTGTTATAACTTCTGTTATCCGGTCAGTTATGATAAGATCGAACTCCCCACAGCTGCAGCGGCCTGAAAAAGGTTTGATAGGTCAAGAAACACGAGGAGGTCTTTGAAGTCAGAAACCCATGAAAAGGGGCGCAGTGGGGCGACCCCAGCAGCTCGGAGGGCTGGAGCTGACCTCTGACCTCTCAGTGGAAGACAGTTTCTCTGCAGGGTTATGTCTGGAAACAAAGCGCACCACGCTTTATTCTTCATGGTGTGGCTTCAAAAAGGTGCTGAACTTCAACATTCTGCTCCATATTGACCTGATAATCAGTAATCAATTAGATTAGGAAGCTGTTTCAGTCCAATGAACTCACTCTAAAGTTCAGCAAACCAGAGGGTAATGATCTGAGATTTGGAACATGAGGCAATGTAAGAGGACCAGAAATGGACCGACACAGCATCAGCACTCAGGTGTGTTGCACTGCTGCCACAGGAAAGAGTAAAGTCTTATATTTACAGCAGAAATCAAACAACTAGGACATTTTCTCATGCAGCTCTTTGGTGGGATTCTCTGCTTCAAGGAGCCTGGTCGCAGAGAAACATGTGAAACATATGAACTGACTCTTAAATCTCAGTCAAGTTGCAGATGCATTGGTTAAAGTGTTAAAATTCCCTGCTGGCACTATGAAAAGACACCCGCCCTGTACTGCCCACAGAGGTGGTGACACCACCAGTTCTCTGAGAGCATCAAAGATGATTTCATTCATCATTAAAACCCAAAGCTTTGGTGCCAAAAGCTAACGACGGAAAATCACAGTAAGAATCGCGTAAAAACAACTAAAAACAGCAGAAAAGAAACCAACCAGACTCTTGAGTATCCATTGTTTATTCAATGCATTCATTCCAGAGCACTGGGAGGCGTTAGCTCAGGAGCTCAAATGGTTTTCCACCAACTGGGAGGTCAGTGGTTCGTTCCTTACTTTGGCAAGATGATGGACCTTGTGCTCACGTGTTCCTTTATGTGTAAATGTGTATAAAATATGTGCCGTTATGAGTTGGGTTGATGTGGCTTGTACTGAAAAGTGCTTTCAGTGAACAACAAAACCAGACGAGCACAAAAGGAATGCAGTCCATTCACCAGCATCCACTCCAAGTCCTCCAAAAGTGCTTCAAGGTTCGATCAGATGCTCAGAGGACACAGCAAACGGCTTGTTTCCCAATGACCGAAAATAATTGTTTTCTGACAGCATGTTTCAAGCTTTTCAATAATTATTTAAGCTCTGTGACTTTTTTTGTTATATATATATATATATATCATATGTTTCCCGTTTCTCCTTTTTTTATTGGTCATCTGGAAACGGCTTGTTCAAAAGGAAGATACACATATATACTGTTGATTTTTGGTAATTTGATTGGCTGATTTTAGATCTGCCCCAACTTGCAATTCACCAAGTTTAGTTGTTCTTCTCAGATGGTGACAAAGCTGTCAAACTCTGTTCTGTTATTGTGAATATTAACATAATGCATTATGTCATGTGTTGCTCATTTGAGGCTGTATTTACATAATTTAAAGACCTGATCTGGGTATCATGTCCTGATATTAAAAACCAAAGACGGTTCCTTTCATATGACTACGTAGCTTTAGATTATCTTGGCTTCAGATTGGCTCTCAGGGTGTGAGAATGCAGCAGGAAGTGGCCCAAACGGGTACAAAGACAGAAAATTGGTCACATAAGTGAGCGACTTGGTGACTGTGTGATGTAGATGTTAACATGCATGAACCATGGCACCGAGCTCCTGCTGTATGAGTCATCATGTGGAGCCAGGTGCCATTTAAAGGGTCTCAAACCTCTCAAAACTGAACACAAGTTAGCATGCTAGCAGAGCAGAGCTGTCTCTTTCAGCTCTCCTCATAATTGATTAGTAGCAGCTCTGTATTAGATGTACATTGTGCCAACATGCAGGGATTTAAAAGTCTTGTTTCTGCAGATCCACATTAATGTTGCATGAGTGCGAACTGCATGGAATTTGCTCGCACCATTTGCTCACTCAACCCTATTAACTCCAGTGGTAATTGACAGCCCCATTCCCCATGAATCCACATCTCATCAAATCACTCTTAATACATGTTAACACACCATAGGGGGAGTAATAGTCAGAGGCAGCATTATCCAAATCGCTTTCATGAATAATGTAGATACATAAGGGTGCTTGGTTACCATGCTAAAAGGTTCCTTTTTATGGCATGCGGCAGCATTTGCTCCGATTAATCTACGTTGCATTTGAATGAATTCTCAATGCAAATTCACCACGATGCTTTGTCAGAGAAGGAATGAGAGCGCATGTCATTTGAATACCACTGACACTTGATACACTATTATGCTTTTTAAATTGCAATTAAATCAATGATTCCCCCAGGTTTCTTTGGTCAGTTCACACATGGCGCTTAATGGATCTGAGCCATGTGATCCCCACAGAAGTAATCTGATCATGAAAGTATGTATTTAATGTAACTGCACAAGAAGGAACATGAGAGACGGTTCAGTATGAACTGAGACACCTGTTAATGTTCAGGTGATTTTAGCTGCTGAAAAACGTCTGTCAGAATTAAACCGCACGAAGGAAACAAGTCTTTTTGTCCTTTAAATTATTCACAATTCCATTCAAACAGAACAGGTTTAAACGTCTTTTGTCTCCACACACACACACACTTTGGTCATGAAACAAGAGAAAGAAAGCACTTAACCCCCCACACCCAGCATTTAGGCAAATATGGTAAATAGAGAAGAAATAAGAGGCAGCAAGAAAAAATGAAGAAAGTGGGGGTTGCTTTGGAGCCGTGTCAGTGTGTGTGGAGAAGGGGGCGGGGGCCTAATTGGCCTTTTCCCGGTCCTCAGGTTCACTCTAATTAAGGCCCTGAGAGCTGGGGTCTGGGCATCTGGACACCAGCGTTTTGCCACCACTGCCGCCGCAGCGCTGGGGGAAGACAATGATAGCCAATTATCCCTTTTTATGCAGCCAAAGAAGGCCTTAGCAGGTCATCATTAAGGCATATGGAGGGGGGAGGCAGGGCTTTCTGTGTACAGGGGAATGCCGGGGGGCCATGCAGGTGCTGAAGCTGTATTTCGGTGTTGTGTGTGCGGTGTTGTCTTAATAATGGTGGACAGTAGAGCCTGAGGGTGGCTGCGTGAGTCTCAGGAAATCTAATACTGTCAACACCATCAGAAGAAACTGATGGTGCGAAGATTAGAGACATGCAGTCACGTTTTGTTTTTAATTTAGCTTCATTACATCGAGTGATGCTCTCACATCATGAGAAGCATCAACCGCGGTGGGCGCAAAGCCCCCGAGGACAATATACAAACTTTCTCTTCTTTTTCATCACTTCTTGACTCCCTGGTTTCCTCTTAAAGGGGGCATCAAAGAGTAGAAGGGGTGCACAAAGTTTCAGAGTGAGATACACAGAAGAAGAACCTTTAGTTTTCAATGAGGCCATCAAGTTCAATTCAATTCAATTTTATTTATAAAGCGCCAGATTACAACAATTGTCATCTCAAGGCACTTAAATAATATAGTCCAATTCAAGCCAATTGGAATTCAATTCATTGTAATCATGATCCAATTAATTCATATGGAGCCAAATACATCTTCAGTCATGATGCTCACGACGGTTGTTTCATGTAGCTACTGGTTTCCTAACTGGTCTCCTAACTGGTCTCCTAACTGGTTTCCTAACTGGTTTCCTAACTGGTCTCCTAACTGGTTTCCTAACTGGTCTCCTAACTGGTTTCCTAACTGGTCTCCAGCCTGTGAAACCTCTGCAGATGGTCCAGAACGCGGCGGTGCGTCTGGTCTTGGATCAGCCTAAAAGAACACGTCCCCCCTCTGTTCATTGAGCTCCTCTGGCTGCCCTTAGCCGCCCGCATCAGATCCAAGTCCCTGATGTTAGCTACAAAGAGCTTAATGGAACGGCTCCATCTACTTGAATGCTCTTGCAAAGGCTTCTGTCCCAACTGGGTCCCTCCGTTGGTCCCAGGATTGTCGTCTAGCAGCTCCTACACCACGCCTAAGACAATCCAAACTCTGTTCATGTGTCGTCCCACGATGGTGGAATGACCTACCGAGCGCTACCAGAACAGGGGCGTCCCTGTCTATCTTCAAGAAGCTCCTGAAAACCCAGCTCTTCAGAGAGCATCTCCTATCCCAGCACTTACCTTGTACTTCCCTCCCCCCTCTATCTCTGCACTTTATCTTTCTGCACTTCCTTCTATGCCTGCACCCTATCGCTACTCTGTCCCCTCTGACAGAGTCGGACTCCTGGGTTCCTTCTATGGAGCTTATTGTTAGCTTTTATATAGCTGTTATATCTTCATTTGTTTTGGATAAAAGCGTCTGATAAATACAGAAACATAAACATTAAAAAAAAAAAGAATTGAGCAGTTCTTTTCATTCATTTATCCTAAACATCTGAAATGTACAGTTGGAGCTGCCTTAATGTCATTTGTGCAACAGTTTAACTCGTTTTAAATCTTTTAAAAGCTTATTTTTCACTATATTGTATCTTATCATAAATGTATGAAAGTAAATCAGCGTGAACCATCTTTGCCTCATGCTAACAGAAAGTACCTCATGCTAACAGAAAGTACCTCATGCTAACATAAAGTTTCTCATGCTAACAGAAAGTACCTCGTGCTAACAGAAAGTACCTCATGCTAACAGAAAGTATCTCATGCTAACAGAAAGTTTCTCATGCTAACAGAAAGTTTCTCATGCTAACAGAAAGTTTCTCATGCTAACAGAAAGTACCTCATGCTAACAGAAAGTACCTCATGCTAACAGAAAGTACCTCATGCTAACAGAAAGTACCTCATGCTAACAGAAACTACTCGCTATACTGTTTCTTTACAGGATTTAAACCAACCAGCATGAAACTGACCATAAACATGTGTAGCTGCAAAAATGAACGATTTCCACAGCAGATGAAGTAGTTCATTGGCTCAACACATTAACATGTCGGGACGGAATGATCCTTTATCTTTACCAGTCAGAGGAATCAGGAGCATCCGACCTCTATGTCTCTGGGTTTGGGGACGTGGAATACCTGAGTAGTGATGATGATGTCACAGAAAACTCAAACAAAAAGTTTCACACTGTTGCACCCAGACAGACATGCAACAGCAAACTGATTCCACTGCTGTTTTTACATGTTTAATGAGAAGTTTAACCCTTAACTGAGAGCAGCTGAGGCGTAAAACCTCATTCACTCATCTTTCAGCGACTGTTACAAAATATTTTCTCTCCGGAGGTTTTTAAAGTTCTACTTATTCGTGATTTCTTCACACAAGTAAGAATCATTTTTATGTTGGAATAGTTTTCTCCAAAACTGGTGTGAAAAATAAATTGCTACATGCCATGAGCCCAAAGCTGATAAAGTGGATGGTTTCAGAGGAAGAGCTGGGTCAACCTCCAGCTCTCAACTGTCTGTTAGCTGCCTCTGATTCCTTTGATATGAAGAGATGTCAAACCAGAGGACAGAGATGGACGGTCCTTTCACCTCCTGCAAAGATGAGAAATCTCATTCATGCATCAGTCCAAATGGATCAACTGAAGGGGGAAGAGTGCATCATTTGCCTCCCATCAGAGCCACTGGTCACACTCACACTCTCCAGTCAGAGTCTAAGAAGTGTCAAAGCATTCGAGTGCTAGCATGCAGAGACCTCATGCAACCCTGGAGCCCAGCGCATGCACATGAAGGCATCTTCAGAGTTCTCACTCAGACACAGGATGCGGCTTATCAACCCATATCTGCATGTGTTTTGCTGGTAGACTGGATGCATGCAGTCGTCTTTTGAGTTGTTTGAACCCAACTTCTCGTGTTGACAAACCACAACTCATGGCACCAGGTTGCTCGGGCAGCACCTGTGCTAACGGTTCATTCCTGGAACAGCTTGGCTCTGACTTTGTAACTGTTATTTTCAGGTTGACTGTTATAATGCTGCACATTTCCACACAAGAAGAACCCCCTCACATCAGAAACATTCAGAGAAACTTTCTCTTTTCACGTCTCCACAACATCTCTGCACACCCATGATGGGATGGAAAGTATCCCTGAACTGTGGCTTTGAGCTTCTGCCTTAACCGTTCGCAACAGATAGCGAATGGAGCCATTAAAGGGAGCGATGAACGACCGTTACAGGAACTTATTCTAAGCAACAGCAACATTTTGACACAAGTATAATATGCCAGAAACTCTGATAGTTGCCTTAAAGCTGAGCTGACTGCCTCCATTGTCCACCAGCTGTCAGAAACCACAACATTATCAGTTACCTCTCACACTACAGGTGGTGTTCAGCACTTAAATACAGATCTGCTCTTCAGCAGAAGTGGCCGGGCGGATTTTAGCTGTGCATCCTGACACTGATGGGTGTTAAAAGCTGCTCATGTTACAGCTCATTATGATCTGGATCACTGGACACTTTGCATTGTTAATTCATGTGAGTATGTTTCTGGATATTTCTGTGATTTAACTTGGTGTAAAACTCCCAGCCGTCCCTTCTCAGCGTGTCAGATACCGACATTTGATCAAACCTGGTTCGTTCTCTGAGGTCTGCACAGAGCATCTCTGTCTGCACAGAGCATCTCTGAGGTCTGCACAGAGCATCTCTGTCTGCACAGAGCATCTCTGAAGTCTGCACAGAGCATCTCTGAAGTCTGCACAGAGCATCTCTGTCTGCACAGAGCATCTCTGAGGTGTGCACAGAGCATCTCTGTCTGCACAGAGCATCTCTGAGGTCTGCACAGAGCATCTCTGTCTGCACAGAGCATCTCTGTCTGCACAGAGCATCTCTGTCTGCACAGAGCATCTCTGAGGTTTGCACAGAGCATCTCTGAGGTCTGCACAGAGCATCTCTGAGGTCTGCAGAGAGCATCTCTGTCTGCACAGAGCATCTCTGTCTGCACAGAGCATCTCTGAGATCTGCACAGAGCATCTCTGAGGTCTGCACAGAGCATCTCTGAGGTCTGCACAGAGCATCTCTGAGGTCTGCACAGAGCATCTCTGAGGTCTGCACAGAGCATCTCTGGTGGTTGGTGCTGAACCTGAACACCACAGTTTGTCTCTTTTTTAACAGCGTTTGTAATCGGTTTGAAAAAAGTTTGTCTAAGAACGCATCCTTTGACAATGTTTACCCAGAATGTCAAAAGAAAGGAGACTCTGTAAGTCTTCCCGTTACCTCAGGAGCTTTACGGCTGACATATAATGATAATGAATAAAAGAAAAGAAAATAAAGAAAGAATTAGAATGAAATGTTGTGCTTCTTGTTGCTGATGTGGAACATGAGCTTGTATCTGTGACAGTGTCCCCACAACAGAAGGTGTTTTCTCACGTCCTGCAGCAGCTTCTTCTGGATGCTCAGTGGAACAGGAGCGTGCACTGCACACCAAACACGCTCTGGTGCACACAACCTTCACAACTGCCACCTGTGAGAGTGTGTGTGTGTGTGTGCATTTTGACCAAACCCACAACAATATCCTGGCTGTTATGACACACTTTTAAATTCAGTTTTCAAACAGCAGCCGACTGACAGAAAATCCTCCTCCTTCCTGTCACACTCCACCAAATTGTGTTTGCTGAAAACAGGATCATAGAGGTTTTCATTTAACGTGCATTAGAGCCGAGCACAGCTCCGAGTGTGTGTCTGCATTCCAGCAAAAAGAAATTTAAAAATGACTTTAATTAAAACAAAGACTTTTTATTGCACTTTTAAACTGTGGAAGTCATTTTGAACACTAAAGAGTAATATTGAAATAAAAACATGTGTTTTCAGTCCTTTGTTCAGTGTGCAGTACATCCTTCAACAGCCCGCTCTGCAGGAACAGGTGGGTGTGGTGCTTTGGAAAATGCTTTTGCATGTGTGCATCACAAAATCAGAAGGCTGGACTTTAGCTGTTCCCAAAACCTCAGCTTGGCTTTCGACATATGAGCATTTACCTCATTTTAACACCTATTAAAGACCAGGAAACTTTTCAAAAATGTGCTGATGTGTAAAATCTAAGAGCCGAAACTTTCCTTTTCATGATTGGAGATGTTGGGAGGAAGGGGCTGCTGCTTTTGCTAATAAGTAAATCCATAAATTTCCAATGAATCCACCATGATTTATACCGACTGGCTGTTTTCCTGGAGCATTCGGCTTTGAGCTTCAGTTTTCGTTCCTCTGCAAAACTTTGCTCAAGTGTTACACGGAGAAGGAAGCAAACTGGCTGCTGGGGGGATTTGAATGAATATCTTGATAAAGCCTCACTAATCTTCCATTCCAATCTGATTCTCAGTGGGACATATCTCTTATGTCTATACTTAGGTGACCCACGCAGCTTCTTTTGTGCATGTTCGGTTCCACGGGATCAGTGGGAAATTGGAAAGAGATGTAGTGTGCTCGTGCCACCTCAAATTGGATTGCATGGCTTCTTAAATGAAAGCAAATAATTTCATGGCTAATGGGCTTAATTTCAGGAAATAATTCAACATTTCCACAGTTTGCTATTTTGCATATGATTTCTGCAGAAGCCGTGCCACTTTTGGAGATGTTGTTTTTGCATCTGTACCAAAATTAGAGAGCAGAATGATGCTGTTTAGGCGACCTTTTAGTGCATCCAAAATTGATCAAATGTGTGACTTTGCTTTGACCGTTTTCCTTTGAGCTTGCAGCAGTTGTTGCTGCTGACAGGACCAGCACTGTTGTTCTCTCAGTGTTTATTCACTGGGGACAGAAGAACAAAGTTATTACCCAAAAAAGGATAAAAGAAAGAAAAAAACAGATATAAACAAGAAGTAAAAATGTGATTGCCAACAAAGAAGTGATTAAGCTGCACAAAAAAGTCTTCAGTTGTTAAATAAATAAAGAAACTGCTGTAATTAAATAATGAATGAAGGAACCAGTCCATAAAGCGTTGATTGATGTCCAGGAAAGGGGGTCTCTCTAATGGAGGCTGGCTGACAGTGATTGCGAAGGCCCATTTACCAGCTGATGTTTTGTTATGATTGGACATGTCAGTCTTCCTCCTCTGATTAAAAAGAGAGAAGGGAGGGGGAGCCCAAATGCGCCCTACGTCCTTTCCTTTATGTTTTTTTGTCTGTTCTCTTTCCATCCGCTGGTATAAAGCGAGGGTGCATATTATTTTGTCAATCTGCTGGAACGGTTGACATTCAGAGGTTTGCAAGGATGCCAACTGCCCTTTAAGGCTACCTTAAAGATGCCACTTTCTCCCACAAACGCAGTCATGTAACAGGTGTTTGTGCTGCTCCGGACACGGGTTCAAACGGAGTTTCCGTGGTGAAAGGATTCCTTTGAACAGTGCTGTGTGTTCATTTCTGTCAGTGCTACACGAAACCTTTGCAATTCAGATGATACATGAAGATAAACCGAATCACTTGGTTACTTTCTGTTCTAATGTTTTCTGTGACACGCCGTAAACAAGCCTTTATGACTTATTTACTCATGCAACAGTTCTTCAGACTCTAAGAACCAGGGTTTATGGGCCAGTATTTGATGGAGGGATGACTTCATGAGTGGTGTATTAATCTGCTGCCCTCTGAGGCGTTTTAACCACCCGGACCAGTCCAGTGCATGACTTGTAAGGAGATATTTCCTAAAACAGGGCTCAGAACCAACTGTCAATGAACTGCAGAAGAGGGAAATGCAAGTTTTTGAGGATAAAACTGCCAGTTTACGTCTTTCAGACCAGACCAGAGGGTGGAGTGCGTGGGTCAGCCCGACCTAAAACAGGACACTGTGAATAAAGGTGGACATTCATGGGGAAAAAAAGAGTTTTTGGACTTATTTTCTGTGGTATTTTGAACAAAGCATGTCACATATATTTGAGAGTCATCTTTTTTCAGACTGGATGAGCAAAGACCCGACACGATCCATCGGGTTGAATGGATCTCCAGGAAGTAAAGCCTCAGTTTAGTAATAATGAAAAATGTAAGGTTTTGCTGCATAACATGTAATGAAGCCACTAAACTGAACCCAATGAAGTTGTGACAGTTTCAGATTTATGTGGAGCCACAGGGAGACTATAACCTGACATAAACTCTCTTATTCTGGAGCACACCGAGTGTCATTATTTCACATCCTTTGTTCCATCTCTTAGGAAAAAGATAGCGTGAGCAGTGCGGTGGAAGCAGTGGTGTTGCCTTTTAGAACCGACTCATCAGGCCACTTAGCACAACGTTTTCCAGATCTTTGGAGGTGTGAAAGCAGAGTGAGCTGTGACATCACGAGAGCTTCTGAGGAAAGACCGTCTGCAGGTGTGAACCATGACGAATCGTTCGTTTGATTCACTGGATGAGACCTCACAGAGGAGGGTTTCTGGAGAAAGATGAGGAAGGCAGAGGTGCTGTTGCTGCTGGGTGGAGCCACCTCTGTCTTCAGCAGAGTTTGACTCCCTCTAGCCTTCGAACCCTCTCTCATCCTCAGCATCTGTTGTAAACATGATGAAGATCCATCTCTTCTTCAGCATTCCCAGCATTTTCTTGCTGTTTCATGGCTCTTCGCTCCCTGCAGATTACATGCTGCACCACACCTATTGTACCAACTGGCTTGTTAACACTGAGCGTCTCACTGTCTGCCAGCAGTAACCTTTTCCACCTGCCATATGGAGCAACGTAGGGTCCATCTTTGTTGTCTGCCACCCCATCCACTCTCTGCAGACTGGCTGAACAGTCTGGCCTGACTCCCAGAAATGAAGTTTCATCAACTTTTAGTTTACTGATGACTTTTTTTGCTCCATCAGATGCTGCTGCACCGAGTGCAGCAACTGTAGAGATGAGGCAGCACCAGATGGAGGTCTGTGGAGATGTCACTGCTCCTGGACTTTACCTCAGCGATGCTCTTTGAAGATTTCTGCAGACCAGAAGGCTCAGTTGAGTCAGGGAGCTCAGCTTTGACTTGAAATACCGTAAAAACCTTCCTGGGAGGTGGTTTGGAAAAACAAATACACGGTGAGGCTGTTCTGAGGCTGGTAGTGGGGTTCAAAAGTCTGAGGCCACTGGAGAAGATGCTCGTGTTGTGCTAAATGTTTCATTACGACAGAGATATCAGCTTGAGTTAAGTTAAAAGATGAGTTTCAGAGCTTGTTGGATATCCTCTTTGGAAGAGAGCAGCACTAAAGCTACGCGGATCCGTTGAGTTTCTTCGAGCCTGACAGTGATCCGTGGAGGTTTGGCTTTCTGACAACGTTTGATGGGCTCGAAGTCAGGTGACTGGGGAGAAAAGCTCTCTTTGGTAAACTTTAAGGTCTTTTTGGACTCGTTATACTGCTCCAGTATGAATCTCCACTCATGCACCATTATTTTACTGTTGCATCCAGATCTCTTACATGCAGTTAACTCGATTGACTCGACTTTACGTGACCGCCGGTGGACTCATAGTCCTAATGGGCTCATTTTCAGCGCCAGATTCTGACGCATTTCGGCGTCTGACAAACGAAACTGAGAGCAGCTGTATTGGGGCTTCAGCTGGAAAAACATGCACTGAAACTGGATTATTTTTAGCATCGTTGAGCATTTACACTCAGGAGGGATTTTATCTCCAACCTCATCATCGTGGAGCGCTGATTTCCTTTGAATTTGATTGGATTATGATGTTTAAACACATTTCAAAAGTCCAGTTTTGGTTGGACTAAGACAGTAATTATTCATTTTAGTGTCACATTTACATGCTTATAGCTCCAAACACTGGGCTGGATAACAGACCCTCATGTCCTACCTCCACTCAACATGCTTTTGGACCTTTTTTGTTCCCATTTAATAGAGTAAAGCAGTTACAACATTGTGCAATACACTCAGCTTTGTGTTCCCTTTATGGTGTTATAATCCAATCAAATCCAATTAATCAGATACTAGATTAATCAGATACTGAGAAAATAAATCACAGTATTGTTATCAAAGATTTGGTATAATCTTGGCATTGATTAAAAACATTAACTTACAATATATTTATCATTTTGTTGAGTAAAATCTGACTAATTCACGCTTTCAGAGTTCCAGCGTGGAAAATAGAGCCAACAAAACGACAGAAACAACCCCAGTTACCCAAAACTCAGCTCCATGTTCCCTAATATGTGAAAATGTTATTGAAAAAGAGATTGTCAGCTTTAACAGGTGACGACTTTTTAAACTTGCTTTGGTTTTGTTGTTTGGTTTAGTTTTAGGATGCTTTGGGACAGAAACGATCATTATGTTCCACATACATTTCTCTCTTAATGTGTAAAACACCCAGATGTGACAGAAATCTCCCTCTGAGATACATGACTTGGACAGCCATCAAGATAAACGCATCATTTGTGTCCCTTTTGTGCACAAACACAGAGATTCTTGTGTTGAGTCTGGGTTTAAAGGGACTTTATAAAAGCAGCAGGACAAAGATCACAGCAATCTTCTCCTCCTTTGGGCTTGAGCCTTTTCATTTTGAATCGACAACACTGTAAGGCGAAATACTCCCTTCGTCCGTGCACACGCACGTGCTACAATGTAATTGAAGGTGAGGTCACTGGTGTCTAACACCATTACAAATCCCTGTAGCACTAAACATGTCGTCAGTTGTAAAAGAGGAAGGAGCACATTAATTCAGGCCAGTCAATACTTGTTAGCTGGGCCAGCTAATAAATAACCCGGAGTTTGGTCCAGGGTTTGGCCACGGCTTCCAGCTGCCCACGGCATTTTAATGTGCCGTTTTAATCAGGGCCGGCGGCTGTTTAAGGGCTTACGCTAGCACATTGCCTGCTACATTTCCCTCCATGTTCCAGGGATTTACATAGATCCAGTAAGCCATCAGCGGAGCCCCTTGTCCCGTCTTGTTATTCCCAATCTCATTGTATCAAACCTCAGTGTGGCCTTGAGTAGCCTCCCACACTAAGACCCAAGCCCCCTCGTTCTATCTGCTCCTTTAATTTATTTCTTTTTCCTCAAAATAAAAGACAAATGGCTGGGGTTGGGTCAGGGGCAATAAGGAAGGCTTTGATGGGTAATGGTGTTGGAACCCCCATTTTACCAGCCATCACTGTCAGGTGAGTGAGGTGCGTGCAGGGAACAGGCAGCAGAGGCAGAAGTTGGACGTTAATACAGATATTGTCCAATGATTATTGCAGGTTTACTGAGATTCAGCTGGCAGATTTAAGTCACTGTCTTTCTGCACCAGTAACCATGCCAACTGCACTGAGAAACTATTAAAACGGCTCTGCATGGCAGAGTAGAGACACCCCGAAGAAAGATGAAAAACGGCAGTCTATTGGCTCAAAAACCCAGGATAAGCCTCTCATCAGTTTGGGAACAGCAGGCTGCTTATGGTACAAAACACTTTGCAGAGGAGAGGATTTTTACACTGACTCATTTTCATACATATTGTTTCCATAACTTTTTGGGCCTGATAAGCAGCACGCCTCCTGGAATCATTCTTTTTCTGCAGCATATTGCTCTGGATTCCTGTAAAAACCATCACTGTCAGTGAGACTGTGGTTATAAGCATGTTAATACAGCCCAAATCACTGGAAACATATAACATTTACAGCAATATGTTGTAAGACGTGATGTGTGGAAGGTTTTTTCTTTATGGACCACATGCAGAAATCAGGGCGACCACTGGCTGATTTATGATGCCACAGTTTTTATTTGTTGTTTGATTATTGCAGCATCATATGCTCGATTATTTACCACGATATGCTCCGACAGTAAATAATAATTGAGTTCTAATCAATGAAAGGAGAAGGGAAGATAGAGAGAAACAAAGTGGATTGCAACAACAAAGCAGACATCCAACATGAGAGGAAGCCGAGGCGCTGCGTGCTGAACATCCCTGTTTTAAGATAAGCAGGTTTTTTTGGTGGAATGCTGAGTAAAAAGATACGATTTGTAATTTTGTTTTATATTTTGTGGTGAAAGTGACTGACCTGCTGTCACTATCCTGACAGAAAGAGGAAACTGTGAAGATCACTAATCTAACAGTGTTTATTCCACAGCTCATATCTGTCATACAGGTTATGTCTTTGATAGGGACCCATAGACCATAGGCATGTCTAATGAGCAAAGCGTGCAAAGCCAAGGGCACATTTTTATTTTTAATGAAAGCAGACAAAACGTAAAGTCTTGGTGAGAGGAACTTCCTCCCGTCCCGCTCTCAGCAGCTGCTGGGATATAAATGGGACTGAACATCTCTTTTAAATGATAGCTCACTCTTAGGACTCCATTTAACAATCAAACATCACGTCTTGACAGTTTAATAAACACAAGCAAAGCGACATTTACGGCTACCAGCAGCTACCAGCAGCTACCAGCAGCTACCAGCAGCTAGCAGCAGCTACGCAGCGGCTACCAGCAGCTACCAGCAGCTACGCAGCGACGCAGCGGCTACCGGCAGCGGCTACCGGCAGCTACGCAGCAGCTACGCAGCAACTACCAGCAGCTAGCAGCAGCTACCAGCAGCTACGCAGCAGCTACCAGCAGCTACGCAGCAACTACCAGCAGCTAGCAGCAGCTACGCAGCAGCTACGCAGCAACTACCAGCAGCTAGCAGCAGCTACCAGCAGCTACGCAGCAGCTACCAGCAGCTACCAGCAGCTACGCAGCAACTACCAGCAGCTACGCAGCTACCAGCAGCTACGCAGCAACTACCAGCAGCTAGCAGCAGCTGCCAGCAGCTACCAGCAGCTACGCAGCAGCTACCAGCAGCTAGCAGCAGCTACCAGCAGCTACCAGCAGCTACCAGCAGCTACGCAGCTACCAGCAGCTACCAGCAGCTAGCAGCAGCTACCAGCAGCTACCAGCAGCTAGCAGCAGCTACCAGCAGCTACCAGCAGCTACGCAGCAACTACCAGCAGCTACGCAGCTACCAGCAGCTACGCAGCAACTACCAGCAGCTAGCAGCAGCTGCCAGCAGCTACCAGCAGCTACCAGCAGCTACGCAGCAACTACCAGCAGCTACGCAGCTACCAGCAGCTACGCAGCAACTACCAGCAGCTAGCAGCAGCTAGCAGCAGCTACGCAGCAGCTACGCAGCAGCTATGCAGCAGCTACGCAGCAACTACCAGCAGCTAGCAGCAGCTACCAGCAGCTACGCAGCAGCTACCAGCAGCTACCAGCAGCTACGCAGCAACTACCAGCAGCTACGCAGCTACCAGCAGCTACGCAGCAACTACCAGCAGCTAGCAGCAGCTGCCAGCAGCTACCAGCAGCTACGCAGCAGCTACCAGCAGCTAGCAGCAGCTACCAGCAGCTATGCAGCAGCTACCAGCAGCTACCAGCAGCTACGCAGCTACCAGCAGCTACCAGCAGCTAGCAGCAGCTACCAGCAGCTACCAGCAGCTAGCAGCAGCTACCAGCAGCTACGCAGCAACTACCAGCAGCTAGCAGCAGCTACCAGCAGCTACCAGCAGCTACGCAGCAACTACCAGCAGCTACGCAGCTACCAGCAGCTACGCAGCAACTACCAGCAGCTAGCAGCAGCTGCCAGCAGCTACCAGCAGCTACCAGCAGCTACGCAGCAACTACCAGCAGCTACGCAGCTACCAGCAGCTACGCAGCAACTACCAGCAGCTAGCAGCAGCTAGCAGCAGCTACGCAGCAGCTACGCAGCAGCTACGCAGCAACTACCAGCAGCTAGCAGCAGCTACGCAGCAGCTACCAGCAGCTACGCAGCAACTACCAGCAGCTACGCAGCTACCAGCAGCTACCAGCAGCTACCAGCAGCCCCTGACGCCCCATTTTGATTGACACAAGGGGCCGCATGTCACATGTTTCACACCTCTTTGCAAGCTTAGCTGCTGGAAAACGTCAAAATTCATCACGATAATTCAACACTAATGTGTAGGAAGCAGTGTCTAAATCTTTTAAATCTTTGTGTGTTAATACAACGCTGCTAAAGAACAACCGTGCACAGTCCATTCTGACCCAGACTGGACTCAAATCATCGTTATATTATTCGGTCCAGACCACAGAAGCTCACATGCTCCGTGTAACAGTTACCTGCCTTTCAACAGCTCGTCTTCATCACCTTCCTGAGCTACGGCTCCTTTTAATCTCACCCCACTCTCCCTCCTCTCTTTTCTTTGCAGCAGTATGCGCCAGCAGCCGTAAAACAAGTGAAATAGTGGTGGGAGGTGTCAGGCTCTTTGCTCTTATCACAAATCACAGAGCTGTGTTGTTGCTGATGGGGTGCAGGGGTTGGGCTGGTGTTCAGCACAGACCGCCTCTCTGTTCCTTTGTTATCCCTGATCAGGAGAAGCAGGCAACAGATGTCAGGCTTTAGAAACAGCTCCTGGAACGTGACCTCCGAGGTCAAGGTCCTACACTGCGTCTCTACAACTGAGGCAGCTGCACACGGCAGCCAGGGTGGGTTTCTAAGTGCAGGTTATGGCATCATAAGCAGTGTTGGGAAGGTTTCTGACACAGACCACTCCATCAGTGGCCACCTCTCAGCTGGGTTATGATCTCCGACAGTCGTACAGCTTGACATGTGTCAAACCACTTCGGAATAATTCCTTCTGATGTGCAAAAGGAAAACATCTTGAATGACTCAATCTGAGAGCGGTTTGACACATTCAGATGAGACAAATAAGCTGAAAACAGATGGAACCAGCAATAAAAGCTCAGCAACAAGTTATGGTATCTTATTTAGGACAAAATGTTAAATGCATGGGACTCATCAGACAAAAAATCAAGCATGTGTTGCCTTGATTTAGAATAGTTTCTTTTATACATCAGTTTTTGTTGTTTGTTGGTTAAGTTTAGGAAAAGAAGTGATTTAAGTTGCCTAAAGGAACGTGTTTATTGCTGTTTATCGCTGTGGTTTCAGTCTCATCTAACTTGAATTTATACAGTTAAACAACATGAATATGTTGCATTTAGTCAGAAAGGAGATCTTTCATTGGTCGTGTGACTCTTCAGTGGCTAAAAGATCAGCTAAAATAAAACAGGATGCCAGCAGGTTGTAATCACTGCCATATAATCTGGTACCTCTCTCCTGGTTATTTAAATATTCAGTTTTGGGGTTATGGGCCACTTTGCATCTTCATTAATGGATAACTCAGTCGAAGTAGTCGTTTAATCTTCTCCAATAAGCAGGCTGCTACTGTTGACATCTTACCGTAAGGTCATAAAGAAAGAAAAAATCAAATGTGCAACACGTGCACACAGCAGCGCACGTGCATCTCACTCAGCCAGCGTGACGGCAGAGGGGACGTTATCACTTTATTTCAAGAGATAAATGATGGTGAAATACAGCTCAGGCCCGGATGATAATTAGAGTCTGTTAACAGTGAATAACTCTTCTTTAAATGTGAGGCTGACCACTGCTCCAAGTGTTCCACCTGTTTTCAGATAAAACTGTTGCTGGCAGCTCCGACAGCTGTTGGAAAATAGGATGAGGCCATGAGGTGTTCCTCATTAATGTACGAGAATATCTCATGAGAGATTTCCAGTCTCACTCTTATTGTTGGAAGTTGGTTGCTCTGGGAATTTTACTTCTGCAAGCTTCAATCCATCTGACTTATTGGAGTCCTGGAAGTATATTCAGCCAAGATAGAATGGACAAAAACAAGAAAAAAGACAGATTCAAACCTTTAAAAATAAGAAAAAAGACAGATTCAAACCTTTAAAAATAAGAAAAAAGACAGATTCAAACCTTTAAAAACAAGACAAAAGACAGATTCAATCATTTAAAAACAAGAAAAAGACAGATTCAAACCTTCAAAAATAAGAAAAAAGACAGATTCAAACCTTTAAAAATAAGAAAAAAGACAGATTCAAACCTTTAAAAATAAGAAAAAAGACATATTCAAACCTTTAAAAACAAGAAAAAAGACAGATTCAAACCTTTAAAAACAAGAAAAAAGACAGATTCAAACCTTTAAAAACAAGAAAAAAGACAGATTCAAACCTTTAAAAACAAGAAAAAAGACAGATTCAAATCTTTAAAAACAAGAAAAAAGACAGATTCAGACCTTTAAAAATAAGAAAAAAGACAGATTCAAACCTTTAAAAACAAGACAAAAGAGAGATTCAAACCTTTAAAACAAGAAAAAAGACAGATTCAAACCTTTAAAACAAGACAAAAGACAGATTCAAACCTTTAAAACAAGAAAAAAGACAGATTCAAATCTTTAAAAACGAGACAAAAGACAGATTCAAACCTTTAAAAACAAGACAAAAGACAGATTCAAACCTTTAAAAACAAGACAAAAGACAGAGTCAAACCTTTAAAAACAAGAAAAAGACAGATTCAAACCTTTAAAAACAAGAAAAAGACAGATTCGAACCTTTAAAAACAAGAAAAAGACAGATTCAAACCTTTAAAAACAAGTAAAAAGACAGATTCAAATCTTTAAAAACAAGACAAAAGACAGATTCAAACCTTTAAAAACAAGAAAAAAGACAGATTCAAACCTTTAAAAACAAGAAAAAAAGACAGATTCAAACCTTTAAAAACAAGAAAAAAGACAGATTCAAATATTTAAAAACAAGAAAAAGACAGATTCAAACCTTTAAAAACAAGAAAAAAGACAGATTCACACCTTTAAAAACAAGAAAAAAGACAGATTCAAACCTTTAAAAATAAGAAAAAAGACAGATTCAAACCTTTAAAAACAAGAAAAAAGACAGATTCAAACCTTTAAAAACAAGAAAAAAGAAAGATTCAAACCTTTAAAAACAAGACAAAAGACAGATTCAAACCTTTAAAAACAAGAAAAAGACAGATTCAAACCTTTAAAAACAAGAAAAAGACAGATTCAAACCTTTAAAAACAAGAAAAAAGAAAGATTCAAACCTTTAAAAATAAGAAAAAAGACAGATTCAAACCTTTAAAAACAAGAAAAAAGAAAGATTCAAACCTTTAAAAATAAGAAAAAAGAAAGATTCAAACCTTTAAAAACAAGAAAAAAGACAGATTCAAACCTTTAAAAACAAGAAAAAAGACAGATTCAAACCTTTAAAAACAAGAAAAAAGAAAGATTCAAACCTTTAAAAATAAGAAAAAAGACAGATTCAAACCTTTAAAAACAAGAAAAAAGACAGATTCAAACCTTTAAAAACAAGAAAAAAGACAGATTCAAATATTTAAAAACAAGAAAAAGATAGAGTCAAACCTTTAAAAACAAGAAAAAGACAGATTCAAACCTTTAAAAACAAGAAAAAAGACAGATTCACACCTTTAAAAACAAGAAAAAAGACAGATTCAAACCTTTAAAAACAAGAAAAAAGAAAGATTCAAACCTTTAAAAATAAGAAAAAAGAAAGATTCAAACCTTTAAAAACAAGAAAAAAGACAGATTCAAACCCTTAAAAGTAAGAAAAAAGACAGATTCAAACCTTTAAAAATAAGAAAAAAGACAGATTCAAACCTTTAAAAACAAGAAAAAGACAGATTCAAACCTTTAAAAATAAGAAAAAAGAAAGATTCAAACCTTTAAAAATAAGAAAAAAGAAAGATTCAAACCTTTAAAAACAAGAAAAAAGACAGATTCAAACCTTTAAAAGTAAGAAAAAAGACAGATTCAAACCTTTAAAAACAGTGAGAGAACATACCATGTGAGTGCGCCGCCATGTTGAGCAGCAACTTTCACGGGTAGAACACATGCAGAATACAGCCAGCTGTGTCTTTTAAAGGAGGGAAACAGTAAACTACATGAAATAATCTGCCTTCTCTGTCTCGTGTCTGGTCTTTAAAAGCTTTTAACGGGTCTTTGAAACAGTCACAAAGCGAGTCAGTGTTATAACACCACAACAACAGCTAGCTTTCAGCCCAGCAAAGGCTGCCTCTCTGAGGGATGAATGAGGTGAAGGAGACGCTTCCAACAACCATCGACTCCTTCCTCCGTCCTTTATGCAGTTCAGCTATTTTCACTGAGCATAACAAGCTGAGTTTTATGTTTATTTTGTTATAAAATGACCGTAAAAAGTCAGATATAAGAGTCAGCGCTCAGATAAACCACCTTCATTTGTGGTGTTCAAATATCAAATAAGCTGTCTAATTGACATGATTGTGTAGCAGTGCCGTCACAAATGTTTAAATTCTGATTTGTCTCTGCATGACTGAGGAGAAAACAGCCAAACTAAGACAGACGAGTGTCTGTGTTGCATGGCTGAAGCTGCTCTCTCACCCTGGGAACAGCAACATCAATAGAGCAGAGGGTATTATCCCAGCCCAGGCATAGGTTACCCAGGAATTAATGAACTTTCAGTCAGACTCCTTATCCCAGCGTATTGACAGGTTGAAGTCAGAAAGCCTCAGCAGTCCTCAGCACTCTGCTCCCAGCTACAAGAACAGAGAGAGTGTTTTCTCGAGTGAAAAAGAGACGCTTCTTATCTCTGAGACAGGTTGTAAGAAGGGCTGGCGAACAAGGCAGAGGGCACACACTCAAAGGTAAAAGCTGGAGAGCGCTCGGCGGCTTGACCGGGGTGTAAAACACTTGGCTTGGGTTAGATAAAACCGGTCTGGGATGAATCACCGTTGGATGGGAGCTGGTTCACGTGTGTGAGAGGATGGGGAAGCATAAAGGCCACGGCAGCCAGCGCCACGGCAGGAATATAAAGAACCGCAGTCTTAATGTTTCTCATTCTTTTGTTTAGGTTAGCATGAGGCAGGTTGGTTTTACTGTGGTTCTGTCTTTGTTTGGTCAGGTTTTAAAAAGAAAACACCTTGTTCTCCCTTGGATGAACAAACCTTTCGAATCTCTGGCCGACATTAGCCAGCGGAGGACAAGTTTTCTGATTTAATCACAGTACTTTCAGGTAAATTCAACATGTCAGCCTCCACCGTGGAAGTTCTCTTTTCACATGTCACCCTGTAGCCCCACAGCTGAATTTAACTTGTTAAAATGAGCATTTTAGCCCTCTTTAAGTTGACTTTATTAACCAATGAGATGGAGCTTTTGGGAAAGTCTTTCTTCTTTCTTTCCAGTGTCCAAACAACTCATTTTTCAACAAATCTTAGTAGAGAATTAATGACAAACACAATAACAGGTAAGATTAAAGAGAGTTAAACCAGCTTTTGTGATGAAAACCAATCCTGTGCCTTCGTTGTGAGGCGTGTTGAAGCAGGGAAACATCTGAAACCTGCAGGGCAGCAAGTTCTCCTTCAGGTCCTCCTTCAGGTCCTCCTTCAGGACAGCAGGTCCTCCTTCAGGTTCTCCTGCAGGTCCTCTTTCAGGTCCTCTTTCAGGTCCTCCTTCAGGTCCTCCTGCAGGTTCTCCTACAGGTCCTCCTTCAGGTCCTCCTTCAGGTCCACCTGCAGGTCCTCCTTCAGGTCCTCCTGCAGGTTCTCCTACAGGTCCTCCTTCAGGTCCTCCTTCAGGTCCACCTACAGGTCCTCCTTCAGGTTCTCCTTCAGGCCCTCCTTCAGGTCCACCTGCAGGTCCTCCTTCAGGTCCTCCTTCAGGTCCTCCTGCAGGTCCTCCTTCAGGTCCTCCTTCAGGTTCTCCTTCAGGTCCTCCTACAGGTCCTCCTTCAGGTCCTCCTGCAGGACAGTGGGTCCTCCTTCAGGTCCTCCTGCAGGTTCTCCTTCAGGTCCTCCTGCAGGTCCTCCTTCAGGTCCTCCTGCAGGTTCTCCTTCAGGTCCTCCTTCAGGTCCTCCTTCAGGTCCACCTGCAGGTCCTCCTTCAGGTCCACCTTCAGGTCCTCCTGCAGGACAGCGGGTCGTCCTTCAGGTCCTCCTTCAGGTCCTCCTTCAGGTCCTCCTTCAGGTCCTCCGTTGGATGGGAGCTGGTTCACGTGTGTGAGAGGATGGGGAAGCATAAAGGCCACGGCAGCCAGCGCCACGGCAGGAATATAAAGAACCGCAGTCTTAATGTTTCTCATTCTTTTGTTTAGGTTAGCATGAGGCAGGTTGGTTTTACTGTGGTTCTGTCTTTGTTTGGTCAGGTTTTAAAAAGAAAACACTTTGTTCTCCCTTGGATGAACAAACCTTTCGAATCTCTGGCCGACATTAGCCAGCGGAGGACAAGTTTTCTGATTTAATCACAGTACTTTCAGGTAAATTCAACATGTCAGCCTCCACCGTGGAAGTTCTCTTTTCACATGTCACCCTGTAGCCCCACAGCTGAATTTAACTTGTTAAAATGAGCATTTTAGCCCTCTTTAAGTTGACTTTATTAACCAATGAGATGGAGCTTTTGGGAAAGTCTTTCTTCTTTCTTTCCAGTGTCCAAACAACTCATTTTTCAACAAATCTTAGTAGAGAATTAATGACAAACACAATAACAGATAAGATTAAAGAGAGCTAAACCAGCTTTTGTGATGAAAACCAATCCTGTGCCTTCGTTGTGAGGCGTGTTGAAGCAGGGAAACATCTGAATCCTGCAGGACAGCAAGTTCTCCTGCAGGTCCTCCTTCAGGTCCTCCTTCAGGTCCTCCTTCAGGAGAGCAAGTTCTCCTTCAGGTCCTCCTTCAGGTCCTCCTGCAGGTCCTCCTTCAGGTCCTCCTTCAGGTCCTCCTGCAGGTCCTCCTTCAGGACAGCAAGTTCTCCTTCAGGTCCTCCTGCAGGTCCTCCTTCAGGTCCTCCTTCAGGTTCTCCTTCAGGACAGCAAGTCCTCCTTCAGGTCCTCCTGCAGGTCCTCCTTCAGGTCCTCCTTCAGGTCCTCCTGCAGGTCCTCCTGCAGGACAGCAGGTCCTCCTTCAGGTCCTCCTTCAGGTCCTCCTTCAGGTCCTCCTTCAGGAGAGCAAGTTCTCCTTCAGGTCCTCCTTCAGGTCCTCCTTCAGGTCCTCCTTCAGGTCCTCCTGCAGGTCCTCCTGCAGGACAGCAGGTCCTCCTTCAGGTCCTCCTGCAGGTTCTCCTTCAGGTCCTCCTTCAGGTTCTCCTTCAGGTCCTCCTTCAGGTCCACCTGCAGGTCCTCCTTCAGGTCCTCCTTCAGGTCCTCCTTCAGGTCCTCCTTCAGGTCCTCCTTCAGGTCCTCCTGCAGGACAGTGGGTCCTCCTTCAGGTCCTCCTGCAGGTCCTCCTTCAGGTCCTCCTTCAGGTCCTCCTTCAGGTCCTCCTTCAGGTCCTCCTGCAGGACAGTGGGTCCTCCTTCAGGTCCACCTGCAGGTCCTCCTTCAGGTCCTCCTTCAGGTCCTCCTGCAGGACAGCGGGTCCTCCTTCAGGTCCTCCTTCAGGACCTCCTCCAGGTCCTCCTTCAGGTCCTCCTTCAGGTCCTCCGTTGGATGGGAGCTGGTTCACGTGTGTGAGAGGATGGGGAAGCATAAAGGCCACGGCAGCCAGCGCCACGGCAGGAATATAAAGAACCGCAGTCTTAATGTTTCTCATTCTTTTGTTTAGGTTAGCATGAGGCAGGTTGGTTTTACTGTGGTTCTGTCTTTGTTTGGTCAGGTTTTAAAAAGAAAACACTTTGTTCTCCCTTGGATGAACAAACCTTTCGAATCTCTGGCCGACATTAGCCAGCGGAGGACAAGTTTTCTGATTTAATCACAGTACTTTCAGGTAAATTCAACATGTCAGCCTCCACCGTGGAAGTTCTCTTTTCACATGTCACCCTGTAGCCCCACAGCTGAATTTAACTTGTTAAAATGAGCATTTTAGCCCTCTTTAAGTTGACTTTATTAACCAATGAGATGGAGCTTTTGGGAAAGTCTTTCTTCTTTCTTTCCAGTGTCCAAACAACTCATTTTTCAACAAATCTTAGTAGAGAATTAATGACAAACACAATAACAGATAAGATTAAAGAGAGTTAAACCAGCTTTTGTGATGAAAACCAATCCTGTGCCTTCGTTGTGAGGCGTGTTGAAGCAGGGAAACATCTGAATCCTGCAGGACAGCAAGTTCTCCTGCAGGTCCTCCTTCAGGTCCTCCTTCAGGTCCTCCTGCAGGTCCTCCTTCAGGTCCTCCTTCAGGTCCTCCTGCAGGTCCTCCTTCAGGACAGCAAGTTCTCCTTCAGGTCCTCCTGCAGGTCCTCCTTCAGGTCCTCCTTCAGGTCCTCCTGCAAGTCCTCCTTCAGGTCCTCCTTCAGGTCCTCCTTCAGGACAGCAAGTTCTCCTTCAGGTCCTCCTTCAGGTCCTCCTTCAGGTCCTCCTTCAGGTCCTCCTGCAGGTCCTCCTTCAGGTCCTCCTGCAAGTCCTCCTTCAGGTCCTCCTTCAGGTCCTCCTTCAGGTCCTCCTGCAGGTCCTCCTGCAGGACAGCAGGTCCTCCTTCAGGTCCTCCTTCAGGTCCTCCTTCAGGTCCTCCTTCAGGTCCTCCTTCAGGTCCTCCTTCAGGTCCTCCTGCAGGACAGCAGGTCCTCCTTCAGGTCCTCCTGCAGGTTCTCCTTCAGGTCCTCCTTCAGGTTCTCCTTCAGGTCCTCCTTCAGGTCCACCTGCAGGTCCTCCTTCAGGTCCTCCTTCAGGTCCTCCTTCAGGTCCACCTGCAGGTCCTCCTTCAGGACCTCCTTCAGGTCCACCTGCAGGTCCTCCTTCAGGTCCTCCTTCAGGTCCTCCTTCAGGTCCTCCTGCAGGTCCTCCTGCAGGACAGCAGGTCCTCCTTCAGGTCCTCCTTCAGGTCCTCCTTCAGGTCCTCCTTCAGGAGAGCAAGTTCTCCTTCAGGTCCTCCTTCAGGTCCTCCTTCAGGTCCTCCTTCAGGTCCTCCTGCAGGTCCTCCTGCAGGACAGCAGGTCCTCCTTCAGGTCCTCCTGCAGGTTCTCCTTCAGGTCCTCCTTCAGGTTCTCCTTCAGGTCCTCCTTCAGGTCCACCTGCAGGTCCTCCTTCAGGTCCTCCTTCAGGTCCTCCTTCAGGTCCTCCTTCAGGTCCTCCTTCAGGTCCTCCTTCAGGAGAGCAAGTTCTCCTTCAGGTCCTCCTTCAGGTCCTCCTTCAGGTCCTCCTTCAGGTCCTCCTGCAGGTCCTCCTGCAGGACAGCAGGTCCTCCTTCAGGTCCTCCTGCAGGTTCTCCTTCAGGTCCTCCTTCAGGTCCTCCTTCAGGTCCTCCTGCAGGTCCTCCTGCAGGACAGCAGGTCCTCCTTCAGGTCCTCCTTCAGGTCCTCCTTCAGGTCCTCCTTCAGGAGAGCAAGTTCTCCTTCAGGTCCTCCTTCAGGTCCTCCTTCAGGTCCTCCTGCAGGTCCTCCTGCAGGACAGCAGGTCCTCCTTCAGGTCCTCCTGCAGGTTCTCCTTCAGGTCCTCCTTCAGGTTCTCCTTCAGGTCCTCCTTCAGGTCCACCTGCAGGTCCTCCTTCAGGTCCTCCTTCAGGTCCTCCTTCAGGTCCTCCTGCAGGTCCTCCTGCAGGACAGCAGGTCCTCCTTCAGGTCCTCCTGCAGGTTCTCCTTCAGGTCCTCCTTCAGGTTCTCCTTCAGGTCCTCCTTCAGGTCCACCTGCAGGTCCTCCTGCAGGACAGCAGGTCCTCCTTCAGGTCCTCCTTCAGGTCCTCCTTCAGGTCCTCCTTCAGGTCCTCCTGCAGGACAGCAGGTCCTCCTTCAGGTCCTCCTTCAGGTCCTCCTTCAGGTCCTCCTTCAGGTCCTCCTGCAGGACTCTGGACCTCCCTGATTTAGCCGAAGCGAAATAAAGACACGAGTTCAGCCCTGAGCTGCATTCAGAGGTGATCACAGCGACCCTTTCAGCCCACTGACATGCAGAGAGTCACAGGAGCAAAACGTTCGCAGCAATTATATTGATTTAAGTCTTTGCTGATTATTGAGAAATGACTAGTTTTGGAAATAACATTTTTGGTAAAAAAGGAGAAATCATGAGAGGAAGAAAGAGTCTTGTGTGGCTGAGCGAAGGCTTGGCATGTGTTATATGATCCTGCTGCTCAGATATTAAGAATTTTTGAATGAATAAATTAGCAGAAGGGAGACGACACCAAATCCTTCCCTTTGTGATTAAAGAAACTCCATCAGATTCCTCACTTTCTTATTAGCGAGGGGGTGTTTCAGGGAACAGGAAATGGCATTCTTTTGGGTGCCATGCTCACACAAACACACACACAACCCCCCCGCCTTGTCCATTTATTCAACAAATTTCTCCGGGGCGCCATTGCTATTCTGTCTGAGGCTGCAGAAAGATTAGTCCTCTGCTGTGATTTAAAAGAAGACCAAGTGGAAGAGAGAAAAGGGTAATCATACTTCCATTCTTGAATCATTTCTGAAAAGAGAATTCCCTCTAATTCTCCACATAATAATGGGTTTATAGCCTTTATTTGCAAGTGGATGGGTTGGCCTTAATTACAGTCATTGGAGACCCTACATTCTGCTTTTGTAATCTTCGACATATCAGCGCTTGATGAGATTACTGTTTAATAGGTGGTAATATTTCAGTTTTCAAAAATGTGATTATCCTTTGTTCTCCATTTTCAATACAACGCAGCGTCTTGTGATTTCCACAAACGCCGAAATTAACTTGTAATGCACTCACATTTTAATATCTACATTTAAGTAATTATGACAATGCCTGCGTCCTGCTTTTGGAGCTCAGCGCTGCAGTTTCTGTGAGAAAAATCCCAGCAAAGAGCCGCCAAAGAGCAGATGGTGGCGCTGGTCATGAAGCTGAGAGAAGAAACCATGACCAGGTCAGAGTTTTACCTCCATTCAGGTTCTTTCTGACTCTTTAAGGACAGAAAACCACATCAGATACAGAAGAGTGAAGAAGTAAATGTTTAGATACATGCAAAAATACATAGAAGGATAAAGGAGAGACTGAAAATGAGCGGAATATGTTATGTTTGACAGGTTTCTGGTGAATCTACTGGCCTTTTACACATTTTCATGTTAATGCCGCCCTGTCTTCCAGCTCTGATAAAGAGGTGATGCGACACAAACACCAGCTTCCTTCACTCATCTTACATTCTTATTTTATTCCCCGTGCCTTCCTTTGTTCTCTTGTTATGCAGCTTCTGCCTGTGATGAAGAATTATTCAAATCCCAGCGTCGGGTTTCTGCTTTATCCACCTTCCACCGATGTTACTCTCAGGCCCAGTGGGAGTTAGTATCACTGGTGAGCCTGTGCATTTGTGTGGAGAGGTGTGTGCTGAAAGCAGCATCTGTGCATCCTCTTGGTCCACCTTGAAGCTGTCCTCACTGTCTCATCCTCTGAGAACTAAAAGGAGGAGGGGGAAGCCTTCATCCTGAATCTTCTATCTGAGTAAGAAACAGGAAGGCGGCTGGTCCTCACAGCCCCACTGCTTCTGAGTGAATAAGGCTGAATAACCTCTGAATAACCTAAAGAAATACCTTTTCTTTGAACTTTCAATCCTGAAAATGTGGCTGCAGACCTGATCTCTTTGCATTACACTGGAGTGGCAGCCAGTAAGATGCCAGAGGATGTGTACCTTTATCATTACAGATGTCTTTTAAATGATCAAAAGCATAATGTGCAGCTTTTTACTCACCCTGAAAGAGAGGTGGGGCAGATTTGTGGGCCCTAACCCTAACCCAGACGGTCTGAATGAGTCCTGGCTGTGCCGGGTTTGGGTTAATCCCCCCCCGGTCTATGCACCGACCATGTCTGTTATCACCATAACTGGCAGCATCAGAGGGCAATTAATGTCATGGCTGATGGTGGTTGTTATGTTAAACTGAGAAATGTCAGATTCACTCCATTATTCATGAAGGCAGAAGGCCTGAATTACTGTCAGTTTGAGAAGTCACATGTCAGGTAGCAGCGAGAAAACACCGGACGTCCTGTACAGATCAGAGGGAGAGGTGAGGAATTTAGGAAGGAAGGAGGGAGAACAGTTCAGAATTTTAATTGTTGAAGAGGATTTTTTTTTAAATCATTCTTATTATTTCAGCAGAAGCAGCTGAAACCTGTTTGAAATCGTTCCCTTTAACTTACAACATGAAATAGATTGTCCATTTCTGCAGAATGAACCCCGTTTTTTCGTGTCCCTTGACAGAACATTGTTTGACATGCCTTCCCGGCTGGTTACAGATTGCTGTTAGTGGCTGACCCTCTGAGACGGATCTATCTATGCACTGCTCCTGACAGACAGCGGTGTTTCTGTCACAAACTGAAATGACTGAATTTGTCAGGATGTTCTCCTCGGACGTGTTTTCCTCATGTCAGAATGTGCTGCTCCTTCTCAGAGGCTCATTAACAGGCAGATGAGCTCTGAAAAATGCTCAAAGTAGTGGTAACTATTAGGAAAGTGAACTTGTGAAGCACACAAGCTTGAGTCAGGGTTCAGAAAATGCAGGATTGTCTTCATGCTTGTTGTCTAAATGCTTTCCACAGACTGAAAAACAGCTTTTTAACATGTCGTTGCTTACATGACCAACTGAGTTCTGCTGAAACAACGACTCGAAGCATTTTACATGCTTCCCGTTAAGAGAAGCAGGCTTTTTAGTGAGCCAGCCTCAGCGAAACGCTCCTGTAGAGACCAGCAGTTGCCTTTGTGCTCTCTAATGCAGAGCAGCCGCTGTTGTTCCTCCTCCTGCATTCGGCAGCTCCTTGAAAGCTGTCAGCTGGTTGCGGTTTGGATGGGACGGCTCCAGTTTGGCCACACTCGCCTCGCTCTGCGGTCAGCCTTTACGAGCTTTGGTTTAGCAGAACAGGGACACAGAAACAGAATGTATGAAGAAAGAAAACAAATGGATTTTAATTAATTGTCCACATAAAGGGCAAAACCCCCACTGTGGTTATTCTTTTTCCATTTCTCTTCCTGTCTCTGTTCAGTGCCACTTCAGGGAGGCTCTGAATGTTCAGAAGCCAGCCGGCCAGCCAAGGCCGAGCAGAAACATACAGCATGCCAATCCTTCAATCCACTCTGCTCAATAAGGCTTTTCTCCCGCTCTCTTTTTTCTCTTTTTCCCCACCTCTCTCGCCCATGCAGCAGTGACAGGGGCTCAAAGCTGCCACTCATTAAGATGAACTGTGCCAAGGTCTGGGCCGCTCGCTGCCAAAGCTTTAGTGGCTCGGTCTGATGAGGAAACCAGTGTGTTTGAGTGTGTGTGAGCTGGTTCACGAGGTTTCAGGGTGGAGGGAAGTCCTGGTCGCTTAAGCAGCTCTGCAGCCCATCCAGGAGGAGGAGGAGGAGGAGGGTTTATGGGCTCAAAGTGATGCAAAGGGTCAGATTTCCTTCAACTGTTACAACCACCTGCATTTTGACTGACAACTTTGACCCCAGGCTAAATAAACTAAACTGATTCACTGTCAAACACAGCTGAGATAGGCTTTCACACTGTAAGTGATGGAATATACCAGCCGTTAACTCAAAAATCAGCCCACTCCTCATGCTGCCATCCTCAGGTTTGGCATCTTAAAAAACCTTCGGCCCACATGTGTGAGTGTTTGATACTGAACCCCACGTTGTCTCTGATGTATGGATGGCCAGGAGAGAAGCAATATTAGAGCTTTATTACGGTGAGAAACCCCAGAGTAAACGCCCCATACGAGTCAGGGCAACACACCATCATTCATGGCTCAGGAATCAATCAACTCCAAATCAAAAGAGGACATAAAATGGCTGCTGTGACCCAACATCTGCAGGAATCAGCCTCGGGTCAAAGCTGACTCCTTATCCCGGTTTGCTTCCCTTTCTGAGATGTTTGGTCCCGCTGCGCTGGATGATCTGATGGCCTTAATAAAACCTGATGTTTACCTCAGTTAAAAAAGGCAGAAAATGTGTAATTCTGACCATTAATGTGCTGTAATAAGGACCGAACCATGTTCTGTGCCTCTCAAAGCTAAGCTAAGCATCAGTTCAGAGTCCCTTTGTGATCTTTAACTGACTGATGAGATGACGCTGCTGACTGAAATAAGTCTTTCTCACCTTTTTTTGTGAGACTTAAATGCAGAACTTGCAAATTGGGCTGAAAGAGATTTTCCGGCACATTTCAGTGGCTGTAAGCCGAAGCTACATTTAACTAAGGCACAGCGTTTGGTGCCTCATCTGAAGGGCCTCACAGGCCTTATTAGCCTTCCAGGAACCTGTTTTAACAATAAACATTTCTGAGGACACTTAAAACCATCTTTAAGCTCCTTCGTCCCTCTCTGCGCGCCAAAGGATGGGTTTGGGAGTGGGTTTGTGTTCATGCTGTAAGAAGTGTTCTCCTGACTTGTATACAGCCCAGATCACAGGTTTATGTGTGTGCGTAACATAGCTGCGTGTGGGTGGCGCCGTGTGGCGAGCTGTAAGTGTGTCAGTGGGGTGCATGGCAGATAAAACAGTCCAACTTCATCATTACACACCAGATTCTCTTTTCAGAAGCCTCCGCATGAATATTTAATTCTGTGATATCTGGGCCAATTAGGTGCTCATAGACGCCCACACCTTACACTCATCTGCCATATTTAGGACGCACACACACACAGACACCCTCACACCCATCCATATCTTCCTGCCCAACATGCCTCTCTGTTCTTTTATCCAAGTTGGAACCTTTTCATGGTCTCATGGCGAATAACAACCGCGATTACATCCAAATATACTGTTCATTGTGTTGGATGAAAGGGTTTCCGAGCTGCAGGTCAACAGCAGTGGAAGAGCTTAAGAGTTACAGGGAAGCAGCTGTAACATTTTTTAGTTTACACCGAGGGCGAGTTTTATTTCACACTTTGGTTCATTAGCTCAAAGCTCACCCAAAAAATACCTTTTTTTAAAAAAAATTTAAATTTAAAAACCAGGTGAGTGAGACCAGGTGAGTGAGACCAGGTGAATGAGACCAGGTGAGGGAGACCAGGTGTCTGAGACCAGGTGAGTGAGACCAGGTGTCTGAGACCAGGTGTCTGAGACCAGGTGAGTGAGACCAGGTGTCTGAGACCAGGTGAGGGAGACCAGGTGAGGGAGACCAGGTGAGGGAGACCAGGTGAGTGAGACCAGGTGTCTGAGACCAGGTGTCTGAGACCAGGTGTCTGAGACCAGGTGAGTGAGACCAGGTGTCTGAGACCAGGTGAGGGAGACCAGGTGAGGGAGACCAGGTGAGGGAGACCAGGTGAGTGAGACCAGGTGTCTGAGACCAGGTGAGTGAGACCAGGTGTCTGAGACCAGGTGAGTGAGACCAGGTGTCTGAGACCAGGTGAGTGAGACCAGGTGAGTGAGACCCTGAGGTGTCTGAGACCAGGTGAGTGAGACCAGGTGAGTGAGACCAGGTGAGTGAGACCCTGAGGTGAGTGAGACCCTGAGGTGTCTGAGACCAGGTGAGTGAGACCAGGTGAGTGAGACCAGGTGTCTGAGACCAGGTGAGTGAGACCAGGTGTCTGAGACCAGGTGAGTGAGACCAAGTGAGTGAGACCTTGAGGTGAGTGAGACCAGGTGAGTGAGACCAGGTGTCTGAGACCAGGTGAGTGAGACCAGGTGTCTGAGACCAGGTGAGGGAGACCAGGTGAGTGAGACCAGGTGAGGGAGTCCAGGTGAGTGAGACCAGGTGAGTGAGACCAGGTGTCTGAGACCAGGTGAGGGAGACCAGGTGAGTGAGACCCTGAGGTGTCTGAGACCAGGTGAGTGAGACCAGGTGTCTGAGACCAGGTGAGTGAGACCAGGTGAGTGAGATTATGGAAAGTAAATAAATGAATGTATAGATCCTGGCACCTAATTGTTCAGCATAAAACACACACCTGAACAGGTGCACAGTGACGTTGTGTTTGACATATTGTGCTGTTTTATAAGCACCAATGTTTTAAAGTAACTTTCAAAGCATTTTTTGCATTCAGTCTCTGTTTGTTCGACTCGACCATGATCATATGATCATGTTGCAGAGGTGCAGAGGTGCAGAGGTGCACAGGTGCAGAGGTGCAGAGGTGCACAGGTGCAGTCTCAGGACCAGGCCGTGACGCAGCTTCCTGCTGCAGTTATAACTCTTAAAACCAGGCATCAGCTTGTAACACAGGGAATGAGACTGTGCCGGTTAATTAGGTAAGAAAACTAAGTTTTAAGGCTTTTATTGGACTTTTTCTTCATGCTGGATCTTCTAATTATACTTTCATCATATGAAAAACTTATTTAAAGCATTTTGTACATGTTCTGAAAAGTGAAATATTATATTAATAAAGGTATTATCATGATTATTCATGGTTAAAAGGCAGCAGCAGAGAGGGAGGCAGTAACTGTCTGGGGAAAAGTAAGGAATCTTTTAATTAAAAGCAATAATTTTCTAAAAGCAAGTACAAGCAATGCTAATTTACTTGTTTCTTAAGCAGCAGCGCTGTGTCCTCCAAAAACGGCAAACAGCACTTACAGTGTGAATTAAATGCAGATCCGTGTGTGTTAATGAATTATTAGAGGCAAGAATTAGAGGCAATTAATGTGCTCTTTCATTCCTTGGAAGCATGTACATATTAATGTCTTGTTGCATATTGTTCTGTGCACATACTGTAGGACTCTGAAAGGAAAATGTGTTGCTCCTGTTGCAGTTTCAGTTGCAAACAGCATCTAAATGACAGGTTTTTATGTAAATTTCTTCTTAAATTTTCAACAGGAGTAATGTAGATTCTAACCTTTTTGCTGTATTTTTTTTTTAACCCGATGTCATGCTTTTCAAAAGGTTCATAGCTCAGATAACATCAGCTGTCTGTGAACCGGTCGCATGGTGCAGGATGATCGAGATGTAATCCAGCTTCGGTGATATGGTGTCAGGTCTGCTGCCTCCTATTAGAGCAGAACAGAACTGTAGCAGAGATATAAATAAACTGTTTACCTCCTGACACTTTTATCCATTCTTTTCCTTTTCCTCATGTGTATTTTCTCCACGTTAGACTCCTAGAGGTGCAGGTTCGTGTTGTGGGCATCTGCAGCATTGCATGCTTTGGTTTTGACCCGTGGACACAGATCCTGTGGGTGTCCAACAGTTGTGGAGAGTTTAAATATTGAATCAACACCAATGGCTCTTTGTTTTGTTCCTTGAATGGTTCCATTGCAGCCGTTCTGCATAGTCCTCCAATCGTGTTTCCTGTCATCCGCACGAATACCAGGACCTACGTTTTCCTTACAGATTATTGCATTTTCGTGATAACAGGAATGTTATTCACTTTATTTTTTAGGGGTTTTAATGTTGTGGCTGAGAAATAGAAATATGCTGCAAATATGCTGCAAAGCCAACAAATCATCCAGCTCCACATGCAGATTTCCCAGCAGGCCTTAAACACCTCTTCCAACCAAAATTACACCTTTATCCGCCCTTCCCCACCTGCATTCCACTCCACCACTTTTATGTGCTTGCTTCATATCTCCAAATCTCTTTTTATTGAGCTTTATCAAGGCTTTTATCACTTTTCATAGAAAAGGGAGGGGGAGTATTTCCCCTCCTTTTTGCAATGTTGCCCATTTACAGCAGAGAATTGGCGCAATTTCCGATCTCTCTAGTATTCTTTCCTGACAGTCACATTAGCATGTCATTACTGGGGCTTTCTCTGCCCTCCCAGTGGATCTGAAGCTCCGAGGACCATCCACTAGAGCGACAAAGGGCACCAGCTGCACCCACTTCTCCTCATCCATCTCTTTATCCCTCTGTCTCGGCTCGTCTTTCTTTCTTCTCCATTCCATGCTTGGCCTGACTTAGAGATATCCTGACATTCTCGGTAGGTTTTGACTTGGCCCGCAGCCGAGACTGTGGCGATGTGGCATCTGACAAAGAGATAGTTGTTTCTCATTTACATCCAAGCCTTTCGGTTCCTTGTTTTAAGTGGGAGTGATATGCCAACAATATATGTGATTAGGCTCATTCAGTTGTGACAACGAGAAATATTTGATGGCTGATGTTACAAATGGCTGAGCTTGGAGCTGCAGACCTCCCTGGCTCTGTAATCACTGGGTTTGTTTGCTAGAACAGGTTTAGGACCATTAAACTGACAACAATCTGAACATATAGACATGTTTGATGATGTCTGAGCGAGAATTTAATGATCAAATTAAAATTAAACTCCCTGAAGGCCCCAATGGCCGCATGAGCCCCCTTTTGGGGCTCCTGGAGCTCCCTGAAAGCCAATCAAAGATCAGCCACTTCCCCTTCTTTCTCCCTGCTGTACTTCTTTATTTTGCACACTTGTAAAACTGATTGTTTCTTTTAATTCTTTTAAACCATTTGAACTGCTTCAGAGACATTTGGGACTTGGCTAATCAAGTTAAAGTGTGAGTAAGTATTCTTTAAAACCCTTTAAAGCCACATTTAGTTGTTGGAATCTATTCCAAAAAGGTCCATAAACTGTTCTTAAGAATTCTGTGAAGTCTTTCTGAATGACTTCTGGTCAAAGACCCTCAATGAGTCCTGGATCTCAGTTCACAGGGACTCCTATCACATTAGGCGCTTTCCCACTGTAGGAACCTTTTGCAGTTCCTAGAACCTTTTCAGGAATAGGGACGTTTCGGACATACAGGAACTAGGGACCACGGCCCTCAGGAACTAGGGACCACGGCCCTCAGGAACTAGAGACCACGGCCCTCAGGAACTAAGGACCACGGCCCCCAGGAACTAGGGACCACGGCCCTCAGGAACTAGGGACCACGGCCCCCAGGAACCAGGGACCACGGCCCCCAGGAACTAGGGACCACGGCCCTCAGGAACTAGGGACCACGGCCCCCAGGAACTAGGGACCACGGCCCCCAGGAACTAGGGACCACGGCCCTCAGTTCCTGGAACCATTTCAGCTCCTTCAGGGTCTTTTCTGGGTTCCACAGGAACACATATGTAGGTGTTTGGTGGCTGTAGCTCCGCCCCTTCTCTGAAATGTTTAATAAGTTAAACTCAGACGTCGTCTCCTTTGTCTGCGGCGCTCTGCTCTCCTTCTTTCCTCCATGAAAGGAAGAAGTATCGCCGGCTGCTGGATTCTCCGTCTCCTGACTCTCGCTGTGAGCTCTTCCAGCCTCCATCTTGGACGCCTGATGTGATCGTGATACTTTTCTCGGGTTTTGTTTTGTTGTTGAGTGAGGAGCTACAGTACGGCTGCATCACATCAGTCCCTGTCGAGGTCCCCGACTCATGTGAATGCAAAATGAAACGGTTCCCCTGAGGAAGGGCAGTTCTTGTAATGAAATCCGATGTGGACAGTTCTTAGAACTGCGTTCTTAGAAGGTCTCTGTCTGAATGCGGCTATTAGTAACCTTTGCCTTAACCTTTAACCTTTGCCTTAACCTTTAACCTTTGCCTTAACCTCAGAGGAACTTAAAGTCATTTACACAGACTCCCTTAGGCCTTTGAAATAATGGGATCATACTCCTGGGACACGTTTCAAGACCATTTAAAGACCCTGAAAGAAGTCCTCAAAAACCCACTGAAAGACCACACAATGATCCTGTTAGCCCGATTCTTTCATTGGAAGCTGGAGAAATCGTTTATTAAATAAAGTATTTATTAGTGGTCACATAGTAAAGAGGTTGTACTCACACTTGTCAGAGTATAATTGGCCAGTTTTTATTGGCATGATCAGGCCAGCCGCTGTCCTTGTTGTGTTCTTTGGATGTGATAAACTGTTTTAGGCTCGGATCTAATGTACCAGACCTATCTGCTCCAATAGAGATGTTCTGTCTGACCCAGTTGTTTATGTCATTCTAAGGTCTTGGACCATTTTAAGGTCATCTGTTGTGCAGTATGAGCAGAGTGGAAAAGTACCAGCTAGGAACAGAGGTTATTTAGTAAAATACAGAATATGAATACATAATGTCTAAGATTATAACAATCCCAAATAGGTCTACAGGATGTATACAAATACATCTAAACTTCCAGTGGACCAGCCTGGCTCTGAGTCTCCTCAAAATATACCTGAACTGCATCAAGGACTCTAGGAACAGAGAAGCCAGTTCAAAAACGATTAAATCCCCTAAAAAAGGGAGCTGAGGCAAATGACAGCTTTACTTGCCAGGACAGTATGACAACCTGATCATCATTCAAACCATTCATCATTCCAACAGGACTAAGCCCCTTTGTTATAACTCCCCAGTCCACGTTGGACGGGCTTAAGGCTCAGGGGAGAAATCCCTCGCTTCTTAACCAGTTTGACCAGTCACATCTCCATGTGTGGATGTGTCACGTTAAAAGAACCTGGGACGGGGGACCTTATAATCGACTTTTTAATCCTTAATCCTTAATGTGTCCTATCCCATGACCTGCTTGACCTACCATGTTAGCGAAGGCTGATGAGATCAGTGTTAGACATTGTTTGAGAAATTCACTTTCTTCTGTGCAGCTCTGGGGCTTCTTTTGTTTGCCTCCGAGTCCTCGGCTTCTTTAGAAGCTTTAGCAGGTACCACATTACATTCACCTGTAATGTGACTTATGCTTCGTGTGTGTGCGGCGTGAGCAGTGAACTATAAGAGTCAGATAACGTATACCTCCTAGTTTTATATCATTTAATTTCTTGGAGACATTAAAAAACACAATTTCTACTTTTTTGCTTCTCAGTTGCTCAAGACCAGTTCAACCGAAAAGCCATTAAAGCCTGCCCCTCATTTGAATAATGGTCTTTTTTGTTATGTTGTGCTCAGGTCTTTATGGCAGAAGATGTCTTTATCTCAAGGTGACTGCTGTTTAAATAATGGCTTCACATTATCCAGTAATTTAAAAACAGAACACCTCTTACATTTAACTTTCAACTCCCATGTGAGGGACTTTTATTTGTATTTGGTCATTTTAATTTCATACGGTCCACTTTACTCTGCTGTTACAGCAAATGTCCAAGCATGACACATTCAGGTGTATTCCTAAAGATAAACGCGGACATTTTTTAAATGTTCATGTCCAGAAAGGCCGGGCCGACTCTCTGTGAGGAGGCAGATCGTGTCCAACTATAATTTCTGAGAACCTCCACAGTGCTGCTGGTGCACGATAGGATGGATAACGCTTTAACTGATGAAAGCTATGCCCCCATCTCAGGGCATTAACTTGTTTATCTCTCTGCTGGTGACGACAGGAAGCAGAAAAGTTTCAAGCTTGGTTGCTCATTGTGGGCCAGTGAGATAGAGGCAGAGACACGGCAAAACAAAAGGCAGCCAGAGAAATTTGCATGGTGCTCAATTATACATTAGCGAACATCACTTGGCAATCTGTTCATATCAATTTAATTGGATTTTAATACTGCCTGTGATCTTGTTTCCTAATTAACAGCAGCGGCTGGCAATAAAGCAGAAGCATGCACCCAGCAACACCTTTGATCCAGGCCATATGGACTTGCTTGGAGCTCATTGGTAGGGGGAGAGAAAAATATCAGTCACCTAAATATGGGCCTATGACAAGCCAGTGGAAAGGGGACTGTGTGTGTGATGCTGGTCGTCATCGGCGCCGTCCTCTGTGTGTTTGTATGTTTTTGAGTCCACTGCTTCCTGTGTGCATGTGTGCGTCCGTGCACACGTGCATCTATATGTCGGACATGCCCCCTTTGTGTGTGTTTATGTGTGTGTGCCTTCCAGGGGGTGGAAGGGATCAGCGCAACCCCCAGATGGCGGATATCGCTCCTGCCTCGCGCCTTCATTGATTAATTTCTTCCCTGATTGGTTGTGATTACTGATAAATAAAACATGATCTGGGGATCAGATGCAAATCAGCTCAGGGGGGGTTGTGGGGGGGGGGTGTTGATTGCTTTCTCAAATCTGTTTATTTCTTGCCCCGCTGCCCTCGACTTTGGATTTGAGGGCAGGACTTGTTTTTTTTTTAACTGAACACATGCTAACTCAGGACGGCCTCGGTGATCAGGTTCATCACATCTGATTCCACTCCAAGATTTATCATCCATTAGGTTCATCTAAAATTTAAAGTCTGCCGGGCTTTGAATAGTTGGTGATGTCCTTTACTCGATGGTTCAGTAAAATATGTTTAAATACAGTTTGAAGCGCTAAATTCAGTCTGGTCAGATACTTGGAGGCATAAACTTCTGCTCATCGACCATGTGAAGCATTGCAAGTTAAGGCAGATTTATGGTGTAAAAGTCCAGATAAAAACATGCATTTTTTTCTTCTTTTTTGCAGCAAAACAGATATTAGTAAATGAGCATGAGGCGTGTTCGTGATTTTTCCACCTGCTTCCAGTCTGTTAATTAAGTTAACCATGTCCTGATGCCAGCTCTCTAAATACCCAATTACTTTTTACCCAGTTACTAAAAAAATATGTCCAAAACGCCAACATTTTCCAAGTATTTCTGACTCAGGTACAACCGTACTTTGTTGCTTTATAAGCCAACATATTAGCACTTATTAGTGGACGAGCAGGGTTGTAGACGGCTGTAAAACATCTCCTGTTACCTCACAGTTGGGTAGGTTCAGAAACTGAATACCTGGTTCTGTGTTGAGTACAGCATGAAGCTCATAAACCATCACATTGGGACAGACCCACCAGCCTCGTTTGGCTGAGAATGAATGATGATACAATATGTTATTGTGTTATCCAGAGAAATAACATGGCTTTGCAGTTTCACGCCAGGATGTGTCATAGCTAAATTGGTTCACAGTGCAAAACGTAACAGTTTCACTGTAGTGTCAGAAATGGTAAATTCACGACATTTTCCACGCCATGCCAGAGTTTTTCTGAGCAAACTGTTACATGCTTATGTTTTACATACGTGTCACAAATGTCTTGTATCACAGGCTCAGTTTATTCAGCCATCAGTCGCAGCTGGTTATATAAAAAATACATCTTTAGATGTCAATAAGACTATTGTTAGTCAGTAAAACAGGTACATATTTAATATTTATGTCATTTATTTGTTTACGGTCTGAAAAAAGATGTCACTATCTTGTTTTTAAGTAACAGAGAAGCTTTTTTGAGAAAAAAAAGTCTTAAAAAGACTTAAAAAGAAACATTTTACATTGAGTCCACAAATAAAAATGTTCTTTTATATCAACTGACTCCTTGATGACATAAAAATTCTTCAACTTTTTGACACAGATAATGCTTCTCTGGTGGTGAATAAGAAACCTTGATATTCTATATACAAGCTTTTTTTTCTGCATCACTTATAGTGATGAATTCATAACTTTTCTTTGAAAACTAAATGTCTCAACACATTTCTTCTGGTGCTCAAAGCATAAATCTAAGCTGCTACTTGGCCACAGAAGAATGAAACACCAGCTGACTGCTGGTGGCAGCAAAAAACAAAAGAACTGTTTGATTTTTTTAGTTCATCCTGAGGAAATAATTGTGTGTTTCCATAGAGTTCATCTCAACTTTAAAACTTCAAAAAACATCAGCTTCATCACAACAGAATCGTGTCCTTTGCTGTGTAAAGATTTAGATTATCAACCAAAATCAGAAAAATCAGAAAGCTGTTGAAGTGCACCTGTGTGTTTTTGTACTTTGGACTGAAGAAAGCTACCAGCTTCCCTCTGCTTCTTGTCTTTAAGCTAAGCTAAGCAAGGCTAACCATGCTCAGACTCTTTAAGCTAAGCAAGGCTAACCATGCTCAGACTCTTTAAGCTAAGCAAGGCTAACCATGCTCAGACTCTTTAAGCTAAGCTAGGCAAGGCTAACCATGCTCAGACTCTTTAAACTAAGCTAGGCTAACCATGCTCAGACTCTTTAAGCTAAGCTAGGCTAACCACGCTCAGACTCTTTAAGCTAAGCAAGGCTAACCACACTTAGATCCTTTAAGCTAAGCTAGGCTAACCATGCTCAGACTCTTTAAACTAAGCTAGGCTAACCACGCTCAGACTCTTTAAGCTAAGCAAGGCTAACCACACTCAGACTCTTTAAGCTAAGCAAGGCTAACCACCCTCAGATCCTTTAAACTAAGCTAGGCTAACCACGCTCAGACTCTTTAAACTAAGCTAGGCTAACCACGCTCAGACTCTTTAAGCTAAGCTAGGCTAACCACACTCAGATTCCACACCTACAGATTTAAGGCTTATATAAATTTTCTAATAGAACTTTGATAAACAACGATTCTCATTGAAACGTTGTTCATTATTTGTAAAAATGTATTAATTTAGTACGGTATTCTGTTTTTTAAACCACAATGACAGCATTTTTAACCAATGGGTAAAAAATGATGGAGTTCTAAGGCTAATCCACTGTAGATTCAAAGAGGTGGTTGATGTTTTTTCCTATTTAAATATGACAGTGGACTGTTGCTCTTAAGATGAGATTCTGTTGAATGAGATGGTTGAGTTTAACCTGGTGGACCTGCCAATGCAGTATTTATTGTGCCTAAAACAATCACACCAGGCTGATGCTAAATCACTGTTTTTCTTTTGACTCTTTTTATCAGTTTTAATCACGCTCGTCTTGTGTTTTCAACCAGCTCTCTGTTAAATGGTTCAGTTTAAGAGCCTACAGGGGAACTTTTACAGTTTTTACAGGAAGTCACGGCAACACTGAGCAAATAAAAGCTGACAGACGTTCCCTTCAGGTACGGTGTCATCCTGCTCTGTGGAGATGCAGCAGCCTTAAAACTAAGAAGGTCCTATTTCTGAAGGAGTCCTCTGGAGACTCATTTGGAAATCTGGGTTTTCTATGTGGAGAATACTAAATCATAATTAGGCAGATTGGCTAAATCTGGGGAATAGAGAGGGGAAAGATCATTGATTTATCTAAGAAAGCTAACAATGCAGGTTTGTGCTTAAATCATGTTGGAATCAGGCGAGTGGTGAAGGTTAGACTGTTGGTGAGATCCAGGCAGGCAGAAAAACCTGCTGAAATATCACCAGAAGAAGATGAACAGAATTACTTTTCTCCTGATGTTAAATAAAGGTATATGACAGATTTCTCTATTACCAAATCCAGATTGTTGATGGCTGCAGTAATTTCTATTCTGTTTGACTCCTCTGAAATGCACACTTGATTTCCCTATGCAAAGTTTAAAGGTTCAACTTGACATTATTACCCCAGTTTAGAGAGGCCTCTTTATTCAAAGTAAATTAAATGGCAGTAGGAAGGGTCCTTGGGATTTATAAAAGGAAAAGAGTGTGTCTGAGAGAGGAGAAGGGAGAGATTTAAAAAACAAATAAAGCATTTTACAAGTGCAAAGAATTTTAAAGACAATCCATAAATCTACATCTAAATCTGAAATCACTCCCTGAGAATGTCAGGCGTTCAGAGCCCATCCAGGGCTTCTTATCCAGAGAAAACAGCGTATTTTACATGATGAACAGTATAATTTTACAACAGCCAGGAACGGCATACATGGACATGAAACTCTGCCACAACATGATTAGAACTGGATGCTATAAAGTCTATGAAAACATTAGATATTTTGTTATGAATTACTCTGCATTTATGTAATTACTGACTTATTATTATACATTATTTCAATAATACACTCACAAACCAGTTGTGTTTCCAACTGATCACAGATGGACGGAACGTGGAAATAACATGGCTGTTCATCACTTTGCTTCAGATGTTGGGAACTTTGTGCAAAATCAGATTTTCATCCTAAAGTCTCCCGACTTTCATCATGATTTGATTCATATACTTTTGGTGAAGGCACAGTTTGGTTCCCACATTCAGAGGATAAATTAAAACAACTTATGCATTTCTCTTGGTTTTATTTCTGTATCAGTTACCTGATGTTTTATCTGTTGGTTCTTTACTGTTCCCTCTTTCCTCTGTCTGTGGCTGAGCTTATTGCTATTATATTAGAGTATGGTCACCTTTAAGTATACAGTATCTACAGATATTATTTAGATATATATTTATATATGTGTATATATATTTAGGGCTGCAGGAGAAAGCCTCTTCTCTCTAAAAAGAACATGGCAGCACAGCTTAGGTTTGCAAAGCTGCATCTGAACAAAGCTCAAGACTTCTGGAACAATGTCCTTTGGACAGACCAGAGCAAAGTGGAGATGTTTGGTCCTAATGCACAGCAGCACGTTTGGAGGAAACCAAACACAGCATATCAGCACAAACACCTCATACCAGCTGTCAAGCACGGTGGTGGAGGGCTGATGATCTGGGCTGGTTCTGCAGCCACAGGACCTGGGCACCTTGCAGTCATTGAGTCCACCATGAACTCCTCTGGATACCAAAGTATTCTAGAGTCAGATGTGAGGCCATCTGTCCCACAGCTAAAGCTGGGCTGAAACTGGCTCATCAACAGGACAAAGATCCCAAACACAGCAGCAGATCTACAGCAGAATGTGGGAAAAAGAACAGAATCAAGGTGTTGCAATGGTCCAGTCAGAGTCCAGACCTCAGCCTGACTGAAATGCTGTGGTGGGACCTTAAGAGAGCTGTGCAGAAACCAATGCTGCAAACCTCAATGGTAAAAACCTGCTTTTTATTATGTCCAAACATGTAAAACCTTAGAACTGAAGGAGGGGACACTTCCTTTTTCATGTGATTCTACATGGATGCAGTTAATGATGAAAGAAAAATAAGAAAAACACCTTTCAGTCAACTAAATACTAAGATGTGAATTTCAAAGCCAGGATGGAAAATTGATGGAAACTTGATCCAACGTGAAAGGAAGTGACCTCATGTAGAATTTTGTCTAATTTATTTTATTAATATTGAAAGTTTAAAGCACTTTTTTCTCTGTTAGGATCAATTATTTCTAGCCTCCATAGAAATACACAACATCTGCATAGCAACAAAAGTCTTTTTTATTAATTTTAAAGCACATTATGGTGTGTTAATAGGATAAAACAAAAAGAAGCAGACGCACACAACAACATATGAGCCTTATGTTCCACCATGTTCTTTGCTCTTATCGCTGCCTTTTAAAGGGAAGGTCATTTCAATCTATTACTAAAAGAAGAAATATTGTTATCAGTGCACATTTTTAATTGAAAAGGAGTAATTGATGCCATAATTGCCCTTTTTTTCTGAAGAAAAAAAAGAGATTTAACAGATTTTAATACGGGAAAAACATGCCGGTGATTCTGCATTCGAGCAGAGAAAGAATCACAATTTCAAAAGAAAGGAAACGATGCCGGATAGACAAAGAGAATATAAAAAAGTTAAAAAAACAACAGTGTTGGAGAGGATTGTGTGTGTGTGCGTGTGTGTGTGAGTCTCATTGGATTAAAGGTCTATTGTACGGAGGTAAAAGCCCCGGGGGCTTTCATTTGGGGACGACTTAGGGTCTTTGCTTTGCAAATTAAATTATTCCCTTCCGCTGGAATGTGAGATTTTCATAAGCACACTGTTTTCTCTCTATCAACCACATGCAGCTCCATCTTACTGTTTGCCATGTATAAGCAATGTAATCATAGGTATAGCTATAGCTCTGCGCTTTGGAGCTCCTCCATACAAGCTCGTGTCTTCCAAGTGGAAATGGGAAATCTCGCTCCTCTTTATCGACATGCAGATAAGAATATACTGAGCGCCTAAGCCCGCGTGCAGTCTTTAAAGAGCCTCTCAAACAGTGATGACACGAAAACACTGGGAAGAATCCTTCAATAACGTGGATCAAATGCGGCGAAGATTGGTCACAACAGGGCTGCTGTCCTTCTGTACACAGACTGAAATTTCACAGCAGGGTCCCACGGAAACACAAGGTGGAGGGATGACAAGTCTTAAAATCATGAGCAAATAGTTTCCTCTCCAGTGGTGTGGTTACCAGGGTGACGAGTTCCACCGCAGCCGACGGTGATCGCACCAGGATCCTGTCAGACGGTTGGAAAATGTACATTAATTCAGATTCTGTAGGTTTTTCTGGTGATGCTCGGCCTCTCAAACTTCACCTGCACAGTTCTGGTGCCTGCTTTAAAGATGGCATCCAGTTAGGAACAGTGCCACTGTGGAGAGATTTGAATTCATTCCTTAACATGATGCCTTTTTTCCACTTAATTTCTAACCCTGAGCAATTAATATCATAAAACCAAACGAAGCAGGAACCAAAGTTTTCTGGTAAAGTAAACAGTGTTCATCCCATGGATGTGACTGTGTCTTCCAGCCCCCTCTTTCCTGCGTCTTATTCAGAAAGAACAACGTGTGCTTGGATGGGAAAACGGCTGTCAGATTCCTCTCCTGCTACAAACAAATGACCCGTTTGGTTGCTTTCATGATGCAGCTGTAATAAATCCAGGTCACTTCATCACAGCTTTCAGACATTATTAATAAAGATAATTAAATGGGGCTGAACTCTGATATATATATATATATAAAAGCAAGTATATATCCAAACAAGTAGAAAGCTTCAGCCATAACTTTCCATATGTTCAGTCAACAGCTCCAGTGATGGACAGGTGACCTGTCCAGGTGCACCCTGCCTCTCGACCAATGACGGCTGCGATAGGCTCCAGCCCCCTGAGACCCAAACTTGGATTAAGCAGGTATAGAAAATGGATGGATGGATGCTTCAAATCATCTTTACAAACCACTGACAAGCTGTCCAGGGCTCATCCTCCCTGGAAATTCAGCCCAAGAGGGGAAAAAAACTGTGTAGAGCCAGAAAAGTTCATCCCAGATCTTTTCTTTCTGCTGTCAGATAGATCAGACGAACCGATAGAACCGGGCAGAATTACGGATCCGACCCTTTGGAAAAGCTGTGAACATGTGCATATTTATACTATCTATCATTCATTTACTTTATTAGGATGATGTTAGAATTGTTCCAAATTCGTGAATGAACCTTTAAAGTTTCTAATTGTGGTCATTACAACATTAAGTGTTTATGTTCTTCTTCTACTGTGACTAAAAACATCTATGATCAGTAAAATGCACACATAGCCGCTTTTCTTTTGATCAGGAATGAGCACCACCTCTGCTGCAGATGTGCATCGCAGGATGTGCTCTGATATAAACTCTTAATCATAGTTTACATGCAGTCTGGGTCCTTTGACTTGGCTGAGGCGCTAGCAAGCTATGCTAAATTCTTTGTTATTGCTTTGCAGAATTGTTTTGATGTACAGCAGATGGAGGAAATATGGCCCAGCAAATGTTGTCTGTAAACAAGGCAGTAAATCAGCCAGTCAGCAGTGGCAGCAGAGCCTGAGACACAACAGGACTGAGTATGAGACCAAAGACATCCGGACCTGAGGCCCGGTGAGAGCTAACGGCTCTGTTGGGTTCGTATGGAGCACTGGCGCTGATAAGGACGGCCGGTTCTGCTGCTGCTGCTTGACTCTGCTGACAGATGAGTGGGAGACAGACAGCTGCAGATAGGAGGCTGCATCGGGAGCTGCTGGGCCTCGGTTAATGGGAGTAGTTGGGTCTGGAGGTGTGTGCACATTGTGTGTGTTTGCTGGCTTTTGGGAGTGAGTATTGGCCGCTTCTTTTTGACAGGGCCTGTCCTCTGACGAGGGATCCTTTTCTCATTAAGCCCCCCTCTTCGTAATCCTCCCTCTCGTTTGAAACGCAGTCCACACCTCTCCTCCATCCTGGAAGAAAAAAAGCTGTTTGTCAGAAGATGCTCTGGCTCTTCTTGCCTTTCCCCTCCCTCCCCATCTGCACCTTTCCCCCTCCTCCTCGCTCTTTCCTTTCTCTTTATCAATGAATATACCACTCTTGACACTAAAGACTTAACATCAAATGAGCTTGGAAATCCATTTTCACACTTTTGGCTGCCCATTCCAAAGCTTTGTGTTCTTTTTCTCGATTTCAGAAGAGGCGAGCGGAGTGTGGCTCACAGATGCAGAGTTGCCTTTGTTCGTCTGCCCTCTGGCCCTCAATGCCCAGGCTGCCGGTACCACCGGGAGACGGCTGGAAGAGATCAAACGGGCTGCAGCGAGGAGCGCCGGTACCTGGCCCCAAAAGATGCCCCCTGGCTCTCACAATTAAATCGGCCAGCTCGCAAAAAAATTCCTGGTTCCGTCAATCAAAATAATTTACCCAGGCACGGTTGCTTTCTTAAAGGCGCACCGCTGCTTTCCTGACGGGGCCTGTCCACTTAATTTCAAAGCTCTTTATTCAAATCAGGGCTGAAGAGGAAGTGCCGGCAAGCACCGCAACCAGTATTCTTATCCTCTAGCCTGCAGTTGTCTTCAAAAATAGTGTGAAGGAGGGGTTGGGGGACGAAGGGAAAGAGATAGGAGAGAGAAAAGAGGCGCCCGGTGAGGCGGCGTGTCATTTGAATAATACGCTGGACACTTTCAATCTCCCAGAACATAAGAGGGAAGGTTTTAATGCACAGGGTGCCAGGTAGCACACACAGTGCCCCTGGTTGCCTCAGTGGGAAGCAGTTAAAAAAATGTGAGCTGAAGTCAGATGGAGGTTAAACTCAAAAGTTGAGTTGACCAAAGAAGTGGGCTGAATTTGAAACACCAGCATCCCTCAGTGTGTTCTGGGACTGTGTGCTACTCGTCTCACAATGTAGCTGTAACAAAGATTCATGCATTCTTTGTGCCCCAGCCTGACTTTTAAAGATAATGCATGTTAATGAGAGGCTTCTTTAATCTCTTGTGGAAGAGGAAGAGGTGGGAAGGACCCCTCGTGATGCTTTTCTAACCCTAACCAAGTAGTTTTTAGAGCCTGGTTCTAACCAAACAACAAGAGAAAGTGGAAGTGCATCATTACTGAAACAAATGAGAAGTTTAAAAATGAAGGAAATGATCCTGAAAAGGAGGTTCTTTAACTCCCAGCCTCCTAATGGGAACTTTTTTGCCTTTTGAAGCTGGTAATCGCTCTTTTTTTGTGACAGTTTCCCAACATAACGCGAGATTTCACGTGCACCAGCATCCCTCAGTGTGTTCTACTCATCTCACAATGTAAATGTAACAAAGAAAAGTCGTTGTTTTCATGCATTCTTTGTGCCCCAGCCTGACTTTTAAAGATAATGCATGTTAATGAGAGGCTTCTTTAATCTCTTGTGGAAGAGGAAGAGGTGGGAAGGACCCCTCAAGATGCTTTTCTAACCCTAACCAAGTAGTTTTTAGAGCCTGGTTCTAACCAAACAACAAGAGAAAGTGGAAGTGCATCATCACTGCAACAAATGAGAAGTTTAAAAATGAAGGAAATGATCCTGAAAAGGAGGTTCTTTAACTCCCAGCCTCCTAATGGGAACTTTTTTGCCTTTTGAAGCCGGTAATCGCTCTTTTTTTGTGACAGTTTCCCAACATAACGCGAGATTTCATGTGCACCAGCAGAAAGAGAAAGATGAATCAGTGGAATCTGTTTCATGACAAACGTCCACAGGACTGTGCTATTATCAGAGCAGCTTCTGCAGATGGAAGGGAGCCTGAATTACACGTGTCCATGTACACTTAGTCCTGTCTCTGCTTTTCAGCTGTTTGTGGCCTCTAATCGAAGCACTGCTGATTTGTGAGTGATGACCGCTGAACACCTCAAGCAGGTATTGTACCCGGGAAATCAATTTTGGCCTCACTCCATTCATATTACCTGCAGCAGATGACAGCATCTTGCTGTTCTGGGGCTCTCCTGCAGTCTTCTTTGTTCCATGGAAGGACTCAGGCCATTGTTCTATTATATCGTGTCCTCATGGAATAAATCATACAACGACATCCACCTATACAGATGCTTTCTCTGAGAATCGTAGACACAGCAGGGTGTATCTTTAAGGCTTTTGTGTTGGCGTGACAGACAGCATGGTATTGTTACCTGATTTAGACAAAGGTGGGTTTTCATGTTTTCTGTGTAGTGTGTGTTTTCTTTTTTCCTAATTTCTCTGCCTGCAGGAGAACGCTGAAGCTCAATGAGTTTGCCAAGTTGAGATCGTGAGAAAGAAAGCAGAACTTTTGCATTATTCTGAGCTGCTCTCCAAGACAAAATTAGCCTGCCTCTCCATCTTCTTGCTTTGCATGTAAACACCTTGAACGGCGCTTTAGGCGTGCCTCAGAAAAGAGAAACGTCCACAGCAAATACCTCCTGAGAAAAATCTAAATAATGACAAAATCCTTTTTGACACGTTGAATGACATCAAAACACATGCGCTGCTGAGGAAATACTCTCAGCCTAAGGTAATGTAATCAGATTACTCTCAGTTGCTATCTCTCTGTCTCTCTTACTGTAAGGAGCTTCACTTCCATCTCTCTTTTCTCCAGAGGAAATTGCAGCCTGCACTTCTCCTCTCCCTGAGTAACTATCAAAAAAGAGAGATTCATCACTGACACAGAAAACAATGAAATCTGCAGCTCAGAGACTATTTTTTATCTAAATATACACTTAAATACATTTAACTGACCAAGAGGGGAGTATGCAGTGGTTTCCAATAAACCAAGATAAAGCACTGCAATGGTACTTTGATTTGAGCGTCTTGGAACTGAAAACAAAATGGACTCTTCTATAAATCATGATAATACTGTGACTGCAGGGGGAGAGGAAGGGGGCGGCCGTGTGAATGCAATAACAGATAAAAAGTAGGGCATAAAAAAGTGTACTCTATTGTCATGATATGGGCAAAAAAAGAGCTCTTAAAGCATGAGTGGTACATTGTGTACTTTGGTAGGAGATCGGTATGTCTTTGGGAGGATGCCAGCAGCTCGTCAAAAGCTGAATTATGAGTGTCACAGAGGTGGAAGCAATGAAACCAGGTTGGACCCCGAGCGGTACCCTGGGGCACCTCCTGGCACAAACATCCGAGCTGCTGGACAAGGTGGCGAGACAATAGGCCTGTCTGTGGTCAAATAAAAGCCATCAATGTCAGCCAGGTCTGCTGTTACAGCTGGGTGTAATCAAGTGTGTGGCCCATGATTACAGACACCGAGGCATTTCTGCAAGAGGTGGCCAGCTCCGAATTTTCCATCACCAGCTGTACAAGGATTAGCAGGAGACATAAATTGTACTTTGTATTGTCAGCTTTGCATAATTTTTGATGTGACGAAAAGAGGATAAAAAGTAGTCCTCTCCAAACTCATACTGATGTAACTGAACCTTCCCCCGAGGGACTGAAACTCCATTAATGATGGCATGCAGTATGAATGAAGGAAGGCTGTTGGCGTCAGCTTTAATCACGTCTTCGCTGGTGAAATGTTGAAATAAAACTACTGCAAACCTTAATTAGACATCCTGTGTGCAATTGGAAGTCAATTGATTGGGAAATCCTGAAACTTTTACAGCCAAAGCAAAGCTTTCAGCTGCCCTAACACAGACAGGTGATGCAGGAACATGTGGAAAATGCAGTAGCAACAGCATAAATGACACAGAGATGAATGGAGGATCCATATCTTCCAGCAGCATTTATGCACAGGGACCAGATCCAAAGTGCTTAGAGTTTGTACTTCCACACAAATTTGCTGAGATGCAAATGATTGTATTCAGAAAATGAAAGTTTTTCATGATAATATTTGCACTACATGTCAAAACTTTACAATATTTTGCCTAATTTTGAAATTCAGGAGTGATTTAGGAGCTAAAAAAGCTCTTTTTACTGGGCTGAGACATGATCTGGATGACTGAAATATGCAGGATTTTCCATCACTCGGCTGGAATCTGGCTGTCATCTAAATCAACAGCCTTGGAAGACATCTCACAGTTTCTAGTCATGGACACTGACAATATTCTGTAGATGTGGATGTAGTTTGTTGTGTAAAGTGCCTCAGATTTACATCCTCTACGATGAGGCATTACACGAGTAAACGTGTCTGTTCTGAGCAGCGGTCGCTTAGGTGTGTGTTCATTTGGGGGCTGGGTGATGTTCAGAGGTCATGGCTGGGGATGGCTTAGATTGCATTCTTCCAAAAGTAAGCCCACTGTGCCTCCATGCCTCAGAAAAGGGCAGGGTTGCTGAAGCGTGTTACTAATTAACTCGGAGCCAAAAGACTAACACAAAGAAATCAAGTCTCTTTATTTTATTCATTGCTCCGTATAAGGGCTCAATCAAACACATTTAGGACACCTTGCTGAGGCAGTCACACTCCAATCTATTGCAGCAGTGCAGATCAATAACACTAATAACATTTGGGGTTTAATCATGCATACACGTATGTTTTCGTCTTCCATCAGTCGGTGGGATGGAGTCGTAGCAGCTAATGTATTCACACTGAGACCAACTGCCGTTTGACACAAAGAGGGGGAGAAGCTGGACTTGGTTCAGTAACTGTAATAATTGGAAAATGATTTTGATAGCCTGAAACAATCTAATATATTACAGAATTTTATTAAAATAATATCAAATCAAATTAACTGCTATTCCATAATGAATTAGGTAACAAGTTAGGCAGATATTAATCGCTGTTTCCTCCCTTAGGCCTGAGCAGACTGGGAGAGAGGGGGCCATGAGTGGGGGGGTGTGATGGGAAAAAGGGATGGAAAGATAGTGGGGAGGGGGATATGGGGTTATTAACTTTGCTCTTGCGGCTTGTTGGAATTTAGTACTGAAGCCAGAGAGTAAACTTCTAAAAGGAGGTCTGGACTTTCTTACCTGTTCCTCTGTTCCATTAAAGCTTTTGTATTTGCCATCATTTCATGAGAGGTTCTTGCAGAAGATGGTGCACCCCAGCCAGACCCACAGCTCCAGCCCACCGACATCCTCCTCGATGAAGCCTGATTGGCTTGTTGCAACAAGCCCCCTTAAACGGACCTGTAATTAGGCTGGCATGCCATGACTTAATCCAAGACTGCTGTGGCTCCTCTTACTGGCATCTCAGTGGATGCCTATGGGGGCTTTTCAGGCCCTTCATCTGGGAGACGTAGTTTTTAATCAAGTCCAGGTCTGAGTCCTTTGAAATCATAGTCAGATGCCTGGCAAGCCGAACTGTGCCAGATATTTAATGCATCAAGCCCAAGCCTGCTCTCCCTTCAGCACAGTCAGTGTCCCATTAATTCCCTCATGCCAATCAATTACTGCTCCTACGGACTCTGGGCCAGCAGAAAAACCAGTTGCAGCACACTGTGCACAAGCCGTCAGCTCTGATATTATGGCTCGATGCCGTGTTTTCACAGGCAAATCACACGGATGCCTAAAAAAAAACACCTAAAGACTTTAAAGGGAGAGGAATGATGAACTCTTTGCCCCTCTTGCATTGCTGTGTCTGAGGGGATTAAAAGCAGAAGATAACTGAAAGGACAGCATTGCTGATGACGTTCTCAGCAGTGGCACAACGCTGACGAACCCTTATCCCAAGCTACTGTAGCACTAATAGAGGAGGCTTAACCTATTCTGGAAGATCCAAGGGTTTTGTCAATTTAGGATCACTTTACCAGGATTTTGGCGGTGTGGCAGCATGGATTATCATTTGCGGCCTGCAGCACGACGGGGGTATCTGCCCCCGAACCCACGATAATGGGGTCTGCTCTCGTAAAGAAGATAAGACTAGCTACTTATCGAAGACATTGCAGGTGTTCACAAAGTCAATTGCGGGTGAAAGGCGAACAACTAGTGGGGATTTCAGCGTTGTGTGAGACACTCGCAGTGAACCAGAGAGGCTTCAGATACAGGAGGGAGTGAGGGAGGAGGAAGCGTCCCACACTGAAAAGATTAGACACGTCACAGGAATCAGAATTCAGACATGTCATCAAACTTCCCGAGGAGAGGAAAGCCCAGCAAGTTTTCCTCTGACAGACAGGAGGAGGTGTGGAGTGGAAGCGTTTGTTTAACCTCGTGTGTCCGCGAAGAAGTCTCTCTTTTAGCCACCTGTCAAAAAAAGATCTGAGGAAGTGTGAAAGATGCATCACCTCCAAACGCAGCCTCCTCTCCCAGCCTCAGGAAAGATGCCAGAGAAACACAAAACAGCCCACTTTTTATTTTTAATTACTAATTATTTCAGAGAGGCTTTAATGGCTTTATTTGAGCTGTCACAGTCATCAGAGGGAGAGACACAGCAATGGAAATAGAGGAAGCGAGGGAGGCAGGATTAGGTTTCTCCTGGGTAAAGCAGGGAGGAGGGAGGACAGCTCGTTCCTGATCCAGGGGGTTTTCAGGCCAGGGGGGCGACAGCTGCACTGTCTTTAGCCTGGATTTGAATTTGAATTCTATCTAACGATGCAGCGCCGGCGAGGACTTGGCAGGGCAGTCTGCTAATCTCCCAGACACAAATGCCTGGGCTTTTCTTGTGTGCCCTCGCCGAGATTTGAGTAATTAAAGTTAAATTGAAGGGAATAAAAAATATCCTTCTTGTACCCAGGCTGTCTTGCTAATGCCAAGTGTGAATAGTCAGGTTTGTCCTCAGAACTATAATCCCCAATGCTATTTCTCTTCTCTGTCTCTCTCGCTCTCTCGAAAAAGCTGAGGTGCCGCCAAGTTTTCGCAAGCTCTAAAGACAGTGATAAGGCAAGGGCCGCAGCCTTTCATCTCACAGGCATCTTTAAGAGAAGGTGAAAGAAAAGAGGTGATGGGTGTGTGTTGGTCTGTGTGGAAAGTGGAAAAGTGGAAACGGCTGACACTTTGACGGCATCCATCATTTTTGGCTGGAGGAGTCTGGACTTGTCAGAGTTAAGCGAGTTTAAGAAGCCCGCGGGGCAGCTGGCTTCTCTGGGTGTGCAGTCGACTTTGCTTTCTCTGCTTTTCAGCTCCACAGAAATAATCACAGAGCTAACTGTGGACAATTCCGCTAATAAATATGAAATCAGCCAGAACGGCACCTCCCAAATGGGACTGAAGTAATTAAATGTGCCTCCTCATCTAGTGTTTGTGTTTGAGTGCATTGGATCTTTGGAAAACCTGGATGCACTTAATCTGCCTGATGCTGCAGGTGGAGAGAGGGAGAAGCTGCTGCAACAGACCAAGAGTTTCTTTCATTCTCTAACCTTTGCCATGATGCTCAAGCAGTTCAAATATAGACTGCAAGAAAGAAAAACACGTGTGTGATCCCAGGCCAGCATCTTCTTCCTCCTGGACTCTGCAGTCACTCACTGTGGCATCCTGAGGAATAAACTCATTAACTTATTCTGCAACACAACACACTTTAACATGCAGCTCGCTGCTCCCTCTTAATATTCCCTTTGGTATGTTTGGAATAGTTTTAACTGCCTTTAAAGGAACTATCTTCCATCTGTAATATCTCCTTATTTGATTGAAATTACTATAAAGCCAAATGTTACAAACTAGCTTGTTGGAGGTTTGGTAAATATTTGTGTTTTATTAGAGTTTATAGCAAATAATAGATGAATAAAAGGAAAGACAGAAGCAAGAAAGCCATAAAGAAAGACAGAAACACCCCTTTATTTACACGCCAGAAGCAGGTTTGCTGAGCAAACTTCCCGTCTGTCACCAGAAGGAGTAACGAGGTGCAGTGAAGGTGATACAAAGCTTTAATAAAATAAGTGGATCAGAGATTGTTTAAAAGATTTTAGAAGAATACAAGGTCTTTAACGATGTGATCGATCAGATCAGGTGTCTCTTCCTGAGCTCTTTGACCTCGATGGTTTAAGGAATGATGGTAGTAAAACCATCTTAGGGACACAGGAAAAGCACGGTGACACTCTGGTGTCTGCAGCTCTAAAACTACAGATGTCACTGGCTGCTCATCCTCCAGTCCTCAGATTTATGAGTCACGACTGCATGAAAATAATGGAGCGTCGCCATAAAAGTGGCTGCAAGGAATTGTGGGACACAGCGATCTCCTTGTTCTCATAAAGGATGGTTCTTGTTTCCTAAAGCAGGTAATTAGGGAAGGATTGGAGCTCCTCTCCTTAGAATTAGAGAATTCAAACAGCTGTTATCTTGGCTGCCCCTCGGACGCTTCCTGGAAGGTTTGTCAGGGCATCCCAGGCCTCGTTTGCACCAGATACCGGCCTGTTGCACATCTCAGATCCTCCCGAAAAACATCTTTTTTTGGACTGAAACTGCACCAAACAGCGAAGGGAGGCAGGTGACACAAGCCAGATGAGCCATAACAGATGATGGTTGAGTAAAGACAGGAAGTGAGATAATATATATGTATATTTTATGTATATTTTCTTGTTTTAGCTGCAGTTGTTTCTTTCAGCTTAGTGTTTTAAATGTAGATAATAGGTGAAATGTGCCTTTAACTGTAGAAATCACAGCCACAAGCCGAGTGTAGAAGTTCGAGGAACACGTGCAGGTGCCATATCTTTACTTTAGATGCACATCCTTCAGTCTCTCTCTGACATTCAGTGTGAACCTCGCTCATCCTGAGCTCATCCTCCACCACTAGGTTTGTTGATGGATCAGTCATTACAGCAGGGACCAGCCACGCAAACTCAGTCAATAGAAGAGGAATTAAGTTCTCCCGCGGCCATCTGTGTAATGATGGGGGGGGGGTGCTGCTATATTAACCTGGGACCACGCGGACCGCTGCAGTATGTGTGCACACATAGTGTTTGCAGATCAGTGTTTGCGTCTGCGTGGCGGTCAGATGACAATGTTTCTCTGGCTCCTCGGTTCCACTGCTGACTCACTGGCTGAGCTGCCTGAAGCCAGTTTCTCTGGAACCTTCCTTACTTCTGCTTTCTCCTCCTCCTTTTTCCTGGTGATTCCAGAAAGTGGAACAAAACTCAAGAGTGTAAACCAACTCTTCCCTCTGCCATCCTCCCCATCTCCCCTTTTTACACTTTCTAAAGACTCTTCGTCTGTTTTACCACTTTCTAATCGCTCAGATTCATGTATTTTCTCTGTTTCTCTTTCATATTACTGATATAACTGATATAATAACTGATCGGGGGAAAATAACATCATCATAATAACATTCTGAGACCAAGCTGGCATCAAGTTCTTTATGAAAATGATCCTAAATAACAAGCTGGCAGGTTTACTGGGAGCTGTACTCTTTTTTTAAATGTGGGAATAAGGGAGCACGTTTCACCGTGATACTGTTTTTATTCTTGTTCAAAGAAAGAATAAAAAGAGAGTTTCAGTTTATTCTTACATTCATTGTACAGAATATTTGTTTAAGCACTTTAAGTCCTTCCTTTATGAAGAACGAATCCGTTATTAATGCAAAACTCAATAATTAAAACAATATACCAATAAATGCAACAAATCTTCAGTTATATCCCTTTAACTTAAAGTGTATAATTGACTTTAATTACTTAACTAATCATTTTCTTCCTGTGTTCCTGCGTTTGTTTGTACTTCTGCATCAGTTTTCAGGGTCTCGTTCATAAAATTATGCATTACTGGTTCCTTAAAATCTGAATATTTCAATTAAAAATCACACATTATTAAACAACAGAAAGGTTGTCTTATGTTCAGATAAAATGAAACAGATAGAGTGCAAAGTGTTGCACAAACAGGAAGAAAAGCTTTAATTTGGTGCTTATTTATTCCTTATCAGAGAGTTTTCAACCACCAACATGAAGCTGCAGGCTGAAATATTGAAGGCTGCAACAAAGGAGGATACTACATTAAAACTACTATCGATGAGCAGCAGTCTGACTGTGGACGGAGGAGGAAACAAAAGCAGGCTTCTTTAGAAAAGCAGTTCATCAGGAAAATAACAGCTTGCCTCCAGTAAAACGAGGTGTCGCTGCTTTTATGCTGTGGGGAGAAATTAGAAGAGATTTTTAAGTGAAATGTGTTACTCTGCGTCAGAAAACTAAGAGGAAACAGGAAGTCCTGACTTAAATCTGACCACCTTTAACTGAAATGTTCCACTCCAGAAAGAACATCTGCAACAGTCGTGAGCGTGTGCACGTGAGCGTGCACGCTCACAGGCCCTTACTCTTGTTTTCTGTTCAATAAAGCTCTGCGTGGTGGGAGGGGCGGACGCTGACAGACACTTGGAGGGAAAACAGGAAAGAAGAAAAAGGAGGAGGGGAAGAAGAAAGAGACAAGCAGAGAGAAGGGAGATGAAGGCAGAGATTTTTCTTCCAAGTTTGACTGCAGGCAATACAGCAAGCCGTAATTAATTACCACAGACAGGTATGTATTAAAAACAATATTCCATCTCGCTGAGGCCTCGGAGGTCTTTGTGCCAATAAAAGCAGGTATTCATCAGCTGAAGCCCTGTCCAAGTAAAGCTTCATGAAGGAAGACGCTGCCTTGTGTGGTTAATTTATATCAAAATCCCTGCATAAACTGCGAGGTTGTAAAATGTCCCAATTAGCCATCTGCGATTGTCAGAAGGAGGTTTGATGTATGGGCCTATCAATACAGCACAACTGCAGGCTTGGCTGTAATATCAAACTGTAATCCAGGGTGCACATGGTGGATAAGCACCCACTGACTCTGTGTGTGTGGTTTTACAGACCGTTGGGGAGAGCTTTTCACTCCAGACAGCCGCTGAATCAGAGGAAACAAAGAGTGTTTACCTGCTGTAAAGTTCGACATCGCTGCTCGGAGAGTTTATTGTAAGGTGGTCAAACGGTTTACAGCGAGCATGCAGAACGCAGTAAATCCATACCTGGACACAAGTCCTGCCCACATGAGCCTGGGGGCTGCATTGGATTACATATCAGAGCATGCATTTGTTTAGAAAACCTTATAGTTCTGTCGTGGTTTACTCCAGCAGCAGCTGATGTTGCCCTGAACCTGAAGCAGCTGATGTTGCCCTGAACCTGAAGCAGCTGATGTTGCCCTGAACCTGAAGCAGCTGATGTTGCCCTGAACCTGAAGCAGCTGATGTTGCCCTGAACCTGAAGCAGCTGATGTTGCCCTGAACCTGAAGCAGCTGATGTTGCCCTGAACCTGAAGCAGCTGATGTTGCCCTGAACCTGAAGCAGCTGATGTTGCCCTGAACCTGAAGCAGCTGCAGACAGCTGCTAACTTCACCTCCTTCCAGCTCCCAACCAGCACCGACAGTCACTGGGCCTCACACCCCACAAACACGACCTCCACGTGCTTCACAAAGTCAAGTCAGGACGTTTCTGGGAGGCTACTTCAACCTCGAATCTTGCAGAAGAACTTTTCTGATGCCAAGGTTCCTTTATAAAGCACATATGTCAAAGTCCGGTCCTGGAGGGCCGCTGTCCTGAAGGTTTTAGATGTTTCCCTGCTTCAACAAACCTGATTCAGATTAAATGGATCCCTTCGAAAGATTGTTAAGTTCTGCACAAGTCTGCTGATGATGCATTGATCTGAATCAGGTGTGTTGAAGCAGGGAAACGTCTAAAACCTGCAGGACAGCGGCCCTCCAGGACCGGAGTTTGACATCCCTGCTTTAAAGGAATTATTTGTTGATTTTGAAGCTGCTTTTGAGTATTTTCTAAAACAGCCAAAGTGCTCCTAAAGGATGTCGGTGAAGACAGAAGGTGGGTCAACCTCGGCAGAGTAGGGGCTGGGTTTTAATGCAACCAATGAAATCACAGCGATACTTTTCCACGGTGCTTCATCATTTAAACACGAGCGAATAAACTCTGAAGTGATAAATGGGATTTTAACTGTGTCGTATTTTATTGCATTTTGAGTCTAAACAAATTAAAACAGACTATAACTTAAACTGTGTTGGATAATAAAAGAGCTTAACTTTATAAAGACTCCTGCTGCTCCTTCCTGCATGGCAGTTATTTCCTTTTCACACTCTGAGGCTGGAGGTCGGCTTTGCGGTGCGTTGATGATGAAAGACGAGGGATGACCTCCCCTTGCAGCCCGTCCTTGGTGTTGGTTTGGTGTCTAAGAGCCTGTAGTTCTTATGGGGCACCTGTCTCGCTCGTGCACGCCCTCTGATGATGACATTTACATCACATGGACCCCGTCAGACCCCTAAAAGATGCAACCCTGCAGGTGTTCTACAGAAAGCTGCAGGAGGGCCTTCAGTCCTCCTTCTGCTGGTTTTCTACAGCATTTTATGCTGCAGCTGCCTTCTTTATGCTTTCGTTTCAGTGACAGAAAGTTAATGAGAATAACACAGTGATAGTTAACTGTACAGTTTTATTGAGTGCCGTGTCCCTTCTTAGCTTTTGATAATTATAAATCATTTGACAATTACCTTCGTTAATCATTTATAAGACTTGTCGACTATCTGGGGAACTTCGCATTTTGACATTTCAGCATTGGCTTTATGTCTCTAAAGGTCGCCCTTTAGACACAACCAGTGGATGCTGAAGGGTTTTACCCTGGGGGGTGGGGGGCAGAGTAAATATTTGCACAATATCCAGTGAGTCTAAACAGCGTGTGTGTCTGAGAATGTGTGTTTGATGGCAGCTGTGATGCGAGAGCTCAGTAGGCAGGAGGTGTTTTCAGCTTATTTTGGCTGGAGAGATGCTATTGATGTTGGAGATAAGTGGATGGAGGTTAAGCCACATACACACCTGGTGTTAAACTGTGATCTGTACCTGGATATCACGTTCTGATAAATGGGAACACATGTGGGATGTAAGTGTTCACAGCAGTCACAGAGGGTCAGTGAGAAAGCAAATGTCCCAGCAGCTCCATATTGATTTCTAGTCAGTTATATGCAGTAACTATGCAGCCTCGTGCTGCGTTTAAACCGCAGGAACTTTCCCAAGACACATTTAGAGCTTTCTGGATGCCCACCACAGAAACCAGGTCACAAAGGACTTGGAGTTTCCCATATTTAAGCGGTTGTTGTGCAGTCTAAAGCTCAAGAACACCCCGGTCTCAGCACAGCCCTGTGGGAAGGTACCACGTTGCTGATTTGTGTTTCTTCAGCTGTAAAGTTCTTCAGTTCTTTGTGTTTTGCTGCACACGGCTGCTCCTCACACCGACGTGCAGCAAGTCAGCCGACTCGTTTCCCTAATCCAGCTGGTATTTAAGATCACAGTGCGGAAATTTCCAGGCTGGAGGAATCTTTTTCGGTCCCTCAGAAGATAGCTTAAATAACTTTTGCTCAAAATGCAGATTACACTGGAACATGTATTATCTTCCACAAGCAGCTAAAGTCTGTCCGTTCACCTGACATTAAGCTGATCATCAAGCCAGCATGTGCTTGTCACTCGGGACTTAAAGCTGAGAGCCAAAAACCTCTTTGAATTTTTTATAGTGGGGCTGCAGGCGCTGGAATATTGCCCCAAAACCCGCCCACAGTATACTGCATCACTGTGAAGGTCATCCAACCTGCTGGGGAATGCAGTGAAATTGGAGCATAAAATAAAGATATTCAGTCCTCATCGTGAACAGACCACACTCTGGAAGAAGATGGATTTAGGGTATCACTAAATTTAGGGTGATACATCACTAAATTTAGGGTGAAACATCACAAAATGTAGGGTGAAACATCACAAAATGTAGGGTGAAACATCACTAAATTTAGGGTGAAACATCACTAAATTTAGGGTGAAACTTCGTTGAATTTAGGGTGAAACATCACTAAATTTAGGGTGAAACATCACAAAATGTAGGGTGAAACATCACTAAATTTAGGGTGAAACATCACTAAATTTAGGGTGAAACTTCGTTGAATTTAGGGTGAAACATCACTAAATTTAGGGTGAAACATCACTAAATTTAGGGTGAAACATCACTAAATTTAGGGTGAAACTTCGTTGAATTTAGGGTGAAACATCACTAAATTTAGGGTGAAGCATCACTAAATTTAGGGTGAAACATCACTAAATTTAGGGTGAAACATCACTAAATTTAGGGTGAAACTTCGTTGAATTTAGGGTGAAACATCACTAAATTTAGGGTGAAGCATCACTAAATTTAGGGTGAAACATCACTAAATTTAGGGTGAAACATCACAAAATGTAGGGTGAAACATCACTAAATTTAGGGTGAATCATCACTAAATTTAGGGTGAAACATCACTAAATGTAGGGTGAAACATCGCTAAATTTAGGGTTAAACATCACTGAATGTAAGGTGAAACATCACTAAAGTTAGGGTGAAACATCACTAAATTTAGGGTGAAACATCACTAAACTTAGAGTGAAACATCACTAAACTTAGAGTGAAACATCACTAAATTTAGGGTGAAACATCACTAAATTTAGGGTGAAACATCACTAAACTTAGAGTGAAACATCACTAAACTTAGAGTGAAACATCACTAAATTTAGGGTGAAGCATCACTAAATTTAGGGTGAAACATCACTAAATTTAGGGTGAAACATCACTGAATTTAGGGTGAAACTTCGTTGAATTTAGGGTGAAACATCACTAAATTTAGGGTGAAGCATCACTAAATTTAGGGTGAAACATCACTAAATTTAGGGTGAAACATCACTAAATGTAGGGTGAAACATCACTAAATTTAGGGTGAATCATCACTAAATTTAGGGTGAAACATCACTAAATGTAGGGTGAAACATCGCTAAATTTAGGGTTAAACATCACTGAATGTAAGGTGAAACATCACTAAAGTTAGGGTGAAACATCACTAAATTTAGGGTGAAACATCACTAAACTTAGAGTGAAACATCACTAAACTTAGAGTGAAACATCACTAAATTTAGGGTGAAACATCACTAAATTTAGGGTGAAACATCACTAAACTTAGAGTGAAACATCACTAAACTTAGAGTGAAACATCACTAAATTTAGGGTGAAACATCACTAAATTTAGGGTGAAACATCACTAAACTTAGAGTGAAACATCACTAAATGTAGGGTGAATTTAGGGCGTTTTATTTCTATATTTTCATATGATTGAACTTTCCTCCTCTGGACACCACTTGAGGAACTGTGAAGGTTGCAGAGCTTCTCTCGACTCTTCAGTTTCTATCAACAGACCTGCACAGTCATGAGCTGTATATATCGTATATATATATCGTATATATTATATATATCATGAGCTGGAAATCCAGACTCGCCTTCTGAAGTCAGTGCTTTTCTTTACCTTTCCTGTGGATCTGTTTCCATCCACATACTGAGCAGTCCTCGTATCTCCGGATGCACTCTATGCTTGGCTGAAAGTGCTTTACAAACCGTGTTGAAGCTCACAGAAATAACTCTGTTTTAATTCTCCTTAACTCAAGCCCAGGTTAACCCACCCCATATGCATCCTCATACCAGGGTAGGCCTGTCTCTTCCAAGGCTGCTTTCCAGGCCAAAAGCCCTCCAGGTAAGAATGGAGATGCTACTGGCCGAGTCGTGCATTTCTGTCCCTTAGTTTCAGTTCTACGACAAAACAAATGTTGCAGTAGTTAGATTTTCATATGCAGTCCCTCCAGAACATTTATGGAACATTTCAGGGCAGCAGTGCATGTGTGGAAGCTGCATTTCAGTGTTTCCTTCTGATCTGATGTGCTAGCATGGAACGCAGCTAAATAATCCAAACTTTTTGTCCTGATTGTATTAAAATGAATGCAAAATGAAATCTGATAACGTTGCTCTGCAGGGTATATTTTAGAGTGTTGTGGAACAATACACTCCCACATTTAGCATATAAAAGTAGTTGCATTTGCAGATATATGCATCGACATAATGAAAACAGCCTGCTTACCTTCAGCAATGCTGATTGAAAAGATCCAGGCCTGGATCCAGATCAACGAGAATGAAGCACGTCCACATCTGGATCCATCTTGGGTTAAAGATCTTTCAGAATCTTTGGAGAATCCAAATATTCTCAGTAGCACACAGATGGGTCCACCTGACTGTAGAAGATCCAAAAAAGCCTAAAGTAAAACCTAAAATCTCCAAATGGGTCCTTAAAAGAAGAAACCAGCAGACATTTAGTCTTATTTAGCCTTAAAGCGTGGGCCACATTGACTTTAACTGATCGCGTGTCAAAGGGAGTTTGGGTAATGTGGGTCACAGCCTGATGGGATGCAAAGTGTTGGGGTGTCCATGCCAACAGTTTATTGATGATCCCACAACAGGTTAAATCTTAATGAGATCTTTTTATGTGTTTTCAGTCTCTAACAGGATTAGGAGTCACGCTGTGAGACGATCACTTGCCACTCAACATGCAATAAATGTCTTGTTTGTAAGTCATTATTGAAAAAAAATATTAATCTCACCCCAGACTTGCATTATTTGGAGCAGAATAATTGAAAATATTCATATGTACTAGTGTAATTTTCATCTGCATAATCGTCTGTGTTGATTACTGTGATCCCAGCCACATGCAAGGATAAGGCTACTTTTAACTGTAAAGGGATTTATCATGTTGGATTAGTGTTAAGGCAAGGATCTTCGGCAAATTACAAAATGTCTCCTAATATTTCTTCATTTGGGGTAAATTGAACTACAGGGATCTTTTCTCGCTAATGCGAGGAGAAGTTTGGGCTTTTAGTCGGTCAAGTCAACAACAAACAAGCGTGTGTGACAACACTCGATTTAATCCCTGATTTTAATTTGCTAATCGTTTTTTCAGGAGAAGGAAGAGGATGCATAACGTATCTATTTAGGGTATATTAATAGTAATCTACATTTGGCTGGAAAAGCCGCTTCGTTTTTCCGTGTTTCCATAGTTGGGAACATGCTGCATTTATCCGGCTTTCTTTTATCTTCCCTGGAGTAAAACCTCACAGTAACAACTATCAAAGGTTATATATTTCCTTTAAATTAAGTAAACTTCGTCCACCTGGGTCCATAAATCCAGAGCAGAGGGCCTTTTCTTCCCCTCTGGTCAGTGGATTTACCACGGGAGTAATAACTGTCAGGCCAAATGCCTGGTAAAGTGGCGGACAGGAGCGAGTGGAGGGGGAGTATTTATCACGGTATTGACTTTGTGACTGCTGTGTCGTGAACTCTTTTGTCATAAACTGGAGCAGTGCTGCGGATCGATCCGAGGAAAACTGCTGTCAGCTCGACTCCCAGCGAGCATTGCTTTTCCTACAGCCACTTAGAGGGCTGATAAATGCCCCCACACCTCCTGCCCCCCGCCTGCTGCTGCATGGCTAACGCACGGTGCCAGAGACTGGCCTCGTGCATCTGCACACACACACTTAGAGGGTAAAAACAGCAGAGTGCCAGAGACTGGCCTCGTGCATCTGCACACACACACACACTTAGAGGGTAAAAACAGCAGAAAGCCAGAGACTGGCCTCGTGCATCTGCACACACACACTTAGAGGGTAAAAACAGCAGAGTGCCAGAGACTGGCCTCGTGCATCTGCACACACACACTTAGAGGGTAAAAACAGCAGAGTGCCAGAGACTGGCCTCGTGCATCTGCACACACACACTTAGAGGGTAAAAACAGCAGAAAGCCAGAGACTGGCCTCGTGCATCTGCACACACACACTTAGAGGGTAAAAACAGCAGAAAGCCAGAGACTGGCCTCGTGCATCTGCACACACACACTTAGGGGGTAAAAACAGCAGAGTGCCAGAGACTGGCCTCGTGCATCTGCACACACACACTTAGAGGGTAAAAACAGCAGAGTGCCAGAGACTGGCCTCGTGCATCTGCACACACACACACTTAGAGGGTAAAAACAGCAGAAAGCCAGAGACTGGCCTCGTGCATCTGCACACACACACTTAGAGGGTAAAAACAGCAGAGTGCCAGAGACTGGCCTCGTGCATCTGCACACACACACTTAGAGGGTAAAAACAGCAGAGTGCCAGAGACTGGCCTCGTGCATCTGCACACACACACTTAGGGGGTAAAAACAGCAGAGTGCCAGAGACTGGCCTCGTGCATCTGCACACACACACTTAGAGGGTAAAAACAGCAGAGTGCCAGAGACTGGCCTCGTGCATCTGCACACACACACTTAGAGGGTAAAAACAGCAGAAAGCCAGAGACTGGCCTCGTGCATCTGCACACACACACTTAGAGGGTAAAAACAGCAGAAAGCCAGAGACTGGCCTCGTGCATCTGCACACACACACACACTTAGAGGGTAAAAACAGCAGAGTGCCACAGACTGGCCTCGTGCATCTGCACACACACACACTTAGAGGGTAAAAACAGCAGAGTGCCAGAGACTGGCCTCGTGCATCTGCACACACACACTTAGAGGGTAAAAACAGCAGAGTGTCAGAGACTGGCCTCGTGCATCTGCACACACACACACACACTTAGAGGGTAAAAACAGCAGAAAGCCAGAGACTGGCCTCGTGCATCTGCACACACACACACACTTAGAGGGTAAAAACAGCAGAAAGCCAGAGACTGGCCTCGTGCATCTGCACACACACACACACTTAGAGGGTAAAAACAGCAGAGTGCCACAGACTGGCCTCGTGCATCTGCACACACACACTTAGAGGGTAAAAACAGCAGAGTGTCAGAGACTGGCCTCGTGCATCTGCACACACACACACACACTTAGAGGGTATAAACAGCAGAAAGCCAGAGACTGGCCTCGTGCATCTGCACACACACACACACTTAGAGGGTAAAAACAGCAGAAAGCCAGAGACTGGCCTCGTGCATCTGCACACACACACTTAGAGGGTAAAAACAGCAGAAAGCCAGAGACTGGCCTCGTGCATCTGCACACACACACTTAGAGGGTAAAAACAGCAGAGTGCCAGAGACTGGCCTCGTGCATCTGCACACACACACTTAGAGGGTAAAAACAGCAGAGTGCCAGAGACTGGCCTCGTGCATCTGCACACACACACTTAGAGGGTAAAAACAGCAGAGTGCCAGAGACTGGCCTCGTGCATCTGCACACACACACTTAGAGGGTAAAAACAGCAGAGTGCCAGAGACTGGCCTCGTGCATCTGCACACACACACACACTTAGAGGGTAAAAACAGCAGAAAGCCAGAGACTGGCCTCGTGCATCTGCACACACACACACACTTAGAGGGTAAAAACAGCAGAGTGCCAGAGACTGGCCTCGTGCATCTGCACACACACACTTAGAGGGTAAAAACAGCAGAGTGCCAGAGACTGGCCTCGTGCATCTGCACACACACACTTAGAGGGTAAAAACAGCAGAGTGCCAGAGACTGGCCTCGTGCATCTGCACACACACACTTAGAGGGTAAAAACAGCAGAAAGCCAGAGACTGGCCTCGTGCATCTGCACACACACACTTAGAGGGTAAAAACAGCAGAAAGCCAGAGACTGGCCTCGTGCATCTGCACACACACACTTAGAGGGTAAAAACAGCAGAAAGCCAGAGACTGGCCTCGTGCATCTGCACACACACACTTAGAGGGTAAAAACAGCAGAGTGTCACTTCCACACTGCAGGAAAAAGACAAAACATTGGGATAAAACTCTGAAACTATTCAGATTCCCGGGCAGCTGATCTGGAAACACTAATAATTTGTAAAGTTAAAGTTTTATTGCTTTAATAAATTCCTAATTCCTAAACTTCAGTCAAGATGAATAAACAGAAACAGAGACACAGACTTTGTGTTGTTTATTTTTATTAACCTTTATTTATACAGGTAAAATCTCACTGAGACCCAGGGTCTTAGACCTGTTTTAGGCAGCAGCAAAACACAAAGTTACAGATTAACTGAACGTCCAAGAGACAAAAACAGGAACATATGATCATTAATAATAATAAAATTAAAGAAAAAAGGAACTAGTTAAGTACAGAACATGTGCAGACCCCCACTGACTGTCTCACCAGCCTTCCTACAAGTAATTTGACTTAATTTTAGTGAGATAAAACTGGACAGCTTCAGCTTCTGTTGTGATCTTACATAAAGAATTTAACCGGACAGCATGTGAACTCTGAAGCTGTATAAAGTTATAAATGTCCACAGAAAGACACAGTTTAAGCTGTTTTTGGGAGTTTCGTTGGTGGGTTAGCTTCAGTAACTGGACCAAAAAGGGGGTCAGACTCTGCAGAGGCTCTGATTTCAGCCCCTCAGGAAGCTACGAGCACAAAAACGCAGGCAAGAAGAAGAAAACTAGTAAAGGCTCAGAAATTCTGACACCTGACTGCATTCTTTAAATAACACCTGACTCTGAGTTCATCTTCAAAATAGCCACTTATCCTTGATATTTGCACACTTATGCAACTGAAAGATATCCAACAATGAATGTTTTCGTCAGTTAAAAAATGACCAAGGACAATATCTCATCTCATTGATTTCATCTGATTCTCTTTATCTACTTTTTGGGCACTTGAGAAAAACTGATGTTACAGTTCATAGTTATGCAGAAAGGTGGAAAAATTCTAAAGACTTCACAAACTCGCAGCACCACCTTTGATCGCCGTGAATGATAAATCTCAGTGTTAGAGTTTGATGGGAAAACATACAGTTTCCGTCTCTGCTGCCGAACCGTCTAACGAGTTGGAGAAAGGTTTCAAAGAGCCGTGTTTGTTTGAGGCGAGGCCTGCGTCATCGCAGCCCGTCAAGCCACCAGGAGACGGTTGTTCCCCTCACGCTGAGGGACTAATTGCCGTATTGTTCTGCGCTTTCACTCGTTGGTTTGGTAGAAACGTGGCTGGAGGATGGTGCAGTTTCAGCCCTGAGAAGAAGGTCAGTGAAGAGAACACAGCAAAACAAATTTCCTCCTCTTTTCATCGGTGTCACAATGAGAACCAATAAACGAACAATAGGCAGGAGAAAAGCATTTGCAATACAATGCAGGAGGAGCAGTTTCAGACTGGCGAAAGGTTTAGTGAAAAGGAAATGCACCTGAGGTGCTCTGAAACTAGTCTCACAGACCATTATCAGCTCCGAGGCTCCGCTTCTTGCACCATTTTTGACCACTTTTACACGCAGGGAAGAAAAAACACACCTATGACACAAAATGAGCCCATATTTGCTGCCAAGTGGCCTGTTGTGAATAACCATCTTCTTTGTGTGAAGTTGAAAGTGTACAGTTCCTCCTAACATTTACAGGATGCAGTTACTGTGCAGCTTCTGTTTTATCGCGTATATAACTCTGTATTAATGTATATAATGTATTAATTCATTAAGCTTTAGTCTTTTTTAAACAACCAAAGCATCAATAACTATTCTTTATTTTAACTGATAAAAGGTTAAAGGAGATAAAGGAACATCACGACTTGATTACAATCACAAGGTTTTGGCAAACGATGCATCAAACCAACAGCTAAACATGTGCAAAGCAACGAGCTGCAAACGGTTGCATGTTTCCGTGTCCTTGGAGGCAGACGTGAAGACAAAGCTGTCCAGCTTCAGCTTCAGTTCTGCAGATAACAGACCAAACGCTTGTCTTTTGCTTCCTTTTATATATCCTGTGCTTATTTCTCTCTCTCCTTTTCATCTTCCCTCATTTTGTTCTCCTTAAACTGTGTTTAAATTTTTATTTAACACCTTTTTCTGTCATCTTTTTTCATCCTTTTATTGTTAATTTTCCAACTTCATTCGTTTTTTTAACTGTCTCCATTTTTAATGGGTGTTTTCTTTCTTCTTTTCCTTTAATGCCCTAAAAGATTCTTCTTTTCTTCTGCCTTTGTTCTGCTCATTCTGTTTATTTTCTCAAGCTTTTATCACGTAACGGTGCAGTTTTCACCTTGTGTTTCATCATTAAAAACTGACTGAAGCAGGAACCACCGCCCGAGTATTTTAAGAAGTGTTTGTCTGACGGATTTAGACAAGATACAGAACATTAAAACCACCTGATTGTTCCGGTCCCCCTCAAACTGAGTCATGTGGACATTAAATTCAGCCACATCACGGACACACTCTCCATGTTTTTCCTTTCTTTCCTTTGCTGCCTGCGCTCATTCTTTCCTTTCAGGTCTGAATCACAGACAGAAGATGGATGAGAACACTGCTGTGTGACATTGAGCAAACACTTTGATTCACACGGGGGTCGTGGACAGTCTGTGACCATGACCCCTCTGCTTCTCCTCAGGTCAGAGGTCAGAGGCTGGGAGGTCAAGTGAAGGCTGCTCTCTTGGGTGTATGGCAGCCATCGCCTTTGACCCGCCCTTCTGGTGGGTGTGTGTTGGAATGTGGGGAGCAGGTGAACTGGCCTGAGTCTCACCTGTGCAGGAGCTGTGAACCCAATCTGAGTGGGAGCCAAAGCAAAGAAGTCGAAACAAGTGAACCTTTTTCTGGCTTTGGTGAGTCAAACTGTCGTCGGGCTGAAAGTCTGAGCTATGCAAAGAGAAATGATGGATAAATACAAGGAAACGGTCGCCACAGTCACCTCAAAGATGATTGTGGAATTTAGAAAGCTTGTTAATCTAATAGTTTTTTATTGAACTTTCTGGCACACAGTGAAGTAGCTCCGCTATCTGCCACAAAAGTCAACATTTTTCCAGCTGTTTGAGGGGCAGAAAGGCGATGGAGGGACTCCAGCTGACTCGCTTATGAACACAGATCAATGTGGAAATTAGGTGCATCACTTCTGGCTCTAGTGGCCTTCATTTGAAGGAGCTTGACAGGAAATGTGGTTCAGAGAGTGCAAAGAATAAAGACATGCAGCCACAGGCTGGACTTAAACCCTGGACAGCTTTAATGGGCAAAGAACCTCTTTAAATGGACTTAGTTTAAAGACATTAAAATGAGGCTTTTAGAAAACCCGAAGTAGTTGGAACAAATAAAGGCGTCTGCATCAGGACAAACGATATCTAGATGAAGGACATACCTCGCATGTCCCTTTAAGAAGACAGAAGCGGATGTTTCACCCTCCTTCATACACCCAAACCTCTTAAGATGCTCTTAACAGTCATTTGATTCGTGTAAAAGCCTGAAGACACGTCCAGAAACCTGTGGAAGAAGAAGAAGAAGTGGACACCCAGCCTGATTGTCAGGGGTTCTCTGAGGATTCACACAATGAGCTTCATGTCAACAGATGACGAAGAACTCATGAATCACCTCCTTAAAGCTAGACTGATTTATTCTGTAAGTGGTTAACCAGCGTGATTTAAGAGAGGACAGAGTATACATCTCTGGTCCAGTCTCCTACAGAGACTTACAGAGATATCACCACTCCTGGCATGAAAGATGACAACTCTCCCTTTCCACACTTAATCAATAGAGCTGACCTTTGGAGACAGCCCCTCGCTGAGTGATTAAAGCCAAGTCTCAACACAGATTGTGGGGATCATGGAAATAAAGCTGTCCAGATGGAGAGGGAGAGGAGGCGACCTCCTGCAGCTTGGGTTCCTTTGTCACCTCCATCCCTCGCTTTCTACCTCGCAGCCGCCTTGAACCAGCATCCAGGAAACTATTCCTCATCTGAAACTGTGAAGAAACACCATTAACACTTGCTGCTTGTTTATTTCCTGCTTTGGATTCACTGAATCCACTCAGTCCTGAAAAGAAGATGAAAATAATGTATTTTAATGTGAAATTTAGAAAATTAAAGAATGCTGTTCTTTATATGTGTCGGCAGGAAGACCCGAGACCTTTTCATTCATGTTTGTGTGTAAAAAAAGAAGCTGGAGGTGTAAACAGCGATAATAATATGCATGTACAAGCCCAAAGATTAACTGTTTCATCATTACAAATCTGCAGATATGGATTATATCAAATAATAATCAGAGTCTTTCTGTCTCAAATGTGAAAATGAGAAAAAGAAATCCAGCAAATAACCACTAACGATAACCATCTGAAGCCATTGAAAGTTCAATTTACCATCAATACCAACTGTGGCTTCTTCCAGGAATCTGAGCTATGAAACATTTAGTTTTTATGTCCACAACATATCAAATATGTGTCATTTTTTCAGTTTTACTCTCAACAGAAGATAGTTTAAACCCTTAAAGGGCCCAAACTTACTGCATATATACTGAAAGTGTGTGTGCTGTAAACCGAGGCAAAGCAAAGCCTTATATGCTATCTAAAAGATTAGATCTCCTCCGAAATGCAGACATGTTGCATTCAGGGAACCTTGGAAACTCGTTTCATCGGCTCAAGAACAACAAATAAAACATATTTTATGTTTCCATGGACTGAAACGCAGCAGTCAGGAAACTAACCCAAGTTACAGACCGCAGAAATCAGACGTCTCGGGCTGTTTTCTTTCATTTTTTTCTCCAGACTTTAGGGAGTAACCGAACTTTCTGTGGTCAGCGAATGCAGCAGTCTAATACCGACATTTTCAAGGTATTATCAGGTTATTTTGGCTTCTCTAAATTCATTGCATGCATTTCAAACTAAATGTCATTATTGCCTGAACATGTTTCCATTCTGCAAAGATTGATTCACAGTAAATCAAGAGAAATTCAAATCAAAAGACAATGTCCATCTCCAAGAAGCCAGAAGTCTGAAAAAGAATTGGACCCAGGCAGAGGTCGGCAGCAGGGGTAAAGCTGCAAGATTGTAATTCACACTTCATTCCTGTTAAACCTCTTGATAATCCCAGAGTGCATTGCCTTGGCTCTGGTCCAAAGCACTCTGTAACAAACAGACAAAATAAAAAATGGTGGATGAATACCAGCAGAGGAAAGTCACCGGGGTGAGAGATTTATAATGTGAATGGTGCAAACCTGCTCGTAAATCAGCACAAAAGGCTTTCAGGTGGGGGAGCTGGCATTTATGCAAGAGAGGGAGAGGGAGAGAAGAAAGATTTGAATGAGGAGGTATGCAGAGCTGCAACTGCGGTGTAGATATAGTTGTACGGATCAAGCAGAGGCGTACATGCACCAAAGGAGAAGAGAGGAATGCTCTGTCTTCCTGTACGGTCCAAAATCAGGCTGAGGGATGAAGAAAAAGACCTCAGTGACTGACTGATGATGCGTGCTGAAAGATGGCTGCTCTGAACGTCACAGTTAAAGGGTCAGTTCACCAAAACAAGACAACGCCAGGATAGGTCATTTCAGCATTCTGTCGGGAATGTTTGGTGGCTTGAAGCGTGAGAACGTTTGCAGGAAGGTGTGTTTTAGCATAATCTGCTCACCAGGACAAAGAAAGCTGAGTTCACTGATGGCATGTATGAAATAAAGGGCTCTTTTTCCTTTATCTTACTAAAAAAATGTGATATGAACATTTTTAGCTGCCTTGTGTGATAATTTAGACATTTTCCTTCAGAATCTTATTGCTTTTGTGAATTATTTGTTATGTTTTTTAACATCAGACATGAACCATTTATATCTATTAAAACAGTGGGTCGTATTACCAATAAAAATATATATTATAGATATATAATAACTGCTCAGAGAGCTTTGAAGAAGAGCAAAGTGGAGGAATCAGGGATTGTGGAGGCTGTTTTGTGGGTATATATATGAGAAATTGGGGATTATGTTTATTACATAATGAAAGAACAAACAACAGCGCATGAATCGACTTTGTTAAAGAAGAGAAAACATCCATCCATCCATTTTCTGTACCCGCTTAATCCTGGAGCCTGCCCCGGCGACCAGAAGAGAAAACATAAAGGAGCGAATTCATGACAGTTTGAGGCAGAAAACAAGAAACCATGGGAGAAGATGACAGATGCAGAGCGATACTGAGGTCGTTAGTTTCCTCTTCAGCAGCTAATTTAGCCTTCAGACGCAGAGCTTCTTTGCTGAACTACATTCAGGTGGTTGCTATCTCCAACTTGACCACTAGATGTCGGTAGGTGTTACAGACTGAACCTTTAAGTGGGAAAAGTCAAACAGCACCTACTGGCCCCCTGACCCCCTGAGCAGGCCTGGTGGGGCTTGTTCTTTGGCGTACTTCAGGCTACCTGCAGATTCCTGATCTCACTGATCTCATCTTCACCTCCACAACCAAACCGCGACGCTTCCAGTTCCAGGACACCGGCTCGGGAGTTTAGTGTTTTCTGAGCCTTTTAAACCGAGGCTGATGAGTAGTATTTGTTTCCCAGGAAGCTGATGCTGAATCTGAACCTCCCCCACCTCAGCCCCACTGCTGTAAACATAAAGGAGCAAATTCATGACAGTTTGAGGCAGAAAACAAGAAACCATGGGTGAAGATGACAGATGCAGAGCGATACTGAGGTCGTTAGTTTCCTCTTCAGCAGCTAATTTAGCCTTCAGACGCAGAGCTTCTTTGCTGCTGGATAACTGCTGAACTACATTCAGGTGGTTGCTATCTCCAACTTGACGGTAAATGTTACAGACTGAACCTTTAAGTGGGAAAAGTCAAACAGCACCTACTGGAACGGCCCCCTGAGCTGGCCTGGTGGGGCTTGTTCTTTGGCGTACTTCAGGCTACGTGCAGATTCCTGATCTCACTGATCTCATCTTCACCTCCACGATCAAACCGCGACGCTTCCAGTTCCAGGACACCGGCTCGGGAGTTTAGTGTTTTCTGAGCCTTTAAACCGAGGCTGATGAGTAGTATTTGTTTCCCAGGAAGCTGAAGCTGAAGCTGAACCTCCCCCACCTCAGCCCCACTGCTGTAAACAGTACATCTTTGTTGCTGAAGCGCTGCAGAGACCGATGATGGAGGTTATCTGTAAGCGTCCACAACTCCATCGTGATTATTACAGCCATGAAATGTGGAGAAATGCGCTGTTTTTAAATATCTCAGCTGTCTGATGGCCTTCATCCACTGATAAGTCCGCACTGATGGGGTCAAACTTTAGTTGGAAATGTTATTCATGCCATTGTTTTTTCTCTGAAATGTGAACAATCACAACCAGCTGTGATCTCCTCTTTCAGAATATCTGAAAAGGAAGCATTAAAGCACCTAGTTTGCTGTGATCACTTCTCCTTCACTCTTCATTCCTTCCACATTGCATTCATTTAAACCTTAGCTTTAAGGTTACATAAAAAGAGCTTTCCCTGCCGGTGCCGGCCAGCTGTAAATACTTGAATAAACACAGCGACTTTGTTGTGGTCGGCTCTGATGCTGGCTGGCAGTGCCTTTTTCTAGCGTACTCTCATTAAATTGGAGAGTGCTCCCTGAAAGCTGCTCTTTGGACCCACTAAGTGATGCAGGTGGCTTGCTTTAATATGCTGGAAAATGTATTTCTCTCTCCTGTAAACCCTTATCAACACCTGCTAAATATTTAAGTGTTTTATGTGCCTGTTTCTGTCTTTGAAGCATCTGAAGAAGCTCAGCTTTGGTAAAATGTTGCCTTGGGTGGTTCATAATCCTTTTAAGCAGAAGTACTGGCCTGGAGGTCATCGTTACAGAGGAGAAGCTCTGCGGTAAAACACCTGTATGACACACCTTCTGCAGATTCTGCCCATTCAACTTTACTGTGACTTTATTTCAGCTTTTCTGGGCTGAAACAGGTTTTTCTCAGTGAGAAGGTTCCTGTAAAGCCGAGCCAGGTGGTCTGCTGGGTTTGCTTGAGCTTCCTGTACAGGTTTAATTTGACTGCCGTGGTTTCCTCTCACAGTCCACAGACACGCATGTGTAATGGATCATTTATCCTGAATTGAATGTAAGCGGTGACCTGTCCAGTGAAGCTGTTGCTGAAGGTCCACTACAGCCGAGGAAAGGCGATTATCATCCTTCTGTTCCCCAGAAAAGTGGATCGTTCGGCACCAGGAAAATAAGAAAAACCACCTTTCTCTGGCCAACGTATTCAGATAACATGCTAACATGCTTTTTACGAGCCGTTTTGCTTTAAAGACATGCTTATTGGATAGGGTCGGGGGGTAAAAGCACAGTACAGGTCATTCTATCACTGTAAGGCAAGACAGGTTTATTTTATAGAACAATTCAACAACAAAGTGCTTTACAGAGACATTAAAACAGAAGAAATAAAAGGCATGATTTAAAATTTAAACAAAAGAAAGAAATAAGAACAATAGATAAAATCAGGAGTTAAAATATGATTCCGTTTTTGAACTCAAGCTTATTCAAATGCAGCTGAAAATAGATGTTTCTTCAACCTGGACTTAAATACTGAGAGTTTCAGCTGATCTGAGGCTTTCTGGGAGTTTGTTCCAGACATGTGGAGCATAGAAGCTGAATGCAGCTCCTCCAGGTCTGGTTCTGACTCTGGGAACTGATAAAGAACCGGATCCAGATGACCTGAGGGGTCTGGGAGGTTCATAGTGGGTCAGGAGGTCACTGATGTATTTTCAGAGCTTTATAGACTGTACATGATCCCAGAAAACTGAGAACACATGACACAATGTGTGACAGCTACACATTAGCTCGCTGCACCAGGCTGCCAGCTGTCACCCCCCCACAGCACATAGCATGTGATGACATGTGATAAATGCAAAATGTGCTGTAATGGAACAACATGAGACCAGGCTGCTCCAGGGTCAGAAACATTGTTTCAGTGGACGTACATTTAAAGAAGCCTGAAGGAAACATCTGATTTCTTCTCATCAGGATCGTTTTTTTACCTCTTTGAAGCATCAGTTTGATTTTGGACACAGAGTCATTTTATCACATCACAGCAAATGTTTCACCAACATCTACACATGGTTTAAATCTCCTTCTAATGCATTTTCTTTGGAGAACCACACCGTTTCTGGTCTTCCAGCAGGTCCTCGTATCGCCAGCCGGCTTTCATCAACATCAGTGCAATCTATGTTTTATAAATGCTGTTTAAAGCTGCTTTATAAGCACCACCTGATGTCAAATGAACTAACTGTGTACACGACTTCACTTTCAATAAGAGGAACACTGAGCTCTTGTTCTTCCACTGCTGCTTTGACTTCAGGGAACAATCCAAACCAGTCGGATTGGTTGTTGTGTCCAAACAACCGCTGAGGATAATATTTCACTAATTCTCGCTGCGCTGCTATTATCTATCAGCCTTTTAGCCCTAAAGCTGAGGTTCAAAAGTGATCTTCCATGTATGGATGAGCCTGTTCAGTCAGGACCGGAAAAGGAACCACCTGAGGGCAAGCAGCCTTTCAGTGTCTGAGAGAGCAACAGTGTTTGTCTGGGATCCGCTGATCTGTCAGAGTAAGTATGTACATCCTTATTCTGGCTTATATCTCGCAGTTCACTTTGATTTCCAGCTAACATTCTGTCATATGCACAGTTGCACATCAATTAGAAACATGAAGTAGCCAAAAAAGAATAGCTGCGACCTCTTCTTGGGAATATTCCAAGAGGTGTCACTCTATCTGTATTGCATTTCTGATAGCATCTGAATCAAAGGCCAGCATCACTTATCAGCTGTGTGAAGGCACACTGCCATGCACGTAATTCAGTGTGCACGTAGCCTACTGAGCTCATACACTCTGACCACATGAACAAACTTGTTAGCAGGAAAATGCTGCTTTTGAACCGTTGCCAGGGAAAGCCATGAGGGATGGATGTGGAAGGAGGGTGAAACGGAGAGGAGGATAGATATCTCTTAGCCAGAGAGAGAAAGAGCAGCGAGAGGCTAACGCTAATCCACTTATTAAGGCAACAACTGCAAGCCTGAAACCCGCGCCAGATATTAATACCTAATCATGAGTTAATTAAAGGAGGGTTAGTTGGCACCTAATCCGCTGCGATGGGGGGTGATAGTGGCAGGGAGCTGCAGAGTGTCCTGAGGGGGGTGATGATCGGGTGGGGGTGGGAAGCTGGATGTGGTGTTAATGCTGTGTGCTAACACTGGAGCTGTGGACTGAAGATACAATTAACTGGAAGGTGCCAGTATTGTATTCAGTGTTTTAGACTACTTGAAACAGAATGAATTAACACGTTTGTAATTTTAAAGTGTGAGGGATGATTAATCATGTACTGCAAGATGAAGATGTTACTGCTGAGGTGAGACGGGATCTTTAGTCTGAGACACAAAAGCACACAAATAAGCATTTTAAATGCACTTCCTGTCGCCATCATTCCTCTGCGAGGTGTGGTCCAGTCAAACTGTGATCTGGGCCTTATGGCTGAAGTCTTCTTTGGTCCAGGTGTCTGAATAAAAAGGCTCGGGACACCTGGGAACAACCCGACCCGGTGAAAATACGCCCAGAAAACCAATCTAATCTGATCTGCTCGCAACATTTGTTCGGTGTTTGTTTCTATTGTAAATTAGAATGAATCTTTTCCATAAATGTGTCATTAATGAGATGCTTTTGAATAAAAGGTCATGTTTGTTCTTTACTTTGATGTTTACAGACAGTGGATGCTGCGGTGACCTTTAACCTCGGTGTAAACACTCGTGTGTCATTGTGCTAGCTGTGTTAGCATCCAGACACCCCCCAGGTGAGTGTTCACACCCGTCCTGCTGCTCCTTTCCTTCCTTTTAGACAGAACTGTGGCTTTCTGCTGACGTTTGTTCAGACTCCTCCGACTCTGACGTGGACTCAGTCCAACATTTCAATCTGCCGATGACCCGGAAGTCTCGCAGGGAGTTTGTGTTTCTGCAGCCAGGCCACTGACAGCTTTATGGCCCCCTCCATCGATCCGGGGCTCAGTGCAGTCGTGTAATTACATCTTCAGCATTTAAATTTGTATTTTTGTAAGACGCCACGGATGAACTCGTCTGTGATTAACTGCTGGAAACCTGTGGTATTATCCATCATATATAAGGCTGGTCTCAGCAGGATCTGGCAGCATTGCAGTAAAACGTTTGATCTTTAAATTTCGTCACATTTTTGAGGACTGAGAGCTCCTCTCTGGAAACAGAACCTCGTTGTTTGTGTCGATAGCAGCAGAAACACCTCCCATCTTCCCTCTTCTGTCTCTCTACCCTCCTCCCTCATCTTTTACCTCTCTTCTTCTCCTGTTTTAGCCTCCACCTTCCCTTTGCCGCTGCTCTCGGCCACACGTCTGCCTTCCTCTTGGATGTGTTTCAGTGAGTGTCAAATCGCCACCTCTCAACTCCCCCTTGTGGCGCTGTGCTCCTTCATTATCACACACACAAACACACACAAAGGTAGACTTTCCTGTGAGCACGTAGAGCCTCAGCGAGCTGTGCACACTCTCCCCTCCATTGTAATGAGGATGTTGAGCAATAAAAGAGGAGTTGCCAGTTGTGATGGCAAGAGTGTGAGCATTTGCATTTGAAAGGACTGAATTAGCCATCGTGCCACAATCTGCAGTAAATGATGTTGGGATGATGCGGTTTTTATCGAAGGACAGACTCGCAGCAGAGGAAGAAGAGGAAAAGGCTTCAGGGCCGAAACAATATTCAAATCCGGCAGCAGTTAGAAAAGATAGCAGGTTTTCATATTCTCTTCTCTCACAGCAACCTCCAGCGGACCGCAGCTCGGTGTAATGGTTGATTTAAAACAAGTTCCCGAACCCTGTCGACTCCCTGAAGTAAGCAGGAGACGAATAACCTGCAGGGAAGACAAGAATGGAGGGATATGGGCATTAAAAGGGGAGAGGAAAGGGTCTGTGAACCCCGGCCACCCAGAAATGACAGAAAGGTCACACAGTGAGAGGGTAAACAGATGGAAATTCAGCGATGGCAGTCGTCCAAAGGCCAATTTTTTCCTCCTCTCCCATCTTCATTTCCCTGGCCCTCCCTTAAGGTTGAGATTAATCTGCCTGTTATCTCTCCTACTCTCTGTTGTGAATAAATCAGGGATATTAATTACAGGCGTCATCATGCAGAAGGGTTTGTGCGGCGTCACACGCTCAGCGTAAACACACAAACATGCTCGGCGTGTAAATGAACAGAGGGTCATGATCGACTAACATCAAAGCCAATCTTAGGGAGAATTTGGCTTTTCTCAATACAAATGTGAGCGAATGTGTTGCCGTGCAGTTTGAGTCACACCTCACATTTTGCACGTGCACTCTTCCCCCTTCGGATGCTCGTCGTGAGCCTATAAATGTGGAGGGATGATCACCTTTGTCTGGTGCTATTCTTAAACATACTGGATTTTATTTTAATCGCATTTTTGGCTGAAACAGATCTGATTCATGTGTTTTCTTAACCTGATTCACTGTGTAATGTTCGAGTCACGTTTGATGCAAGGAAAGGTTTTAAATACGGGTTTGTCATCATTTTATATCAGTTTCTCATCAAACAGCATGTTCTGGGGGCACCGATCAAACCTTTAAAAGGTTCTGTGTTGAACCTCTCAAATATAGCGTTAACCTACGGAAGCTTAGAAGGTTCAATATAGACCCATCCATGTAGGGTTTATTTAAATATCACTTGAACACGATTAAAACATCTGTTGTGTTTCATCCTAAATTAATCGATGCGTTCAGGATTCATAAGAACGTGGGTTTTTTGAGCTCCGTTTTCAGGTCATACATCATTGTTTGCTGCTCTGAAACTGAATGGTTTCAGGCTGATGTTTGGACAAAAATTTCAAACAGCTGTAAGCTTTGAGAGTTTTTCTTCTTCTGTGGTTGGAATTGGAGCGCCGAGCAATGGCAGAAGGTGGCGTGGTTGGATTCCCGTTTCTGTTTACATCATCAGGATGGATGGGTTTGTGGTGCCCAGCAGCCAGCAGGAGCTGCTTTGGACTGGGTTCTGCTGCAGACACCGGGTCCACAATGCTTTGACACCTCCCACCTACACAAACATTTGTACTGAGCCATGAAAGTATTCCCTGATGCCGCTGGCCTCTGTCAGCAGGATGCTGCAAAGAGTCTGAAGCATTGATCGAGCTTCTAAATCTTCTCCAGATCCTCACAGGCTGCAGGACTTGGAGGACGTGCTGCTCAGAAGTCAGTCGGGGCTGATTTAGCAGAAATATTTAAATCATTGAGGTTGTGATGATGTTGAATTGGATTTTATTTTCATGACTCTGTTGTAAGTTTGATGTTAGTCTGCCTGACGGATGTTTCATCGCTTAGAAGTGATTCACTTTCAGTGTTGACCTGAGTCCTGATGAACATCCAGGACATTTTCATCCAGTTTCAAACAATAGTTTAGTTTAATTCTCATGGTTTGAAACAGCAAGTCATGAACAGTACTGTAAAGACATAACATGTACGTTAATATCCGTTAAACAGAGGGATCTTTAGACAGAAGCCATCAAACACTGACCAGATGGAACATTCATGTGAGTTGATTAAAAACTGGACTTATAAGCTCTGAGCTTTGAGCTCCTAAATAATGTTTTTTTCATTTTAACAGTACGAACACACATTTAAAATAAGAATCTGGAGTTAAACAGGAGAAAAACATGGTTCTCTGACTGGGTTGTCATCCAAACTAATTCTTTCTCACAATTTATCCTTATTTTATCCATAGACTTATTGATTTTTTTCACTTTGCTTGCTTCCTGTATCATGATAAAGTCAGAAAATAAAAAGGTAGTGACAGTTTATGCCTCAATTACCTGCAACTTCACAACCAAACTAATAAGATGTGAAGCCTGTGAAACTTTTCCTCTTCAGGATCCAAATGAAACTGAATCAATAGAAATATTATTGCTCTGAAGCGAGTTTAAACTCACAGTTTTGGCTCATTATACATGAATATGGGCTTTGAACTGTAAGTTATTCAGGGAGTAATTTAGGAATATCTTTGGGAATCAGCACCAGAGGCTGGAATGTTTACAGTGATTTCCCCATAAAGATACAGATGTGTACCTGTCCAGAAAAGTCCAGGAGGAGGAAGTTATGGCTCAGAAAGTCTTAAAGCTGCTGCAAATGAAGCTTTTAAGTTTCAGTTCATTACCGCAGCTGCAGAAGAAAAGATTTCAATATTTTATGGTCGGTTTTCTTTTCATCCGAACTATCAGGATGTCTGGCCATCCTCACATCAAAGAGGAGGGACCAAGGCAGCCCTGGGCTGATGAAGAGGAAGCAGGAGGAGGAGGAGGAGGAGGAGGTGTGATTGCTGGTCATTAGCTGCAGTCCAGGATCAGCCTGAGCGGAGCGGCTAGCTGCAGCTCGGATGAGGCTAATTAGATCCGTCTATCTGAACACATCCATCTTCTGCTCATCCCTCCTCCCTCACTTCCCCCTCTCCAAATAAATTGCTCTTTATTACTCTATCATTCAGGTTATTGCCTATGAAATAATGAGACACTCCTGGTCAGGGCCAGCATAATTGATTTTTTTCCTCTTTTATTTGGGTTTGTGTGTGAGAGTGTGTGTGTTATCAGCTGCCTGGGATAACTGAGCAGATTAGCTCCATGAAAAAAACACAAACAGCTGTGAGACGATTGGATGTTTGTAGCTTTTCAATAAAAACTTCGTTTCACAGAAATAATTGTGTAGAAAAGTGGTTTCTGTGAAGGTTTGGACTGTGGTTGAAATATGAACTTCTCAAATGTCAATATCCCCCCACTGATCCTTAACTCTTCCCTCTCTCACGCACACGTGCACGCACACGTGCACTGAGATCACAGATGACACACAAAGGAAGAGAGGGGAGGGGCCAGTATAAATGTTTCATTCCTCCTGAATGGCAGGTTAAGTGAGGATACGATAATACCGCCGACAGTAATGGCAACTTTAATTTCCTTTTCCTATTGTGGAGATTTATGTGGAGAAATTAAATTCCAGCAGCTCGCAGGCCTCAACAATCATTATACAGTGCAGAGAGGGAAAAGAAAAGAGAAACTGTTTTCATGGTCACAATATATAAAAGAAGCAGGTTAAGCACTGGGGGGGAGAGAAGGTAATCTGTGAGGGCTTAATAAACACAAAAGACATTAAACAGATGTTGAAAATAAGTCTTGGAGCACTGAGTGATATTTAGAGCCACCAGGAGCTGAAACAGGAGCGTCTGATTGTTACTGAAACCATCCTCAGGATGCTGCTGTCACCGAGCTGCCGAGTCCAACAAGACCAACCTCCACAAAGCTCTGCTCTGCTGCTGAGAATCCTGTTTTACGTGAAAAAACGTCTCCAATCCCTGATGAATTAGGCTTTACTGGACAGCAAGTGGCTGGAACTGTTACTGCCAACAATTATGTTTATTTCAGGGGATTTTAAAAAGGCTAAAGAGATAAAATCATCAACTTACAGCTCTCTGCTGACAGAAAAACTCATCTGTGGCGTCCAGTAGCATAAACCTCTGAATGTACCAACCTGAATGTGCTAAAACTGTGCTAAAACTGGGCGAAAACTATGCTAAAACTGTGCTAAAACTGAACTAAAACAGTGCTGAAACTGTGCTAAAACGGTGCTAAAACTGTGCTAAAACTGTGCTAAAACTATGCTAAAACGGTGCTAAAACTGTTCTGAAACGGTGCGAAAACTGTGCTAAAACTGTGCTAAAACTGTGCTAAAACTGTGCTAAAACTGTACTAAAACTGTGCTACAACTGTGCTACAACTGTGCTAAAAATGTGCTAAAACTGTGCTAAAACTGTGCTAAAAATGTGCTAAAACTGTGCTAAAAATGTGCTGAAACTGTGCTAAAAATGTGCTGAAACTGGGCGAAAACTGGGCGAAAACTGTGCTAAAACTGTACTAAAACTGTTCTAAAACTGTGCTAAAACTGTGCTAAAACACTAAAAATGATGATGAAGTTTGTGAGGGGGCCTCTCTGAAACTACGATTTGGTTTGTTTAATTTGTGCTCCTGAAGAATTCCTTTCCTGACGTAAACTGATCCTTTTATTGGGATCCTACCCTTCCTCAGAAGGCGGCGGCAGCGGCAGCAGCAGAAGCGGCAGCAGCGGCGGCGGCGGCAGCGGAAGCGGCGGCAGCAGCGGCAGCGGCAGCGGCAGCGGAAGCGGCGGCAGCGGCAGCGGCAGCAGCAGCGGCAGCCATGAGGCCCAGAGCTGTTCTGACTGATGAGAATTGTAGGGATAGTGCTGTTTGTGACCATCAGCGGCGTGTGGGTGATGAAAGAGTTGTGGGTCCAGTGTTCACGCCGTGTTGTGCCTACAGGGGGTTAAACTGCTGCATTCAGTCTGGCTGCTTGTCCTCTAATTTATTAAAACCAAACCTTATCAGATGACAAGCGTCATTGAAGTTTGACATTGATAGAATAATCTCCCCTCGCAGCAGCTGCCTGAGTGTGCGTAACAGTGAGAGCGTGTGTGAAGGGGTCAGAAATATTTACCTCTGATGAAAGCTGCATAAAGATGGTTTCTCACTCAGTCCGTGAATCAAAATGGAAAAATATGAAGAAAATAAAATTATCTTTGTAGTTTATTACAGGTGGAATTCTGCTGCAAAATGTAAAAAACTCCAAATACTGAAAGCTGACACTATTTGTTTTGTTTTTTTTAATATTTTAGGATATAATTCATGACACGATGGACCTTAATGTCTTTTTGGGAAGATTTGTCTTGGATTCAAAGAATGTGTTCCTTCAAAATTAGGAATAAACACACAAATGAAATAGAAGAACATTTGGATCTATAGTTCATTCTGGCTTTAATTCAATTAAATTCAAATCAGTTTTATTTATAAAGCACCAAATTACAACAAATATCATCTCAAGGCACTTAAATAATAAAGTCCAATTCAAGCCAATTGGAATTCAATTCATTGTAATAATAATCCAATGAAATCCAATTAATTAATTTAAAAATAATCCAATTCAATTAATCTCTGTCATGCTACAGCCTTTCTACATATGATGCATCTACACTGTCCAACTATACTGTCAGTGCTCTGTGATCATAATCCAATTCACTTCAATTAATTAATCCAACAGAAACTGTGAGATGGTGAAGTTTTAAACTGACCGACTCCAGAATCATGCAAACCTAACCGTGTTTTTACGGTTAAATTGACCGCCATCGAGCTGCTGGAGGCTTTGAATGAAGCTGGCTCAGTGGAACTCGGTTCTTTTGCAGGTGCCGATGTTCCCAGTGAACATTTTCCTCAGTTTTATTGGGAGGTTTTGTTCTGGGCACCAAACTTTTCACCTTCTGTGGACGATGATCACCTCACTTATTCAGTTTCTCTCTGTGGGAATCTCACAGTGAAGCACTTTGGTGTCATCGCAGTAATCTTTATATCTGCAGGTCAGAGCAGCTCAGGCTGAGGAAGGATCGAGAAAAGGTTTTAAACCAATGAAAGGAATCAGATGGAGAGACCTCACCCTCACAAAACTGTCCCTCCTGGTTTTCACTGACAGAAAGAGTTTGTTGGCGTTTCCTCTCCAACACGACCGCAGGGATTGAAATATTTATGGGCTGATGCGCTCCTTTATTCAGCGGACAGCATTGTCGCCATCCTTTTACTCCACATGCCGGTGTTTTGCGGCGGATCTTGACCGACTCGTGCCGCTCTTTGTATTTGTGTGGCCTGGGGTCGTAAATCTGACCCAAACTGCAGTGAAAAGTTTAAACTGTTCCTCTCTGCAGTTCGCTCTATTAAAAGCATCTGGGCGTGCTGCATATTTCCTGCTGACTCTTCAGATTTGCGAGTCGGGAGACAAAAGTGTTGAAGTAAAACATTCTTGAGGCATAATTTGTGAAAGAAAATGCATTGAACTGATTAGCCTGGATGGATGGAGCTGCCTGGAGATCACCAGCGGTGCAGGTGACATCACCTGGAATGACTGACATCTGGCAGAAAGGTGAACCTCTCTGTTTGGGACTCTTTTTATTTGGTTGTGTTCAGGAGATTTTGAATCATTTTCACACACATCCAATAACTTATACTGTGGATGTGTGGAAATCATAAATACTTACTGTGGAGCAAACATTTAGATCCTTCACCACAGATTAGGACAAGGTTTGCAAAGCTGCATCTGAACAAAGCTCAAGACTTCTGGAACAATGTCCTTTGGACAGACCAGAGCAAAGTGGAGATGTTTGGTCCTAATGCACAGCAGCACGTTTGGAGGAAACCAAACACAGCAGATCAGCACAAACACCTCATACCAGCTGTCAAGCACGGTGGTGGAGGGCTGATGATCTGGGCTGGTTCTGCAGCCACAGGACCTGGGCACCTTGCAGTCATTGAGTCCACCATGAACTCCTCTGGATACCAAAGTATTCTAGAGTCAAATGTGAGGCCATCTGTCCCACAGCTAAAGCTGGGCTGAAACTGGCTCATCAACAGGACAAAGATCCCAAACACAGCAGCAGATCTACAGCAGAATGTGGGAAAAAGAAAAGAATCAAGGTGTTGCAATGGTCCAGTCAGAGTCCAGACCTCAGCCTGACTGAAATGCTGTGGTGGGACCTTAAGAGAGCTGTGCAGAAACCAATGCTGCTGGGTTTTAATTGTTCAAAAAGAGCTTCTCGGTGGGCTTCAGCTTAAAAAAAGTTCACTTCTCCTATGAAATGCTGAAGCAATACATTATTCCCACAAATAATTTTGAAGCTCCACCCATTGTCCAAATAGCCAAATGCAGAACTCAGCAGATCACAGCTGATCGCTAACTGCTCTCATCATTTAAAGTCTTTGTTTTGATCACATTTCTTTGGCTCTTACAGTCCGAGCTTCACTATAATAAAGCTTTATTAAAGCTTTATTGTTCTCTCTACACTAAAGACATGAGTCATGCCTTATTTTCCATTTGGAGGGTTTTATTTAGCTTAGCTGCTGTACCTGTGGATGAAAGCTGGGGTTCGCTTTGCCCTCCCTTTGCATGAAACCAGGAGATACACCAGAGCAGCAGCATGGAGATCACACCTGAGAAGATTACACCACTCATTTGTTTTTGTTCATCATTATTAATCAGTAAAAGCATCCAGAAGGAAGAGAAGAAACCAGCCTTTAATCCCAGTCCTGTTGAAGGACAAACCCTTAAAGATACACTGGTTAGCTGCTTTATTCATCTCTTCTCTTTTCTCTTCCTGCCATCTCCTGAACTGCTCAACAATCTCAGAAACCTTGGCTGTGAGGAGGAAAGCTGTTTCACAAGACTCTTTTCTGTTGGTACTCAGTGGTGCCGACCTACAGCAAAGATGACCATGAGGCTGGATCTCGTCACGCCGCAGAGTTCTCAGTTAAAACACGCGATTCAAAGCCATTAAAACCATTAAAAGGACGACTTCTGCCGCGATCGAGCCAACAGCTATTCATGCTCGAGGGCAAGGCCATGCAATTACAACATTCTGACACTTTGAACAAGCAACAAAGGCAGGGTGCAGAAAACCTCACACACAGCAGGTGTGAATGGCTTTTGAGTGAAAAGCAGTCAACACCACTCTGGACAGAAATAGGTTTCATTCAGTCGTTGACATAATCTTGTTGGTTCCTGCTAAACTTTCACGTTATGTCTTTGCATTCCTGGTGCCAAACCATATGCTTTTTCAGAATACTTCCCCACCAAATCAGCCTGTTTCACTGTCCGACTCGTCATGATGCAGCTTATTAAAGATAAAATCAAAGTCCATGTGACTTCATGGACATTTTTGAACAGCCTCAGGACAGCCTAACTTTCAAAGTAAAGCATTTCACACATTTCATGACTTTTAGGCCGGACTTGTTGCCACTTAGCCAGAAAAAGAACAAGTCTAAGATGCATGTTATGAGCTGAAACTCTGCAGGAGAAGCTCCACAATCAGTGGAAGGTGTGTAGACTTTTAAATGAACAAACATAAGCAAGGCCATGAAAAGACCCGGCCTGTATGATTAAAAGAACCCGATTGGTTCCAGTAAAAACCTCTTCTTTTGGCTTCATTTGCTTCGGTTTAGTCTGCTGAGTTAGATTTTGGTAAATATTGTGGTGTAGTTTTTAATATGTTGCTTGCTAACATTAATCTGCATGTTTTATAATGAAAAGACACTGAGAGCTGACGCTGATAACGGGGGAAGAACAAAGCTTAAGCAGGAATAGTTCCTCGGTTAAACAACCTTTTAGCAAAGTAACTGTACAGAATGCTGAATTGGATTATAATGAACTAGATCAAACAGGATTGTGCCTAAGAGAATGAGATGATGCCTGGAGTGAATTAGAGCATTAATTCACTTTTATTTACATGGCGCCAAATCACAACAAATGTCTGAAAGCACCTCGCAGTCAAACTGAAATGACCTTGTCTTTTAATGTGACTTCATGCTAATATCAAACCAAATGTTTTTACTTCCGCTGATCTTCAGTCACTTTGAAACTGCTGTGGAGGCACTTTCAATGTGACTGAACCCAACAGTTTTGTGAAAATTGGCCTCTTTGGGTTCTTGTTGATGTGTTTTGTATTGATGACTAACAAGTGGAAAGTTCCAGGTCATTCTCACCCCAAACTGGACCAGTTGGGTGTGCAAAAAGCTGCAGATGTGGTGCACGTTTGGGCCTGACATTCTGCAGTATCTGCAGATAACAACAGTGTGTGAATCTCATCTGGAGCAGGACGCAGCGGCTGTCAAACCTTTGCAGAGTCTGTCTCAAATGGATCCTTTTCTGAAACATCTGGTCGGGTACAGCAGAGCTCTGTGGTGAACAGATTCAAACTGAGCAGCATAACTTATTCCAACAGTTTCCAAACTTCTCGAGCTGCATCTGAACACGTTCATGAGCACGCATCCTGTGCTATCAGCTCTCGATCTGAAACAGGTCATTGGCTAATGATGCTCTACATATCTGCGTTCCACGGTGAGATCTGTGGTGAGAAACGTCAGAGATTGACACCTTTCTGCTCTTTTCGCTGCTCTTCTTTAACTCTTTCACTTTGGTTTTCATCTGAACTGATGTTTCGGAAACACTGTCATGGTCTCGTTTTCCCTGCAATCATCAGATTTGCTTTCACACTTTGGGGCCCGTTCTGGGAGCCGCCCACCCAGCAATGTGAAGGCTAATCAGCACCTAGCATTTCCCAACACTTTCATGCAGACACACATGCTTAGATTTACAAATACACACACACACACACACACTGTCAAAACCATTTTCTCACCTGCTAATACCACAAAGAGGACGTTAGCCAACTGCAGCCCTGATGCTTATCAAGCCTGCAGCCTCACACACACACACACACACACACACACACACACACACACACACACACACACACACACACACACACACAGACACACACACTTCTTGCATCAGATTCATTTCCTCACATGTGATGCAACTAAGAGACCGCAAATGACCACACTTTGGATCAAAAAACATTTTCTAATCACCACAAACACGATGGAACTTTTTTGAATCTTGAAGAAGAAGAAGAAGAAGAAGAAGAAGAAGAAGAAGAAGAAGTCACAAAGAGTCCAATGAAGGAGGAAATCCATACAGGCTGCTGCTGAAGTGAGCTCTGGTTTTAAGTGCACCATCTTAAAAATGCATTTGTAGCTTCAGGAGACATTTGCCCGGGTCTGCTCTAAGATGACACCACCGGGAGAGTTCCTGTCGGACACTGTGAGGCTTTATGTTGCAGGAGACTCCGGATTAAAGGCTTTCAACCACAGGGACTGTCATTTCACATCCTCACGCCACGACAGCCTTATCTAAAACCGTCCTCCCGTCCTCAGTGATCTGCAGATTGACGAATTCGTCCGATTTCTTCCACTTGTGCTCTTTCAGCTGGCTGCCAGGTGTCATGTTCCCTGACTTCCACCTGTCCGGCCGTCTCGCTCGTGCAGACATGTTGTATTAGAGCGCCGTTAAAGGACAAAGTCCATGACCTCTGCTCAGTTCAGCAGCACGCTCGGCTGCTTTGCTGCTTCATGTATATGAAATGTGATGCCCATTTAAATATTTACAGGATGGTCAGCTTCTGCTCTAATTGGCAAACCAGTGTGTCTGCTCACACACACACATACAGCGTGTATTATAGGCCTGGTTTCTCGGTACCATTGTCGGGAGATCTCTGCATCCATGAATGTTTGATTGATACATATTTTCAAAGGAAAAGTGTTTCCCTCCATAATTCAGCTGCAGGCCTGAGGATGTGAGGAGGGTTAGTGGGAGGAGAGAACAGCATCCATTTGCAAGTCTCTATCATTCATGATCCTGCATGTTCAAACACTGAGTTTTGTTTCTAAAACTTCTCTTTCTCAGTGTTTGTGGACAGCGTTTCTGCTCAGATCCCCACTCAACATGATGCTAAGCTAAACGTGTGCACGATAGCACGTTTAGCTTACTGTTGACTCGCTTGCTGCTGCTCTTGCTCAGCTGAAGTCCTGTAATCTGGACTCACTTTAGAGACACATTTGTGAACCTGCAGCTGTGGTGAAAACATTTCAGGTTCAAGACCAAAGACGTGATGCTTTCCAATAAGTTCAATTTCAATTCAATTCAACTTTATTTATATAGCACCAGATTACAACAATTATCATCTCAAGGCACTTAAGTAATAAAGTCCAATTCAAGCCAATTGGAATTCAATTCATTGTAATCATAATCCAATTAATTCATATGGAGCCAATTCAAAAAATAATATCCGAGCTAAGGAAACCAACAGATTGGACCGAAACTTGTCTTCAGTCCAATCTCCCGTCCTGAGCCTGAGGGACTGTGGAAAGGAACGACTCCCTTTAACAGGAAGAAACCTCTGGCAGAACCAGAACCAGGAAGAAACCTCTGGCAGAACCAGGAAGAAACCTCTGACAGAACCAGGAAGAAACCTCTGGCAGAACCAGAACCAGGAAGAAACCTCTGGCAGAACCAGGAAGAAACCTCTGGCAGAACCAGAACCAGGAAGAAACCTCTGGCAGAACCAGGAAGAAACCTCTGGCAGAACCAGAACCAGGAAGAAACCTTTGGCAGAACCAGACTCAAGACGAAACCTCTGGAAGAACCAGAACCAGGAAGAAACCTCTGGCAGAACCAGGAAGAAACCTCTGACAGAACCAGACTCAGAAAGAAACCTCTGGCAGAACCAGAACCAGGAAGAAACCTCTGGCAGAACCAGACTCAGGAAGAAACCTCTGGCAGAACCAGAACCAGGAAGAAACCTCTGGCAGAACCAGGAAGAAACCTCTGGCAGAACCAGAACCAGAACCAGGAAGAAACCTCTGGCAGAACCAGACTCAGGAAGAAACCTCTGGCAGAACCAGAACCAGGAAGGGTGGCCATCCGCCTCGACCAGCTGGGGTTTGAGAAGACAGAAAAGAAAAGAAGTCACTTTGCTTTTCATTAACTGTAAGGCTGGAGTCTTCTTCTACAAGAAAGATGAAAACCATACTGAGAAAAACGTTATTACTCAGAAGTAAGCTGCTGCTTGCTGTGTTTAAACGCAGTTCATGATGTAAAGTGACTGTTCGAAAGCACCAGCAAACAGGAAGGTTGAAACCTTTATAAAAAAGCTATGTGCTGTTTGTCTTTTTATTCAAACTAATGCAGGACAGCTGGAGTTGAACCCTCAGTGTGCCGGGTTACAAACATAGAAACCGCTGCAGAAGAGTGCCTCGGGTAAGAAGAAGGAACCATCGGTTCCACAGAGGAAGAAGAAATCCTACCAAGGGTTGGAGAAGTTCTGGTGGACGCACAGGAACAAAATGCTGATATAGCTGCATAAGATGGAGCAGCAGAACTGGAGATGTCAGATTATAGCTGAAGACATCCTGCAACAGAGCAGGTCAGGCGGTTGTTTTGAGGGTCACATGGTCCGGATATGCTCTCGTGCCCAGTATGGTGGGTGTGAATATTGATAATAATTCACCTGTTTTGCATGTAAGTGCACGCTTGCCAGCAGCAACAGTCAGCAGCCTCTGCAGCAGTCAGAGGGGATGGTAGCGGACTTCTGTCTGAATGTACGGGTTTAGGTCTACAGCAGAAAACAACGGCTTCGGGTTCGTTGGGCAGCCATGGAAATCACTGCTTTTTGTGGTCAGACTGGGCTTTCATGAGGTATTAATGATGTAAGGTGGCCTGAGTGGTGCAGACACACAACACTACATCACATTTGACTGAACTCAGGCAGAAACGTGCTGCAGAGGCTTTGAGGTCAGATGATTCAGGAGTAATTCAGATCTGACCCCAGCGTGCGACTCATTCATGTGAGACAGTCCAGACACATCAGTCTGCATCATTCTTAATCAGCTTTCTTATCCTGTTGTGGCTGGTTGTGGTGCAGACTGCTCAAAGCCTGCCTGCTGTCCCGGGGGCCTGTCCCTCCGATGTTACGTTTCATATTCCAACAGCCTCACACACGCCTCCGCAGACCCCCATAACTCCACAGCCTGTCTGTACGCGGGGTATAGATAACAGAGATGGGAGGTGGTTGGATTACCATTCTGAGCTACTTTAAGCTTCCTCTCCACCACAGTTCTGGTGGAAATATTGTGCTTCGTATTCTGCTCCAGCCGAAGGAAACAGACGCCGTCGTCCGTTGTTCACTGAAGATGATATTAAGTGCTGCGCTGAATCACATCAGCAGTCATTCCAGAGGTCAAATCACATGTTTACAAAGGTGCTAATGAAACAAATGTGGTGGAAATTCTGCTGATCTCATCACATGGGCCAGTGTTTCTGTTGGGACTGTACTTCTTATTCCAACTCCCCCCTTTTATCAAAGCCATTACTATTAATTAGTGGAACCATTACGAGCCGCAGCCTGTAATTCTCTTCTGTTCTGTCACATAAAGAGTGATTCCAAAGAAGAAAAGACAAAAATTACAAGGTCATTTAAAGTGTGGAAGTGATGATCAAGTGGCCAGCTCCAACAGATACAGACTTCCAATGAAACACTGCCTTTCTGTAGCTTTCTTTGCTCAGTAGTGCAACAAAAATGATGTCCTGAGCATAAATGAATGAAGTTCATGTGAATAATCAACGTTTTCCCGTGAAGCATTAAAGAATGTGTCAGTTTCTGAAGAGGAAAGAGGGCGTTACACAGTTAAGAACCATGTTTGAGCCCACATTTTTTACTCTTAGGACGTGTGGACAAACCGGGCGGATCGGAGGTAAGTTTTCACCAGAGTTCATCCGGCTGATGACGTCACACGCCTGACGGCAGCCACGTCAGTCCTGGACAGACAGCATGTCAACATCCGGTAAATCACCTGATGTTTGGACCAACTCTGCAGTGATGATGCTCCGACAGTTTGGGGGAGGTACGTGGAAACGTTTGAGCTACATGAAGGACAAAGACGCAGCCGACGTCTTTTCTCCATTTTCACTTTATTCAAAACGAACACACTGGCTTTTCTGCGCATGCGCAAAACACAAAGTTCTCTGCCAGTCAAAATTAACCGATCCGCAAACCATCAAACTCTCAAGATATTGCAATTAGTGCACACAGTATTCATACTTTTAGTACCGTATTAACATTTTTAGTCAACCGTAACAAAATAATAACTATACAATGAATAATTTTGTAACTGTTGCTTTTAACTTTATATAAACTCTACTCTTGACCTTTTAAACATGTATCTTTTAATCTGTATGAAACACTTTGAATATTTTAATAATTTCAACCTGTCACAATGACAGCGTTTCAACTTAATTAGCCTTTATTCCAACTTCTGAGACACCGATCAGGGAGAAGAGTTTCTCTGAAACCAGCTCATGGCAGAATACAGAAGCTGATCCTCTGAGTCATACGAGGCAGTTTCCCTTCAGAGCTGATGAACTGACACATAACAAATGTTCATTGTTATGTGGTGACATCCAACCGCCACATATGGCTGCACAATGACGCCGTTCACCTTGCTACCTCCACGCTGAAGAGGGCGAGTGGGGGATCTGACGCCGTTTTCAGTCTCCTTTTCACTGGTTTGCTTTGTTCTAACTGGTGAGGGTTAGGAGTTATAAATCTGTGGTTAATGTTACCAATAAAGACGAGTGTTCAGGCAACGTTTCGTGGTTACACCCCTACACAAAACTATGCTGTCATCTCATGACTTTCAGACCTGAAAGGTGACGCGTGTGAACGTTTCCTGGTGCCCACCTACACACTTAATGTAAGATCATGAGTAATTTATCAGCCTCTGTTGGTGGCAGTTTGCACCCAGCCACTGCTCCTCTGCCCCTTTCAGTCCATTATTCATTCATGCTTGTGCTGCATGTGACTCTTCAGCAGTTTGGAGTTCACTGAAGGAACAAAGGAGCTAAAAATCTGGTCATGGAACTTTGTAATGTTTCATTAGACTCAGTTAAATGCAAGAAAGATTGGATGTGTGCCGTGTAAGCTGCCGCTTTTAGAAGATGACTTGAATATGGAAACAGGAGCTGAGAAACAAGCATCTAGTTACAGGCGAGGAAATGTGACATCTTGTGGTCTTTTCTTTGATTTTTGGTGTGTGATTGGAAATTTAGAGTTCTCGTTACCATCAAAATGCAATATTACTTCAATCAGGAAACACCCAGCCAGGATACCCAAGGCTCAGCTGTAACGGGACATTTGTGTGGAGCAATAAACGCCTGGAAATTGTTTATTTATGTAAAGTTTCAGACAGCAAAATTAAATAAATTTGCAATTCCAATTTGAATCCCTCGACAGCTCCGGTAGAAATAAGATCCAGGTTTTAGTTATTCCTGATTCGTAGTTCTGGACGGTGGTACTTTTCTTATTTAATCTTTTGTTTTTTTGCAGAGACGGGAGGAGCGTCGATGCCCACGTCTGCAGAGAGGAGACGGAGCCGGACGCCATCTCCAGCGTTCCCTGAGGAATCTGAGTGGAACGTCGGGAGGGCTGGAGGAGAGAAGGAGAACCAGAAACTGGCCGAAAAGGAGGGAAACAAATGGAGGCCACGACTACAACTGAAAGCAAGACAGAGTGGCGTGACAGTGATTGATGTCTGAGCTCTTTCCCTGATTCACTGATTAAACCCATCAATCTATATGCAGAAGAGGCGTCTGATGCAAATAGGCCCAATCAGGCAGGACAAAACGGTTTTGTCAGGAAGTTATGGAAATAAGAGCACGCCTACCGCTACAGGTGAGGCCCAGTGAACGTGGGATCTGACGCCGTGATGCTCCAAATTAGGAGATTACACGCTCACAGCTCCCCAACGTTTGGTTCTGTTCTGCCTTTCTTTCTCTTCTGGATCAGGATCACACCGAGGAGGGGCTGGAATCAGGAAGTCACCAGCGGTTATTACAGAACCACGTCACGGGAAAGGCCTCGTGTCTGTCTGTAGCGGCAGAGTTCGGCGCCACCTGACCTGCCCGCTGCTCATTTGCATAAAAGCAGAAGAAATAAAAACGTTCCTCTTCAAAGAAGACAGATGAAAATGAACCAGCTCGCAGAAACCTGGCGTTAATTCCAGGTGGACCTGTCGTTTTTCTCTTAACTTGTGCTCACCTTCCTTCTTTTGTTGCCCCCGCCTGCAGAGCCTGACCATTTCAATATCTCAGCCCATCTAATAACACTCATTCCTCTGTGGATTCGCCGTCTCATCTCACTTCCTGGGCCCACGTGTGCACGTGTGCACGTGTGTGTGCGTGTTTCTCTTCCCCCTCCCCTCAAGCCAACAGTGATCCGAATCAGTTTAATTAAGTAACAAATTCTGTTGGCATAGTAACAGCCCAGCTAATTTATCATGGGAAATAGTGTGTGAGACACACAGGTTGCATGGCAACAGCCAATGGTGGCACAAGATGTGGCAGTGACAAATTACACAGGATGCAGATGTGTGTGACGGCACGTTGCTGCGTTTGAGTGGCGTCGGGAAAAGTGTGTGTGGAGATGCATCGAAGCATCTTTTTATCAGCGTTTATGAGCAACAATCAGTCAGAAAACCGGACAGTGAGCATTTACGCTGAACCAGAGGGAAATCAATTGTTCTTCTGAAGAAAGGGTTCTCAAACTTGGGTGTGGGCCCCCCTGTGGGGACAGGGAGCCACTGCAGAGAGGGGGGGGGGGCATGGATAATTAGGGAAAAATATGGAGAGAAACAAAGTTGAATGAATATGATTTATGTGCCCGTGCTATTGTGCTGACCTTTATTTCTAAAACGCAGCTTGGATCCTTTCTTATTGGCTGCCTCCTCTATCATTGATATTGATTGATTACAATTACGTGGTGGTGTGGGGGGGGGACTTCTGTGGGAGAGAATGCCAGAAAAAGTCTGAGAACCATTTTCTACGTAGATGCCAGTTGTGTTTTGTCTTTTCTTTCTCTCTGAAACACTCAAACGTAATAACTGTTCAACTCCAAATATGAACTCTCTTATTGATCTTTGACAAACTGCAGCAAAGTGTTCACAGAAAGTTGGGGTCTGAACTCAGCCTCCCAGCCTCTTCATTACCAGGCTGCATGAAGGTGAGACGGGTAGCGTGTGTTTTAGTTGCATTAGTTTTCTACTAAACTGTTTTTTAATTGAATTCTGCCTCTACTTGTCTCTCACTTCTGTTAAAATGCAAAGGCTGACACATTCATAGTGATGTTCAGGTGTAATTTAGGATCAACATGACCTTAATTTAGGGGCCGTGCACGTCGTTTTTCTGATGCTTCTTAAACAGAAGAAGAAGAAACCGTCCCAGTACTTAACAACACATTTAAAGAAACAGTAAAGAACATCCTCAGCAGTGTAGACATGTGTTTTCTGTCAGGTCTAACATTCAAATGTAGCCTTAAACCTCTCACCTGAACCCACTTCATTTCAAATAAAGCTGATAACACATCACTGTTTCCACTGCCTGCTGTGATTTTCTTTCCTTTCCTTTTGTCAGGAAGACCTTGAAGACACCAGCTGTTTCAGCGGCAGATGTAAAAGCTTTCATAAACTGGCTATAGGTTGACTCCCTGCTGAGTTACAGCAATCTGCCGCAGAACAGCAGAAACACTGACATTTATTCATAAGAAAATGTCACCGTCTATTGCTTTAAAAGTTGTTGCAAATGTGGCTCTTTAGCCTCAGCGATAACACCTGAGAGGGAAAAAATAATGTGTCGACGAGGACTCTGAAGCCACATTAGCCTTCAAAAACATGAGGAATTTGTTTAAACTACAATTCTCTGCTTTTCTTACCACTGAGGCTGCAGAATTATTCCTTCTTTTAAGCGAAGCTGAGTTTCTGTCTCGGTGCTTCTGCTCAACAACGTAAAAAACAAACTTAAGAAATCAGTAAAAATGTCATTTATATCTCCAGCTGTGATTTGGTCGGACTAATTCTCTCCTCAAGTAAAGATTATCATTTCAAACTAATGCCCTTTTCACTCTAAAAGAAGAACAAAGTGCTCAGAGAAGTAATCAGCGTAAATCCATGACATCACGGGTTCAAGTCAAGTTCTACCTTCTCCACTTCTTTCTGTTACTTTTCTGCTTCACATCCTGCTGCTAATGGTTATGGTAGGAGTCATAAGTACATGGTTCAGGTCAGAAAACGGTCTGATACTCATTGGTCATGTGACCCTAAACAAAATAACAGAATTCATTCACAATTTTAAAGCCAGGATTGTAAAACTGCGTCCATCTTTTGGGTAAAACTGAATAGTTTCTATGGAGAAATGTCGGCTCTGGGGCGTCCTCCAACAAATGCACCGGCTGTTTTAAGCTAATTCAGGAAAGACGAGCCAGAGGAGGTTGTGAAGTGCTGGATCCATTCAGATAATAAAAAGTGGCATCAAAAGAGAAGCCAGCCTTCTGTCCATCACTGTCCACAGAGTTAAGAGTTTAAGGGTTCCTTGGACCAGCCGGCCTGGAGCGTAGCTGAGCTTACATGAAATAAATGGACGAACAGAGCAGTATTCAGGCTGAGAGCTGATGAAAGTGTGTCTTTGAGGCTGAAGGAAGGCTTCGCCTCAGCAGTCTTTATTTGCCTTCTGCACTGATCTGTTTGTCCAACTTAGCCTGAGTTTGGTGGTTAGCATGCGTTGCTATAGGCTACGTTCCACATGGCTGTAATAGTTAGCTGTGGATGCTAACTGGGAACAAAACTTAGAGGAAGAAACATGGAGACGTCATCAGGAATCCTTCTTATATTATTTTCAATATAAAATAAGCTAATTTAACCATTTTTAATGAAAAACCTTGATGGAAACTGCTTTTTTCAGTTTCAGTCCAGCTTTTTAAATCATCAATAGAGAATTTAACCATTTTTCGCTCTTTGGCTCGACCTAAAGTTGGGAAATTTAATAAAATAAACCCGTCTGAACCCTGCACATGCACAGCTGTACACGTGGGTTTGTTGTAGGGCTTTAGAGGCTGAAAACATGTCTCCATGCTCACTAAAAGACAAAAGTAAAACCTTTTAGTTTACCTGTAATACAGTGTTTTTCTGATTTACATCTTTGAAGGATCTGAATGTGAAATGAACACATGTACGCTGCATATATCACAGTTTCATGTCCCAAAGACAGCAGAGAACATTTAGAAAGGCTGAAAACTTCTGAGATTTTGATGTGAAATGTGTTAAAATTGATCAAACGTTTTTACTTGAACTTATTTGCATGTTGGTGTGAAACAGAACTGAGGATCTAACTGAGGCTTCATCTGTGGGTCAGATAACAATAAGGTTGTAACTTCTGCTTCAGTCTCTGATGGATAACATAACAGGGATGAACACGCTGCTGCTGTAATGTTGTGTGTTTCCTGTTCCTCATGATTCAGAGCACTGAAGTAAATGTTTCATTGGTTTTATCACAGGAACCAACCACAGCTTCAGCCTCCTCCGATTTACAGCCGACTCAGAGCAGAGGGAGAAAAGATCAGATGCTTTTCTGTCATTTAAACCTGCAGGTCGACGACAGAACCGAGCAAAGCAAGCGGGTCAGAACCAGAGAGCTGATGGGTTTTTACTGACTGACAGCAGCCATGAAGCTACCGCTGCATCTGTCTGTCGTCCTGTTGTTGCTCGGCAGCAGTAAAATCTGTATTCTTGTCCTTCCTCGTGCATTTTATCTCTTCTTCTTCTCTTCCTCTCCGTGTTGTCTGAGATTTTCTTTTCTTTTGAAACATTTTTGATGATAAAAACAGTTTTTTATCTAATTCTGGGTGGTTCCAAGTTGCTGTAACTCCGCCCCCAGCGCAGTTTCACGCCCATAAACGTGTTCAGAGGCAGAAGGTTTCCAGGTTTGTGCTGCTGAAGATGAAATCTGATTACTGTTTTGTGCCATCCAACATGACTTTGAAAGGGATGTGTTACTGCAGGTTCAGCTGGAAGTCATGATTCCCTGAAACTAATCACCTCATTTAAAAGACCTAACCTTAACCGAGTGTTTTATAAAGTTTAAAACAGCAGCTGAATGCTGTTAATTCAAGGCAGGAGTGATGGAGACTCTATCTCGACTCTTCAGGCGCCTCGTTCCATCCTCTGAAAACAGACTTTTTCCCCAGAAAATGAAATCCAACAATGAAAAACACATTTTCCTGTTCGGACACACAAAGAAAACTCTGGAAATTGTGCCTGAGCACAAGTCAGTGGACTCAGAGAGACTGGGCCGGTGTTCTACATGATCGATTCGTGTTCTGCTGTTTTCTGTCTGTGAACTTTTCCTCAAGGCTCTGCTGAAACAGTAACTTAACGCCGCAGATTAATCAGCATTAAAAACTTTAATTAAAATCTGATGGCAGCTGTGGAGTTTTCTACCTTTCTTAACAGCCTCCTGCTCACTTAAGTAAAAACCACAGTAACACAGCACTGATAAGGCACTTACAGCCACTTAATAAATCATTGAGCTTCTTTAAGTGATATCTGTTTTATGGAGGCAAAAATCCTCCTTAAATCTGCCTCCATTCTGAATATTTGACTTCCCTGTTTGGTAATCATTGGAGGATGTGCGCGCGCCGTAATGTTTTGACATAAGAATCATCTGCAGTTTACTTTCATCACAATTTAATCCTCACACCACAGTTAAAGAGCCCGGATATCATTCCCATCTGCTGTAACGACAAGACACAAATTCCAAAGAGAAAATGAGAGCTGTGACAGGAACAGCTCGAGTTTTTCATGACAATTGTCACCCTGAGTGCGTGGAGCCATTTCCATTTGCAACAGAGATCTTTGGTGTAAAGCGCATGCTGGATGTGTCGTCAGTCCTGTCATAAACCCCAGTTGCCCTAAAGAATGGCGCGTCCACCGGACTATGTGGTTATGTGATGAAAGTTATTCATCACATTTGAATTATTCTAATCAATTTGGTGTCAGGCTAACTGCTGCGGCCATTACAGTGACACCGCCGTCAAGCACCGTTTGGTTGCAGCTCGGCGCTGCCCATGAAATTGATACTTTCCATAAGTACTCATAAAACCTTCACAGCATGACTGAGCGGGGAGAGGCACCACCCCCCCCCACCCCGACAGCAACTCCACCCAGACATCCCGGTGAAGACAACAAAGTCACTCACAGACAAATAGACGAGATTACTGCAGGTGGGGAGATCTGCGACTGCAGCAAACACAATAAAGAGCAGCGTAATTTCTCCTCCTCCAGCTCACAAATAAAGAGACTGAAGAACAAACAGGCCCCAGATCTCAATCAGAGACGGCAACACATGGCTGCTGCTCACAGTAGCTGAAAGCATGTTGGTCCCCGCATTTAAACCTGAGTGCAGAAGCTGGCCAGCCAGTGCCAGCCTGCGTGCATTACGCACAGCTTCCAGCTGCTCAGAACAACCAGGACGAGCACAAACTCGTGTTTCCTAAACTAAAGATTTGGGAGGAATAGTTTTGATCTAATTAAATGCCTTCGTAGACAGGAATGGGCTCCCTGAGACATTCCAGTCTGCATTTCTCTGCACTGAAACAGCGCTGATGGATAATCTCACATCTGCTATCTGGAGCCTTCTGGAGCTCAAACTCTTCAGCTGTTTCTACAACCATTAATACTTAAACTTCCTATTATTCAGCGAGGTAAAAACAGATCAATGCTTGTATGTAATCAGGCCGGTAACCAACCGAACCTCCAGCTCTGTTTGGCGTGTCTTGGCCAGATGTTTCGTTCAGCCAAAGCAACACGTCGATGGTCCATTTCAGGCAGAAAAGACGAGACAGACAGACGTCCAGCGATGCTCCTGGTACTCCCAAAAGCCCTTAAAAACACTTACTCTAAATCATCCATTATGCACAAACACATCCAATCTTCTTGACAAGAAGAGGAAATTGCATTTTCGTCTCATTTCTGCATTGTGGAGCATCAGACAGGTGCAACACTGCGCACCTCTGCCAAGGCTGAATAACGAACCCCAGATCCAGCTGTAGACTAACATTAAATAAGAAGGAATAAAAAAAAATGAGAAACTACAATCAGCAGTGGTGACAGTCTCCAAATACAAACATGTCATGTGTGATTTATATCTGAACCGCAGTCTTTGGACTCTTTTTCTCTGCCTTTTAAACTGAAGAAACTCTGAATATATCCACTGGTCCTTTTCAGAAGCATAAAACCTCCTTGTTGGGTTTATAAGGTGTGTTTGTTGGTCGTATTATACAACAAATCATCATAGATCTGTAAGAAAGTTCACCTAAAGGTGGAATATGACCTGATCTGTTGCCCAGTTTGCTCCAACAGCAAGAAGGGTGGAGGCCGGATGGTTAAACTCTACATACAAACCTGGAGGCTAAACCCTGCTGCTGAAGAGTTCCTGCTCAGCAAGCGCTTAAAAACAGCCCCGTCCAATTAAATCCCCGCTCTGACCTTTGGTCCTTCCTGTGAAATGTCTCTGCTGCTGAACAGAGAGCAGAACAGGCCTTTATCCAAAGAGTAGGATGTAACCTCCCACCTCCCAACACCACCTCCTCCCCCCAAAGGTGAAATAAGAGTGTCACTTTGATGCTTCTGCTCAGTCTTGATGAGCTTGGGAATAAATATGCAAAAAAGGGGCTTTGCGGTGGAGAAAGAAGGGAGAGAAAAAAGAGGCAATCAAGGATAGCCGCGGTCCCCGACTGGACCATAAATCTCTGTCTGTTTCAATCGCCGCTGTGGCCGAAACGGTGTAAAATTCGAGTGGGGATGTCATCAATTTCTGTTAGCGCCTCTGTCCCTTTCTGTGCCGGTCGGCGGGCGGCAGTGATGGATTGATTTTGTCACTTGTGCTCAGTTCACAGTATGTTAACATGGAAGGGCAGAGTTGGGTTATGGAGAGGGGGTTATTAGTGGCTTGGCTGTAACTGGACTTTTCTCCCTGTTCATGTGAGGGTCTCACTCCGTCTCCCATCCCTGTCACTCTGCCTTATGCTCAATATACTCGCTGCCTCATTCATCACACCTCATTCCATTCCACATCTGCATCCACTTTATCTCTGCATACCTCCACCTATCCCCTCTTATCTCTGCTTACTTGGGCCTCATTTCAACCAGCTGTCAACTAATTTCTCTGCCTTCACCTAGATGTGTCATCCCATTCATAGCACATCTATCCGCTAACCGCACCTAACTCCATCTGGCCCCAGCCCACTTCCAGCATCCTCTCTTCCCCTTTCTGACGAAGCGTTTCAACCATCTCTGTCTCTGATGATCTGACTGCAAATGCTGGCTTTTTTTAAATCAACACAGGAGAAGATGCTGAAGAATGTAAATGCTTCACATCAGATGCACAGATTTAACCTTTCAGCACAATCTGTACGTTTTAGGGTTGGAATCAGAAGCAGGCTCACATTAAGCTTCATGAACAGCACAAACCTACTGTTTTAGGGTTGGAATCAGAAGCAGGCTCACATTAAGCTTCATGAACAGCACAAACCTGCTGTTTTAGGGTTGGAATCAGAAGCAGGCTCACATTAAGCTTCATGAACAGCACAAACCTGCTGTTTTAGGGTTGGAATCAGAAGCAGGCTCACATTAAGCTTCATGAACAGCACAAACCTGCTGTTTTAGGGTTGGAATCAGAAGCAGGCTCACATTAAGCTTCATGAACAGCACAAACCTGCTGTTTTAGGGTTGGAATCAGAAGCAGGCTCACATTAAGCTTCATGAACAGCACAAACCTGCTGTTTTAGGGTTGGAATCAGAAGCAGGCTCACATTAAGCTTCATGAACAGCACAAACCTGCTGTTTTAGGGTTGGAATCAGAAGCAGGCTCACATTAAGCTTCATGAACAGCACAAACCTGCTGTTTTAGGGTTGGAATCAGAAGCAGGCTCACATTAAGCTTCATGAACAGCACAAACCTGCTGTTTTAGGGTTGGAGTCAGAAGCAGGCTCACATTAAGCTTCATGAACAGCACAAACCTGCTGTTTTAGGGTTGGAATCAGAAGCAGGCTCACATTAAGCTTCATGAACAGCACAAACCTGCTGTTTTAGGGTTGGAGTCAGAAGCAGGCTCACATTAAGCTTCATGAACAGCACAAACCTGCTGTTTTAGGGTTGGAATCAGAAGCAGGCTCACATTAAGCTTCATGAACAGCACAAACCTGCTGTTTTAGGGTTGGAATCAGAAGCAGGCTCACATTAAGCTTCATGAACAGCACAAACCTGCTGTTTTAGGGTTGGAATCAGAAGCAGGCTCACATTAAGCTTCATGAACAGCACAAACCTGCTGTTTTAGGGTTGGAGTCAGAAGCAGGCTCACATTAAGCTTCATGAACAGCACAAACCTGCTGTTTTAGGGTTGGAATCAGAAGCAGGCTCACATTAAGCTTCATGAACAGCACAAACCTGCTGTTTTAGGGTTGGAGTCAGAAGCAGGCTCACATTAAGCTTCATGAACAGCACAAACCTGCTGTTTTAGGGTTGGAATCAGAAGCATTAAGCTTCATGAACAGCACAAACCTGCTGTTTTAGGGTTGGAGTCAGAAGCAGGCTCACATTAAGCTTCATGAACAGCACAAACCTGCTGTTTTAGGGTTGGAATCAGAAGCAGGCTCACATTAAGCTTCACGAACAGCACAAACCTGCTGTTTTAGGGTTGGAATCAGAAGCAGGCTCACATTAAGCTTCATGAACAGCACAAACCTGCTGTTTTAGGGTTGGAATCAGAAGCAGGCTCACATTAAGCTTCATGAACAGCACAAACCTGCTGTTTTAGGGTTGGAATCAGAAGCAGGCTCACATTAAGCTTCATGAACAGCACAAACCTGCTGTTTTAGGCTTGGAGTCAGAAGCAGGCTCACATTAAGCTTCATGAACAGCACAAACCTGCTGTTTTAGGGTTGGAGTCAGAAGCAGGCTCACATTAAGCTTCATGAACAGCACAAACCTGCTGTTTTAGGGTTGGAATCAGAAGCAGGCTCACATTAAGCTTCATGAACAGCACAAACCTGCTGTTTTAGGGTTGGAGTCAGAAGCAGGCTCACATTAAGCTTCATGAACAGCACAAACCTGCTGTTTTAGGGTTGGAATCAGAAGCAATCTCACATTAAGCTTCATGAACAGCACAAACCTGCTGTTTTAGGGTTGGAATCAGAAGCAGGCTCACATTAAGCTTCATGAACAGCACAAACCTGCTGTTTTAGGGTTGGAATCAGAAGCAATCTCACATTAAGCTTCATGAACAGCACAAACCTGCTGTTTTAGGGTTGGAATCAGAAGCAGGCTCACATTAAGCTTCATGAACAGCACAAACCTGCTGTTTTAGGGTTGGAATCAGAAGCAGGCTCACATTAAGCTTCATGAACAGCACAAACCTGCTGTTTTAGGCTTGGAGTCAGAAGCAGGCTCACATTAAGCTTCATGAACAGCACAAACCTGCTGTTTTAGGGTTGGAGTCAGAAGCAGGCTCACATTAAGCTTCATGAACAGCACAAACCTGCTGTTTTAGGGTTGGAATCAGAAGCAGGCTCACATTAAGCTTCATGAACAGCACAAACCTGCTGTTTTAGGGTTGGAATCAGAAGCAGGCTCACATTAAGCTTCATGAACAGCACAAACCTGCTGTTTTAGGGTTGGAATCAGAAGCAGGCTCACATTAAGCTTCATGAACAGCACAAACCTGCTGTTTTAGGGTTGGAATCAGAAGCAGGCTCACATTAAGCTTCATGAACAGCACAAACCTGCTGTTTTAGGGTTGGAATCAGAAGCAGGCTCACATTAAGCTTCATGAACAGCACAAACCTGCTGTTTTAGGGTTGGAGTCAGAAGCAGGCTCACATTAAGCTTCATGAACAGCACAAACCTGCTGTTTTAGGGTTGGAATCAGAAACAGGCTCACATTAAGCTTCATGAACAGCACAAACCTGCTGTTTTAGGGTTGGAATCAGAAGCAGGCTCACATTAAGCTTCATGAACAGCACAAACCTGCTGTTTTAGGGTTGGAATCAGAAGCAGGCTCACATTAAGCTTCATGAACAGCACAATCCTGCTGTTTTAGGGTTGGAATCAGAAGCAGGCTCACATTAAGCTTCATGAACAGCACAAACCTGCTGTTTTAGGGTTGGAATCAGAAGCAGGCTCACATTAAGCTTCATGAACAGCACAAACCTGCTGTTTTAGGGTTGGAATCAGAAGCATTAAGCTTCATGAACAGCACAAACCTGCTGTTTTAGGGTTGGAATCAGAAGCAGGCTCACATTAAGCTTCATGAACAGCACAAACCTGCTGTTTTAGGGTTGGAATCAGAAGCAGGCTCACATTAAGCTTCATGAACAGCACAAACCTGCTGTTTTAGGGTTGGAGTCAGAAGCAGGGTCACATTAAGCTTCATTAACAGCACAAACCTGCTGTTTTAGGGTTGGAATCAGAAGCAGGCTCACATTAAGCTTCATGAACAGCACAAACCTGCTGTTTTAGGGTTGGAGTCAGAAGCAGGCTCACATTAAGCTTCATGAACAGCACAAACCTGCTGTTTTAGGGTTGGAATCAGAAGCAGGCTCACATTAAGCTTCATGAACAGCACAAACCTGCTGTTTTAGGGTTGGAATCAGAAGCAGGCTCACATTAAGCTTCATGAACAGCACAAACCTGCTGTTTTAGGGTTGGAATCAGAAGCAGGCTCACATTAAGCTTCATGAACAGCACAAACCTGCTGTTTTAGGGTTGGAATCAGAAGCAGGCTCACATTAAGCTTCATGAACAGCACAAACCTGCTGTTTTAGGGTTGGAATCAGAAGCAGGCTCACATTAAGCTTCATGAACAGCACAAACCTGCTGTTTCAGGGTTGGAGTCAGAAGCAGGCTCACATTAAGCTTCATGAACAGCACAAACCTGCTGTTTTAGGGTTGGAATCAGAAGCAGGCTCACATTAAGCTTCATGAACAGCACAAACCTGCTGTTTTAGGGTTGGAATCAGAAGCAGGCTCACATTAAGCTTCATGAACAGCACAAACCTGCTGTTTTAGGGTTGGAATCAGAAGCAGGCTCACATTAAGCTTCATGAACAGCACAAACCTGCTGTTTTAGGGTTGGAATCAGAAGCAGGCTCACATTAAGCTTCATGAACAGCACAAACCTGCTGTTTTAGGGTTGGAATCAGAAGCAGGCTCACATTAAGCTTCATGAACAGCACAATCCTGCTGTTTTAGGGTTGGAATCAGAAGCAGGCTCACATTAAGCTTCATGAACAGCACAAACCTGCTGTTTTAGGGTTGGAATCAGAAGCAGGCTCACATTAAGCTTCATGAACAGCACAAACCTGCTGTTTTAGGGTTGGAATCAGAAGCATTAAACTTCATGAACAGCACAAACCTGCTGTTTTAGGGTTGGAATCAGAAGCAGGCTCACATTAAGCTTCATGAACAGCACAAACCTGCTGTTTTAGGGTTGGAATCAGAAGCAGGCTCACATTAAGCTTCATGAACAGCACAAACCTGCTGTTTTAGGGTTGGAGTCAGAAGCAGGGTCACATTAAGCTTCATTAACAGCACAAACCTGCTGTTTTAGGGTTGGAATCAGAAGCAGGCTCACATTAAGCTTCATGAACAGCACAAACCTGCTGTTTTAGGGTTGGAGTCAGAAGCAGGCTCACATTAAGCTTCATGAACAGCACAAACCTGCTGTTTTAGGGTTGGAATCAGAAGCAGGCTCACATTAAGCTTCATGAACAGCACAAACCTGCTGTTTTAAAGTTGGAGTCAGAAGCAGGCTCACATTAAGCTTCATGAACAGCACAAACCTGCTGTTTTAGGGTTGGAATCAGAAGCATTAAGCTTCATGAACAGCACAAACCTGCTGTTTTAGGGTTGGAGTCAGAAGCAGGCTCACATTAAGCTTCATGAACAGCACAAACCTGCTGTTTTAGGGTTGGAGTCAGAAGCAGGCTCACATTAAGCTTCATGAACAGCACAAACCTGCTGTTTTAGGGTTGGAATCAGAAGCAGGCTCACATTAAGCTTCATGAACAGCACAAACCTGCTGTTTTAGGGTTGGAATCAGAAGCAGGCTCACATTAAGCTTCATGAACAGCACAAACCTGCTGTTTTAGGGTTGGAATCAGAAGCAGGCTCACATTAAGCTTCATGAACAGCACAAACCTGCTGTTTTAGGGTTGGAATCAGAAGCAGGCTCACATTAAGCTTCATGAACAGCACAAACCTGCTGTTTTAGGGTTGGAATCAGAAGCAGGCTCACATTAAGCTTCATGAACAGCACAAACCTGCTGTTTTAAGGTTGGAATCAGAAGCAGGCTCACATTAAGCTTCATGAACAGCACAAACCTGCTGTTTTAGGGTTGGAATCAGAAGCAGGCTCACATTAAGCTTCATGAACAGCACAAACCTGCTGTTTTAGGGTTGGAATCAGAAGCAGGCTCACATTAAGCTTCATGAACAGCACAAACCTGCTGTTTTAGGGTTGGAGTCAGAAGCAGGCTCACATTAAGCTTCATGAACAGCACAAACCTGCTGTTTTAGGGTTGGAATCAGAAGCAGGCTCACATTAAGCTTCATGAACAGCACAAACCTGCTGTTTCAGGGTTGGAATCAGAAGCAGGCTCACATTAAGCTTCATGAACAGCACAAACCTGCTGTTTTAGGGTTGGAATCAGAAGCAGGCTCACATTAAGCTTCATGAACAGCACAAACCTGCTGTTTTAGGGTTGGAATCAGAAGCAGGCTCACATTAAGCTTCATGAACAGCACAAACCTGCTGTTTTAGGGTTGGAGTCAGAAGCAGGCTCACATTAAGCTTCATGAACAGCACAAACCTGCTGTTTTAGGGTTGGAGTCAGAAGCAGGCTCACATTAAGCTTCATGAACAGCACAAACCTGCTGTTTTAGGGTTGGAATCAGAAGCAGGCTCACATTAAGCTTCATTAACAGCACAAACCTGCTGTTTTAGGGTTGGAATCAGAAGCAGGCTCACATTAAGCTTCATGAACAGCACAAACCTGCTGTTTTAGGGTTGGAGTCAGAAGCAGGCTCACATTAAGCTTCATGAACAGCACAAACCTGCTGTTTTAGGGTTGGAATCAGAAGCAGGCTCACATTAAGCTTCATGAACAGCACAAACCTGCTGTTTTAGGGTTGGAGTCAGAAGCAGGCTCACATTAAGCTTCATGAACAGCACAAACCTGCTGTTTTAGGGTTGGAATCAGAAGCAGGCTCACATTAAGCTTCATGAACAGCACAAACCTGCTGTTTTAGGGTTGGAGTCAGAAGCAGGCTCACATTAAGCTTCATGAACAGCACAAACCTGCTGTTTTAGGGTTGGAGTCAGAAGCAGGCTCACATTAAGCTTCATGAACAGCACAAACCTGCTGTTTTAGGGTTGGAATCAGAAGCAGGCTCACATTAAGCTTCATGAACAGCACAAACCTGCTGTTTTAGGGTTGGAATCAGAAGCAGGCTCACATTAAGCTTCATGAACAGCACAAACCTGCTGTTTTAGGGTTGGAATCAGAAGCAGGCTCACATTAAGCTTCATGAACAGCACAAACCTGCTGTTTTAGGGTTGGAATCAGAAGCAGGCTCACATTAAGCTTCATGAACAGCACAAACCTGCTGTTTTAGGGTTGGAATCAGAAGCAGGCTCACATTAAGCTTCATGAACAGCACAAACCTGCTGTTTTAGGGTTGGAATCAGAAGCAGGCTCACATTAAGCTTCATGAACAGCACAAACCTGCTGTTTTAGGGTTGGAATCAGAAGCAGGCTCACATTAAGCTTCATGAACAGCACAAACCTGCTGTTTTAGGGTTGGAGTCAGAAGCAGGCTCACATTAAGCTTCATGAACAGCACAAACCTGCTGTTTTAGGGTTGGAATCAGAAGCAGGCTCACATTAAGCTTCATTAACAGCACAAACCTGCTGTTTTAGGGTTGGAATCAGAAGCAGGCTCACATTAAGCTTCATGAACAGCACAAACCTGCTGTTTTAGGGTTGGAGTCAGAAGCAGGCTCACATTAAGCTTCATGAACAGCACAAACCTGCTGTTTTAGGGTTGGAGTCAGAAGCAGGCTCACATTAAGCTTCATGAACAGCACAAACCTGCTGTTTTAGGGTTGGAATCAGAAGCAGGCTCACATTAAGCTTCATGGACAGCACAAACCTGCTGTTTTAGGGTTGGAGTCAGAAGCAGGCTCACATTAAGCTTCATGAACAGCACAAACCTGCTGTTTTAGGGTTGGAATCAGAAGCAGGCTCACATTAAGCTTCATGGACAGCACAAACCTGCTGTTTTAGGGTTGGAGTCAGAAGCAGGCTCACATTAAGCTTCATGAACAGCACAAACCTGCTGTTTTAGGGTTGGAGTCAGAAGCAGGCTCACATTAAGCTTCATTAACAGCACAAACCTGCTGTTTTAGGGTTGGAATCAGAAGCAGGCTCACATTAAGCTTCATGAACAGCACAAACCTGCTGTTTTAGGGTTGGAATCAGAAGCAGGCTCACATTAAGCTTCATGAACAGCACGAACCTGCTGTTTTAGGGTTGGAATCAGAAGCAGGCTCACATTAAGCTTCATGAACAGCACAAACCTGCTGTTTTAGGGTTGGAGTCAGAAGCAGGCTCACATTAAGCTTCATGAACAGCACAAACCTGCTGTTTTAGGGTTGGAATCAGAAGCAGGCTCACATTAAGCTTCATGAACAGCACAAACCTGCTGTTTTAGGGTTGGAATCAGAAGCAGGCTCACATTAAGCTTCATGAACAGCACAAACCTGCTGTTTTAGGGTTGGAATCAGAAGCAGGCTCACATTAAGCTTCATGAACAGCACAAACCTGCTGTTTTAGGGTTGGAATCAGAAGCATTAAGCTTCATGAACAGCACAAACCTGCTGTTTTAGGGTTGGAATCAGAAGCAGGCTCACATTAAGCTTCATGAACAGCACAAACCTGCTGTTTTAGGGTTGGAATCAGAAGCAGGCTCACATTAAGCTTCATGAACAGCACAAACCTGCTGTTTTAGGGTTGGAGTCAGAAGCAGGCTCACATTAAGCTTCATGAACAGCACAAACCTGCTGTTTTAGGGTTGGAATCAGAAGCAGGCTCACATTAAGCTTCATGAACAGCACAAACCTGCTGTTTTAGGGTTGGAATCAGAAGCAGGCTCACATTAAGCTTCATGAACAGCACAAACCTGCTGTTTTAGGGTTGGAATCAGAAGCAGGCTCACATTAAGCTTCATGAACAGCACAAACCTGCTGTTTTAGGGTTGGAATCAGAAGCAGGCTCACATTAAGCTTCATGAACCGCACAAACCTGCTGTTTTAGGGTTGGAATCAGAAGCAGGCTCACATTAAGCTTCATGAACAGCACAAACCTGCTGTTTTAGGGTTGGAGTCAGAAGCAGGCTCACATTAAGCTTCATGAACAGCACAAACCTGCTGTTTTAGGGTTGGAGTCAGAAGCAGGCTCACATTAAGCTTCATGAACAGCACAAACCTGCTGTTTTAGGGTTGGAATCAGAAGCAGGCTCACATTAAGCTTCATGAACAGCACAAACCTGCTGTTTTAGGGTTGGAGTCAGAAGCAGGCTCACATTAAGCTTCATGAACAGCACAAACCTGCTGTTTTAGGGTTGGAGTCAGAAGCAGGCTCACATTAAGCTTCATGAACAGCACAAACCTGCTGTTTTAGGGTTGGAATCAGAAGCATTAAGCTTCATGAACAGCACAAACCTGCTGTTTTAGGGTTGGAATCAGAAGCAGGCTCACATTAAGCTTCATGAACAGCACAAACCTGCTGTTTTAGGGTTGGAGTCAGAAGCAGGCTCACATTAAGCTTCATGAACAGCACAAACCTGCTGTTTTAGGGTTGGAGTCAGAAGCAGGCTCACATTAAGCTTCATGAACAGCACAAACCTGCTGTTTTAGGGTTGGAATCAGAAGCAGGCTCACATTAAGCGTCATGAACAGCACAAACCTGCTGTTTTAGGGTTGGAATCAGAAGCAGGCTCACATTAAGCTTCATGAACAGCACAAACCTGCTGTTTTAGGGTTGGAATGAGAAGCAGGCTCACATTAAGCTTCATGAACAGCACAAACCTGCTGTTTTAGGGTTGGAATCAGAAGCAGGCTCACATTAAGCTTCATGAACAGCACAAACCTGCTGTTTTAGGGTTGGAATCAGAAGCAGGCTCACATTAAGCTTCATGAACAGCACAAACCTGCTGTTTTAGGGTTGGAGTCAGAAGCAGGCTCACATTAAGCTTCATGAACAGCACAAACCTGCTGTTTTAGGGTTGGAATCAGAAGCAGGCTCACATTAAGCTTCATGAACAGCACAAACCTGCTGTTTTAGGGTTGGAATCAGAAGCAGGCTCACATTAAGCTTCATGAACAGCACAAACCTGCTGTTTTAGGGTTGGAATCAGAAGCAGGCTCACATTAAGCTTCATGAACAGCACAAACCTGCTGTTTTAGGGTTGGAATCAGAAGCAGGCTCACATTAAGCTTCATGAACAGCACAAACCTGCTGTTTTAGGGTTGGAATCAGAAGCAGGCTCACATTAAGCTTCATGAACAGCACAAACCTGCTGTTTTAGGGTTGGAGTCAGAAGCAGGCTCACATTAAGCTTCATGAACAGCACAAACCTGCTGTTTTAGGGTTGGAATCAGAAGCAGGCTCACATTAAGCTTCATGAACAGCACAAACCTGCTGTTTTAGGGTTGGAATCAGAAGCATTAAGCTTCATGAACAGCACAAACCTGCTGTTTTAGGGTTGGAATCAGAAGCAGGCTTACATTAAGCTTCATGAACAGCACAAACCTGCTGTTTTAGGGTTGGAATCAGAAGCAGGCTCACATTAAGCTTCATGAACAGCACAAACCTGCTGTTTTAGGGTTGGAATCAGAAGCAGGCTCACATTAAGCTTCATGAACAGCACAAACCTGCTGTTTTAGGGTTGGAGTCAGAAGCAGGCTCACATTAAGCTTCATGAACAGCACAAACCTGCTGTTTTAGGGTTGGAATCAGAAGCATTAAGCTTCATGAACAGCACAAACCTGCTGTTTTAGGGTTGGAATCAGAAGCATTAAGCTTCATGAACAGCACAAACCTGCTGTTTTAGGGTTGGAGTCAGAAGCAGGCTCACATTAAGCTTCATGAACAGCACAAACCTGCTGTTTTAGGGTTGGAATCAGAAGCAGGCTCACATTAAGCTTCATGAACAGCACAAACCTGCTGTTTTAGGGTTGGAATCAGAAGCAGGCTCACATTAAGCTTCATGAACAGCACAAACCTGCTGTTTTAGGGTTGGAGTCAGAAGCATTAAGCTTCATGAACAGCACAAACCTGCTGTTTTAGGGTTGGAATCAGAAGCAGGCTCACATTAAGCTTCATGAACAGCACAAACCTGCTGTTTTATGGTTGGAATCAGAAGCAGGCTCACATTAAGCTTCATGAACAGCACAAACCTGTTGTTTTAGGGTTGGAATCAGAAGCATTAAGCTTCATGAACAGCACAAACCTGCTGTTTTAGGGTTGGAGTCAGAAGCAGGCTCACATTAAGCTTCATGAACAGCACAAACCTGCTGTTTTAGGGTTGGAATCAGAAGCAGGCTCACATTAAGCTTCATGAACAGCACAAACCTGCTGTTTTAGGGTTGGAATCAGAAGCAGGCTCACATTAAGCTTCATTAACAGCACAAACCTGCTGTTTTAGGGTTGGAGTCAGAAGCAGGCTCACATTAAGCTTCATGAACAGCACAAACCTGCTGTTTTAGGGTTGGAGTCAGAAGCAGGCTCACATTAAGCTTCATGAACAGCACAAACCTGCTGTTTTAGGGTTGGAATCAGAAGCAGGCTCACATTAAGCTTCATGAACAGCACAAACCTGCTGTTTTAGGGTTGGAATCAGAAGCAGGCTCACATTAAGCTTCATGAACAGCACAAACCTGCTGTTTTAGGGTTTGAGTCAGAAGCAGGCTCACATTAAGCTTCATGAACAGCACAAACCTGCTGTTTTAGGGTTGGAATCAGAAGCAGGCTCACATTAAGCTTCATGAACAGCACAAACCTGCTGTTTTAGGGTTGGAATCAGAAGCAGGCTCACATTAAGCTTCATGAACAGCACAAACCTGCTGTTTTAGGGTTGGAATCAGAAGCAGGCTCACATTAAGCTTCATGAACAGCACAAACCTGCTGTTTTAGGGTTGGAATCAGAAGCAGGCTCACATTAAGCTTCATGAACAGCACAAACCTGCTGTTTTAGGGTTTGAGTCAGAAGCAGGCTCACATTAAGCTTCATGAACAGCACAAACCTGCTGTTTTAGGGTTGGAATCAGAAGCAGGCTCACATTAAGCTTCATGAACAGCACAAACCTGCTGTTTTAGGGTTGGAATCAGAAGCAGGCTCACATTAAGCTTCATGAACAGCACAATCCTGCTGTTTTAGGGTTGGAATCAGAAGCAGGCTCACATTAAGCTTCATGAACAGCACAAACCTGCTGTTTTAGGGTTGGAGTCAGAAGCAGGCTCACATTAAGCTTCATGAACAGCACAAACCTGCTGTTTTAGGGTTGGAATCAGAAGCAGGCTCACATTAAGCTTCATGAACAGCACAAACCTGCTGTTTTAGGGTTGGAATCAGAAGCAGGCTCACATTAAGCTTCATGAACAGCACAAACCTGCTGTTTTAGGGTTGGAGTCAGAAGCAGGCTCACATTAAGCTTCATGAACAGCACAAACCTGCTGTTTTAGGGTTGGAATCAGAAGCAGGCTCACATTAAGCTTCATGAACAGCACAAACCTGCTGTTTTAGGGTTGGAATCAGAAGCAGGCTCACATTAAGCTTCATGAACAGCACAAACCTGCTGTTTTAGGGTTGGAATCAGAAGCAGGCTCACATTAAGCTTCATGAACAGCACAAACCTGCTGTTTTAGGGTTGGAGTCAGAAGCAGGCTCACATTAAGCTTCATGAACAGCACAAACCTGCTGTTTTAGGGTTGGAATCAGAAGCAGGCTCACATTAAGCTTCATGAACAGCACGAACCTGCTGTTTTAGGGTTGGAATCAGAAGCAGGCTCACATTAAGCTTCATGAACAGCACAAACCTGCTTCCACGGTCGGGTTTGGACTCTCTACCTGATGCTTTGGGTTCTGAAGCAGAATTGCTCTTATCTACGAGCCCCAAACCTTGATGCCGTGACACAAGAGTTCCCTCAGTAACGTTATTCTGTCGCTCACTTCTGAAGGAGGAAGACGGATCATGTAAGTCGGTCCAAGAGGACGACGGTGGCAGCCGTCAGACTCCTGGTGTTTGTGCTTTTCCACTTTACTTTGACTCTTGATCTTCATTTGGTCTCCCTTTGCTGTCCTACTCTGTAAAGTTAAGCTTTTAAAGCATTTATCACACAATGGAACACATTTAACTGCAGAAATCTGTGAGTGACTGAGCATCTGAACCTGCCTTCAGACGGTAGTGAAGGATTCATTCTGCTGACGCTGTCCTTCTTTAAATGAGTTTGTGTGACTGTTTAATCCCAGAAAAACAACTCTTTGTGGCTCAGGCCCACTTTTCTCTGCCATTTGATCAACTAATGACTTGTGGCTTCGTTCGAGTCCTTTTCCATCCCTTCAAACAGTTTCAAATGTTCACAAAGAGCCTGAGAGTCTCCACAGAAGAAGGTTTTCTGACCCTCAGAGGAGCTGTTCTGTTGAACCGTGAACAGGTGAAAACACATTTCTGAGACACAGACACGGAGAGGAACACAAAATCGTTTGTTTCTTTGGTAAAAATCAATGAAGGAAGAGCTTCCTCCATGTTTAACAGCCTCACTGGACAGTATTTTTACATCTTTAAGTGTTTTCTCAAGTTGTCAATCCTCAATATAATCCAGAAAACCCTCAATCCTGAATCTAAGAAGTCCAAGTTGGACGTTTTCTTCCACTTCACCATTCTTTTGCCACTCCGCTGGCCTTCCTCTCCTCCATCCATATTTAGCTTCACCCTCTTCCTCAACACTTAACCTCAGATTTTACCCTTCCTCCACATGAAGTATTAACAACTATTTCCACTTATTGCTAAAAGAATCTGGCCTGTTTATTCACCCGTCTCACCACCCTTCCTCTGAGGGAGTCTTCCCTGCAGAGAAGCAGGAAGCAGAGGCTCCCAGCACAGGTCCAGCCCTGCAGAAGGCAGAGTCTGAATGATTCAATGAAACCTAAAACTGAACCGGATCAGGGGAAGGTAACTGTATCGATAACTGAACCTCAGCAACTCTTTTCCAAGCCTTTGGATGCTCGACGACGGAATATTTGTAGCATGAAAAGCTGAAAATTAGAAGTTGTGGGTAAGTTTGTCGGAGCTGTCTCTTTTCTGTTGGATCCAGTTTCAGCACCAAAGCTTTAAACTGGATTTACTGATAATTGATGCTCCGCATAATGAAGCTTAGGGCTAAGTTCACTGAGGAGATCCTTTCCCTCGTGTCACTTTGGGCTTTTCATCCTGCTTTGTCACTTCCATTTTCCCACGCTGTCAACTCCCTTCATCCTTCATCCAGTCGTCACAGCTCTGGTCCAATCAGCTTCCAGCCTGCTACTTTCTCAGCCAATCAGTCTGATCCCCGTTCTTTAAAACTCTCCGATGCCCTTTTTCTCCCTGCAGGCTGACTTTCGAGCCTCTTCCCAATCTCCGCCTCGTCCTCATACCAGTGGATCCTCCTGAGAAGTTTCTTTCTATATCTGCTCATCCAACACCTGCGTCTAGACTCTGGAGGATCTTATCCTTCATTCCTTTCAACTGATCGCTCCTTTTTTTAACTGAATTCATCTGTAAAAGCCCGTCTTCAGAGGGACATTTGATGCATCTTAAAAATAATTGTATATTATCGAATGACAGCATTTCTAAGTGATTCAACTCTACAAAACATCTGAATGCACAGGGGAACCGAGGCATTCAGTAAGTAAATGTAGCTAAATGTTGTTAGGCAGCTAATCATCCCGGGCCCTGCTGCACAAAGCACCTCAGGTTAAGATATTCCTGAGAGTTCAGGATTCAATCATGTGAGAAGTGTCGCATAAAACATCCTCTAGTCTTGGATTTAAGCTTTTAAAGGTTTCTGTCACTTAAGAAATTCCTTAAAATCAGTTAAACTTATGCAGAAAAGACTTTTGCAACCAAGATCAGAAAAAAACGGCAGCATGGCCCACAGAGAAGAGAAAAACCTACTCATACCAGTGATTTTCTATGAGAACTCTAACCTGCTTTCTGCAGCTGTTCATGATCCGTCTGCTTTAATTCTGCCAGAGTTTCAGACTAAACCTCGAAGTTCAGTCTGAAATAAGCCAGTTTGGTTAAAGCATTAATGATTCTGCTACGTTTGAATATACAGAAAGTTTATCTTTTACAGTGCAGTAAACTACGGACACGTTTTAAGAGGCATTCTGCAGGATCCTCAAGTGAGTCCCTCAGCTGGAGAGACTCAGCTTTTAGTGTCTCACTTAAGGAGAAAACTTAATGAGCTTTGATCCGCTTCGGGGGAACTCTGCTCAACCTGAGAGAAAGGAAGACCCAGGAAGAAACCTCTGGCAGAACCAGAACCAGGAAGAAACCTCTGGCAGAACCAGGAAGAAACCTCTGGCAGAACCAGAACCAGGAAGAAACCTCAGGAAGAACCAGAACCAGGAAGAAACCTCTGGCAGAACCAGGAAGAAACATCTGGCAGAACCAGAACCAGGAAGAAACCTCAGGAAGAACCAGAACCAGGAAGAAACCTCTGACAGAACCAGACTCAGGAAGAAACCTCTGGCAGAACCAGAACCAGGAAGAAACCTCTGGCAGAACCAGGAAGAAACCTCTGGCAGAACCAGACTCAGGAAGAAACCTCTGGCAGAAACAGAACCAGGAAGAAAACTCTGGCAGAACCAGACTCAGGAAGAAACCTCTGGCAGAACCAGACTCAGGAAGAAACCTCTGGCAGAACCAGAACCAGGAAGAAACCTCTGGCAGAACCAGACTCAGGAAGAAACCTCTGGCAGAACCAGACTCAGGAAGAAACCTCTGGCAGAACCAGACTCAGGAAGAAACCTCTGACAGAACCAGACTCAGGAAGAAACCTCTGGCAGAAACAGAACCAGGAAGAAAACTCTGGCAGAACCAGGAAGAAACCTCTGGCAGAAACAGAACCAGGAAGAAACCTCTGGCAGAACCAGACTCAGGAAGAAACCTCTGGCAGAACCAGAACCAGGAAGAACCCTCTGGCAGAACCAGACTCAGGAAGAAACCTCTGGCAGAACCAGAACCAGGAAGAAACCTCTGGCAGACCCTCGGCTGTGATGCACAGGAGGCTCTCTGCTCCACCTGAGAGAAAGGAAGGTGCTTCCTGCATATCTGCTAACATCAAAGGATGCAGCTGTGGCACATGTACAATCCCTGGCTGCTGCATATGTATGAAAAAGATGGCTTTGACTGACAGCAGCAGGCCCTCAGACTCTGACCGGCCGAGCAGAGCAGCAGGGTGAGATGAATCGGCCCGGACCAAAGGCTTTTCCTCCCTGTTGTCAGCTCACAGGGGACCGCAGTGAATGAGAGGTGGCTCAGGCAGCAGCAACACATCACAGGTGTCCACATCCTCACAGAAACCTGAGGGAAGGACCTGTGCTCAGGTGAGGTCAGGGTTCAGCTTCACAAGAAGAAGAGAAACCCTGCAAAGCCCTCCCAGCTCCTCCTCTGCCTCTTCAACAAGCCTTTTAGCTCTAATTATCGCTGTCCTTTAGGGGGCTGCATCTTTTAAACACAATTCCATAAATTAAGGTGTTATTAATTCAATTCAGCTTTATTTATAAAGCGCCAGATTACAACAATTGTCATCTCAAGGCACTTAAGTAATAAAGTCCAATTCAAGCCAATTGGAATTCAATTCATTGTAATCATAATCCAATTAATTCATATGGAGCCAATTCAAAAATAATATCCGAGCTAAGGAAACCAACAGATTGGACCGAAACTTGTCTTCAGTCCAATCTCCCGTCCTGAGCCTGAGGGACTGTGGAAAGGAACGACTCCCTTTAACAGGAAGAAACCTCTGGCAGAACCAGAACCAGGAAGAAACCTCTGGCAGAACCAGAACCAGGAAGAAACCTCTGGCAGAACTAGGAAGAAACCTCTGGCAGAACCAGAACCAGGAAGAAACCTCTGGCAGAACCAGGAAGAAACCTCTGGCAGAACCACAACCAGGAAGAAACCTCTGGCAGAACCAGAACCAGGAAGAAACCTCTGGCAGAACCAGAACCAGGAAGAAGCCTCTGGCAGAACCAGACTCAGGAAGAAACCTCTGGCAGAACCAGAACCAGGAAGAAACCTCTGACAGAACCAGAACCAGGAAGAAACCTCTGGCAGAACCAGGAAGAAACCTCTGGCAGAACCAGAACCAGGAAGAAACCTCTGGCAGAACCAGGAAGAAACCTCTGGCAGAACCAGAACCAGGAAGAAACCTCTGGCAGAACCAGGAAGAAACCTCTGGCAGAACCAGAACCAGGAAGAAACCTCTGGCAGAACCAGAACCAGGAAGAAACCTCTGGCAGAACCAGGAAGAAACCTCTGGCAGAACCAGAACCAGGAAGAAACCTCTGGCAGAACCAGAACCAGGAAGGGTGTCCATCCGCCTCGACCAGCTGGGGTTTGAGAAGACAGAAAAGAGGGAAAAGAGGAGGAAAAACACCAGAACACCATTCAAAGGATTCAATTTTCAATTCAATTTACCAACAGGGAAGCAGAAATATTGTTGGACGACAGCCAGCTGTTAAACACGTGTTTGAAGACCGTCTCCATCAACTTTACATCAAAGAGTTGCTTTTATTAAGCTTGTTAAGCTTTATTAAGCCTCACAGCTGAAGAAGCAGATCCAAAAAGTTGCTTCTCTGGCTGAAACGGGTGAAATGTTCTGCAGAATCTCCCCGTTGGTCCTGTTCGGCCTGATTTCAGTGTGCCGGCACATGGCAGCATGCAGTGCTACTCAACATATTGCCACATCACTCTGAGCAGCAAACTGCATTGTGTCTGTGGTAAATGTCAGAGTTAGGGCAGGGGTGCTGTAAGTCACGGCACATGCTGCAGCAGCGGCGCCGGCATATTTCACCGATACTGATCTCATGCTCTCTGACAGTAATGGTACTTATGGTAATGTCCTCTGTGAACCAGACATGGCCCGGTACTTTGGCAGACACATCACACAATCCCCGACACCGCTCTGATTTAACTCCACACAAGTTAAAGGCCCGCACTGCTCGATATTAAGATTTTAAATTTCATATTCCGCAGCGCTGTCAACGACACCTGCCTGAGACTTTGGAGAATAAATCTGTCAGATCAGCCGACAGTAAATCTGTGAGTTGATTATGTTAAACTCCTTCAGCGTGTTGGACAAGTCTGAAAACTTCCTTTTTAAGAAATAAAGAACGTTCTTTAAATGATTTTACAACGTTGGTACAGAAAATAACTCCTGACTTTAGCCGGTCTGCAACTGGGACACATTCGGCTCTTTGGCTGCTGTTTGGTGGATAAAAGACAGGAAAACTGTTCATATCTCGCAGCTCTTAATTTGAAAGGGCGTCATGTTTGAGTTTTAGCTGTCAGTCAGAAGTATGATGTTACAATCTAAAGATAATGTTTCTCAGCAGCATTAATCTGCTGTGAAAACGAGTCATTTCTCATAAACTAAATGAATTAATGTGCAGAAACTGGGGTTTTTTAACCAGCTGAATAACCAAATACGTAAATATTTGGTGGTGAAAAAGGAAAAGTCTTGATTCAAGCCTCTTTCCTTTTGTTTTCCCACGTCTTCGCTCGCCTCGGATGCTTCTCTTCAGGCACTAAGTTCAGACCTCTGTGATGAAACACTCAAAGCAGCCGTGTTTCTTTAGAAGAAACCTCTGGATGGTCAGTTTGTAGAATCCAGATCTCCATCAAAATGGGTTTAAATGAACATCACTGACCTTTGTTAGCTGAGCTCTGGCTGCTCATCGCGCCTCACTGTGACACTTCAATGATTCACCATAGATTTCTATTGTCTCTGGCCCTCAGATCTCAGCTTCCTGTTTGTGTCAGGCTGAACAACAACCTAACTAACAGCATCGTGTGTCATATTTCCTCCTCTGCAGGTAAAACAATGACGTTTTAAAGTGACAGGGAGAGAAAACAGAACTGCATTCTTAATTCCACTTTCTTCAGAGTACCTTCCTGAGTCTCTTACCCCACAACATCCATCTCTCCTCATCAGCCAAACAGAGACAGACGCCTCCCCTCCTTTCTTCTCTCTGTCTTTGAATACGTGTTTTCTGTTTATTATTAGCTGACTTGGTGCTTCATCATCCCGTGAAAATTCATATCTGCTGAACATAAGGGGCAGAAACAGCGGGGAATCAATCTTTTGCGCTCGGGCAGATAAACACAAGACACAATCAGAAGGAGAAAGAAAGACAGAGAAGAGAAGAGGGCCTCATCCCCTCATCCCGGCTGTGATGGATAGCAGGAGTAAAAGTGTCGGGACGGTATTATGTAAATTAAGGAGGCATCCTGGCATGGCCTTGATGATTATGTGAAGATGTGAATGATGTTTGTGTGTCCCCAGGCGCCCCACGAGGGCCTTGTTATTCCTCTTTCTTCCAAATGCCCCAGAGTGAATCCAGTCTGACCCCCTGGACACCCCCAGCTCCTCCACGCTGCCACCTAAACCCCCATTCACTCCTCCCCCCCAAAAAAGTGCGAACAAAAAGAAAAATGACTCACCACAAGACATCTGTTTCATTTACTAAACAAATTATGTGTCAGGGAATGTGCCCCCAGTGAATAGAGCAGGCAGCCGGGAGCTGGACGGGGAGGATGGCGGCAGGGATGGACACAGAGGGAAGGAGAAACAGGAGGAGGGCATCTGCAGTCCCCGTCCTGATCTCCATCCTCCTCTTCATCTGTTAGCTGCAGCTTCCCTGAGGTGTATGAACAAGTGACAGAGCTGCAGAGTGATAAAGTGTGACACTTTTATATCACTGGCTGTGTGTTTCTCCTCTTTTTTAGTGGCTTGAATTCCGCCGCCGTGATTCAACCACCGGCGGATTTTCCATTTGGAGTTGTTCACATGCAGCAACAGGAAGATCTTTGGTGGGTAAAGTAATCTGTGGAAGAGCAGGAGGAGGTGTTTTTATGTTTTCATTTTGTTTGGAATAATGCAGCATTTTGCTTCATCCTCCGTGACGTTTCTGACATGCAGGAAGTTGAGCTTCTTCTTCTGTGTTTTGTGCCTCATGTGAAAGACAAAAATGCGCTGACTTCAGCTCTATTTTGTGCAGACTGGGACCACTTTTGGTATTTTAAGGATGCTACCCTGAGTCGTATCTAAGGGTATTAACTGTTAACCTATTTAGTCATTTTGAAGACTTGCTGTAAACACTGAAGTGGAAGATTTGAGTATTTTGTGTTGTCATAAAGATGAAAAAGAACATTTCTATGTGGACACGGTTAAAAGAGTGAATCTACACAAATAATGCTAATCCTAGCCCAAAGCTTTGGGATATTTTGATGGATTTCAGCCCTCGTAGCACCATATCGTTCCCACAGAGCACTTCTCCCTCAGACTGCAGGCCTTTCCGGAAGCTTCTGAGGGTAGAATCAGAGCTCTAATGCTCCTCTTCTGCACAACCCCAACCAGTTCTGAGCCTGGTTTCTTTCTCTAAACTGTCCCAACGTGCCGCTCCAGAGGAACCGTTGGCTTCCCTTCGTGAAGCCTGAGATCGCTTTCTGTTGTTTAGTGGCACTTTATAAATAACTTTTCATGTCTGTCATGAAGCTTTGATGGACAGAAAGAAGGATTTCTTCCTTAAAGATCCAACTCCCTGCCAGAGGAAAGCACATCATGAGATATATGAGTGTCATGACCCTGAAATGAAGGAACTTTATGCTGCGCTGATGAAAGTGGAGAACAGACACCAGCAGCTGGTGAAATAGCATCACTGAAGCTAGCATCTGCACCATCACTGAAGGCAGCATCACTGAAGCTAGCATCACTGAAGGTAGCAGCTACACCATCACTGAAGGTAGCATCACTGAAGGTAGCATCACTGAAGGTAGCGGCTACAGACACCAACATCTGCACCATCACTGAAGGTAGCATCACTGAAGGTAGCATCACTGAAGGTAGCATCACTGAAGGTAGCATCACTGAAGGTAGCGGCTACAGACACCAACATCTGCACCATCACTGAAGGTAGCATCACTGAAGGTAGCGGCTACAGACACCAACATCTGCACCATCACTGAAGGTAGCATCACTGAAGGTAGCATCACTGAAGGTAGCGGCTACAGACACCAACATCTGCACCATCACTGAAGGTAGCATCACTAAAGGTAGCATCACTGAAGGTAGCATCACTGAAGGTAGCAGCTGCACCGTCACTGAAGCTAGCATCACTGAAGATAGCATCACTGAAGGTAGCATCACTGAAGGTAGCATCACTGAATGTAGCATCACTGAAGGTAGCATCACTGAAGCTAGCATCACTGAAGATAGCATCACTGAAGGTAGCATCACTGAAGGTAGCGGCTACAGACACCAACATCTGCACCATCACTGAAGCTAGCATCACTGAAGGTAGCATCACTGAAGGTAGCGGCTACAGACACCAGCATCTGCACCATCACTGAAGGTAGCATCACTGAAGGTAGCATCACTGAAGGTAGCATCACTGAAGCTAGCATCACTGAAGGTAGCATCACTGAAGGTAGCATCACTGAAGGTAGCAGCTGCACCATCACTGAAGGTAGCATCACTTAAGGTAGCATCACTGAAGCTAGCATCACTGAAGGTAGCAGCTGCACCATCACTGAAGGTAGCATCACTGAAGCTAGCATCACTGAAGCTAGCATCACTGAAGGTAGCATCACTGAAGGTAGCATCACTGAAGCTAGCAGCTACAGACACCAACATCTGCACCATCACTGAAGGTAGCATCACTGAAGGTAGCATCACTGAAGGTAGCATCACTGAAGGTAGCAGCTGCACCATCACTGAAGCTAGCATCACTAAAGGTAGCATCACTGAAGGTAGCATCACTGAAGCTAGCATCACTGAAGCTAGCATCACTGAAGCTAGCATCACTGAAGGCAGCATCACTGAAGGTAGCATCACTGAAGGTAGCATCACTGAAGGTAGCGTCTGCACCGTCACTGAAGCTAGCATCACTGAAGCTAGCATCACTGAAGCTAGCATCACTGAAGGTAGCATCACTGAAGGTAGCAGCTGCACCATCACTGAAGGTAGCATCACTGAAGGTAGCAGCTGCACCATCACTGAAGGTAGCATCACTGAAGGTAGCATCACTGAAGCTAGCATCACTGAAGGTAGCATCACTGAAGCTAGCGGCTACAGACACCGAGAACAAACATCTCTACAAACAGCCTGATGGGGAGCTTCTAGCTGCATGAATATGTACAGAAATCAGCATGCAGAGATGCATCTACTTGGCAGGTTTTTACCTGTTCTCTGTGCATGCTCTACGGATCTGCTGGGGAGGGAAGGGGTATTCAGGAGGGCTATTTTGCATTTTTTTGGCAGTCTATCTCAGTCCTCAAACTTTCCCTCACGATAACGAAAAAACCATTAGCTGCTGTCAAACAGCCACGAAGAGAGATTATTTTTTTTATTGAAATAAGATTAAAATGATAAGTTTGACTGAGGGTTCCACCTGATAAAATATTTCAGCTCATAAGCACAGTGTGGGCACAGGGATTAGAAGAGGGAAGGGGGAGGGGGAGTAAAACAGAGCAGAGAGAGGGAGAAATTCATAATGTATAATAAAACAAAAGGTGTCATGGGAAATAACAGTGATATTAAAATTAGAGTAAGGTGGGATCTATATGAAAAATGCAGATTTGAAGATGTAAATGATGATGAGGGAGATGAGAACAGATGTGGAAGTGTGAGGAAGAAAAGAGTTGTTCAGGCCTCAGAGAGACGCTCTGAGACTTTATGCAGGAACAAGAATAATGATCACAGCCAACAAAGAAAGACGAGATGAGGTCAAAACACGGTGACAGCCCGTAAATGCACAGGTTAGGAGCTGAAGAAAGGCGGTGATGATCACACCTGTACTCTGGAAATTATACGGTGAAATCAGTGTGTAGCGCCTCATTCCAGGTCACATGCAGGGTTTAACGGGAAAGAGCAACAAAATCACTATATATATATATATATATATATGTTATTAGTTTGACTTCCAAAGGAAAGTATTTCAGAGGGAGGCTTCGTTCCTGCCTGCATTACTTGCTTCAGCGTAAAAGTCATCATCCTTTAAACTAGAAAATAAAACCTTCCAACATGCTCAGAGCCAGAAAAGTAAAGTAGGCTTTAAAAGCCATCCGTGATGTTTTCTTTACCCTATCAGAAAGGTATTAATGCCAAAATCTACAAACCCGAACAGAAAAAGCTGGGACAGCATGAAAAAAATCATTGATTCTTACATTTAAAAAAATCATGACAGTCTGTGAGCAGCAGAGATGTTCAGAGGAGCTCCAGTTTGTGTTTAAAACAATGTTCCTCAGAGAAAGACTGGAAGGGATCTGCATATTTCTGCCTCTACAGAGCAGAATATCATTAAAGCATTCAGGGAATCTGGAGGAGTTTCAGTGTAAAGGACGAGGGAGCGAGCCTAAGCTGGACCCCGTGACCTCTGACCCCTCAGACGCTGCATCAAGAACCGTCATTCATCAGCAGCTGATAGAAGCACATGGACAAGGGATTACTGTGGAAACCTTTGTCAAGCACCACAATACAGAGTTCCATTCACAAGCTTTACTGTGCAGGAAAGAAGCCTGATGTTAACCTCGTCCACTTCTCTGGGCTCGGAGGCGTCTGGGATGGACCGTCACACGGTGGAAACGTGTGCTGTGGTCAGACCCATCAGTATTCCACATCTTTGTTGGAAGAAATGGAGCAAAGAGCAAAAGCAGCATCCAGCCTGCTGTCAGCAGCCAGTCCCTGCAGCCAGGCTCTGTGATGGTATGGGGTTGGATCAGGGGGCAAAGCTCATTTCCACTTCTGTGACGGCAGCATTAATGCAGAAAAGTTCACTGAGATTTTACAGCAACATATGCTGCCTTCAAGGCCACATCTTTTCCTGGGACGTCCCAGCATTGTTCAAGCAGACCATGGAAAACCACATTCTGCCACATTCCAGAGGCCTGGCTGAGGAAGAAGAGGTACGGGTGCTGGACTGGCTGCCTGCAGTCCTGACCTGTCCCCAGCAGAGAAACAACCACCCCCCCGCACTGCTGCCTGAGGTCCTGACCTGTCCCCAGCAGAGGAACAACCACCCCCCCGCACTGCTGCACACCTACGGCTGCTGGACAAGAATCAACTAAGTGAAAACTGCATCTATTCTTCTCACTAACTCCCCCTTTGTTTGACTTCTGTTCATTTTGCCTTTAACATAAAACAGAGACAGGATTCCTTCACTGAACCTGAACAACGCTGTAAGTTGATTAAATGGTCCAGCAGGATCATCGATCTGGGAATATGTTTCTCAGTGGTTTCTAAATGCGTTACATGCATTGTCAACATTGAAATCATTTAGCTGGTCTGCACTGTGATGGATGGCTTCACAGCGAAGGACACACACTCTGTGGTTCGTCAGCATATTTGACCTTGGCCCATATCTTCAGTATTGATTGACATGCAGCAGTCTGTATGTCTCCATATGAATATGTCATCATTTACTCAGCTGTAAATCACCAGACCTCAGCTCACCATCGCAGGTGACCCCTCCTTCATCCTCTCCTCAGAAGGAGAGCACAGATCCCCCTTAAGTGAAAGGGGAAGGAAGAGTAAAAGGAGCCCCTCTTTGATATGAGCCTCCCTGAGGGGCTCTCCTGCTACTAAAGAATGTTAGAAGTTCAAGTTCCAGCCACTAGCCCCTGAAAGCTGACCTGGTCTGCCACATGTCCTCTGTTAGCAGGCAGCCAAGGACAAGGGCAGGCAGGGAAGGAGCAACTAGCCGGTACATGAAGGAGAAACCCGCTGACATGGAAAGTCACATTCAAAACAGCCAGAAAATCATGCATCCTGTAAGTTTTCACCACAAACATGTTTATTACCTGCATGTTATTTTATGTTTTACTGAGTAAAGATGGACAGCAGATCATCATCATATAAACCCACTGATGCAGCTCATGATGCTTAACGTCTGTTTAATCTTTATGTTATCGTAGAGTTTAACTTAAATCTATAAGTGTTAAGCAGGAAGAAAGTGGCAGAGAGTTCTTGCACTGCACCAAAGTTGTATTTTTACAGATGTGGCTCGAATCTCATTAACCGACTGAGATGTGCTCTGACTACCTACAGAAAAACAGCCAAAAAAGATGGCTGCATGGCCATGTTTGAGCATCCAGACGAGTCTTTGAGTCAATGTTTCAGTCAAAGGCCAACAGAGCCAGAATATTCTGTCAAATCATGTGATTATATTATTTATAAAGTCTTCATGATGCAGCAAAAGGGAGAAAATAAGAAAAAGTTTCTTTTCTTTTACGTTTTACATTGATTTCACTCCCTGATTGATTAGCTTCAGAGAAACAAACCAACTTATTTAGGTTTAGGAAAGGTTTGTGGTGCAGAATAAAACATCAGAACAAGCAGCTGTGTGAAGGCCCAGATGTGGCCTGAGCCTCACACACAGAAAATATGGCCATTATCTTTCATCACAGCTCTGTTGCTGCAGCTCAGACGCTGAGTAATCTTTATTAACTTATCTTTATTCAGCATCAGCAGCGACCAAAGGGACAGTCATACAGAGATGTGCTCCAGCCATTAGCTGTGAGGAGTCTGGGCTTTAAACTCTGCACGAGTGCTTTTAACCGCTGTACGCTTTAAGATGAAAAACATCTATTTTTTTGCCCATTAGTACAGCCATTAAAAGCTATTATTTGCCTTCACCGCGATAAGTATTCACTCTCATTTCTCGCTTTATTACTGTTATTATTCTGAGTCAAACCTGGAAGGCAACGAGGACGTTCGACAGGTGCTGCAGCCAGCGTTTGTTTGGCTGCTGCTCTGGAAGGAAGAAGCAGAGACCGGGGGAGGACGGGGTATTTAGCTGTTTAGCCTCGGCTCGGTAATGGAGAGGGAAGGTGTTTATGTGGGCAGAACAGACACGAGAACAGACTTCATTATAAGAAGTCCTCTGACCTGAAGACGATTCTCCCTTTATCCACTTTACTGTTCCTCGTTGCAATTAGCAGCTGTGAAGTCTCTAGAAGAGATTATTGAGTTGATATGCAGTTTCATTTGACCAAGCCACAGACAATGTCAAGGCAGGGTGTGGTAGACCAACGGTGGAGGCCATAACGATCCCTAAACCCTCCCAGGACCTCAAAAACACTTGAAAGAATAAATGACCCGTCTCCTTTTACCACATCCCCAATATGTGTAGATATTGCTGAATGGGCAGGGAGCGATGGTGGAGAGCGGCTAGGATGGCACAGGGGCTGGCCTCACCTGTAATGGCATATCTTAGCCTCTCTGTATCGATCAGCTCTGCCCCTGAACACTCGTCTGGGCTCCGGGCCGTGGGCTGCAGGGCGGTGGCCGTGGATCTCGTTGCCACGGTGCCCTTGGTGAAGGCTGGTGTCCAGTGACAAGCAGCAAAGAGAGTGAGTGAGAAAGAGGAGGCAGCTGCACTGATGGAGGAAAAGCATGCAGGCAGTGAGACGTTAGCATTTCATCTGTTTAAGCATCAAGCCCAATAAAAAGAAAGAGTTTTTTAAAGGAGAAAAGATCCAGCCCTCATTTCTTTATTTCCAGGAAAACATAGAAATGCAAACATAGATTTATATGCAGCAGAAAAGGTTAAAGCAGAGTTTGAACACAGCCTGAACCCTCTGAGACAAGCTTTCTGTCATTTCTTTAAGGAGTCTTCAGGAATAGTTCTCCAGGCTTCTTGAAGGACATCCCAAAGCTCTTCTTTGGATGTGGGCTGCCTTTTATTCCGTTCTCTGTCAGATGATCCCACACTGCTTCAATAATGTTGAGGTCCGGGCTCTGGGGAGGATTCATCCCTCCATAAGACCTGTTGCCACTGATTTTCAGTCCACTTCTTGTGTCATTTGGCACAGCTCAGCCTTTTCTCCCTGTTTCCCTTCCTTAAGAACGGCTTCTTGACAGCCACCCTTCCATGGAGACCATTTCTGATGAGGCTTGGGCCAACAGTAGATGGATCAGCTGAAGGTCCAGATGCATCTCTCAGGTCCTGTCAGGTCACAGCTGGATTTTTTCCTCTTTCTTAAGGACATCACTTTCAGATCCTGTTCATCTGCTGTAGATAGTTTTTTAGGCCTGACACTTCTTCTTTTGTCCTCCACTTGTCCAGTTTCCTCAAATGTTTTAAGGACACACTGCACACCATGCTGAGATATGCCAAGTTTTCAGCTAATAGCTCTTTGGGAATCACCTTGTTGCTGCAGAAATCCTATTTTCTGTCTGTCAAACTGTGTTTTCTTTGCTGTTTTTCAGAGATGCAGCTAAAGAAATGGGAACAAATGATGTGTCTTTGTGACAGGCTGCTAGTAACAAAGTTTCAGACACTTATTAGACATCTTCCCTTGAGTTAGGAGCCTTTTTTCTGCTTGAATGATTCATAGGTCAGAGTTAAGTGGCTCAACAAAGAGAAAACATCCTCTGAAAATGGTCGGGTACAAGGACTGGACTAAAAATAAGAGAAAAAGCAGAAAATGTCCTTCAGAAATCCTGCAGAACTATTACTCAAGACCACTTTAAAAGACGATAAGAACTTTCTCTCACACTTGCTCTGAAGAAAATATAAAGAAATGACGGCTGGATCAACACTTTTTCACAGTATTTAACATGAAAAGCAAAGTTCAGTTTGGCGAAACCCAGACGCTAATTTCACAGAGCGGGGTGTGGGTCAAGGAGCTCTCGCTTCAGTTGTGCACACAAACGTAGGAGATCGCACTCCACCGCCTGAAGGACTGAGAGCAGAATGTTTCAGACAATCAGAACATATCTGCACATGCATTCGAATGCAGCGTTTCTGCTCCCTGCAGCAGTGCTGTGCAAATCTTCCGTGTCTGACTGTACTCCCCAGTGACCCCGCATGCCGCTCCTCACTTCTTTTTCCTTTTTTTTGACACATCAGATGAATACAAGGGTAGAATTGGTGGGAGGAGGTGGAGGAAAGCCAGTCATCCTATCGGGCGTCGTGTTTCTCACTCGGTTAACACCTCGCTGCAGAAACAGGATGCCAGGCTCAGACGCACCACCACCGCCGCCCCTACTGCTCCATCCAGCTCAGCACACATTTCGTGCATTTGCAGGACAACACTTCCTCTCACTTTCTCATTTTTCCTCTTTCTACACGTGAACTTTGACCTGTCTGGACCAGGCGTGGCTGCACTGAAGGGTCCAAACCTCACAGATCATCTTCCAGGTCTGGAAACGCTTCTCTCGGCTCCGCCACGCCGATCCTTTGTCTGTTTGTTCCTGGCACCAGCTTCACTTGTTGCTGAGAGCTGCTGCCTGACAAGAAGAGCCTTAAAAGTGAGTCAGTTGGTCCAACTGGTCACAGAAAAACTGGCTTTTTTCCCAGCAAGTCATCGGTTTCACAGTTCTGTGCTTCTCAGCATCAGCTCTCACACTTAAGATTAGTTCTTACTCGTCCTGTTTCATATTTACACATAGATGTAAAACATTAAACCCTCTGAGTGATGCAGAGAACCAAACCAAACATCTCATGAGATCATGAATCCATCCTCTGACTCGCCCTGCAGATCCAGCTCTGAGGTGTCGGCTTCGCCTCCAGTTCTGTGGTCGCACTTCTGTGAGATTAAAGCCAGAACTTCATTCTTCTTCTTTGGTGGAATCGCGTCTGTGCTTCAGGTTTCAGGACATATTTTTGGCATTAGAAACTGATTTGTCACAGTTTGTGATCCCGTCCAAGATGGAGCGAATCAGGCCCAAACCATGACAAAATGTTGAGATGTTCTTTGGATTTTTATGGCTCATGATGGCGATTCATTGCATTTTCAGCAGTTTACAGACCATTGACTCATGAAAGTGAGATAAACACTTAAAAATTATTCACTTTGTTATCAATAACATGCTTTTTTAATCAGTTCTTTTATTGTTTCAGCACATTTTGATCATTATACTTACATTATCTTTACGGGCATCACTTTTAATCACTGTTTTGTATGATTTTAGTACTTTTACTGTAGAGAAATATCTTTTAAAATTTCCTTCAGTTTTCAGATTTCTTCCACAGTTACCAGTTATCCTTCTGTGGAGCTGGCTGTGCCACCAGTAAGCATTATCCTACATTATCCTACATTTTTCTGCAAGCAGGTTGGAGGTGAGGAGCATGATAGACACCTGACTACCGACCTTCACTTGCTTCTTTGCATCACTTTAGTCTGCACATCCAGAAACTCTGCTTCCAAGGTAACCTGACACTTGAAAACAGAAGCAACAGGCTCTTAAACAAGTGTCAGTATGTGATAAACCGGGTGTTATGAGGAGTTTGGTGTAAAGAGCAGCTCGGAAAATGACTGAAAAACTTAGATTATGTTCGATTTACTTTGTTAACAGTAGCAGATTGTTTGTATTCACCACAGAATAAGACATTTTCACGTGCACCACCTTAAAATGTGTCTTTGACACCAACTTCTTCGTTGGTACTGGAAATAGTTCTGAGGTGGACATCATCTAAATATTCGTTGAGATTCATTGTTTTCCAGCAGCTTCATCCTGCAGGATTGCTGAGGGCTGGATCTGGTATTAATAGAGAGGTCATGTGACCACAAACCAGTTCAGAATCACTCCAACTTTAGACTAAGAGCTTCATAAATCCTGGGCACTGGTCAGAACCAGAACCTCTTCACTGACATCAGGTCTCAAAATTCCAATCTTTATCAGCTCAGGCTGGGAAGTGAGCTAGAAATTCTACAACAGTCTGAGGTAAAACTGCTAAAGTCAACTGTGCACACTGGCAGCCCCAAGGGAAGGCAGAGGGAAGGGGAGTGGGGGAGGAAGGGGAGAGAAGGAGGGAGAAAATGGCACTTGATTGGTGACAAAAGATAACAAGAAGTGGCTGCAGGGAGCCTCCAGAACTCAGAGTGGTGTGAATAGACCCCATCTGGTTCCCTCACAAAATGCTGAGGAGACGCAAATAATAGGGCGCACACACACTTATGTACACAATCTCTCCCTCCGACTCGTTCCCTCGCCGTCTCTCCCTCCCTCTCGGTGCTCAGCCTGACCGGTCCCGGGTGGCCCCCTCGCCTGGTCCAGGATCCCCCAAAGAGCTCTCGCCCATCGTCTCGGAGCATAGACCAATTTAACGTGAGAAAACGTGAGGAGGGCGAGACGCTCTGTCCATCTGTGGCTGGTAGTTTTGTGGGGTGAGCATAGAGGGGGCACATCCCCACCCCTTGTTCACTTTTCCTTACCGAGCACTCGATGGAAAATAAGAAAAACATACTGCAGCCATGTTTTCAGTCTCATGGAATCACATGACTGCTTTTATTTCCCACTTTCTGCTCAGAGATTTAAAGAACTGTAAAGCATTTAGATCTCATGTCTTCCTTAAAAACCTTAATAGATGCATTAGAGGTCAAACTGAGGCAGAATGTCGGTGCTGATTGTTTCAGGTGAACTAAAGTCGTTTGGCTTCGAGTTGTGACACATTTTGTGTTAATAATGAAGAATTAATCAGTCACGTATAAACTGCCTGATCCAAACACAAAAAGCCCGTCAGTCAGCTTGTTTGTTCATGCATCCACTGCAGCCCATGACCGGCGCTTTAAAGTAGCGCCCCCTACAGGTGGCGGAAGGTAAATGCAGCTCATCGGAGCCTTTTTCCACATGAGAGCAGACATCATTCACAGATCTTCTGTTTAAGAATGGATGGAGCAGCTAAGCTCTGCACCTTCAAACATTTCTGTAACTTCGGAGTGAGACCGATAACATTTTACACCTTCGCCACTTCCTGGTTTTTCACATCTAAAACACGGCTGTACCACGCTGCCATTTTTATTCTTCACATGCAGCAACATGTCACATATTCATAACATTTGGGCCACATCTGTCTGCATGAACCAACAACATCTGCACATAAATGGTGGTCTATGGACAGATTTAGTGACATCTAGTGGTGAAGTTGTAGATTGCCAACTAAATATCCCTCATTGTACCCTCCCTGTGTCAAGTGATTTCTGCAGAAATAAAAGCTCTGGTGTTATTTATCTTCTTTCTCCGGTTCATTTCATCTGAGTGGAATCTGCCTATAACCCCGATGACCACACCACACACACTGAAGGATTCATGCAAAATCAGCTGCCGGAAACCAGACAAATGAGCTTTTTCCACGAGGAAACAGTCTCATCATTTCATCTACACACATGCAACATGATGCTGGGCAGCTTTAAAGATACAAAACTAGCAGACTGAGGGAGCTGGATGCAAAAATCATTTCATTCGGAGGGGAAACACTGACCACTCCGGTATGATATTAGCAGAGTTCCTGTTCAGGCTGCATGACCTGAGTGTGTTTGATCCAGCTCCTACTGTGAGTTTGGACTGGTGACAAAGCAATACCTGAGGGAGGTGTATGAATATGTAAAATACTGGACGTGTCATTGGATATGCAGCCACACGATAGACCCACTCACTCACAAACATATGGGTTTGTTGCTGCTGCATGAAGAGATGATGCAGCAGGGGAACTGTCCGTGTGCAAAGAGGGATGGTGCACACTGAAGATTATTTAGTGTCCCCACCACCCTCCACCCGCACCCCCCATGTTAAATAATTCAGGTCCTCCCCTCATCGCTCTCATTATAAATATTTCAGCCCCGTTGACAAGGGAACGCTCGACTCATACGACAACTGGGAGAGATGTTCTCAAAGAGGAGTGGTGTGTGAGAGAAACTTCTGGTTTGTGACTGTGTGTGTTTACATGTCATTGCTCCCTTTTACCACCGGCATCACGTGCGCGCGCAGGACATATAGAGGCTGCCGCAGGATCCGCCGCCCCTGCCCTGAAAGGCACCGAAGGCCACTTTGCTATTCTTCATGTCTCTCATCAACCCAGCTGCTGGAGGCTAAAAGCAGATGAGTGCTAATTTGTGGCTCCATTCACACTCACTCATACACACTTAAACGTGTATTTTCCTCCCAAACAGACTGGAAGGATGATGTTAACTCTCTTCCTGCTTGTGGAGCTCGAAGGTGCGACATCGCTGTCACATTTGGATGCTGCTGGTGTGGATGGAGCCCTGCCAGCAAAGCTGATGCTTGACAATAACTCAGTCAATGAAAATAACGTGTAAAACCTCCTTTATCAACAGAAAGAAATGCATTTATTAATATTTAATTTGATATTCTTCAGATAAAAACTTGTTTGACACTATTATTCATCAGGATACTTTAAAATTGACCCTCAGTGGTGTTAAGGTGGTGCAGATAAAGGCGGCGTCCAGCAGGAACACGGGTGTGAGTGCATGCAAAGGGAAGACATTTAGATGAAAGTGGAGAGAAAACATCAAGCAGTTCAGAAGCATTTAAAGAACTGTACCAGTCCTCTGCAAACAGGTTCAATTCTTCCTGTGAAAATCCTCCAGTTAATCTTGTTTTCACACATTTTTGAAAGCTGGTCACATTCATGTCTGTTATTTGCCCAAATTGATCAGAATCTGATGAAGTTGTGCCGTTTATTTGGGTTTAGTTCTTAAATTCCCAGCTTTCCTTCTCTGTAGTGGAATAAAGTGGAGAAATGAGTGAATAAATGAAGAAACACATGACAGGTGCACCTTAAAAACCTGCCGTATGACCAGCGGTTTGATGTGTGTTTGAAGCATGGAAAGGACAGGAAGTAGGAAATGCTTTATTCTCAGCTGAATAGATAAGCTCCAGACACCCAGAACGAAATGAGAGGAGAACATGGAGAAAGATCCCAGGATGGATGTGATCTTTGAGCAGGTTCCAAAGGTCAGAGTTGGGTTTTATTTTTTAAATCCAGCCGAAAACCAGCCCAGCTGTGCTATAAATGAGTGAATAACCTACATTTTGTGCTTCAAACTGCAATAATCCAAATATCCTGAGCTTTTCATGGTCCAGGTAAACAGGAAGTGGAAACAGGTTCCTGCTCCGAATCCCAACTGATTCCTGCATGACACCCACAGAAAAAAGAGACCGTCTTTCCCTCCCCTTTTCTTTCAATCTCCTTTTATTTATTTTATCATCCGTCTTTATAGAGCACATTTAAATGACAGTGTGTAGTGGTCGGGGATTTTGTGCGTGCGTGTGCATGAGTGAAGGGTTCAATTTAAATAAAGGATGAGACAACAGGAGACGGCATCTCCAGACGTGAGGCACAGCCAACGTCCCAGCTGTCTGATGAGGAAGATGAAAGAATCGTTCTTTGTGTGGCGCTCTGAAGACGAGCCTCACCGACACGTGAAGGCATGAAGCAGCAGATATCCTCGTGCACTTTTCTGGGGGCTCTTTGTTGTTGGAGGACGCATCACCTCAGCGATGCACAAAGCAGTTCCTGCTGCTCTGCAGAGCTCTACGGTGTTACAGCTCAAATCGATTTACTCACAAAATCTCTCATTGGTGCGCCCTCTGACTGTAAAAACATTGATTTAAATGTGAAAATCCCCGCAGCCCGGCTCGATATCTGCACCGAAACCAGAGGAGTGGAGCCCCTTTGTTTTAGAATTGCATTTAGAGAAAAGCTCAGGTGTCCACGTGTTTTTGACGATGTGGTGGGAGGGTTCAGGGAAAAGTGAAAAATTTGTAAAAGCACCCCCATCTGCAACGCTTCCGTCCTGTTGTCTCACATTACAGGGGAGTATTTTATGTCACCCCCCCCCCCCCCCCCCCCGCTTCCTTTGTTTTCACAGGATGTTATCGCTTTGGCAATTGTGTGAGCCACTGGAGTGAGTGATTGTTGAGTATGGCTCCTGGGTTTGTTGTTGAGAGAAACAAAGGATTTTATTTGATTTGATTTTTCTCCTTGAGAGAGATGCATTGAGAGGATTTTCCTCAGACCACAACTGCCCTCCATCACGCTCAAAGCGGCAATGCCCCCCTGAAACAAACAAACAGATCACCACAAACGATCTGAGTGTGTGTGCGAGGGGGGGGGGCACATGGGTGCACATTTCACTCTGGGTGTGAGTGTCTTTTTTAGCATTGTTTCAGCCTCATTTGTGCATGCGTGTGCATGAGGCTGGGGACAGATCTGTCCTCTAGCTGGCAGATGCCCAGTACAGCACAGCTGGGCCCCAGCCACAGGAGGGGTCATGAGGGCCCAAGATATCCCCCCGGCCCCTCAAGGCATTTTTAGATTTCGCTTTCAGCTGCAGTAGCTTGTAAAACACCCACATTCACACACTGATGGACACAAACATTTTGGCTGGCAGTGTGCTGATGGAGCTGATGGAGCTGATGGAGCTGATGGAGCTGATGTTTCCTTGCAGGTGAGAGCCGCTCCATCTCCTCTCTGCTGCAACACAAAGAGGTCAAACCGATGGAATTCAGACGCAAAGCAAAACTCCAGCTGCAGGTGGGTTAAACAGCATCAACAGCCTGTTTCCACCGAGGCTTCCCCTCACAGGCTGATAAGAATCAAGGCTGCGGTCGAAATACATTCATGCAATGATATCTGAGGATTCAAGATGTTGAAATAAACTTACGCTTCAGTGTATTTTTCTAAAGAAAACAGAAAGTCTCATTTAAAACAAGGCTGCAGTTGGATAATCTTCTGTTTGGGTCCCTAAAAAAAGAGTCTTTGTGCTGTATTTACGTTTTCACTCAACACAGGAAACACACTAAAGGACATTCTGCTGTTCTCATACTCGTTGGGATTCGGCTAAATGCTGAAAAGTATCGTGAGAAACCATTTTTAAGAGTTTTCTCCTGTTCTTATGGTTTAAATCCCCACATCGGTTCTTATCTGAGACTAAAGTCCCGCCTGAAATGAGTGTATTTGAACATGTTGTCATGCAGGTTGGGTCCGTGGTGCCTGAGAAACACAGCAGGGGCCAAAGAAGTCCAAAGATACCGAACTGGGTTCTGTGTTTGCATCCTCCAGAAGCTTTTCTGTTCACCTGCAGGCGTGGAGCTCCTCCTCTGAAGCACATCTTACTCTGTGCTGCACAGGAACTGCGTTTGTTGGCTACTTTATTCATTTGCAAAGTGTTTAGTGACGTCTCAGCTGGACAGAACGTCTCAGATACACACAATAAGCCCATAAGGAGCAGCACACATCAGAGGAGCTGCGTGATTTAAAGATGTCGGTGTAAACAGCCGAAGGCACCAGGACGAAGTGATAGTTTCCTCATTTTTTGGTCCATCTTTGGTGGTTTTAATGCACACATCGGAGCACAATGTGAGACTCATTTACAGCATGATCGTCTTTTTCACCTTCCCTTCTTCATTTGGCCTCATGTTTCCACTGAAGTTGGCTCTTTACTATCAAACTGTACCCCTGGTGGGATAAAACTGTCATTTATCGGTGTGTTAATCCACCAATAAAAGAAGAATAAACCCCATGTGTGCCTTTTATCTCCACCTCTGCAGGTGCAGCTAGTTAAGACAGTTAATCCAGTCCACGGATCTAAGATGACCTTTTAATGTTCCACAAAGCACCAAATAATCCTGTTAAAGTTTCACTTTGCTGTCAAGTTTACGCAGTCCAGCCGAGGTGGACCTGAAAATAAATGATCCACAAATACACAGCGAGACAAAGCAGCTGCTTCGCATTTCATTCGACGTTTTCCTCAAGCTGTGGTGATTGAAATCAATCAGCTGTTCAGCGCTCTAAAGTCAGATTTTACAGCCCAACACGTCACCAAAAAGTCCTGAGTTCAGGGGTCATGTGTCTGCTCCATGATGCAACTTTCGAATTGATGTTTCACGGCGGTTGCCATAACGATGAATCCTGTGAAACTTGGGGAAAACGTCACCGCAGACACACACGTGAAAGAATAAATGATAAAATGGCTCCTGACCAAGTGTCAGAGTGAGAAGAGGCTGGAATCAGAGGGACGGGATCAGCATCCTGCATGTGGGGGCAACTTTACGTCCAGCGAAGCTGATGCAGGTGGTTGGTGGCACATGTTCAGGCCTGTGGAGGAGACCAATCAGAGCACACGGAGGTTAGCTTCTGGTTTTACTGTTAATATGTGGAAACAAGCCACTTTTTATTTTATTAACCTTTATTTCTACAGGTAAAATCTCATTGAGACCCAGGAGAGACCTGTTTTAGGCAGCAGCAAAACACAAAGTTACAGATTAACTGAGCGTACAAGAGACAAAAACAGGAACATATGATCATTAATAAGAATGAAATTAAAGAAAAAAGGAACTAGTTAAGTACAGAACATGTGCAGACCCCCACTGACTGTGTCACCAGCCTTCCTACAACTTTCTTACAACTGTTAGGTTCGTCCTCATGGGATCGTGACCCAGAGTTTGAACCAGGTCTGATTTTGTCTGATTTTTTATAAAATAAGGCTAACTGTTCACAGATTTTGTGTCAGGTTCGGTCGTGTTGAAGGAGTGAAATGCAGAATCAAACACATTTTTACACAGAGGAATGATGACGAACATGCAAAAGGTGAAAGAAGGGCAGGGAAAGCCGATTCCAGGATAAAACAGGAAGTAAACTTCACTTTAATACGGAGGCAAGGCAAGTTTATTTGTCATTTTAGATAGATATTTTAGTTTATTTGTATAGAACAATTCAACAACAAGGTGATTCAAAGTGCTTTACAGGGACATTAAAACAGAAGAAATAAAAAGCATGATTTAGAATTTAAACAAAAGAAAGAAATAAGAACAATAGATAAGATCAGAAACAATTATATATATGAAAGATAAAATCAGGAGTTAAAACATGATTCCGCTTTGAAACTCAAGCTTATTCAAATGCAGCTGAAAATAGATGTTTCTTGAACCTGGACTTAAATCCTGAGAGTTTCAGCTGATCTGAGGCTTTCTGGGAGTTTGTTCCAGACATGTGGAGCATAGAAGCTGAATGCAGCTTCTCCAGGTCTGGTTCTGACTCTGGGAACTGATAAAGAACCGGATCCAGATGACCTGAGGGGTCTGGGAGGTTCATAGTGGGTCAGGAGGTCACTGATGTATTTTACGGAGGGTTGAAGGTCTTATCTACCTGAAGTCCAGTTAGACAGAAACAACCCAAAGAGGTTGCTTTAAAAAAAGGTTTGTTTCTGATCAAACCGATGCTCTTACTAGGAGGATGAAACATTAAATCAAAGCAGTTTCGTTTGCTTATGCATGATTTTCTTTCTCTGCACCTTTGCCATCAAACGTTGGACATAAAGAATGAGTTTTAAAGTGACAGAAAGGGAATGAAAAAGCTTTCAACTGCTTCCGTCTTCTCTCAAATGACCTCATTAGCTGAAAACATTACGGTAATTCTGTGTTTGTGTGCAAAGGACGAGGAGAGACGGCTGAATTGATATTTGTATTCGACTTCAATCACAGAACTTATAAAAGCGAAATCTTCACACACACAAATGACACTCCAATGTCACCTGGAGGTATTAGGCCTGGCTTTAAGGGGCCGGCCGCTCAGGAGTGACAGTATTGACCGCTCGCACACAAGGTGGAATCTCTCAAAGTGTCACAGTCTACTTAGCTGTCTTATAGTTGCTTATAAACAGGCATTGATTGAATGATCCCAGAGTGAAAATGGAGTCACCTGTGTGATGAGGAGCAGCAGCGCTCAGGCTGTGGTTCTGTGCATGGATCTTTATTAGGCAGGAGCCAGACGAGCTGTCGATGGAGCTCATACTCTGAGCTTTCCTCTGTCTTTGGTAATGTTTTAGATGAACTGCAGAGTGCACGCGGGCTTCAGATAGGAGGAAACGCCGCCATGCGAGGCTGTGATTCCCAAAGGCCTGGATGGATGCTTTAATTGTCGCTGTGTGGCTCCCTGCTCACTCTTCCTTTTCCTTCAAACCAAATAAAAAGCCAACGTTTAGAGGTGTGCTGTGAGCTGGGAAGTTGTAATTCAGCAAAGGACTAAGAGAATGAAGCAAAAGCACAGGTAATAAAGCTGCAGGTGGATCTCTTTCAATTTAGGATAATTGTCATAATTATCACACGCAATTTGGAAGTTAATATCATCTGTGTTGCATTTGTCGTTTTATCATTAATTGTCTTTTTCTTCCTGAGGTCACGGTCGGTGCTGCAGACATAACATCCTGCCACGGTACAGACCGAGAGCAGCAGAAAGCCTCGGCTATCATTAGTGGCCTCGGCTTCAGCGTATAGGGAAGGTGTGTGTGTGTTTACGTGGAGCGGGGTGTACGGGGGTCCCTAATTTGCGCATATGGAAATGCTTTTTCTCACCGCGCCGCCTTCTTTGTTGTGGCCAGATGGAATTAGAAAGTGTTCAGAAGCCGTGAAGGCAAACACATCAAAAAAAGAGAAAACAAGGAGGGAGAGCCGGGGTGGGACGGCGTTCGGGAGGGAGGAGGAGGAGGAAGAGGAGGATAAAGCAGAAGAAAGAGTTGGATTCCGGAGGTTCGGATAAAGAAAGTACAAATTGCCTCAGCTGGTTTCCCACCTGCTGTCTCTGCAGGATGAAACACAGAAAAACAAACTGGGTGGGATTGTCTTTTCCAAACAGCACTTAAAGAAAACACCTTGACGAAATCTAAATGGAATAATAAGTCCTGAGATGAGCTCGTATGTCATGGGTAAGTAGGAGCATGGGGGCTGTTCTGTGTAACAAATAAGATGCTCAATATTCTCTTGGCCCAGGACCAACTTCCTGCCCTCTCCTCTGAGTTTGACATCCATGTCTAATAATACAGTGATAATTAGACTCCGGCTTGTTTTGGTGCCTCAATGAGTCCCAGGAACACCTCCGAGTCCCTGTGAAAGGAGCCGAGGAGGAGAGCATCCCTCTGTCCTCTGCAGGTGATAAACAGCCTGCATGGGCTGAATAAAGGCAGAAACTAATTATCCACATTACTCTGATGTCTCTGTGTCACATCTTTGCTTCTACATACAGTCAGTGGTGGAAATGGAAACGTTAGAACGCAGTTACAGGTGAAAAACAGTTGTTTTTCCAAGGCCCAGACGTCTGATCAGTCATCTGTATCATTTCCTGTAAAAAGAAGGGCTTCATTTGAATTCTTGTTAGATTTACAAGCATCTTGTCATCCTGGAACATGTGTTTCTTCAGAGAAAGAAGTCTGTTAGAGAGCATCCAGCGTGATTTATACAGAACATTAGGATGACAGTGGGTTTTAATCCAGTTTTAACTGCTCAGTGCAGCAGCTTATATTGCAAAAACTTTTTGTCTTCTTGGCTCATCTGAATGAAAATGAAATGACACATAACAGTGATGTGTGTTTGCATTCTGAGTCCCGGTTCTGCTCTCCAACCTCCTGCCTCCTCATTCTGCTGAGGAGTCTTCTGCTTTAGGTCCAACTTCCAGCTCTCCACAGACGTGGCTCCTGTCTGTGTTTTCACTTCTCATCCCGGTCCAGTTCCTGCTTGAAGCTCCTGTGGCAGGGATGAGGATGATGAAGAAAGTCCATTTAGCGGAGACTCCGACTCTCACGGATGACCACGATCTGTAGCGTGGAGTGAAAGAACGAGTACAGGTGGAGAAAATAAGCTTCCTCCAAAGGGTGTCGGAGCTCTGCTTTAAGGACAGTCTGAGGAGCTTGATCCAGGAGGCGCCCAAAGTAGCGCCGTAGCCCGTCTGGAGGCACAGCACCGGGACACATCTCACTGCTCGGAGGCCTTGGAGCGAACCCAAGACTTCTGGCTGGCTCAGGAACACCCGGACCTGCAAAAAACTAATGGATGGAACCCAGAATGAGACGATCCGAAGGCCACACTAACAGTGAGACCGCATGGTTCCTGCTTGTTTTCTTCAGGTTACAGTAAATCCTGTATTCAGAAAATTATCTTCCAGATATTTTTCACCTTCATGTCATTAATTGATGACTGAAATATTCCTTTTTACAGCAACAACAACCTGAGATGAGGTGGAAACAGAACAAGAAGAATATACTTCATTTACAATGTTTGAGGATAAATATCTGCAGGCGTGTGTTGAGCGTAACGTCTGTGGAAGACCTCTGGAATGAGAAAGAAAAGGAATATTTACAGATGGTTCTGGCAGCACAGGGCTGTTTAAGAAGTGAGAAAACATCCCATGATGCATCTGCACACCAGCGTCTCCTGTATCCTGTGCAGGAGCTGCTGGTTCTGATGGGATGTGAGCACTTTGGCTGCAGGTTTATAATCCCACCATTCCTTCTTACGTTTGCCCTGAACTCCCAGATCTCTTGTTTCTGCTTTAATTCTACAGCTTTAATTCTACAGATTGTGTTCTGTTCCTGATCACAGAAAGGAGACGACCAAATCAAACCGATTACATGCTCTCTCCTCACTTTGTCTGAGTAAAACTGCTGCTTCTTTATTGTTGTTTTCATTCCCTTTTCTGTTCAGTTGTGGTGCAAACAACGTCTTGATATGCAAATAAGGAATTATGGGAGTGAAAATCAGGGTGTTCATATAAAAGAGAAGCGCACGATTGCATGAATCCTCGTGCATATCGCAAACTCTGTGCGAGTTTGAGTCATGAATCTACACATCTGGCCCCGGGTCGCAGTCCTCCCTCAGCCCTCACAGGCCCTGCAGCTCAGCCTCAGTCCCAGAATCAGCTTCAGCACAGGCCACAGCTGCTTTATATTTGCCCTCCCATTCTACTCCAAGCCCCAGTGTTTCAGTTCTGCTGCCAGGGTCATAATTAACATTTCAGTGAGTGATGGAAAAGGCCTGCGAGCCCTCCCTCCAGAATGCAAAACACCAACACTCAACAGCTCCAATATATTCAGATGGTTGAAGGGGAGTGGACAGACGGGGGGGGGGGGTTAAACATCTGATTAACACTTTCCCTCCCAGATTTTCCATTCAAAGTTTTAATGAGGCGATGCACGTGCAGATGTTTGTGTGTGTGTTTGGAAGTCTTTCATAGTAAATCCATATGTGTTAACTTTCATCTTCTCCTTCCTCAGCCGTTCCAGCAGACGCTCTAAAGCAGAAGAAAAGCAAACTAATGTAATGCACAACAATCTCCAAATGAGAATAACACTTAATACGAGGTGGTGACGGTTTAAATGGATCCAGAGCTGCTTTCTGCTCTCAGATTACTGACAGCCATGCCTGTGCCAAAACCTGTCACAGAGTTTGTCTTCACGCTAATTTGCAATCGTGGATATTATATTTCGACACTGCTATGATGGATGGTGGTGAGCCAAATATTGCAAGTATGAGCTGACTGCAGTCTCAGCTAAAAACAGGGAGTGTTGCATCAATTCTTAAGGTGTTGCTGCAATGTGTTGTGCTGCACATGTGGGTTAACAGAGATAAGAATCCGAACACTGCGAGGGTCATACTGCAGAAAGGAGAATAGAGTTTCTCCTTTTATTCCTCTAAATTATTCATTTTTCTCATTTTAAAGATGTTCAAATTTATTCTGGGACTACTTGGTGCATCGCATTTAAATTTATCTAAATTAGGTGAAATATTTTTCACCTTATTCTTCAATTATCTTTGTAATATTGTCCAATAATTAGAGAGATTTTTCAGAAACATCTTATTCTATAATTTTACTTTAAATGAATCCATTTAAAATAATTCTATTCTTGAGATGATCACTTAAAGTCAAATTTATTTCATGTACAGAACAATTCAAAGTGCTTTATATGAAATAAAAGCATTTAAATAACAAAAATAACAGCAGGGAGCAGAAAAAGCATTAAAAATATGTCAAAGAAAATTAATCAAAACAGTCTCGATAAGTTAAAAGATGACCTGACTGTTTATTGTGAAGCTGCCTTTGTTTCTGTCACCGTCCGTCCTGCTTCTGCTGCTTCAAACACGCCAGAAGAGTTCACGTTTCCACCTCCTCTGCAGCGCCGGGAGTTCGCTTGAGCTCCTGCCTTCAATGCAGACTAATGAGAAAGAACCACTAATTCTTCTGGGTCACCCACTGATGCCTTGATCACACTTCCTTTAATTGCATTTTTCTCATCCTGCCCGGATTTCGCCTCTGAGGTGATGAAAGAGGAGCTCAAGTCAACGGTCAAGCGAACAGCTGAGCGACAGTCTTCAAACAGCTGACACGCCAGTATTAAGAAATAATTGAAAATGCAAATGAAGGAGTGAATGAAACATTAGTCCATTAATTAACTTGGACATTATGTTTAGTAATCATGAGAAGGATTTGTGGAAACTTCCTGGATGCTAATGACAATGTTATCTGGTCATTTTTGTCTTTGCTTTTGAGAAGAATGGAGGGAACTATTGTCTCTCCAATTCTTCGTCTTTCCTCACCTCACGTTTTCTCTGACTCAGACTTTTCCTCCGGTTGATGAGGAGTCACCGGCACCGGAGCCCGGCACCACTCATCCTCCCTCGGCGGGCTTACCTGGAAGGTGGCGTGTAAGGTTAATTGGGAAACGAAGTTGATAAAGTAATTAATGCGTTTGTCAGCAGTGTCTTTCTCCTCGCCTGCAGCCATCCTGCAGCGGTCGGGCCTTTTCTTCTCCGCCTGCCTGGCTGCCCTGGTGCTGCCGGGGAGATGCTGCACTGATACAGCCGCCTCACGCCCACAGCGAGGCTTTTCTTTTCGGGGGGGCGACGCCAACGTAAGCTCACCTCTGATTAACCAGCGACAAAAGAAGCGTGCATGTGTTTATGTGTGGTTTACTCCTCTGTGGAACAAAGTCACACGACTTTAAAGAACAACTTCGATGGGGAGGTAGGACCCAGATGCAGCTCTTCAAAGTAAAACTTGATTTATTTTCAAAAACAAAAACAAGACAAGGCAGAAAAAACATAAAGCGCGGCAGAGCCGGATCAAGAAATACTTTGAAAGACTATGAATAAGCAAAGGAACAGGACTAAACAAGACTATGAGGCAAACCGAGCCTTATCTCTGCAGCAAGGCATGAAGGGTTAGTGAGGATTCTGCAGGGACTGATAGGAAACCAGGAGGCTAAATACTGTGGAGTGATCAGTGAATGCGGTGCAGCTGTGAACAATGAGCCAGGTGAGGTGAGTGAAAGTAGGTGGCAGGGGAAAAAACATGACCAGAACCTGAAAACGTGACTAATAAAACATAGACTGTGACACAACTGATGAACAGAATCTTTGGACAGAAACTGGTTTCGTTCTGGGCTGCACCTGCTGGGAAGCTGCATGAAATGTTCCTGTTCTGACGCCTTTTTGGTTCAAATAAATACTTTAACAGGCTGGAGGACCGAGTTTATCTGACTGATGTTTGGCTTCTGCCCAAATCCAAGTCTGAACAATGAGAAAATAAATGTTATATTAGATTAAAATGAGATATCATGCTCAACTTGTACTGTAAAGATCCACTGATGTGAATCAGAAGTCAATATAAGTTGATTTAATGCACGATAAACTGGTCAATGTCTCAGTTTTACATGTCAGACAACACTGATGCAAATCAAAATGCTCAATTTTTATAACAAGGAAGTAAAACTGGACAAAAGTCTGATAAAGTACAGTGATAGGATGGCTGGACACCACAATTATGCATCACATTGATCATTTTCAGCCAAAGGAGCGCAGTGCTGCTCCCACTATGAGGGGTTTGTGAAGAATATCCAGGTTAACCGAGTTGTGTAATAAATATTTCATTTTGTGAACCCAGCCAGTGGCTTTTGTCCTTAAACATAAGAAAAGAAAACTTTTGTTGGTAAAAGTATGGGGGAAGGAGAGTGAAACGCTGAATTCCAAGAGAAGAAGAATAGGTTCCTGTAGGACTTTGGTGACAGAATATGCACCAATTTATGCACAACCTATACTGAATGGTGTTCTGTGTATCCTGTAAAATGTCATAGAATGAAGAGATATTCATCTCCTGCTTACAAACTTTCTTGTGAAATCAATCTTATCTACAGAGCTCAGATAATATGACTCTGACTCAGTGAAATTATGTCAAATTCAAATGTGTGACCCGCTGGAAGTGTGCGGTGGTGTATGTTTCCACAGAATTATTTTGTATTTGATTCGCAATAGTGAAATTTTGTAAAATTTGAAATAAAGTTGATTATTTAGGCTGAGTCTTTACCGGTTCCCTCATTTTCTTAATACGATTCTGTACTTGTTCCCTCATTTTTTAATGCGAGTCTGTACCGGTTCCCTCCTTTTTTAATACAAGTCTGTACTGGTTCCCTCCTTTTTTTAATGCGAGTCTTTACCGGTTCCCTCCTTTTTTTAATGCGAGTCTTTACTGGTTCCTTCCTTTTTTTAATGCGAGTCTGTACCGGTTCCCTCCTTTTTTTAATACAAGTCTGTACCGGTTCCCTCCTTTTTTTAATCTGAGTCTGCACCGGTTCCCTCCTTTTTTTAATGCGAGTCTGTACTAGTTCCCTCCTTTTTTTAATGTGAGTCTGTACTTGTTCCCTCCTTTTTTAATGCGAGTCTGTACCGGTTCCCTCCTTTTTTTAATACAAGTCTTTACCGGTTCCCTCCTTTTTTTAATAAAGTCTTTACCGGTTCCCTCCTTTTTTTAATGCGAGTCTGTACTAGTTCCCTCCTTTTTTTAATGTGAGTCTGTACTTGTTCCCTCCTTTTTTAATGCGAGTCTTTACCGGTTCCCTCCTTTTTTAATGCGAGTCTGTATCGGTTCCCTCCTTTTTTTAATACAAGTCTGCACCGGTTCCCTCCTTTTTTTAGTGCGAGTCTTTACCGATTCCCTCCTTTTTTAAATGCGAGTCTGTACTAGTTCCCTCCTTTTTTTAATACAAGTCTTTACCGGTTCCCTCCTTTTTTTAATGCAAGAATTTACCGGTTCCCTCCTTTTTTTAATACAAGTCTTTACCGGTTCCCTCCTTTTTTTAATACAAGTCTTTACCGGTTCCCATCTTTTTTTAATGCGAGTCTTTACCGGTTCCCTCCTTTTTTTAATACAAGTCTGTACCGGTTCCCGCCTTTTTTTAATGCAATTCTGTACTAGTTCCCTCCTTTTTTTAATACAAGTCTTTACCGGTTCCCTCCTTTTTTTAATGCGAGTCTTTACCGGTTCCCTCCTTTTTTAATGCGAGTCTGTACTAGTTCCCTCCTTTTTTTAATGCGAGTCTGTACTAGTTCCCTCCTTTTTTTAATGCAAGTCTTTACCGGTTCCCTCCTTTTTTTAATGTGAGTCTGTACCGGTTCCCTCCTTTTTTAATGCAAGTCTTTACCGGTTCCCTCCTTTTTTTAATACAAGTCTGTACTAGTTCCCTCCTTTTTTTAATACAAGTCTTTACCGGTTCCCTCCTTTTTTTAATGCAATTCTGTACTAGTTCACTCCTTTTTTTAATACAAGTCTTTACCGGTTCCCTCCTTTTTTAAATGCGAGTCTGTACTAGTTCCCTCCTTTTTTTAATGTGAGTCTGTACTTGTTCCCTCCTTTTTTAATGCGAGTCTGTACCGGTTCCCTCCTTTTTTTAATACAAGTCTTTACCGGTTCCCTCCTTTTTTTAATGCAATTCTGTACTAGTTCACTCCTTTTTTTAATACAAGTCTTTACCGGTTCCCTCCTTTTTTTAATACAAGTCTGTACTAGTTCCCTCCTTTTTTTAATGCAAGTCTTTACCGGTTCCCTCCTTTTTTTAATACAAGTCTGTACTAGTTCCCTCCTTTTTTTAATGCAAGTCTTTACCGGTTCCCTCCTTTTTTTAATACAAGTCTGTACTAGTTCCCTCCTTTTTTTAATGCAAGTCTTTACCGGTTCCCTCCTTTTTTTAATGTGAGTCTGTACTAGTTCCCTCCTTTTTTTAATACAAGTCTTTACCGGTTCCCTCCTTTTTTTAATGCAAGTCTTTACCGGTTCCCTCCTTTTTTTAATACAAGTCTGTACTAGTTCCCTCCTTTTTTTAATACAAGTCTTTACCGGTTCCCTCCTTTTTTAATGCAATTCTGTACTAGTTCACTCCTTTTTTTAATACAAGTCTTTACCGGTTCCCTCTTTTTTTAATGCGAGTCTGTACTAGTTCCCTCCTTTTTTTAATGTGAGTCTGTACTTGTTCCCTCCTTTTTTAATGCGAGTCTGTACCGGTTCCCTCCTTTTTTTAATACAAGTCTTTACCGGTTCCCTCCTTTTTTTAATGCAATTCTGTACTAGTTCACTCCTTTTTTTAATACAAGTCTTTACCAGTTCCCTCCTTTTTTTAATACAAGTCTGTACTAGTTCCCTCCTTTTTTTAATGCAAGTCTTTACCGGTTCCCTCCTTTTTTTAATACAAGTCTGTACTAGTTCCCTCCTTTTTTTAATGCAAGTCTTTACCGGTTCCCTCCTTTTTTTAATACAAGTCTGTACTAGTTCCCTCCTTTTTTTAATGCAAGTCTTTACCGGTTCCCTCCTTTTTTTAATGTGAGTCTGTACTAGTTCCCTCCTTTTTTTAATACAAGTCTTTACCGGTTCCCTCCTTTTTTTAATGCAAGTCTTTACCGGTTCCCTCCTTTTTTTTAATAAAAGTCTGTACTAGTTCCCTCCTTTTTTAAATGCAAGTCTTTACCGGTTCCCTCCTTTTTTTAATGTGAGTCTGTACCGGTTCCCTCCTTTTTTTTTAATGCAAGTCTATACTGGTTCCCTCCTTTTTTTAATGTGAGTCTGTACTTGTTCCCTCTTTTTTTAATGCAAGTCTGTACTAGTTCCCTCCTTTTTTTAATACAAGTCTTTACCGGTTCCCTCCTTTTTTTAATACGAGTCTGTACCGGTTCCCGCCTTTTTTAATGCAATTCTGTACTAGTTCCCTCCTTTTTTTAATACAAGTCTTTACCGGTTCCCTCCTTTTTTTAATACAAGTCTTTACCGGTTCCCTCCTTTTTTTAATACAAGTCTTTACCGGTTCCCTCCTTTTTTTTATGCGAGTCTGTACCGGTTCCCTCCTTTTTTAATGCAAGTCTTTACCGGTTCCCTCCTTTTTTTAATACAAGTCTTTACCGGTTCCCTCCTTTTTTTAATACAAGTCTTTACCGGTTCCCTCCTTTTTTTTATGCGAGTCTGTACCGGTTCCCTCCTTTTTTAATGCAAGTCTTTACCGGTTCCTTCCTTTTTTTAATGCGAGTCTGTACCGGTTCCCTCCTTTTTTAATGCAAGTCTTTACCGGTTCCCTCCTTTTTTTAATACAAGTCTTTACCGGTTCCCTCCTTTTTTTAATACAAGTCTTTACCGGTTCCCTCCTTTTTTTTATGCGAGTCTTTACCGGTTCCCTCCTTTTTTTAATACAAGTCTGTACTAGTTCCCTCCTTTTTTTAATACAAGTCTTTACCGGTTCCCTCCTTTTTTTAATGCAATTCTGTACTAGTTCCCTCCTTTTTTTAATACAAGTCTTTACCGGTTCCCTCCTTTTTTTAATGCGAGTCTGTACTAGTTCCCTCCTTTTTTTAATGCGAGTCTGTACTAGTTCCCTCCTTTTTTTAATGCAAGTCTTTACCGGTTCCCTCCTTTTTTTAATACAAGTCTGTACTAGTTCCCTCCTTTTTTAAATGCAAGTCTTTACCGGTTACCTCCTTTTTTTAATGTGAGTCTGTACCGGTTCCCTTCTTTTTTTAATGCAAGTCTTTACCGGTTCCCTCCTTTTTTTAATGTGAGTCTGTACCGGTTCCCTCCTTTTTTTTAATGCAATTCTGTACTAGTTCCCTCCTTTTTTTTAATGCAATTCTGTACTAGTTCCCTCCTTTTTTTAATACAAGTCTTTACCGGTTCCCTCCTTTTTTTAATACAAGTCTTTACCGGTTCCCTCCTTTTTTTAATACGAGTCTGTACCGGTTCCCTCCTTTTTTTAATACGAGTCTGTACCGGTTCCCTCCTTTTTTTAATACAAGTCTTTACCGGTTCCCTCCTTTTTTTAATACGAGTCTGTACCGGTTCCCTCCTTTTTTTAATGCGAGTCTGTACTGGTTCCTTCCTTTTTTAATGCGAGTCTTTACCGGTTCCCTCCTTTTTTTACTGCAAGTCTGTACCGGTTCCCTCCTTTTTTTAATACGATTCTGTACTAGTTCCCTCCTTTTTTTAATACAAGTCTTTACCGGTTCCCTCCTTTTTTTAATGCAAGTCTTTACCGGTTCCCTCCTTTTTTAATGCAAGTCTGCACCGGTTCCCTCCTTTTTTTAATGCAAGTCTTTACCGGTTCCCTCCTTTTTTTAATGCGAGTCTGTACCGGTTCCCTCCTTTTTTTAATGCGAATCTGCACCTGTTCCCTCCTTTTTTTAATGCGAGTCTGCACCGGTTCCCTCCTTTTTTTAATACGATTCTGTACTAGTTCCCTCCTTTTTTAAGTGATAAAAGGGACCTCCCATACTTGCAGGCTGCAGCAGAACCAGAAGAGAACGGAGCTCTTGTCTGTTGCAGATTCCTAATTCACCAGGTCCCACGTGGAGCAGATTAATTATAAATGGATGATATGGAGTGAAGCCTCGTGGCCTGAGGGAGACGCTCCCTTCCTCTGCCATGAAATATATATGTGGCTTCACTCTGTTATTAATAACATATTTACAAATGGATTATTGATTCTTAAAACGGACCAACTTTTATCTCTGCACAGAGTCGGTCTGCAGCTTTTTGTCAGAATTCTTTAACTATATGTGTAGCAGATAAGAATGAATCGGTCCGAGTGGGTGGGAATTTGTGGGAAAATGTAGAAATTAGCAACATGTGGAAGTATTGATCCAAATGTCGGAACTTTTGCACCAGCTGATCTGTCGGCTTTCCACAGTTTGCTCCTGACACATTAAATTATTTATAATCAGAAGGAAGGAGATAAATAACATTTATACAGTAAAAAATAGCATCACTTCTTCATTTTAAATGCTCTACAGCTGCTGAAAGAAGCTGATTAAAGCCTTACGTCCATTAGTTTCAGTTTTAGAACAGTAGATTTTTGTGTTTCTGCTAAGAAAGTGTGAGCTACTCTTAATGGGTCATTTGATGTGGGACTGAAAACATTAAACACTTTCACTTTGCATTCAAACACTAGATTTCAACAGGTATCACATATCTTTTAGATCAGGGTTATAGGAACAGATTGAACAATTAAAGCCAAATATGAGCAGAATTAGAAAGAGCAGGAGACAGACTGATCAGCATTTTTACTAAACTCTCTGCTGTTTTTAAGCATCCTGCAAGGAAACCTCTGTTTGATGGAAAGTCTTAAAAACGATGAGAGGATGAGGAGGCTGGGATCATTTGAATATACTGAGCTGATTCCTGAAGGAATATCACATTTTTACTCAAACCTCATGATTATTCCCACCCACTCTCACTGAAAATGTAACATAATCTTTGTGTTTTCAGGCCTTTATTTTGTGAACCACAGATTTATAACAGGACTCACATGTCTGTGCTTCATTCTCATTTCGCTTCTCATCTACTCTGAATATCTTGTGTTGGCGTTTTGAACCCTGGGTCCATTGCTTCAGTTTACCAGCATACAGCTTGTGGTGTAAAGTTGAGAAAAGTTACATTCTTCAGTGCCAGCCAATCAAATCGCCTGACTGACAGTCGCTACATGATCCCCAAAAAAACAAAGTTAAACTCACAGTGTAGATTCCCATCGGGCATCATGTGGGCTCGGTAGGTTGGGTTCTCGTGTCCAAATGTATTCAGAGAAGATACCGAACCCAGCAGGGCTCCTCAGAGTCCTCCTCAGGCTTCTGCTAAATGGATGTAAAGCAACATCTGCTGCCGAGTGGCTGGGACTCACAAACCGGTCAGCCGGAACTACCTGATTTTAGGGAAGTGCATTATTACTGTCTGTTTTAACACATCAGGGGTGCAGCCGTGCCCGTGTGTCCGTGTGTGTGCGTGAGATGGGCTAAGCTAGACTGACAGACGGTCCAACTTTAATCTTTACTCTCTGGAGGCCAGACACCCACAAACGAGCAAACAAATGTCAAGTCTTGCTCTAAATCCCACCTGATGCTCATGAAGCCTCAGTCTTCTCATTCCACTTCAAAAACTACAAATATAACATGTTCGCAGTGTTTGTTGTTCCACAATCAGCTCGGTTCTATTTTCAGTGAAGACTCTGAAGCAGCCATTAAGAAAAGAGCAGAAATGCAGCTGCTCAGAGTGAGAAGTCTCAGTGGAGTCATGTGATCTTACAGGGATGACCTGACCGTCATGTGACTGAAGAAGAAGGATCATCCTGTGACTCCACAATAACTTTCAGAGCAGGAAGTTACAGATTAAGTCAAAGAGAAACAGAGAACAAGTAAGTGAAGACTGTGTCAAATCACTGAAAACAGAGAGAAGTTTATGATTTGACAACATGTTTAAAGGTTTGGCTATTTCAGTACAAATTCAGTTCACTTCAGTAAAACTTTATTAATCCCTGAAGGTAAATTATATCCCTGCAGTATTAATAATTATTAAAGATCAGCTGCTGTTACAGATAACAGAATAAGATATAAATCAGCTGAAGTGTAGCAGAGAGGAAGGTGTGATAGAAACCTTCAGAGGTCTCCATCAGTGGGTTGGGCTGCTGTTTCTGTAGCTTAGCAACAACTCAGCTGATGATGTCACACACAGCGTCAGCAGGTAACTCAGGTGAACTCTCAGCAGACAACATGGACAGAAACTCACAGCCAGCAGTTCAACATCTGGGCTGCAGAGACGCTCCAGGATTCCACCATCTGTTGTTAACCAGCTCTGTGATCCTCCTCCTTTACTGTTAGCGCTCTGTCTGCAGTCTCTGTCTGCCCGGATAGTCTTAAAGCTGAGCAGAGAGCTGTTAGAGCTGTTCCTGCAGCCAGGTCCAGGATTCCACCATCTGTTGTTAACCAGCTCTGGGATCCTCCTCCTTTACTGTTAGCGCTCTGTCTGCAGTCTCTGTCTGCCCGGATAGTCTTAAAGCTGAGCAGAGAGCTGTTAGAGCTGTTCCTGCAGCCAGGTCCAGGATTCCACCATCTGTTGTTAACCAGCTCTGTGATCCTCCTCCTTTACTGTTAGCGCTCTGTCTGCAGTCTCTGTCTGCCCGGATAGTCTTAAAGCTGAGCAGAGAGCTGTTAGAGTTGTTCCTGCAGCCAGGTCCAGGATTCCACCATCTGTTGTTAACCAGCTCTGTGATCCTCCTCCTTTACTGTTAGCGCTCTGTCTGCAGTCTCTGTCTGCCCGGATAGTCTTAAAGCTGAGCAGAGAGCTGTTAGAGTTGTTCCTGCAGCCAGGTCCAGGATTCCACCATGTGTTGTTAACCAGCTCTGTGATCCTCCTCCTTTACTGTTAGCGCTCTGTCTGCAGTCTCTGTCTGCCCGGATAGTCTTAAAGCTGAGCAGAGAGCTGTTAGAGTTGTTCCTGCAGCCAGGTCCAGGATTCCACCATCTGTTGCTAACCAGCTCTGTGATCCTCCTCCTTTACTGTTAGCGCTCTGTCTGCAGTCTCTGTCTGCCCGGATAGTCTTAAAGCTGAGCAGAGAGCTGTTAGAGTTGTTCCTGCAGCCAGGTCTCTGCCTGATATTCCTGCTGTGTCCTCATCAGGGCTCCAAGCTCGTCCATTTTATCCACCAGAGATCTCACATTTCCCCATATGATTAAAGTAAGAAATGTTTTAAACTTCCTCCTCCTTTTTGTTCCTGCTTTGCACCTAGACGTCTCCTCTTCAACTCACCTGAATATTCCTGCCATTACTTGTGCTTTTGAAAGCTCAGTTAGCTGCTCCAACAGGTTAGCTTTCCTGCTGCCATGGTTACGCATCACAACAAATGTAAAAAATGTAGATGTGTCTGTTTTAGGGTGTCGTTTGTGATAATTATGGAATTTTTCATCATTATACCTTCAGTAATAGAGTGTTTTATATCAGTTACAGTATCTGATGACCCTTTTATCAGCCCTGACCCCCTCATCAGTTTGGGAAGCTATTCAAACTTCTTTTTCTCCTGAACATTCCAGTTTTTAAAGTTGAAATAAAGACACAAAGGTCTCTTTTTCTGGGACATTATTTTCCAGTAGACGCTGGTCACAGTTGTATTCAGTGTTGCCATCAAGTGGGAACATTTTCAATCACAAAAACTCTCAGAAAATCACTTAATTTTGGCTGCTTCTTGCTGCTGTTATCAAACAAATCTTTTTGAAGGTTTTCACGGAGCCCAGATTGGGCTGAAAACCTTTTCAGGTGAAAATGAAAAGAGGAATCTTACATAATCAACCATTAATCAATTATTAAACTGAATTCGTAGTTATTGCAGTAAACTTTGAGCACATGGTCAGCCGTTATATCTGCTAGCTTGCACTCATGTAAGAGTTGACTGCAGAGTACCGGAAACCACCCACACATATCAGCGTCTTAATTTGACTCAACCACATTAATATTACCCAGCAGTGGTTTGGACTCTGAGGGAAGGACGGATTTATTTGGTATTTATTCGTACATCTTATCACTGAATACGTCCTTTTAGCTCTGCTTTGGTCTCTTCCAGCTCAGAACTCGTCGTATTTTTGACATCAAGTGAAGATTTTAATTGTAGATTTGGGTTCAACTCAGTCTAGTTTCTGCTGACCTCAGAATTAAACGATTTAATTGTTGATTTTTCATAATTAATTGAAACTTAACTCAGCGTCACTCAGGACGAGGATTGAATCGAAGAGAATTTGGTTTCTTCAGCAACTTTTTTAAAATTGGCTCTGTATGAATTCGACTAATTTGGGCTTTAATTGATTGGATTTGATTGGATGATGATTGAATTGTGATGAATGTGAAACGTAACGGCTTTGAATCGGACTGTACCTTTGAGATGATTTTTGTTGTGATTTGGTGCTTTATGAGTAAAACTGAATTGAAATTAATTCATTAATTTGTAAGTTTAATTCAGGTGCGAGTTTCGGATTATCTTTAAATAATTATTGTAGGGCTAATCAATGATTATACTGACAGATATATCTGTTTTTTAGTGTCACTGATCACCTGAGCAGAAATCTAAGTGTTTAAAGTTGAATCTACTGTGTGTTTCTGTATTATACGACTGTAAAAATGACATTTTAAGGTATTTTAGTACCCTGGGATTTACATCCATGCTTTGCATATTTTTATCTCACTGTTTGTGCTGTTTGACATGTGTGTCAGTGTAGAAATGCTCTGGGTGGCAGGATTTGTCACTGCTGTGCTCACTGTCACTCCTGACAGACGAGCACAAACACAGCGATCGACGTGAGTCTGTGGGGTCATAAACCCATTTCTGCTGTTATTCTGCCGCGCTGAAGTTCATTTTTGGGTAAAGGTTAAGTAAGTAGCAGCTATGATTGAGGTGAGTCTGAAGGAAGTGAATGTAAGTCAGTGTAAAGTGCTGGAAACACGACTGTGTGAGTGTGTGTGTGTTCAGAGACTTGGAGAAGCTCTTAGCTCATTAATGTAAACACGCTGCTAAGCACAGGTTCTGCAGAGCTGCACCGCTGACTCCCACAATCCACCGGGACACAGACCAACATCTCTGCATGTTACGCAGCTCTTTATCCTCGTCTTCTTCGTCTGTCAGTGTCTCTCACCCATGGCTGTCCCCTCAGGCTTCACCTCCCCTCAGGCTTCACCTCCTCCATCATCGCTTTTGCCCCTCTTCCATCCTCGCTTTTCTCCGCGTCTCCATCGTTTTTTATGCCTCAACATCTGTCAACACTTTTTCAGCTGCACACGAGTGATCCCTCAGAAGTTTACACTGCGACACTAAATAATAACAGCCATATGCCGTTCACTCTTTACAGCCATCTAACTTTCATCTAGAGTGATTTAAAGCTAACAGGCCTGTGGCTGAGAGGCTTTAATTGTGCCGTATAGTTCATGAGTTTAATGTGCTACACTGAGAATTTGTCATGTCCAGAGGATAAATGAGAAATACTAAATGTGGAGTCACAGCTCTCAGCAGGAATTAAAATAAAACCAATAAAAGGCAAAGTGGTCCATGAGAGGGTTCTGTTGTTTTCTGAGCAGAAAACTGATGTTCCCTCTTTAATACAAGACAAAAATACAAGAAAATATGGAGACCGTTGGCTGACGTCATCATTTGAATCAACCCTCAGGTTTCATCCTGGAGCAGCGCCACATTGTAGCTTCAGTTTCTGCCCTCAACAAGAAATTCCTCGTCAGGTTTGTCTCCAACAACGGCAGCAAACACCTGTGTGTACTGCGGTCAGCAGGTGGCGCTGTGGGCTACGCTGCACGTAGCTGTAGTAAAGGAATAGAGGAAGAAGAGACAAAGAAGAACAGGTCTTCAGGTGTGATGATATCTCCCAGCTGATGGCTCCTGTTGGTGATGTCAGAACTGGTTCCTGAAAGGTTCCCTCCTTTTCAGCATCAACCAACAGGGTAAAACCTGTCTCCACCCACCTTTCTACCCTCAAAGTGGACGGGAAAAAGTCTTGTTAGAGGCATGAAAAGAGTGTTTCATCAGATTCTGGGAGGCCACAAAAAGCATCAGCAGTAATGGGGTGATGAAGCCACTCAGCCTTTCAGGAAGGGCTTTTCATATTTTAGACATTATTTCAGGTTTTGTTCATGTTTTGCTTCCCTGGACGGAGAGCCAGGAAAGGAAAAAAGGCAGTTCACCTGTTTCTGCTTATATAAGTGTGTGTTGAGGAGGATTAGGAGTCGACCCGGGGGAGGGTGGGTGTGTAGCGGCTGTTTGTTGACAGAAAGTGATCGTCTCAGAAAGAAAGAAAGCAAGAGCTTTAATTTATTCCCTCTCAACTCGCTCTGTCTGTGTCATCTTGACTCTCTTGGAAAATGCTTAGATCATATGCAAAGCTGTTTTATGCTAATGTGTGTGTGTGTGTACACAGTTTGGTGGCAGTTTTGAGCTGGCATACACAAACTGCATCACAGCCTTGCCTCTCCACCTGCCTGCCACCTCTTACTGCTTCTTTTCTTGTCCTTTTTATTTCATGGATCAAAAAAGGAAGGGAAAGCAAAGCTTCCTGTTGGTGAATTAGACAATTAGATATAAAAATGAAGCCATGGGGACAGTCTAAAAGGTAAGCTTCACACCAGCTATGTGCTGCGTGCATTTTATTTCAGCATCCAGCAGGGAACAAAAACTATAAATCAGACTTCTGAAATCCTCCTGGTGGCCCACAAGGAGACAGTTTGGAGCCTTTTCATAAGATACACCCACCGGCAACTAATACTGCAGGAAACATCATTCCACATCTGGCAAAAAATAACTGTGGCATAGCAGCCGGGAAAAAGACGACGTAGGTTGACCCACGGCGAGATCCACAGCCCTCAGACCCCGGGGGAGGGAGTTAGCTGTCGCGTATTTATGGATATTGTAAATAGTTGAAGCAATAAAACAAATGTATGATATATTTGTGTTAGAATGTTATTGATGTTTATCCAGAGTTTATCCAGCTGTGATTCTGGAGGTATGCAATGTTCCCACTAATACTAAAGCAAATGCACACAAGAAATTTGCCCGTTTCATCATTTTTAACAATGAAATAACACAACCGAGGGCCTCGGATGCGTTTCCACAGGAGGAGGACGGAGAACTGGGTACCCAAGGTGCGTTGGCAAAAAACAGTCAGAGAAACCAGTGCATGACTTTCAGGTTAAGATTCTGAAGGGCAGACAAGGACCAGGAGTTGTTGGACAGGGATTCTGGCACCCAGGCTCCAGGCGCGCACTGACAACATGTCCGTTAAAACCTTTAAGCTAGGTCCTGCAAGACTGTGGCTCATATAGCTGGGCCTAGGAGGTGTAGCTCTGGTGGATAGCTGGGCCTAGGAGGTGTAGCTCTGGTGGATAGCTGGGCCTAGGAGGTGTAGCTCTGGTGGATAGCTGGGCCTAGGAGGTGTATCTCTGGTGGATAGCTGGGCCTAGGAGGTGTAGCTCTGATGGATAGCTGGGCCTAGGAGGTGTAGCTCTGGTGGATAGCTGGGCCTAGGAGGTGTATCTCTGGTGGATAGCTGGGCCTAGGAGGTGTAGCTCTGGTGGATAGCTGGGCCTAGGAGGTGTAGCTCTGGTGGATAGCTGGGCCTAGGAGGTGTAGCTCTGGTGGATAGCTGGGCCTAGGAGGTGTAGCTCTGGTGGATAGCTGGGCCTAGGAGGTGTAGCTCTGGTGGATAGCTGGGCCTAGGAGGTGTAGCTCTGGTGGATAGCTGGGCCTAGGAGGTGTAGCTCTGGTGGATAGCTGGGCCTAGGAGGTGTAGCTCTGGTGGATAGCTGGGCCTAGGAGGTGTATCTCTGGTGGATAGCTGGGCCTAGGAGGTGTAGCTCTGGTGGATAGCTGGGCCTAGGAGGTGTATCTCTGGTGGATAGCTGGGCCTAGGAGGTGTATCTCTGGTGGATAGCTGGGCCTAGGAGGTGTAGCTCTGGTGGATAGCTGGGCCTAGGAGGTGTATCTCTGGTGGATAGCTGGGCCTAGGAGGTGTATCTCTGGTGGATAACTGGGCCTAGGAGGTGTATCTCTGGTGGATAACTGGGCCTAGGAGGTGTATCTCTGGTGGATAACTGGGCCTAGGAGGTGTAGCTCTGGTGGATAGTTGGGCCTAGGAGGTGTAGCTCTGGTGGATAGCTGGGCCTAGGAGGTGTATCTCTGGTGGATAACTGGGCCTAGGAGGTGTAGCTCTGGTGGATAGCTGGGCCTAGGAGGTGTAGCTCTGGTGGATAGCTGGGCCTAGGAGGTGTATCTCTGGTGGATAACTGGGCCTAGGAGGTGTATCTCTGGTGGATAACTGGGCCTAGGACGTGTAGCTCTGGTGGATAGTTGGGCCTAGGAGGTGTATCTCTGGTGGATAACTGGGCCTAGGAGGTGTATCTCTGGTGGATAACTGGGCCTAGGAGGTGTATCTCTGGTGGATAGTTGGGCCTAGGAGGTGTAGCTCTGGTGGATAGTTGGGCCTAGGAGGTGTAGCTCTGGTGGATAGTTGGGCCTAGGAGGTGTATCTCTGGTGGATAACTGGGCCTAGGACGTGTAGCTCTGGTGGATAGCTGGGCCTAGGAGGTGTATCTCTGGTGGATAGTTGGGCCTAGGAGGTGTAGCTCTGGTGGATAGCTGGGCCTAGGAGGTGTAGCTCTGGTGGATAACTGGGCCTAGGAGGTGTAGCTCTGGTGGATAGCTGGGCCTAGGAGGTGTAGCTCAGGTGGATAGTTGGGTCTAGGTGGTGTAGCTCTGGTGGATAGCTGGGCCTAGGAGGGTGGTTTGACCACAAGGAGAGCATCATGTAGCGGCAGCTGTCAAACCTCATCTGATTGCAGGCAAAGACTCGCTGTGGTGGACTGAGAAGATGCCAAGAGGCGAGAAAACACCAAGTGACAACAGACGGCGCCGAGACCCCACAGTGAAGTCCCAGGAAGCGTGGAGCACCAGTGGTGAGGACGCCGGCAGCGATATATCACACGGGCTTTGCTGCTGGTGTCACAGCTTAATTCCACTGTTTTCATCGAACATTTATTTAAAATTCAGGGCATGCAAACTGAATCATGAGAAAATAAAACGGTGCATAAGCCCTAAATGTAAAGGCCAAATATCAACTGAAAAAATGAAATAACATTAAGTTAGCAAATGTAATTCTGCAGGACGGAGACCTTTTTTCATGCTGATGCTGGATTTAATCAGCAGGAACGTTTTGAGAGAAGTTTAAAGTCGTCTCAGTACAACTTTCCCTGAAATCTGAACTCAACATCCACTAATTTGTCTTTTCACGCATCTCTTCTGTTAGACCAAAGTTCCATTTTTAACACAACGACAAAGTCCCTGACCACTGAGCAGCATAAGTTACTGATTAAAATGACGGCTCCAGTGTTTTATTCCAACAGGATGCCAGGCAAACCTTAAGAGACCCGCCTCAACACCCTTTAAGATAAAGTTCGCTGGTGTTCCAACACAAAGCAGCAATCAGCTGAAGTCACGGCGCCAACAGAAACTCAGCAGCCTCATTTCTCTAAGTCAGCGAAGCTAAATAAAAAGTTCCACGGCCAGGATCCTGAAAGTGGCAGCTTTTTGCACAGACTGAATCACAAATGTGTGTTTTGCTTCAGTTGGAGGCGGCTGACGTGACCAGGCGTCTGGCGGTTGTGAGGCAGTGTTAACCACCATGTGAGGGGAACATCAAGGCCTTTAGCACTCCGTCTGTTGACCACTTGGCCAAATAAATGCTTCTTTGTGCACTCGGTCTCTCTCACACCTCTCAGCAATGTGATACTATCATTTTTTTTTTAATTGTAAATCAGAATGAATCTTTTTTCAGAGCACTTGCTTTTCCTGCTTTCATCTCTTTTGCACGGGGACGAAAGTAATTATTACAAAGTATTTAGACTGTTATTATACCAAAGTGCTGGCGGTTATGAATAACATCATCATGGTGAAGTGGATATAAGTCCTTGGCAGTGAGTTGCTCTAACAAAAGGTAAATGGACTAATAAAGCTTTCAGCAATGCTGACCTCTTGGTTTCAAACGGATTAAACCACTTCCCTTTGGCTTGTAACATTCCTTCTGCATGTGCAAGCAAACACTGCAGCACAAATGTGCACACACACACACACCATTAAGAAATGATATAATTAGGACTAAGCATCTCCAGAGCTCACATAAACAAAGCAATGTGAGCCAGAGAAGTTTTTCCCAGCTCGGTTTTACAGTTTGCCAAATCAACAAAAGTGGTGGGAAGTAGAATTCCTCATTTCCAGCATTTATTTGAAGAGGCTCTGTGAATGGTCGGCAGATGGAGAACTCACCACGGATGCCATTACAAAACATTCAGAGGCCTCCTCGCCAAGCTACCGCCTGGTCTCAGACTTTTGTTTACTGAGGAATGCACCATTGTAACTGTACTTTTTCCATGATGCATGTTGCCATTAATTTGGCTCCGAATGCAGCACTTAACACACCACACACTGGTCCTTTTGTGCCACGGTTTTTGCACTTCTTCATCCAGCTCATGGGATTTTCACTGGGACTTCTACTTCAGGCCTTCTTTGTGGTCTTCCTTTCTTTGAACGTAATATCCAGCTCAGAGGGACGGAGGAAATGTTTGGAAACATCTGACCACAGCAGGGACCGGGATCTCTATTTGTGGCCTTGTATAATTGCTGTTTTTTTATTCATAATTAAATGAGTCTGTTATTCAGCCCAGAGAACCGGCAGCACAGGTTTGGCTGTTCTGTGTGGGATCTACAACAATCATTCACTTTACTAAAACGAACTTAAGATGCAATTACAACATCAACATGAGCCTAAAGTGCAAAACCAACTTTAATCTGAGGGTACTGACATGACTTTGGGCCTGTATGATGCATGGTACTTTCTGTTAGCATGAGGTACTTTCTGTTAGCATGAGAAACTTTCTGTTAGCATGAGGTACTTTCTGTTAGCATGAGAAACTTTCTGTTAGCACGAGGTACTTTCTGTTAGCATGAGGTACTTTCTGTTAGCATGAGGTACTTTCTGTTAGCATGAGGTACTTTCTGTTAGCATGAGGTACTTTCTGTTAGCATGAGATACTTTCTGTTAGCATGAGATACTTTCTGTTAGCATGAGGTACTTTCTGTTAGCATGAGGTACTTTCTGTTAGCATGAGGTACTTTCTGTTAGCATGAGGTACTTTCTGTTAGCATGAGGTACTTTCTGTTAGCATGAGGTACTTTCTGTTAGCATGAGAAACTTTCTGTTAGCACGAGGTACTTTCTGTTAGCATGAGGTACTTTCTGTTAGCATGAGGTACTTTCTGTTAGCATGAGGTACTTTCTGTTAGCATGAGATACTTTCTGTTAGCATGAGATACTTTCTGTTAGCATGAGGTACTTTCTGTTAGCATGAGATACTTTCTGTTAGCATGAGGTACTTTCTGTTAGCATGAGGTACTTTCTGTTAGCATGAGGTACTTTCTGTTAGCATGAGGTACTTTCTGTTAGCATGAGATACTTTCTGTTAGCATGAGATACTTTCTGTTAGCATGAGGTACTTTCTGTTAGCATGAGATACTTTCGGTTAGCATGAGGTACTTTCTGTTAGCATGAGATACTTTCTGTTAGCATGAGGTACTTTCTGTTAGCATGAGGTACTTTCTGTTAGCATGAGGTACTTTCTGTTAGCATGAGGCAAAGATGGTTCACGTTGATTTACTTCCACACATTTATGATAAGATACAATATAGTGAAAATGAGCTTTTAAAAGATTTAAAACGAGTTAAACTGTTGCACAAATGACATTAAGGCAGCTCCAACTGTACATTTCAGATGTTTAGGATAAATGAATGAAAAGAACTGCTCAATTATTTTTTTTTAATGTTTCTGTTTCTGTATTTAGCAGACGCTTTTATCCAAAACAAATGAAGATATAACAGCTATATAAAAGCTAACAATAAACTCCATAGAAGGAACCCAGGAGTCCGACTCTGTCAGAGGGGACAGAGTAGAGATAGGGTGCAGGCATAGAAGGAAGTGCAGAAAGATAAAGTGCAGAGATAGAGGGGGGAGGGAGGTACAAGGTAAGTGCTGGGATAGGAGATGCTCTCTGAAGAGCTGGGTTTTCAGGAGCTTCTTGAAGATAGACAGGGACGCCCCTGTTCTGGTAGCGCTCGGTAGGTCATTCCACCATCGTGGGACGACACATGAACAGAGTTTGGATTGTCTTAGGCGTGGTGTAGGAGCTGCTAGAAGATGCATGATAGCACCGTCGTCTCACAGCAGGAAGGTTCTGGAAATGGGCAGTGGCCTTTCTGTGTGCAGTTTGCATGTGCTCCCCAGTCCCAAAGCATCTTAGGTTATGTGGTGATTCTAAATTTATCCCAGGAGTGAGTGTGCACGGCTGTTTGTCTTTGCGTTGGCCTGTGACGGACTACCCAGGGTGCACCCTGCCTCTCACCTGATGGCACCTGGGATAGACTCCAGCTCCCCCTGAACCAGATTCAGGTGCAGAAAATGAATGAATGAAAAGCAAAGCAGAACCAAGAGTTCAATGTGTAGTAACAGACAGATTAGGCTAAAACAGAAGGCATCACATGATGGATTGTGCGCCGTTACTGTACAGCAGAACCAAGGCAAGGAGCGGACCGTTTAAGCTGGGTCATTCAGAAGTAATGTCAGCTTGCATTTTCCAACTCTGAACCCTGAGATACCTTCTATGATTCAATTGTTTCATTACTGAGTAAAAAATCATTTACAAAAGATGCAAACGTACGTCTGTTAAAGAAGTTTGTTGCAACATTACCCATGATGCCTTGAGTGTGTGTGTCTGTGTGTGTGCTTTGGTATCAAAGGTCTTTGCACCGCATCCTGCCGGGCTTCATGCATCATTGTGAGAGGTTGGCCATCGGGTGATGAAGCATCCATTCACCCCTTCCTGGGGCCTTCCCCGGGCCCCTCCCTGACACCCACACACAGTCGGACATGAGGGATTGTCCAACAAGCTGTGGGGCGCAGGAGAGAAGCTCCACTGTTTAAAGCTGATGATGAAGGAGAGCAAAGTGAAAGAAAAGAATGAAGCTTTAACTGGACAAAGGAAGTCCCAGTTTTAATATCTACACACCTATCTCTCGTCTTTAGGGACTCTGCTACTCTGGTACTGTTCCAGTGTGGTCAGCAGTGGTGGAGAGAAGGAATAAATGTCATATTTATTAGTAACACCGGTATTACTGAGATTAGAGCCAGTGTTACATATTTGTAGGTGTTGAGAGAATGTGAGCCTCCAGGATTTCAGACGTAGTCTCATGTTACAACCACAGAGTGTGACTCTGTCCTGGATCCGGTCACTGGTCCAGATCCTGAGATCTCTGTCAGAAGGTTGCAACAAGTAGACGATTATAGTGTCAAAAAGGTGTTTCTGTGTCCAGGCTGAACATGAGGAGCACCTCCCAATAGACCAGAACAGCTTTGCTAGATGCTAAGCACATCTTTAACAGTGTTTCAGTGTGCTGAGGGATACCAGGCGGTGGCTGAGGAGCCCATGGATGAACCTTCAGGCCCTCGTCTGGGCAGGAAATGGACAGTTCAGTTCAGTTCAGTTCAGTTCATTTATACAGAAGAAGGCGTTCAAAATGGTGGCAGGTCATCAGGAAACTCCTGAAAACGGGATATGTTGTCGTCATCGGTATGTTTAATTTGTCTTTGTGTCCTTGGCAATACTTCAAATGTTTAACTCAAAATATCTTGAGTTGGAAAATACATTTTATCTGACTCACCTCGAAATAAACTTAATGGATGATCAGTTATTAAACGATAAAGCCTTGAGCTCATTTTATAAAGTTAGTAAAGATTAACTGCTGTTGTCAGTCACTCTGTGCGAACATTGATCAGACCGTAGATGCTGTAATAACCTTTGACCTTTCTGAGATGCTGTAATAACCTTTGACCTTTCTGAAAACTCTCCAGTATCCACGTCTTTAGCTCTTTAGCGTGTTGCTGTGCTAGCTGTGTTAGCATCCAGGGGTTCACCACATCTCACACCTGGATTTAATCGATGCTCTGCAGATGTTTGTCCAGTCTTCCTTTTTTATTCTGTGATTCAAATCATTTTCATATATTAGATTTGTACCGTAAAGTGTGTCAGCATCACACCAACAGGATGAAATCTACCTCACTGGAGTCCGTCAGGCCTCCATCGTTCTGTCGAGGCGGCCAGAGACGGCCTTTTTCTGCTTTTTGTCAGATGGGCTGGTCAGGTGGGGTGGGCTGAGGGCATGTGACATTTTGTCATCAGCTTAATGCTGAGGTCCCCTTGGGGGGCTAATGAGCGCCATCATTTTTAGTGATCAATAAATCATGCCTTATTGATTTCTCACCTCTCCCCCCCTAAGCTGGCTTCTGTTCTCTGAAAGTCAGAGAACAGGAAGAGGTGAGGAGACGAGAGGGGGGCAGGGAGGGAGGAAGGGTTAAGAAAGGAGCAAAGGGAGGATGGATGATGGATGGATGGATGGATGGATGGAGGGAAAGATGGATGGATGGATGGAGGGAGGGAGGGAAAGATGGATGGATGGATGGATGGATGGATGGATGGATGGAGGGAAAGATGGATGGATGGATGGATGGAGGGAAAGATGGATGGATGGATGGATGGATGGATGGAAAGATGGATGGATGGAAAGATGGATGGATGGATGGATGGATGGATGGATGGATGATAGATGGATGGATGGATGGAGGGAAAGATGATGGATGGATGGATGATGGATGGATGGATGGATGGAGGGAAAGATGGATGGATGGATGGATGGATGGATGGATGGATGGATGGATGGATGATAGATGGATGGATGGATGGAGGGAAAGATGATGGATGGATGGATGATGGATGGATGGATGGATGGATGGAAAGATGGATGGATGGGTGGATGGAAAGATGGATGGATGGATGGATGGAAAGATGGATGGATGGATGGATGGATGGATGGATGGAGGGAAAGATGGATGGATGGATGATAGATGGATGGATGGATGGATGATGGAGGGAAAGATGATGGAGGGAAAGATGATGGAGGGGCATTAAAAGTGATGCTAATGATGACTACAAACCTTTGACTCGATAAACTACAATAACAACAATGCTGCTGCACGGTGCAGCTCGGGTCAAGTCGTAGTTTCATGTCATATTTCTGCAGTTAGCTGTGAGTCAGACTTTCTTATTTCACTTAAATGATTAACTAAAAGGTGGTACTCTGTTTGGCAAAATGCCGCCCAATCATTTTATTACAGTTGGTTTTCTCCTCAGATTTTAGAAATGATAAATATTATTATATTCACAGAAGATACAATCTCTGGCAGCTGTGAGTAACTCAGAATCAGTTGGCTGTCGTGGTTAGAACCATGTTCAGCCTTAATTCAACACATTTTAATCTTGTTTTTCGTCCACACTGCATAAACATTGCCCCTCCTCCCCGACCTTGATATGGGGGGGTGCAGACTCAGATAAGACTCCAGCCGACACGAAAAGCAACGTTTCAAATACTGATCACGGTAAGAAAGACGTAGCTGCAGCATCCATGGAGTTTTGTTTGTGGTCAGTTAAGCTTAGACTACAAAGGTTGTTTTTTACATCAACTGATTTACATGCAGCGCCGCCACGATGGTAAATTAAACTCATTTCTGTACAACAATGTAAATAAAAACCAAACTCAATATGTTATATCCAACCAAATCAAGCCAAAACATAGTATTAACAAATCTCTATACAATGCTATAGTTACAATACTGTGTGATACTTCCAATGAAACGTTTTCTGAGGAGCTCCCAGAAAAGTTCTGATTAACTCAGAGGTTTCAGCCTCTCGAACCCTCTTAGTGGTAATATGGCAACAAGTGCAGAAAAATACTGAGGTATCACTTAAGATCACTTAATCAGCCCTGGAGCTGAGGGAGCACACTGACCCAGACCCTCAGCACTGAAACTGGCTGCAAATGGAGGGCGGCTGAATTTATATGTGCTGCCTGAGAGCCATTCATCTTAACAATAATACAGTTATTCTGTGAAATGAATCTAAGTCAGAGCGGGGGCTTAATGGGGAGTTTAACTGGTGTGGTTTACGCGGGTCAATCCCCCTCCTGAAAATATTCACATATCTTAATACTTTTCATGGATTACAGAGAACACATGAGAATGAAGGAACTGCATAATGACTGAAGTCTAATGTCCTGGATCAATATCACCAAGTCCATCTGTCCATCCATCCATCCATCCATCCATCCATCCATCCATCCATCCGTCCATCATCCATCTGTCCATCCATCCAACCATCCATCCATCCATCCATCCATCCATCCATCCATCCATCCATCCATCCATCCATCCATCCGTCCATCATCCATCTGTCCATCCATCCAACCATCCATCCATCCATCCATCCATCCATCCAACCATCCATCCATCATCCATCTGTCCATCCATCCAACCATCCATCCATCCATCCATCCATCCATCCAACCATCCATCCATCCATCCATCCATCCATCCATCCTTGCATCCTTCCATCCATCCATCCATCCATCCATCCATCCATCCATCCATCCATCCATCCATCCATCCATCCATCCATCCATCATCCATCCATCCATCCATCTGAGAACACAGCTCTCAGGCTCTGTCCACCACGTTAAGGTTCTGACCCTATGGAAGAGTTCACAGTAAAAGGGGGAGAAGTATCAGGAAGTTCAGCAGCCAAATGCCACTCAACCATGAATAGCCTTTTTTTTCCATCTCAGCATGCCTACAAAGATGTGAAAGTCTAAAAATAAATCGTAAACTAACTCTGCTTCGTTTGGCCAAAGCTGACCGTGCAAATATACCATCATTACCTCTGGGATTTAATACATTTCATTTTGTTCGATTAAAGTTTTAGGGGAAACACAGAATTTATGTGAAAAGGGACTGAAGGTTGAGCAGATGGCCCACAGCTTATTTCTCTTTGGATGGAACAGAGACAAACTATGAAGTCCACTCACATCTCAAGTACCTGTTTTCCTTTTCTGGATGAACTTATCTCATAAATGTTCAGATCATCTGTTCCATCACTTTTTGGCTTCCTTCACTGCTCTTCATCCCCTCTGTTGTTCCACACTGTTAAACTGTTAAACTCTTCATTTTCACATCTAGTTTAAAGATGTTCTTGCCTGTTTTCTTTCTTGAATTTGAGCCAATCAGCCCATTTTTATTCGTGCAGACAGTCCTCCCCCCACATATGAACCCATGGGTGCATTCATGGAGACACTAAGGGCCTATAAAGATGTTTGGGAGCAGCTTTGTGTACGTGTGAAGGTTATCCGTTAAGGTGCTGCTGTATTTAAGTTGTTTAAGCCTGAATGAAGGGATCATTTCACCTAAACCAAACCAGGAAGCGAAAGGACGGTTAATGACAGCTTCTGGTCTATGCTAGGAAATGCTAACTGTGCGCTAACTCAACAGAATCCCGAGAGACTTCAGGTCTGAACACCTTTGATTAATTTAGTGGGATTTATCTGAACCATCTGCAGATGACTCCTTCACAGGACCACTGTGTGTCTGTAAAGAATGAGCTGTTTAAAGAATGTGTAGCTGTCTCCATGCTGCATGAAACCCACAGCAGCAGCTAACCTCTGAAACACCTCCAAGGGTTAAGGACACACAGCACAGGCGTGTGCACACACTCACACTCTGACAGGATGAATACTCAACTGTCTCATAACACTACAACAAATGTTAATACAGGCAGACAGTTGAGCTGACCTTGGAAAACTGATGCCAGCCAGCAATAAAAGGCTGTTTGTTTCATTTATAGCCAGTCCAGGAGTCACAGCGGCTGTTCTGGCTGTCAGTGAAGTTACCTTACAGTAGTGGAATTTCACCGTAATGTGGGGGAACATCGATCCAACTGCTCAGCAGTTACGCAGGAAAATGCACATATTAAGTTAAACAGCCACATAGCAGTAGTTATTGATAACAATAACAGTGTCTGTGGCGTGTTTAACCACATAATGTGCAAAAGTGTGAAAAAACCAAACAGATAAAGGTGTCATTTAAAGGCTGCAGATGACTTTGGATCAGAACCAGAACACATTCACAGCTCTTTGCTTTGTTTTACCTTCAGCACAAATGAATGCAACGCTGAATGGATATCAATTAATAACTAATATTCCGGCTGCTTTGCTTGGATACAGACAGAAGAATTTTTATAATGGAGTTATTCAACTTTTAATTGGTTGTAAAATACTGAGCCACGTTCCCCGGCACACATTTCCGGTAGAGCGGCGGCACATCGCAAACACACACCCTGCCAATTAAAAACTTTATTTGTGGCTGAGAATTATCAGGAAGGGAAGCCATCCACAAAGATACAGGGAAACAGAAATGTACAGAACACTCCTTTCTTTTCTCAAATCAGCAACAGAACCTTTGTTTAGGTAAAGGACATAAAACCCTTCATGTCAGACGTTTCCGGCCTGCAAAACAATGTTAAGAAGTAATTACTGAAGTGTTTAAAAACAACGTTCCTCAGAGAAAGATTGGAAGGAATTAGCATATTTCTTCCTCTACACTGAGGAATATCATTAAAGTATTCAAGGAACCTTCAAGGACAAAATAACAGCTGAAAGTCTTCATCATTTGGTCTTTAAGTGTTGGCAGAAGGAAACGTTACAGAGAGGGAAAAGGTTCCCGGACTTTATGGGTCGTGTTGCAGGTGTAAAAATGATGCTGATGAAACATGTTGAGTTCAAAGTTTTTTGACTTCTTTCACACGGATGTTTCCGGGTGTAACTCTTTATTCAAAGTGAAGATCCTCTGATCTCACTTCTCATTGTTTGGGTCTCTTTCTTCAGAGGAATATGTTAATCTGACACACCCACCTCTCACATGTCAACCTTCCAGCCTGTGATGACGAATCACGTTTCCCCATCCGCCATCACGCCACCTTCTGTTCTGGGTTGTACCAACATTAGTTCACATGGACCGGGATCCTCTGTTTCAATTAAAGAGAGGGGGGGGTGACATTAGGCTACAACTAATTAACAACATGTGTATTAGTAACATGGCACCATCAGAAGTGTATCTAAATTAATTAGCTTTTGATTTAAGATATTAAATTCAAATTAATCATTGGGAAGCAGAAATGATCCTTGACGCTGCTCCAGCTGTGAGGCCCTTGTTTTTCCACGCTTTAGCTGGATCGTGCGACTTATTCGTGCATTTGGGACGGCTTTAGACAAATCACCGATATATGGTGCCATTAAAGGAAAGTTTGTCTTAACAGGTACAAACAATGATCAATCTTAAATGTCCTGCTCCATCGGAGAAGAACTTCATTTCTGGGGGTAGATTCTCTGAAGTGCTCTCAGGAGAAGCTCCTGCTTCCATTGTGATCTTCCTCGTGTACAATCTTCCATCCTATTGTTGGCTGAGCTAAATTCACCTGTAGTGGTGCTTGAAAATCAGGAAGAGAAGATGCTAAACGGCTCTGGGTGCAGTCTCACAACAAGACTGGAGTTTAGAGGAGTTGCAGATATGCACTTTCCTGTTCCCTTTGAGATTTTTTGGAACAATAGTTTTAACTGGAAAGCCACGGTTTGATTGCAACAATTGAAAATCTTCCACTCCTGTTCAGATTTAATTTGAACTAACAGGACTGCACTCACAGACGATTGCTGCAAAATCCTGAAGCAATTTCTTAGAGTTTTCCTTGTTTGTTTTCATTAATGCAAGCTAATTAGCACTCACAAGATAGCTATCTTAACTTGTCATAACAATGAAATAGTATGGCAAGCAGCAAAGAAGCCCATGATTACATGGTTTATTTTTCTTAGTCAAGCACTGTAAATGCAGACTGCTACGTAATGGCAATCAGAGCCTCTCATGCTGCAGACAATCAGTCAAAACAGAGCGCAACAACTCAAACCATCACCCAGCTCGCTCTCAGTATCCACACAGCAGAACAACACAAGTGGCTGGAGTTGCACGATTACACATCTTAATTATCAAGAATCTAAAGTACTGAGACTTTGTTGGTCCTCTACTGTGCGTGATTTAGAAGAGAACTACTTTCATACCTTTATATATGATGGGGTTGTTTATTTCTGGCTCACGGTACATTCATATAACAGTTAGCATGTTTCCACAGTTATTTCAAGCTACTGTTACAGCTCAAAAAGGCTGTTTAACTACAGTCCTCCTATACAAGCAGCGGAGAAGCATCGATTCATCACCTATAGGATGTTTGACCCCCCTGTGATACAGTAGGTGGAGATGTGACCTGTTTCAGCTTGTTAGTATTGTTAGTTTCTGGTTGACCTATTTTGTCATGCATCAAAACAACTGACAAACAATTACCATGTGGAGCGATGAAATCCTCACAGCTCTGTGTTTGTCTTCTATGTTTGAGGCGCACGCTGTCCTTTGTTGTTATTCTCCGTTGTTACTGGCTTCTTCTTCTTTTGTGCACTGGAAGGTCAAAAAAATCTGTGAAACACACACTTAGACCAGTTTTAGACCCATTGAACATTTTGACTTCCAACAGCTCAGACTCTGACAACATCAACTGGATGTGTTCGTCCGTATTTGAAATATCTGATACATGTGTTTTAAAGGTCTGGTTTCAGTTAGATTATGATGTGTTTATATGCATTTAAAAGTCTGGTTTCAGTTGGATTATGATGTGTTTACATGTGTTTTAAAGGTCTGGTTTCAGTTGGATTATGATGTGTTTACATGCGTGTTAAAGGTCTGGTTTCAGTTGGATTATGATGTGTTTACATGTGTTTTAAAGGTCTGGTTTCAGTTGGATTATGTGTTTACATGCTTTTTAAAGGTCTGGTTTCAGTTGGATTATGTGTTTACATGTGTTTTAAAGGTCTGGTTTCAGTTGGATTATGATGTGTTTACATGTGTTTTAAAGGTCTGATTTCAGTTGGGTTATGATGTATTTACATGTGTTGTAAAGGTCTGGTTTCAGTTGGATTATCATGTGTTTACATGTGTTTTAAAGGTCTGGTTTCAGTTGGATTATGATGTGTTTACATGCGTTTTAAAGGTCTGGTTTCAGTTGGATTATGATGTGTTTACATGCGTTTTAAAGGTCTGGTTTCAGTTGGATTATGATGTGTTTACATGCGTTTTAAAGGTCTGGTTTCAGTTGGATTATCATGTGTTTAAATACGTTTTAAAGGTCTGGTTTCAGTTGGATTATGATGTGTTTACATGCGTTTTAAAGGTCTGGTTTCAGTTGGATTATCATGTGTTTAAATACGTTTTAAAGGTCTGGTTTCAGTTGGATTATGATGTGTTTACATGCTTTTTAAAGGTCTGGTTTCAGTTGGATTATGATGTGTTTACATGCGTTTTAAAGGTCTGGTTTCAGTTGGATTATGATGTGTTTACATGTGTTTTAAAAGTCTGGTTTCAGTTGGATTATCATGCATTTACATGTGTTTTAAAGGTCTGGTTTCAGTTGGATTATGATGTGTTTAAATATGTTTTAAAGGTCTGGTTTCAGTTGGATTATGATGTGTTTAAATATGTTTTAAAGGTCTGGTTTCAGTTGGATTATGATGTGTTTACATGTGTTTTAAAGGTCTGGTTTCAGTTGGATTATGATGTGTTTACATGTGTTTTAAAGGTCTGGTTTCAGTTGGATTATGATGTGTTTACATGTGTTTTAAAGGTCTGGTTTCAGTTGGATTATGATGTGTTTAAATACATTTTAAAGGTCTGGTTTCAGTTGGATTATGATGTGTTTACATGTGTTTAAAAGTCTGGTTTCAGTTGGATTATGATGATGTTTTAAAGGTCTGGTTTCAGTTGGATTATGATGTGTTTACATGTGTTTTAAAGGTCTGGTTTCAGTTGGATTATCATGCATTTACATGCTTTTTAAAGGTCTGGTTTCAGTTGGATTATCATGCATTTACATGCTTTTTAAAGGTCTGGTTTAAGTTGGATTATGATGTATTTACATGTGTTTCAAAGGTCTGGTTTCAGTTGGATTATGATGTGTTTACATGTGTTTTAAAGGTCTGGTTTCAGTTGGATTATGATGTGTTTACATGCGTTTTAAAGGTCTGGTTTCAGTTGGATTATCATGTGTTTACATGTGTTTTAAAGGTCTGGTTTCAGTTGGATTATCATGTGTTTACATGCGTTTTAAAGGTCTGGTTTCAGTTGGATTATCATGTGTTTACATGTGTTTTAAAGGTCTGGTTTCAGTTGGATTATCATGTGTTTACATGCGTTTTAAAGGTCTGGTTTCAGTTGGATTATGTGTTTACATGCGTTTAAAGGTCTGGTTTCAGTTGGATTATGATGTGTTTACATGTGTTTTAAAGGTCTGGTTTCAGTTGGATTATGATGTGTTTACATGCGTGTTAAAGGTCTGGTTTCAGTTGGATTATGATGTGTTTACATGTGTTTTAAAGGTCTGGTTTCAGTTGGATTATGTGTTTACATGCTTTTTAAAGGTCTGGTTTCAGTTGGATTATGTGTTTACATGTGTTTTAAAGGTCTGGTTTCAGTTGGATTATGATGTGTTTACATGTGTTTTAAAGGTCTGATTTCAGTTGGGTTATGATGTATTTACATGTGTTGTAAAGGTCTGGTTTCAGTTGGATTATCATGTGTTTACATGTGTTTTAAAGGTCTGGTTTCAGTTGGATTATGATGTGTTTACATGCGTTTTAAAGGTCTGGTTTCAGTTGGATTATGATGTGTTTACATGCGTTTTAAAGGTCTGGTTTCAGTTGGATTATGATGTGTTTACATGCGTTTTAAAGGTCTGGTTTCAGTTGGATTATCATGTGTTTAAATACGTTTTAAAGGTCTGGTTTCAGTTGGATTATGATGTGTTTACATGTGTTTTAAAGGTCTGGTTTCAGTTGGATTATGATGTGTTTACATGCTTTTTAAAGGTCTGGTTTCAGTTGGATTATGATGTGTTTACATGTGTTTTAAAGGTCTGGTTTCAGTTGGATTATGATGTGTTTACATGTGTTTTAAAAGTCTGGTTTTAGTTGGATTATGATGTGTTTACATGTGTTTTAAAGGTCTGGTTTCAGTTGGATTATGATGTGTTTACATGTGTTTTAAAAGTCTGGTTTTAGTTGGATTATGATGTGTTTACATGTGTTTTAAAGGTCTGGTTTCAGTTGGATTATCATGTGTTTACATGTGTTTAAAAGTCTGGTTTCAGTTGGATTATGATGTGTTTACATGTGTTTTAAAAGTCTGGTTTTAGTTGGATTATCATGTGTTTACATATGTTTTAAAGGTCTGGTTTCAGTTGGATTATGATGTGTTTACATGTGTTTTAAAGGTCTGGTTTCAGTTGGATTATCATGTGTTTACATGTGTTTTAAAGGTCTGGTTTTAGTTGGATTATGATGTGTTTACATGTGTTTTAAAGGTCTGGTTTCAGTTGGATTATCATGTGTTTTCTCTATTATCTAATTATTATTTCGTACATCAGTTGAAGGGACTTGAACTATTTTTCCTTTTTATTTAAGCACTTAGTACAAGTTGTTCTTGAAATTTTTCCATATTTCATCTTTTGGTTTTTGGGGTTCTCTGTTATCTCAGGATTTCTCTTTTTGCATCCCATTACTTAACTCAGCCGCCTCTGCCCACCTTTGCTTGTTCATACTGACCAAATAGAGATGCACTGCAGAAGTGCTCGCTATTAAACAGAATACTAACGAATTACGAATAAGAATTAGGCATTAGAATAACGTCTCTTTCTTGCATACATAAACAGCACAGCTGACTCAGAGGAGCTTCAACTATGACCCCCCCATCCAGCGCCCTAACAGAACAGAAGGGCCCAATAAAAGTGCAGCAACCTAAAAAAAGAGCACCTTTCAGCTGCATTTCATGCTGATGGAGCACAGAAGGCAGGTCTCTTCTCTCTGTACACTCACCTGATTTTTCAGTGTTGCAGGAACTTCCAACCAAAACATTTTCAGGGTGGTGACACCAGGGCAGCGATAAGTTAACTAAAAACAGAGCAAATCAAGTTCAAGTTCAAATCAACTAACATGCTCTGATATATCATCCTAACGCTGACCAAATAATTAGCTCTACATTAAGAATATTACATTAAGAATGTTTCTCCCTCACCAAAACGCCTCCAAAAAGGGAGTTTTTCAGCTTTTTCTACACCTCAGATGAGTGAGATGTGTCTACTGCAACAAATCTGCTAATTTATTCTCTCCTGCCATTGTTTTAATACACTCTCAGAGCATGAAGTGCCATCCTCACTCATCCCACCGCTGAAGAGGCTGAGTCCAGCTTAGGACCCCAGCAGGAGCAGAGGACTTTAGGTTTTAATGTGAACCGGGAGTTCGCTGTAACCTGACGTCCTGCAGTATGAGGACTGATATAAAAGGCTCTCTTGCAGCACTTGACTGATGAAGGCTGTCACAGCTCCGCTGAATCACCTCTGAAGCGATGTTGGATGCGTTTCGATTGGAAGGTCCTGCGCCACTCAAGGCCCTTGTTTGGTGAAAATCACATGAGTGCACTTTGGGTTCATGGAGGCAGACGGGAGGGATGGATGCTAAATAAGTCTCTTTCTCTGTGTCTTCTCTCGCTGACTGCTGGTCCCTGAGCGATGATTAGCCGCCTCCTGGGGGGAGGGGGAGTTAGCAGAAGCAAACTCTCTCTAATGAGCTAAGCTCTTCCCCTCTCTCCCTACCCTCCCTCCCTCTGAGGACCCAGGGGTGGTCGGGTGGTCCCGGGAGGGGGTCCGCAGCACACCTGTTCTCCTGCCGTCCCGCCCTTCTGTAATCAGTGCATTTCTGCACTTCCTCATTGATGAAGAGGATATCGCTCGTCTCCCCTCTGGGACATTGTCTGTTTTTCCTCCTCTGTTTTCTCAGGGATGCTCTCCCTCTTTGCCTCTCCACAGCCTCCATTTGATCTCTGTTAGGAGATTTTCTGCTTTTATTTCCTGCTTTTAAACGTGTTTAATCACATGTGCAAGTGAAAATGATTGGTGCAGTTACATGAACTGATGCTCGGAGACAACACAAGTCACCAAAGGCCACCTGGCCTTCACCAGCCCCTCCCCTGCTGTTCCCAAGACAACACTTTCCTCCTGTTAATTAGAGAAAATTTTTGTTTACATACGAACTTCAGGTCACTGCCGACAAGCAGCATCTTGGGACCTGGAGGAAGAGGTGTGTGTGGAGGGTGCGGAGCAGATGGGTGTATGCCGGCACTGCTAACTCGTGGCTAAACAAAACATCTTACCTGCTGCCCCATGGCATCAAATTCCCAGAAGCCAGCGGGAGGACACGTGTTTTGGCGTGGGCTGGGAGGTGGGGAGGCCCGCTGGCTGTAAGTGGAGCTTGTCCTGTTGCCCCTGGGGCAGGAATCTGGCTTAAGACCAAAGTTAAGGCCTGTCTAATTAGTCCAGTGAAGGCTGTGATAACAAATAAACACAGAGCAGGTTTGGGGAGCTCTCCTGGGTGATGATGCTGGAGCAGATCTGCCTCTGGTGCTCGCCGAGTCCTAATGGTGCTGTGAGTCATAGAGACCCACAACAGCACCTTACGGCCTCGCCTTGGGGTTCATCATCAGATCCATCTGTTCACTTTGTCTGCTTTAGTCTGTTGATAACAGGATACACTTCAGCACCAGTGAATTCAGACCAAGAGCCCAATAAAAGTCCTGTATATCATAATAAAAAATCAACTTTAAATGAATAAATACAGAAAAATAAACTTTTAAGCAAAGTTTCATTTATAAAAGGGATATTTTATGTTGATATAATCCCAAATCTGCTGTATTTTATCCAACTGATCACCACTAAACAATAAATCCGTCACATGATGATGTGTTCAGTCACAGTGAAGCTGCTGTAGTTTTTACAATAACTGCACAGGTGTGTTGATATTTTCTTTTCTGTCTTTCTTCTGTTACTATTTTTCTGTTTTTGTTTCTGACATCCCGTATAAAACAAGTTCTTCCCAAACTGTACAACCGACAACTGCGTCTGAGTAACTATTTCACACCTTCATTCATTCATTTTTGTTTGTTTTTCTAACTGTGACACAAAATAATTATTCTTTTCTCAACCATAATTCGACCAGAAATTAAAACCTGGGGATTCAAAACCTCCTTTTTAAAAATATCATGCAGCAGCAGCTCAGAACAGAAATATTACAAACACATATATAACACATATATAACATATATAACACATATATAACATATATAACACATATATAACACATATATAACATATATAACATATATAACATATATAACACATATATAACATATATAACACATATATGACACATATATAACATATATGACACATATATAACATATATAACACATATATAACATATATAACACATATATAACATATATAACATATATAACACATATATGACACATATATAACATATATAACACATATATAACATATATAACACATATATGACACATATATAACATATATAACACATATATAACACATATAACACATATAACACATATATAACATATATGACACATATATAACATATATAACACACATATAACACATATATAACATATATAACATATATGACACATAAATAACCTATATAACACATATATAACATATATAACACATATATAACATTTATAACACATATATAACATATATAACATATATATATATCAGGGTTGTCAAATTATCGCGTTAATGGAGATTAATTAATTACAGGGATTTTTAGTGCGTTATATTTTTTAATCACGTTAATCTAATTTTTAATCTCTAATTTTGCTGTTTCTGAATGCCAGTTGCCTTTTTTTTAAATCCGTTTTTATACGTTGGGCTTCTTGTACTTGGGTTGGAAATCAATGGTCTGTCACACCCTGAAGTGGACATTGATTGGCTGTCATTGTGTTTGGATGGTTTGGGATAAGCTGATAGGCTCCCACTGTAGTTGGGCAAGGTGAGGAGACTTGAAAATGGAGGAGCATGTAAGAGTTGTCGGTCCAATGAATGGAAAATTTACATTTCACAAACGCCTCGACGGCACCATTGATAAAGGTAGAGTGATCTGCATTCTTTGTAAGAAGGAGTTTGCTTACCACCGAAGTAGCTCAAGTTTAGCCTACCACATCAACGCAAAGCACCCAGTCGCGAGTGCAGCCACAGCTAACGTTAGCAATTTAGCGATCTATAGCAAAGCTCTTCGCCAAACTAAACTCGAGGAGAACATCCCGCGTATGAGCAAGTCTGCGACCGACAGGCTGACGAATGTTCTTGCCAAGTGGATAGTGAAGAACTGCAGGCCGATAAACATAGTGGAAGACGAGGGGTTAACAGAGGTGTTGCAAACTGCGTCCAATGACCCATCATACAAGCCACCGTGCAGGACTACAGTGACGACCAAAATCAGCAAGATGTACGACGGTGAAAAGAAAAACAAACTTGAGATTTTGGTGGAGGATTCGCCCAACTTTGTTGCTATAACCGGAGATCACTGGACCTCAGCTGGCAACCACAGCTATTTGGGGGTGACCGGACACTTTATTGATGGTGAGTGGAACCTCAACTCGTTTGCGCTGACCGTCATGAAAACAGAAACCAGGCACTTTGCTGATAAATGCGCCGAACAGTTCCTCAATGTGGCAAATGACTGGGGAATTGAAAATAAGATATCCACCATCGATACAGATAGCGCAGCAAACATGCTGGCTGCTATGAGAGCCCTTCCATATGAGCACATCGCCTGCAATGCTCACATTCTCCAGAGGACCATCACAGTCTGCCTCGATGGCAGTGGGTTTGCTGGTGTACTAGCAAAGTGCCGCAAGATTGTTGGCCATTTCAAACAAAGCCCTGCAAGTACCACAGAACTTAACCAGCAACAAGTTGCACTTGGAAAAAAAAAGCGAGCAACTTATACAAGATGTACCAACCAGGTGGAATTCGACACTCGCAATGGTCTCACGCCTCCTATGCAACCGAGAGGCTGTCCAGGCTACGTTGGACCAACAGAACAACCACAGATGGGTCATGCTAACCGAAGCTGAGTGGGGGAAACTGGAGAGGCTGGAGGTCCTGCTTGAACCATGCAGGTAAGCCCAAATAAACACCTGTCCATTTTAATGAAATAAACTACACATGTGTCATCCAAAAATGAATGAACATTAGGTAGTACTTCTCGGGGCAATTAAATTGGAAATTTAAATGTCCAGCGATGTTTATTTTTCAAACTTATCCACCTCTACAGGTATGTGACTGAGCTGCTGGGTGGTGAGGCCTACGTCTCTTGCTCTGTAGTGCTGCCTGCTTTTCGCCATCTGGACCGTGTCATGGACATCACTGATGATGATCCAGCCTATGTAGTGAAGTTCAAGAATGCCTTCCAGAGGGACCTGGAAGCACGGCAAGCTGTAGTCAATGAGACGTGGTTCAAGGTGGCCACAGCACTGGATCCACGTTTCAAGGATTTGAAATGTCTTCCAAGAGAAAAGAGGGAACAAGTAAAGACTATAAGGATAAGCTGGACTATTGAGTCCAATTTTATCAAATCAAGCTTTATTTATATAGCACTTTTTACATATAGGAAATGCAACACAAAGTGCTGCACAAAATAAAATAAATTTACCTGTCCATCTATGTATTCATTCATTCATTCAGGTGTGGACCAGTCTGGAAAACATGCTCCAAGCAGCAGAGCCTAGAAGAGCAGCTACTCTCCAGCCCTCCACAGAGGATGATCAACCAGCTCAGAAGAAGAGGAGAAGCGCTCTTCTGCTGGGGTCTGACTCAGAAGAAGAGGGAATGGAGTCCGGAGAGCTGCAGCGCTACAGAGCAGAGCCCAGCATCAGTATTGATGACTGTCCCCTGCAGTGGTGGTATGCTCACTCAGGAGCCTATGAAAAGCTGTCAGTCGTGGCACGCAAGTACCTGGCCTCCCCGGCAACCTCCGTACCTTGTGAGAGACTGTTTAGTCTCGCAGGCCACATAGTACAAAAGAAAAGGGCAGCCTTGCTCCCAGAAAATGTGACCAAACTGGTCTGTCTCAGCGACTGGCTGAAGAAGAAGAAATAAGAAGCATGAGGTCAGCATAGCTGCCATGTCATCTGTACCCCAATTAGAAGTGATTGCTTGATGTTATTTCAGCACTTTATTTTGTGATGATGAACAATGTTATTTTTGATGTGCTAACAGCACTGTGATTGCTGGTTCTGTTTTATTTATTTTATATTATCTGAAGCAGAGGAAAAGCAACAAGTTCAGTGTCCAGTACTTCTATTGATCTGAAAAGTGTTGTTACTGTTTTTTGATGTGTTAACTTACAGCACTTTATATGGATTTGATGTTTTATTTTATTTTTATTTTCTAATTATTTGGAGATTGAAAAAAGCTTGAAACTAAAGGTTGCAGGCAGTGCTTGGGACTAGTCTCAAATACAGTGGAATGTAAATGGCTCGTACAGCATCTGTTCAAATCTGTTAAAAACAATAAATTACTTCATAAAGCTGCTTTTTTGTTATTTATCACTTTTGATTTGCTGCAATAATGTAATGATTTTAAATGGAAATACCTCAAGTTGAAGGCTTTTTTCAGCATTTCTATTAGGTGAGATTAAAATAGATTAATTAGATCAATTAATTACAGATCATAATTAATTAATCTCAAATTTTTTTTAATCTCTTGACAGCACTAATATATATATATATATATATATATATATATATATATGTTATATATATATATATATCAATATATAACATAAAAAGGCATCTGAATAATAATCAGACAAATGAAGTTATCGCAGAGGTAGCAATGCTCAGTTTTCACTTGCAGCCAAATGTTCCTGCATCAACAATGTTTGAAATTAATTTAGTGAAAACAGTTAAGATTCAGGAAGCTTTGGTTAAAGGAACGAATCTCAGAGACGATAACTTCCTGTGCAGCCGTGGATAAGATGGCCGACCTGTCATTTAGTCTCCATCACCCAGTAAATCCAACCTTAACCAAAGAGTCATTAATGGTTAAATATTTTAATTTTTTTGCATATCTGGACACAGAGAAACGTACAGGAACGCAGTCTCAGCATTTTCTGAAACTTTCATGAAAGAATCTGTTTTATAAAAATCTGTTTTATAAAAATCTGTTTTACAAAAACCTGTTTTATAAAAATCTGTTTTATAAAAATCTGTTTTATAAAAATCTGTTTTATAAAAACCTGTTTTATAAAAATCTGTTTCATAAAAATCTGTTTTATAAAAATCTGTTTTATAAAAACCTGTTTTATAAAAATCTGTTTTATAAAAATCTGTTTTATAAAAACCTGTTTTATAAAAATCTGTTTCATAAAAATCTGTTTTATAAAAATCTGTTTTATAAAAACCTGTTTTATAAAAATCTGTTTTATAAAAACCTGTTTTATAAAAATCTGTTTTATAAAAATCTGTTTTATAAAAACCTGTTTTATAAAAATCTGTTTTATGAAAATCTGTTTTATGAAAACCTGTTTTATAAAAACCTGTTTTATAAAAATCTGTTTTATAAAAATCTGTTTTATAAAAATCTGTTTTATAAAAACCTGTTTTATAAAAATCTGTTTTATAAAAACCTGTTTTATAAAAATCTTTTATAAAAATCTGTTTTATAAAAACCTGTTTTATAAAAATCTGTTTTATAAACATCTGTTTTATAAAAATCTGTTTCATAAAAATCTGTTTTATAAAAATCTGTTTTATAAAAACCTGTTTTATAAAAATCTGTTTTATAAAAATCTGTTTCATAAAAATCTGTTTTATAAAAATCTGTTTTATAAAAATCTGTTTTATAAAAATCTGTTTTATAAGAATCTGTTTTATAAAAATCTGTTTTATAAAAATCTGTTTTATAAAAATCTGTTTTATAAGGAGGAGATTCACACGAGGAAGCCCTTCACAGTGTGAGACCCGGTTCGTCTCCAATCTGAAACCTTCTACACTTACAGACCTGAAGCAGCCGTCTCATCAGAAAATGCAGAACATGTTCGAAACCTAACATTGTGACAATCCAAGCTTATGAATGGTGAGATGATCGGGTCTCAGTCCACAGCACACCATCCAGAACCCGTGAATACTGAGAAGCATGAACCACCACCGTGTGTTTCTGACCTCTAATCCAAAGCGTGTGGGGCTCTCAGACTCTCTTTAATGAACAGTTTAGTGTCTCCATCATCATTCAAATCAGAATAATGAGACGTGAAAAGTGAAGTTTGTGTTGCACAGAAGCACAATGAGCCCAGGAGACAGTCCTGGTGCCTCCTGTGATGAGTCCAGAACACGTCCTGCGATGAGTGACTTTCTTTAGAAAAACTTCCTGCTGGCAGGATGTGGTTAATGTTAGCAGAACAATTAAGAATAGAATAATAAAAAAATGTATTTCCATCAACTCAAACAAAATGATCTGACAGGAAATGAGATGCTAATTCTAACTAAATGAAATGATCTGTGACACTGATGGAGTTCCTTCACAGTTCAGTTTGGAAGGAGCTGGAACAACCTTATGATGTGTTTTCAGGGCCTTTGGATGGAATGATGCTACAAATATCTGTTTAACTCCTGTCACTCTCTCAGAAACACAACGGTTTTAACATCAGATTAAGAACAGTTCAGAGGGAATGAACTTCCTCTCACATAACAGACGTAAGACCACCGCTGAAGCCACAGAGTGCGGGTCAGTGACCGCTGGCTGCTGCTGGGTCGGTCTGCGAGCATCACATCATGGAAAAGGGCAAGTGTTTGCCAGGCAGACGTCCATCAAGGCTGCGCCCCAGTGGGCCAGCGTGAGGCCATAATCCCTGGAAGTGCTCCTATGGTTCTTGCCCTATCTGCCTTATCTCCTCCATCCTCTCCTCTGCACCTCCCTTCCCTCCGTGCTGTTGTTTTGCTCCTCTTCTCCCCTGGTGGGGGGTGTTTGGACCACGCAGTGTGACCCGACTGCCAGGGGAGGGATCCAGGGAGGGGCACCGGGGCCACAGGTGAGGCCTGAGCTTAATCTACCCCCCTCCATCCTGCCTTTCCCTCCACCTCCCCTGGGTGCCAACTTCACCAAGCCCCCTCTCCTCCCTGTGCCCAGCAGGCCAATCAAGCCATATCTGTGTGCCATGCATCCAAGAGACCAGGGGGACGGAGGCAGGGAGGAGGGTAATAGCGGCTCAGGCAGGCCGAGGCCCCATGTGGACCTCCTGTCCCTCTGAAACCCTCCCAGGATCTGTGTCACCATCACCACGACGTTTAATTATCCCACTCATTTTCATTAATTCATAGGGCTCCTTTATTCCCTGCAGGTCAGAGAAAGATGGAGAAGGATGGAGGGAGAGAAGCAGCTCCGCTTAACAACAACAACAACAGCAACAAAAACAACAACTCAGCAGCTGGAGCTCCGTGCTGGAAACAGCAGCTCAGCGACCCTGGAGTCCCTCAGGGCTCCTTCACGGGGCCAGTTGAGGGCCACAGGACTCCTGGGTCAGTTTGGCCAAAGTTGGCCATCTCGGCCCTGGAGACAGAATGAAAGTAGTCTCCACAGTATGACCGGAGAACACCTCAGAGACCGTGTGCTAAACAGCTTCTATTGATTTGAGGCACTGAAGGTCGTTCCCTGGACAAAGTGACCATAATGACATTAGAGATTAGATGCTGCTCACAGGAGACTGGGATCAGAGCTGTGGGTAATAAAGCCTGCTCACGGACAGAAGATCCACGCCGGCAGAGTGTGAATAAATGGAATAAAGCTCAACTGGAACACAACAGCTGTGTTATTATTCTTTCTTTTTATTCAGAAAAGTTGCTCCAGTGAGAGTTTTACATGAAATTCCGCTTTACTTGGACTGAAAGCGGAGCCGGTCGGTGTGGCGTGAAATATTTGCATTTCCTGAAATTCCTAACTGGAATTTAATTTTCCTGTAAGATAATCTAGTTGTGATTTGGCCTGAAACAATCCCAAGACATGATGCATGGGAGAGCTTCTCGGTGTAAATGAGAAGTTATTATGCGGCTGGAAGCAGGATGGATATATTTGGGGAGGCAGGGACTTCTGCAGAGGCTGGGCTCTGTGCAGGGGTGTTTTCCGGTCCTCCATCTGAGCCCCATCATGGCTGGAGTCGGGCCCCAGCAGCCAGCGCTGACACCCAGGTCCCTCGGAGCAGAAAGTTAATACTGCGACAGATGTGCAGCCTCCCGGCCATGCAGAACCTCTCCTCCCCGACATCCTCCTCTCATCGCCTGCCTTCCCCTCTCCCTCCTGCTCAGAGCTGAGCTCTTCCTCTGCTGTGATGAAGCTGTGATGATTTCATACCCTTCAACACTTCCTCTCACCAAAACGGGGTTTAAAAGGTAGTTTTTTAAAACGGTAGCTTGGTGTTGAAGGAGGATGCTGAGGCAGCAGCGAATCTGTGTTTGAAAGAATATGCAAATAAAGCTTTTGGTGGAGCTGCGGGAGGTCTTACTCAACATATCTATAAGGTGTTTACAAAGAGTTTGCTGTAAAAGGAAAGGTTTCCTGACACTTTTCATGGTGTTCTGCAGCTCTTTGCTCTGGACTTCAGCTCTTTCTGACTCCTCCCTGGTCATCATGTCCTCCTCAGTGCTTTTCCAAAAGGTTCCAGATCCTCCTCTCTCGCTGCTCCCCGTCTCTTTGTCTCTCTGCCTCCCTTCTGCACCCCCTCCCCCTCCCTCCCTCATCTCTCCGCCTCCGTTCACATCACATGAGTCTCGGAGATTGACAGCCTCCCCAAAGAGTGAGAGCTGGAACAGATGGAATATGAATGGTTCAGTCGTGTATGAAAAAGGTGCCTGGCTGAAGAAGTGGTGCAGGGGGACCCTCCATCGTAAGTTAAGTATGACTAAATCCCGCTTTGCCCCCCCACACAGTAATAAATGACGGTCTTGGTATTGTTACATGTAAAATATCACATATTGTGCTGGAATACGACACAAAGTGCTTTTTAGCTCCATTCCCTGCATGTATTGATGATTTATCTGAAAAACACTTGGTCACAGGTTATTGTTCATTTACATTAAAGGAGGTTTCATCACCACTGATGCAGACATCTTGCATCACATGACTTTTGTTGTATATATTTATATTTGTTTGATTAAAAAAGTCACTGCTTTGCTGCCAGTTTAGCTGCCAGAACGGATTTTTGCTCAGACTCTGTTGGATTCATGCAGAGCCTGAAGGGAGTTGGATGGATGGCAGCAGTGGAAGGATCCTGGTGTTTCAGCGAGTAGAATCTCCTTTAGCCTCTTTACCGAGTGCAGCACTCATTAAAGACATAAGCTGTCCATACGTTTAAAACATTTATATGACTGAAACTCCAAAGATGTTCCTTTTTCCAACGATATCTTGATTTTCCAAACATTTTAAGGTATTTACATAACCATGAACATGATGCTCGAACCACGTAGAACAAAAAGAAATCTGCAGTACTGCTATTTGGAGAATAAAAAGGTCTTTTCTTTTTGATCTTCCTGTTGAAGACGGTTGGGTTTGAGTGCAAAAGTTCAGGTAATTTATCAGAGAAGAAACTCATTTAAGTTATTCTGCTGATTGAAAACTGTACGATCAGATGTTAAGAGTTTAATCAGCTTCAGTCCCAAGTCAAATAACTCTGCGGTGGTTGTAGCATCCAGGTAATAACCAGGGAGGATGCAACAGGTAACAGAAACACACATTTATCGTTCTAACATCTGACAAAGAGACGACTCACAAACATAAAGAGAAAAGATGTTACTGTCTGTAAGACGGCTGACATTCAGCCTCACGGACATGTGGTCCAACACAGCCTGCAGGATGTACCGTATAATGCTGCTGTGGATGCAGACTTTTTCTCCAGAAGGTCAAAGCAGTTACTGGGTTGTTGCCCTTTGATCACAAAAGATCAAAGTGCTACAACCTGGGAAGCAGACACCCTCTCTACCTTTAAGATCAGGCTGGAACTTTCCTTTCTGATAAAGCTTATAGTTAGGGATGGCTCAGGTGAGCCTGAAACATCCCATAGTTCTGCTGCTATAGGCCCAGCCTGCTGGGGGAGCTCCCATGATGCACCTCTCCTCCCTCCATGTACAGATGACATCATTGCTGTCATTAACTTGTGTTTCTCTCTCTCAGCAGGTGTCTCTGGCCTGGTGTTACGCTGCTTGTTGTCCCCTCTTTCCTGTCCTCTCAGCCCCAGCTGGTCCAGGCAGATGGACCCTTCCTGGTTCTGGTTCTGATGGAGGTTTCTTCCTGGTTCTGGTTCTGATGGAGGTTTCTTCCTGTTAAAATTGAGTTTTTTCCCTCCACAGTCGCCTCCTGCAGCTCAGGATCAGAGAGAAGTTTCAGTTACTCTGTTGGTTTCCAAGGAAACTGTTATTTTTATTGACTCTGCATGAATTGGACTAATTTGGAATTTAATGAATTGGATTATGATTGTAAATTGGCTTGAATTGAACTGTATCTTTGAAGTATCTTCAGATAACATTTGCTGTAATTTGGTGCTTTACAAATAATATCGAATTGAACTGAATTGAACTGAACTGAATTGAACTGAACTGAATTGAATTGAATTGAGTTTAATTGAATTGAATTGAATTGAATTGAATTGAATTGATAACAGGAAAGAATTTCCCCACTTTTTTGCTGTGTATCCTCGTTTTAGACACTTTAAATGTGGTAAATTGCTCTTAAAGTGAGTTTTTCAGTGTAAACATCCTAATCTGAGTGATGTTTACCCATCTCTGTGCTCTACATTCTCCAGCTCCCATCTTGTTTGCTCTGTAACAAGTGACCGGCCTCCATGTCCTCCTGATCTCCTTCCACAGGACTGATGCTGCTGCTGTTCCATCTTTCTCACGCAGAGCAGACACCTCTGGAATAATCTCCAGGCTCTTACTCTGGGATTTAAACTGATCAATAATAATGCAGCTCACATTTAGTCCAGACAACGCAAAAACTTTGAAAAACATCATTTACCTCATTAATATTCATGGAACACAGTAAAGAGGAAAAAAATGAGGCTCTTTCAAATGTCTTCGCCTTTAGTTTCTCTGTCTGTGTTAAAGTATCAAGAGAGGCTGCCTCATTACTTGATTTTAATATCACACCTTCTGTTAATCTCCCCGATATGATCAGCTTCTGCACATAGCTGCGCTGGTCTGCAGCTTCTCCCCAAAACAAACGGCCTCAGAAATATCTGGGATGAGAAGAAGGAGGCAGAAGGAGGGAGATGAGAGCCGTCTGTCGGCCACGCAGGGCCTGTTTTTGAATCTCTGATCAAAAGTTGCAGCGCAGACCACCACTGAATCACGGCCTCCCAAACATCTGCTGTCATATCGCGCTGAATAATTTATTTGTTGATCCCTCTGAATGTATGTATCCGTCTCTTTTTTTCTCTCGAGTCCATTTGCGAGTGTGTGGGGGGGTGTGTGGTTGTATTCTTAGAAAATAAAACGCTTCGATCAACGACAACAACAACAAAATGATCTGCTGGTTTGTGGAATCCCTGCGTGGTTCACATGGAGCTGGGTGAAGCGCACACACCACTGCCAGCAGCACTTATTCTAACAGCGGGCAGCCATATTTCTGACATCCTGGCTGTTGGACGCAGCTGAAACAGGTTTTATTTTAGCTCCAACACAATCTCTTAGCAGCGCATCTCATTAGAATGATTTAGGCAAACTAAAAATGTTATTACAATAATTCACAAATGCTATCAGTGGGTTCATCCTCCCAAATGATCATTTAAGTCCTGCTTATAATGGCTATGAGACTGTTAGTGGGGCTATTCATTTCAAACTGTATTAAGCACAGCACGCGGCGCCATTAAAGCCCAGAATCTGTACACTTATGCTCACTGAAACGAGATTGTTTGAAGTAACAGAGTCTGCAAGCAGCAAAATACCCACTGATCAACCACAGCCTAAACCCAGGTGGCACCAAGTTTTAGGTGGAGAAAGTTAACGCTGCAGACAGCTTCCCGCACATAGCAGCTCATATTAAAGTGGGACACGACGCATTGTTTCATGTTTTTATTTATCTTTATGCATTTAGCAGAAGCTTTTATCCAAAGCGAGTTACAGATAGGCAGATAGGATAAGGGGGTCTTGCCTAAGGACCCTACTGGAGGTAATACCTTTCATGCAGGGGATTTGAACCCAGGTCTCCCACATGGAAGGTGGCAATCATACCACTACTATCCAGCCCCATGTTTGCTGACACTTCAGCAGATTCTACTTTTCTGCGACTGATGGCGCTCAGTTCCTCTGATTTATCTGCAGTAGCCAGAGCTGGGTATCCGAGGCTGTGATGGTGGTAGCATGTGCGCGCGCCTGTCCCCTGGCATCTATTTGCTTTTAAGTGCTAAGTCATTACGGCCTAACCCTGCGTTGGAGAATGGGGGAGGGAACGTGGGAGACGGGGGGGTCGGTGGAGTGTTATGGAGGCAAGCAGATGCTCAGCTCTGGAGTTATTACATACAGAGATGATTAGTGTTGGGGTGTGATGGGTGTGTGTGGGAGGCATTCATGCTCAGAGCGAGTGAGGAGAAAGGTATTTCATTTGAGCTTCATTTGCATATTTTATGAGGAGACTTGAAGCGTGGCAGTGGGTTTGAGAGGAAGCGGGTGAGTGGATAGAGAGGTGAAAAACTTCTCCCCCGACCTGCTGCCGCGGAGCCAAACCTGCAGCGTGACCCTGCAGGGAATGACCACCATCATTTGGAGATGAAGCGTTGCGAAACCCACCAACAGATCCGGGGAAATGAAACATCCTTAAAAAGCCGAGTTCAGAAGGAAATAAAAAGCATTCCATCCAAAGACCAGCTGCCAGAGAATCATATTCTTAATGAGCAGTGTGGAGAGAGTAAACTTCTCTGTGTGCTGGAGCCCAGGAGAGTTGGACTCGCTGTACACGCATGAAGTGTGATTACATTAAGGCTCTGCAAACAAATAGATTTCCTCTGCTGCTCCCTCAATTGCACAAAAAATACAAGAATATCTCTGATGGCACAAAGTAAAGCTGTGCGGGTGGAGGGGGCGGAGGAGGTGCGGAGTTGAGGCATCTCTAACAACTTCCTGTAATTGCGATTTATTGAGAAGGAAGCGGAGGGTAAAGATTTTGAAATTATAAGCTATTATGTGCCAGAGAGAGTAAGCGAGGTGGGGGGTTGGTGACATAAAATACAGCTGACAAGCCAAGGCAAATTAGCCCAGGACCATTACAAAATCACTTAATTGCTGGCAATTCTGTCAGGTCAATTGACTCTAATTGAAAAAAAAAAGAGATGGAATAACAAAAAAGAATATTATGGCAGAAAGAGGCGAACACATTCAATGAGGTGAGTGTTCAGGAAACAGGCTGTGATTGGAGATTACATTAATAGAGCTCCTCTTCGCCTCCGCAGCTGAGGTGATGTAACTCACTGACGCCGCCAGGGCCAAAAGGAGGTGAAAAACTGCTGAACTCTTCTCAGCTCACAGCAGGCCACTGACTGTACTTTCAAATCTGCATTAAATATGCACCGAACCCCCTAATTCAACAGCGATTTGTTATTTTCATTCCACAGAGACGTTATGTGTTTTAAATGGCTTTAATATAGAATCCTTTGATTGTTAATACTTTAAAATCAAGAAGAAGTTCACAGCGACTCACACCAACAGAGTAACACAACATCTCAGCTGGCCCAGGTCAGCCCACACCTGACCACAGCATCACTGGATCAGTAGAAAAATCTAATGCTTGTCTCAGTCCGACTAAAACACCGATAACCGATAATCCAGTTGGTAGCTGACTCACTCCTGCATGTATACACCCGATTAGACCAAAACTGACCTGGATGCTCTGCACAGAAGTAACAGAATAAGCCAGAAACAACAGAGAATACTCACAGGGAACACTGTGCATCTCATATGTTGCACTCTGGCTCGAAGGGTGTAACATGTGGTTGTAACACTGGTTACTGTTTAAATACATTCTTTTTACAAGGTGACAGCTATGGACACCGCTTTGCTGGTTCCCTCGGTTACGATGAAACTTTGTCACTTCCTGCTCAGCTTTAGATAAAAACAATAAGATAAAAGAGGTCTTCACTGCTGTTCAGTCTGGTCTTCTTGTCCGATTTAACACTAATCTTTAAAAAAACCTCACCTGGACCCCTCAGTTTTATCCAATTTCAGACTTTACATCTTTCCAAAGTTTAAGATAAAGTTGTTTTTATTCAGTTACAGTCCTTTTTAGAAGCAAATTCCAGTCATTGTTCAGATCTCGACACAGTTGTGGTGACATCACCATAGCAGTTTATGCTAGGTCTCCTGTTAGCCTGGTGCTACTGGATCTCACAGCAGTGTTTAATACAGTCAGCCACACAGTCCTTATTTGCATTCGTGACACTCTTCTGAATTGATTGGAGTCTCTTCTCTGGTATGATTGACGATGCTTTTTCATCATGTGACTCCTGCTCTTTCATCATGTGACTCCTGTGGAGTACCGCAAAGCTCCATTCTTGGCCCGATGCTGTTTTCTCTGTCCATGCTGCAGCTGGGGTCAGTCATAGCCGAGCATGATCTGTCTTTTCACTAATGATGTACAAATCTGCCTATGAAACCCAGGGAAAGTCTGACATCTAGCTACCTGCTAAGCTGCCTGAGTGAGATAAAGCTATAGCTATACTGAATGTGTTTCATTTTCCACCCAATGTGACGTTGTCAAATTTAGGTTCTTTGGCCTCAAGTTTTAAACGTCCCCTGAATTCGACCAACAGATTGATTCAGTTCTCAGAACAAGCTTCCTTCACTTTTGTCTCCTCCCCAGTTAAACCTTTTTTTGACCTGGAAAAAGCCAAGTTCAAGACTTGATTACTGCAGTGCACTTAATGTCGGTGTGTGCAGACCTCCTTACTCACCCCACTTAGCCCAAAATGCTGCAGCCCGTCTTTTAACCAACACATCCAAACGTGACCACATCACCCCGGTGCTTTTATCGCCTCACTGGCTCCCAGTCAGTTTTACTTCACTTTAATGTTGTTTTTAAAGCCATAAAAGCCATAAATGGACTTGCCCCATCTTATCTCTCAGATATTTTTTCTCTTTATAACATAAGAGGGCACTGAGGTCTTCAGATTAATGCACCTTACTGAGGTCAATCTGAACTTAAAACTTAGTTTTAATACCTAAAGCCACTGTGACTGTAACATTTGACCTGCTTTTTACTTGTTTTTCCACAGTATGTTTTCTATTTTATGTACTTTTGATGTTTTTGTCCCTGTTTTATCTTCACTGTAAAGTACTTTGTTCACCTTTTGGATGTTGTAAAGAATGGATTTGATATGTCAGAAATGATCCTGTTATAATTGCTGTTCTTCCCCTTCATATACAGTTGCATGAAAAGCACCACATGGGCATGTTTTAGGAGGACAGTCTCCATCTGAAGCGCTTTTACTCAAACATCCGATCTTCGGACTCTTCTGCAGATTATGCAGAATCTGCAGCAAACTCAAATGATGCTCATAAAACAACAGAAAGAGGTCTGTTGGTGAACTTTTCCAGTATGTGTGTGTTCATTCAAGCATTAAACACACATTTTAACGCGTGTGATGTATGAGGACCTGATAGACATCCTGTGATCGGCTCTGATAGAGGGTGATTAATAGCCAGACAGCACAAGAGATAATCAGTTAATTGATCACAGTGAGGAGCTGTCTGGGGTAGTGTGTGTTTTGTGTGTGTGTGTGTGTGGTATAAGAGGGTCAGAATTTGTTTATTAAAGAAAAATCAGTGAGATGGGAATCTGCTGCAGGCTGAAGAGCAGTGACCATCACAGCTGAACCAAACTGTGTACAAAAGGAAACTAATGTGACCGGAGCAGTTAATGAGGTCAGTTCGGCTAATATTTCCCACCTCTGTGGGTTTTGTTGCTTTACTGCTTTCACTGGGTTATGGTCTGTTGGAGATAATGTTGTAGTTGCTTATAGAGATCTGAATAAATCAGAGAAATTAACAGAATGTGTTCTTTTTCCCACTCTTTTCCATCAAAGTCAGCTGCAGCATCAAAGTTAGCTCCACGGCTACATGCTGCCCCTAAGCTTGGAGGCTTCCTGACTATCATATCCCACCAGCTGCCGGCTAATCAATGTCATGCACTTCAGCTGTTAGTGGTCATAATGTAATGGCTCTAAACTCTTGCTGCCAAAGTTCAGGAGAGAGCGGTGAAGGTTTCATGCCGCCTGGCTGTTGCTTTCTGTGTTTCATTACGACTTTTCCAGCACTCTTTGTATGTCTTGTGAGCACTGATCTCGAATCCTTTAGAAAAAGGGTGCACAAAGTTTCACTGACGAATTCAGTCACAGCTCAGCTGAATCAAAAGCTGTTCTCAAGGTTATTTCTGTTATTTTAGATATTTTAATTTCACATTTCAGTGTTGTAGTCAAGCAGCACCTACAGTGTGAGAATCAAATATGAACAAAGCACAGAGGCTGGGAGACACAGAGGCTTGTAGAAAGAGAGGCGACATCAGAGGAGAGAAGAAGAAGACGACAGGCCGATGGAGTCACTGACATTTTCAGTTCAAAGTGGAGCGGAGGGTCCACATGCACGTCAACACTCTCTGCTTTGGTCACTTCATCATTATGTGAACTGTGAGCTGAGCTGTGAGTGACAGTGTGTGCATGTGTGAGCATGGCCACTTTTCTTTTAACCTTTATTTACCCAGAGTAAGTTGACAGAGCTCAGTGCGGTCGTGCAGAAGCAGACGCGTTGACGCTGGCAGCTGCAACAACACCGAGGTTCTGCTCAGGAGCAGCACGGCTGAAAGATCTTAACGAGGAACCCCCCGCGTTCCTCTGAAGTTTTCGTTACTCTGAAACTCCCCGATGCTGCTTCTGCTCTAAATGCATCTGCTCTGGGTTGAGTCTGATTAATCAAACACATGTGAAGTTTACCTACAGGAGACTCTTTTTGTCTGTTAACTGCGATAATAATTCATTTTGTGGCCGTCATACAAAGCATACAACATACCAAAGAACACATTTCTAAATGCAGATAGTGAATCTGAGGCCATACACTGAGGATTCTGAAGGTTTCGTGAACGCCTTTGAGACTGTAGCTGGGTTTCAAACGCTGCTTTTGTTCCTTTTTACAAGAAATGAAAAAAGGAAAAGTGAATGGAAACAGTAAAAATGTAAGAACTTCCACCAATGTGCAAAAAGCAAAAGAATAAAAGCTCCTGAGACATCTGATGTGGACAAGTGGCTATAAATCAAGTATGAGATTAGTATTTTTCATGTAGTTTTGCTGCTTTGAACACCACAAATAATGAAACGTCTTCTGTCCTGCAGAAGATATAAAACCAGGTAGACTTCAGCACCAAAACGACGCTCTTTAGGTGACGCTGAAACGTGAGCGGGGGGGTAGGACCAGACTCCAACAGGCCCTGCTTTGGACGAAGCTGGAGGAATCCATCAGAAGATGCCTCGATTTCAAGTAAGGAAGCTCTGTGGTGATTAAAAACATGAATTTAATCGTGGATCCACCAGTTTTAAGAATGTCAGGTGGTCTCTGCCCCTGTTGGCTGCGTTTAACCACTTTTTAAAAGCAGTTTCTTACGAGTCCTCCAGCTAATGTAGTTCCTCCTGTTCTGAGCAGCTTTTCATAAACATGAAGCATAATCAATAAATGTGTCTTTGTGGAGCTTCTGTTCAATCATATTTGATTGTCTGAGCGAACACGACGGCACCTAAAAACATAAACCATTTGAATCCCACAGATCTGCAGCTGGCCGTGTAATGGCCGAGTCAATGGTATTGATCAAGAACCTTATCGACCCCCTACAGATAAATGATGGCCATTTAGTGCCAGAAGGCAGGAAAAAGCGTGCGTGGAGCCTGTTACCACGTGGCGTGCGACTGTTTCTGGCGCTCCGAGCCACAGCGTGGACGCACTCTGCCGGCCTGTGGACCATAAAGCCATAAAGTGTTACGGCACTCACCTCAGAGCTTTACCTCTTCTTCCCTGTCGCTCTGCGGCCGTCAAACAGTGGCTATTAACATTTGAAGCAGGAGCAGAAAAAAGCCTCTAATTGGTGCTCCGGTGACTCCACAGGCCTGGTATTCTGCAGAAAGCAGGGCTTCGGAGGGCCATTAATTAACCTTAGTGCTATGATTACCACTTACATTAGAAGAGAATACATTAGAGGTGGCAGCGGGCCCCTTTTTTTCTGCCCTGTACTTCAGAGGGGCCCCGGTGGAGCTCTCTATGCCCCCGCGAGCAACGGTATGTTAACGGGGAAGCAACTAATTAGATGTCAAAAATTCATAAGGCCTCTCTTTAATATTGCATATCTATCCCTGGCCTGTCACTTCAAAACAAGGGGGATTGCATAAACAGGGCGGCCGCAACGCCCCCACCTCCTCATTCGCATCGTGAGGGCTGGATGGGTGGTGTTAGGTGTGCTGGGGCACACAGCTGATGAGTTGCAAGAGGGAGGGATGACAGCGTGCTTGAAGGTGACGGGAAGGAAAGGGAAGACAGACGAAGGAGAAGAAAAAAGACAAAGAAGAAAGGAGAGACAATCAAAGGAAGTTCTTTGACAAATCCCACAGAGGACAGCTGTGCCACATTTTCATGTTCTCCGCTCTGCTGAAACCGAGGAAGAGCGAACCCACCAATCTGTCACGTGGCTCCACTTTGCCTTGTAAAGCTCAGACGTCACCCCCTGTATGAGCTCACATGATGTGAGGAAAGGTTGCTGATGAGGACGAGCTCAGATGATGGCTGTAATGACCTTCTGAGGAGGGACTGCCCAAAGTAACAGAGACACTGAAACTAATCCAACTCGGGGTCATGGCGGGCTGGAGCCGGTCTGTCATTGGGTCAGAGGCACCTGGGCAAATGTTATCAAGATTTAAGTGACTCAACACTGGTTCATCCCTTGAGTTAGGAGCCTTTTTCCTGCCTGAATGCTTCATAGCTCAGAGTTAAGTGGCTGAACACAGAAAAAACCTCTGAAAATGCTCAGGAACAAGGACTGAAGATGAGGGAAAAAGCAGAAAAACTTTCCAATCTGTGGACCCACGCTGTTTATTCTTGTCCCGTTTCTATCTCATGCACTTTCTCTTCCTCCTGTTATGTTAGATCCTGATTTATTGTGGAGATAGTGTCTAGTTGCTGGTGTGTTATGTGGTTCCTTAAAGCAAAACGGTGTCATACCGGGTGGGAATCCAAAGTTATGAACTGCAGTATCGAACAAGAGCCTCTTGTTATTCCAGGGAAGTTTCAGGCCCAGGATTGGGCATCACAAAGGGTTTACTTCAAAAGCACATAGTTTAATTTTTACAAACTTAATATTGCTTTAAGGACACACTGCGCACCATGCTGAGATATGTGAAACTGTGTTTTCTTTGCTGTTTTTCATAGATGCAGCTAAAGAAATGGGAACAAATGATGTGTCTTTGTGACTGGCTGCTGGTAACAAAGTGCCTAAAGATCCAGTTTAAAATGGCTTCTTTGCTAAGTTGTCTGTTCTGTGTCGACACAACACTGGTTCATCCCTTGAGTTAGGAGCCTTTTTTCTGCCTGAATGCTTCATTGCTCAGAGTTAAGTGGCTGAACAAAGAAAAAACACGGAAAATGCTCAGGAACAAGAACTGAAGATGAAGGAAAAAGCAGAAAATGTCCAAAGAAAAACTCTGAAAGAGCTTCAGAAAGCTGCAGAACTGTTGATCAGGACACTTTAAAGGTTTCAGAAAGCTGCAGAACTGTTGATCAGGACACTTTAAAGGTTACAGAAAGCTGCAGAACTGTTGATCAGGACACTTTAAAGGTTACAGAAAGCTGCAGAACTATTGATCAGGACACTAAAGGTTTCAGAAAGCTGCAGAACTGTTGATCAGGACACTTTAAAGGTTTCAGAAAGCTGCAGAACTGTTGATCAGGACACTTTAAAGGTTACAGAAAGCTGCAGAACTGTTGATCAGGACACTTTAAAGGTTTCATAAAGCTGCAGAACTGTTGATCAGGACACTTTAAAGGTTACAGAAAGCTGCAGAACTGTTGATCAGGACACTTTAAAGGTTTCAGAAAGCTGCAGAACTATTGATCAGGACACTTTAAAGGTTACAGAAAGCTGCAGAACTGTTGATCAGGACACTTTAAAGGTTTCAGAAAGCTGCAGAACTATTGATCAGGACACTTTAAAGGTTACAGAAAGCTGCAGAACTGTTGATCAGGACACTTTAAAGGTTACAGAAAGCTGCAGAACTGTTGATCAGGACACTTTAAAGGTTTCAGAAAGCTGCAGAACTGTTGATCAGGACACTTTAAAGGTTTCAGAAAGCTGCAGAACTATTGATCAGGACACTTTAAAGGTTTCAGAAAGCTGCAGAACTATTGATCAGGACACTTTAAAGGTTTCAGAAAGCTGCAGAACTATTGATCAGGACACTTTAAAGGTTTCTGAAAGCTGCAGAACTGTTGATCAGGACACTTTAAAGGTTTCAGAAAGCTGCAGAACTGTTGATCAGGACACTTTAAAGGTTTCAGAAAGCTGCAGAACTATTGATCAGGACACTTCAAAGGTTACAGAAAGCTGCAGAACTGTTGATCAGGACACTTTAAAGGTTTCAGAAAGCTGCAGAACTGTTGATCAGGACACTTTAAAGGTTTCAGAAAGCTGCAGAACTGTTGATCAGGACACTTTAAAGGTTTCAGAAAGCTGCAGAACTGTTGATCAGGACACTTTAAAGGTTTCAGAAAGCTGCAGAACTGTTGATCAGGACACTTTAAAGGTTTCAGAAAGCTGCAGAACTGTTGATCAGGACACTTTAAAGGTTTCAGAAAGCTGCAGAACTGTTGATCAGGACACTTTAAAGGTTTCAGAAAGCTGCAGAACTATTGATCAGGACACTTTAAAGGTTTCACCATCCGTTAGCTTCAGAGTCAGCTGATGTTTCCACTTTCTGATGAAGTACGCAGACCAATAATCAGCAGGTGGCCGCAGTGAAGAGCATTTAAAGGGAAGAAACTCAATATAACTACAATGTAAATACAGTTTAAATGAACTGAACTTTGTGATACCTTTACAAAAGCCCTGCGTTAAGACAGATGTGGAACTCCAGCAAACAAATCAAATCATGTCCAAAGTAAAGAGTTTAAAAGTAAAGGTCATCAAACTGAAGTTCACCGCAGGAAACTTTCTCCCCAAAGAAAAGAGAAACGGAAGCTGTTCAGCCAATCAGCAGTTCAATAACACCTTAATGAAAATCATATAATATGTTCTGAAGATCTAAAACAGCTTCCAACCTTCACCTTGAGTTTTCTCAGCCATCTGTTTGCAACAATCACTTTTAGATTAGATATTCAATCATGAACAGCAGCCATTACGGCTCCAGCACACAGTGAAAAACAGTTCTTTATGTGCTGTGGAATCTGCATGTTTAACTTTAAATGATAAGTAAAGGTGCAGAAGGCCACGTTCAGCCAGAAAACTCTGAGGTCAAGGTGGGAAAATATACTGTTTTATGGTAAAAATGCATCTTTGAAAACAGGAAAATTTGGATCAGCAGCAGACGGACGGATATGAAAACAAGCTCATCCATAAGAGTTTACAGGAACAACAGAGGCGTTCAAACGCTGCTGAAAATTAAGTGTTTATTGCCAATATACGCAGTTAAGTTTGTTAGTGAGACTCTTAAAGACCTAAAAGGGTAATATTGTCTTAAAGAAGACTGTCTGTTCCACTCCTGCCTGTAATCAGCAGCGTAAAAACGGTTTATTAGATGTTGGCTGCGTCAAAAGTACAAAGATCTGTGTTTACTGCCCACTAAACTCAGACCACAAAGACATTAAAGTCTTCTTTCAAGGGTGACCCGAGCTGTCAGTCCGGATTTAAGTAACTACACCCCCGTCCCCAGTCACTGTGGGCTCTTTAACGCAGGAAAGACCATCTTTTAATGTTAAAGTTTGAGCATCAGGACATAATAAACATCATCTGGTTCTTACCGGGTCTTTAAATGGAGTGAAACCAACGTCAGATGAACAAAACACAGAAGCAGTGAGTGTAAAACTAAGTGAACCCCTGATCCAGCAGCTTCAGCAGCAGTGTGTGAAAAACTAAGTGAACCCCTGATGCAGCAGCTTCAGCAGCAGTGTGTGAAAAACTAAGTGAACCCCTGATCCAGCAGCTTCAGCAGCAGTGTGTGAAAAACTAAGTGAACCCCTGATGCAGCAGCTTCAGCAGCAGTGTGTGAAAAACTAAGTGAACCCCTGATCCAGCAGCTCCAGCAGCAGTGAGTGTAAAACTAAGTGAACCCCTGATCCAGCAGCTTCAACAGCAGTAAGTGTAAAACTAAGTGAACCCCTGATCCAGCAGCTTCAGCAGCAGTGAGTGTAAAACTAAGTGAACCCCTGATGCAGCAGCTTCAGCAGCAGTGAGTGTAAAACTAAGTGAACCCCTGATCCAGCAGCTTCAGCAGCAGTGAGTGTAAAACTAAGTGAACTTCTGATCCAGCAGCTTCAGCAGCAGTGAGTGTAAAACTAAGTGAACCCCTGAAGTTGAAGTAACGGTTTCCTGTGTGATGCTATCAGTGTCTCACATGGACTGGGAGGCATCTTAATTAGATAAATTAGAGCTGGTGTAGAGTGTAGTTTCTTTTTTAAACGACTGAACATAAGATGTCCGCCACTGAAGAGTGAAACCTGCGTTCTTTCTGTTGATCAGCAGGGACAGAGACTCTGTTTAATCACACTGTCGCTGCTCAGATCCAACGTCTGGGACGGAGAGAAGCAGCCAGAGGGCAAAATGCCTGAGATTTCCCTCCCCACAGGAGAAAAAAGACCATGAATCTGGTCCAACCGGTCGATGACATCAGATTATCTTCACGAATTTCATGATGTTTCTGGCTTTGAACTCCTCTCAGCTTTTAGAAACGTGATGTAGCTTCATGCTACATCACAGAAGCTGTGTCATCTCCTCCAGGAGCCTTTTACCCCCCCCACATGTGCTCCAGGTCACCCACAGAAGAGTTCAGTTCAGCCGGCTGTGTCATGCAAACCTGTATCCATTCCAGGTGAATTAAGTGACACATCCTGTCCACTGAAGCAGAAAATTAGCCCCCCGGCCCAGAAAGGTCAGGCTGGAGGGGGAGAAACGGGGGGGGGGGGGGGGGGGGCAGGTTTCTCTAAGTCCTGCTGAAAGTGAGTCAAGCTGCCAGTGGTTTTTACAAAAGTCAGACAAGAATAGGACGACAGATCATTTCAAGAGCCGAAGGGGCCTTGGATTTCCTCTAATTGAGATGTGGGCTGTCCCAGAGTTTCATGGCGGTGACGGTTCTTTGTGTGCTGGATCTCTGTGGGATCCAGTGCTAGGTCTGTGTGGGATCCAGGGCTGGATCTCTGTGGGATCCAGTGCTAGGTCTGTGTGGGATCCAGGGCTGGATCTCTGTGGGATCCAGTGCTAGGTCTGTGTGGGATCCAGTGCTGGATCTCTGTGGGATCCAGTGCTAGGTCTGTGTGGGATCCAGTGCTGGATCTCTGTGGGATCCAGTGCTGGGTCTTTGTGGGATCCAGTGCTGGGTCTCTGTGGGATCCAGTGTTGGGTCTCTGTGGGATCCAGAGCTGGGTCTCTGTGGGATCCAGTGCTGGATCTTTGTGGGATCCAGTGCTGGATCTCTGTGGGATCCAGTGCTGGATCTCTGTGGGATCCAGTGCTGGGTCTCTGTGGGATCCAGCGCTGGATCTCTGTGGGATCCAGCGCTGGGTCTGTGTGGGATCCAGTGCTGGATCTCTGTGGGATCCAGTGCTGGGTCTTTGTGGGATCCGGTGCTGGGTCTCTGTGGGATCCAGTGCTGGATCTCTGTGGGATCCGGTGCTGGGTCTTTGTGGGATCCGGTGCTGGATCTTTGTGTGATCCGGTGCTTGATCTCTGTGGAATCCAGTGCTGGATCTTTGTGGGATCCAGGGCTGGATCTCTGTGGGATCCAGGGCTGGATCTTTGTGGGATCCAGTGCTGGATCTCTGTGGGATCCAGTGTGCTGTTTGAGCTTCCTGTGTGAACAGATAGCATCGGGCTACAGGTCATTAGGTTAATTGGAAATGGAGGCACGCACCTTTGTTCCAGATCTGTTTAGTTATTGAGATAAACTCATTCTGAGTCATTTTTATTCTGTGTTCTGTTCAGTAACTGGGAGCAAAGTTACTTGTTTTTCTTGCTGTTTTCAACATATAATAATGCATATTTATACATATATATGTCAGTTAATGTAGTCATCGATGACATCATTCATGTGAGTGTAATTATCCCAGAGTTGGTTTCCCTGAAGGATAATAATTTAAAGAGTTCTGAATAATATAATATAATTATTCCAGAGTTCCTGAATGAAATCAGCTGATGCACTTTGCATCATTACCTTCTGCAGCATCCTTTCAGTTTGTACCCCACATTTATCCTGGACCGGACCTCAGCCAGTCACAGAACCTTTAGATCCCGTAGATTTAAAGGTTCTGTGAGAAGGATCATAAACCTGTTTCCCTGTTTGTGTTTCTGGGTAAAACTTCTTGAACAAACTCGACACAGAATTGATTTATAGAGCTGCTGATTGTCCATATTTGCTTATTTTATGATTTAATCAGTTCTTCTACCCATGACTCCTGATCTTTTCCCTGATTTTTTTAGCTCATTTTCTGTGTGATGCCACAATTTAAGAGCATTCAACATCATCTCCGCTGGGGTCGGGGGTCACGAGACAACCAATAAACTGCCTGAGAGGCATTTCAGCTCCTCAGCTGGGGGTTTCTGATACTTTCCATAAACAGGAAGGAGACCTGGAGTAAAGCAATTACTGCAAAGTTTTCCAGCTGACAGGCTGCCAATCACAACTTTTCCATGAGCCTGGATTCCCAGCACTTTTCTGTTGAGGCTAACCTTTCCAAGGCTCTTAGATTTAAATATAAAAGCACGAAGACGTTCCTCAAAGCAAATCTATTCCGGGGGGATCTGTTAATGTTGTTGATGTGCAGCACGGCCCAAAGACACCATGATTGGACACGTTTTAAGCTAAGCTAAGCTAAGCTAAACCACAGTGAGGCTGTCTGGGTTCGACTGTCACCAGACTCCCCTAAAAGAGCCCCATCACTAAAAGACTCAGCCGTCCGCCACGCCACTGCAGCTCATTTCAAAGAGAAAATATCTGGACTTTGGTCTCTTCCTCCTCATTACAGTGGAAAAGATCAGAAGCACGCCGTCTTCTTCAGGAGGACATCTCTGCAGCTGGCCCAGCGCCTCCAGATGATCCACCCCATTACGGAGCCAATCAGGTATAATGAAGCAGCGAGCAAACTTGCTGGCTGAGCCGGATAAATAATTTAATGGGGCTTGTCATCCTTCTCCCATCGAGGTGCTGCATTCACCAGGAGCAGCGAGACACATGAAGGCTTTCCGGGGTGGAGAGACTTCGCAAAACAGGTGACACCCCCACCACTCATCCCTCCACATCACTGAGGTCCACCTACCACATCCTGTCCTCCCTCACTCCCTCCTTCGCCTCCTCATGCTAAAATCAAACAGCCCTCCCACCCTTCACCCCCCCCCCCACCTGTCAGGCGGTGGGAGACAGAGGGATGGAGATAGTACCACTTCGTTACCAACCTCTCACTTGGAGGTTTCAAACAGATTTCAGCTAATGAGGGAGCATTTAGAAACTCTGGGATGCCGACATCTAGAAGTAGAAGGAGATGAATGGGGGAGAGGTGAGGAGTAAGCTGTAAGCTGCCGTGCACACACACACACACACATGCAGCACACAAAGCAACATCCCAGCCCTCTGCATCCTCACACCCTGTTTTGTGCAAGTGAGACCCACACACAGATAGCACAAATTCACCTGTATACACACTTCCCTCAGACACCGCTCAGGGTTGTCAGTGCAGGTGAACAAAGTGAATAGGATATGTGACTGACAATAAAGATTTCTTTTAACATCAGTGAGAGGAAGGCGAGCGGGCGGTGGGGTGCGGTGCGATGGGGGGGGGGAGTCTGGGGAGACAGGCTGCAGAAGTTCGCATTACTCTGAGGGACCCGTCGACTGCATATGCCATCTTTAATGACGAGACCTTGCCAAACTGGCAACCAGTCAGCCAACCAGGAGAGTGCAAAGTGAGAAAAGAAACCCATTATTTCAAACCTTTTTCTCCGTCTTTGCCCCGCCGTTTCCTTCAAATGTGAGTTTTAATAGACACGGCTAAATTTCCAAAGCTGTCTCCTTAAAGTTTAATTCAGCTACTTTTCTTTGGCTGCTGCAGCCGCCGCAAACAGGACGTTATTATCATTTCATATTATGGAAACAGGAAGAAGAGGATCCACAGCCGAAGGGAGGGAACTCCTTTTTATGCAATGATGTCCTCAACATTAACGAGGTTACGGTCTGTCATTATTATGAAGTGAAGGTGTAAGTTTTGGGTTAAAAGACGTCCGTTAAGAGCCCCAAATGTGGCTCATAATTCTGTCTTATAGTTAGTTTCAGGAAAGGAATAAATATCCAAACAATAAAACAGGTCAATCAGCACCAAACATGGAAGATGAAAAGGTGTTTTTCAAGCTTTCGGACTAAAACATGTAAAACTGAAATGGAGAATCTGCTGTACTGAGTCAATGTTACAAAGCTGTCTCCTTAAAGTTTAATTCAGCTACTTTTCTTTGTCTGCTGCAGCCGCCGCAAACAGGACGTTATTATCATTTCATATTATGGAAACAGGAAGAAGAGGATCCACAGCCGAAGGGAGGGAACTCCTTTTTATGCAATGATGTCCTCAACATTAACGAGGTTACGGTCTGTCATTATTATGAAGTGAAGGTGTAAGTTTTGGGTTAAAAGACGTCCGTTAAGAGCCCCAAATGTGGCTCATAATTCTGTCTTATAGTTAGTTTCAGGAAAGGAATAAATATCCAAACAATAAATCAGCACCAAACATGGAAGATGAAAAGGTGTTTTTCAAGCTTTCGGACTAAAACAGATCATGTAAAACTGAAATGGAGTCGTTACAAAGCTGTTCTCTGCTCTTTAATGTGAGTTTTACCCGGTTAACTAATTATTTGCAGTTTAAGGGTTTAACATCCTGTTGGGCAACAATGCTGCTGGCTTTACGATTGGCTGATCCTACCCCTGACTTTTCCCTTTTGTTACTTATTAGGAACTTCAGAGGAAAGTCAAAGTCAGATTTATTTGTCCATTTCATGCACAGAACAATTCAAAGTGTTTTACATAAAATACAAGCATTAAAAATATGTAAATAATATAAAGAGAAAGAAATTAAATAATTAAAATGACTTAAAATGAATAAAAACGAGCAACAGTCTGGATAAGTTAAAGATATCCTTCAGATTTCATGGAGAGACACATGAGAAAAGAAATGGTTTTAACCTGGATTTAAAAATGTCTCCATTTGGTGACAGTTTAATCTCTGGGTTAATCTAACCTAACCCTAACTCTAACCCTATCTCTAACTCTAACCCTATCTCTGGCAGTTTGTTCCACTTGTTTGCAGCATAGCAGCTAAATGCTGCTTCTCCAGGATCAGTCTGGACTCTGGACTGGACCAGCTGACCCGAGTCCTTGGATCTAAGAGCTCTGCAAGTGTCGATCTTGCTGATCTTGACTCATTCAGCTGCATTATTTTCAACATCCAGCTTTTGAACACCCAGCTGAACTCAAAACAGGTTCAAGGATTCAGATTTTCTGTCAGCTTTGTGCTTTACCTCCAGAGAAGTTCTTATTTTCCTCACAATCATCCTTTGTGCTTCCCTGCCCTGCATTCTGATGCCTCCCGAATGTCTCAGCTGATCTTTATCTTATATCTGGATCATCATCTGTCGCAGGGGTAGGGACGGGAAGTCTTTCCTTCACCTTGTACAATAACTCTGTCGTCTTGTTTTGCACCATCGGATTTTATCTATTTATTACTCAACAGCCACATTAATCACATTCAGCGTCAGTGATGCTTGTTGTTATAGTTCTGTTTACATCGGATTTCTTATTTCTGTCATACTTTGTAAAATGTCTTTTGATTTATGGATTTCCATGCTTGGGGTAGATATAGTATCTAACTATCTACCTCGGGCTCATCCATCTTGGGTCAGTGGTACCTCAGTACCGGTCTTCTGGCCACGGCCACCTGGTGCACGGGTCACACCTCTGTTCGGGTGGCAGAATCAGGACTTTAGTTCCTGAAGATCCCATAAACCCAAACCCACTGTCCCAGGCTGTTTACTGCTGAAAGGTCTATTATTATCTTTATTCTCTGGGAAAGGAATGAGATTCTGCTCTGGGTGTGTTGGCCCATGGATTAAACAGAACTGGGTCGATGGCCCAATCCTACCGTTCCTGCAGAGTCCCAGCAGCACATCCACTTCGGTTTCAGACAGAAAGGAGTGGGTCTGCAGCTCTTCTTCACTGGTGAACATCAGAGCATCACATCAGTCACAGTAAACAGCATCATTGAGCCGTTCCTGCTCAGATCCCAGTCCCACAGTCACTTGAAATCTGCTCCTTTCACACAGTTTAAAGCGTCCCTTCCTGCACTCTTTGAAGGTGCTTAAACCGTCCCTTCCTGCACTCGGTGAAGGTGCTTAAAGCGTCCCTCCTGCACTCGGTGAAGGTGCTTAAACCGTCCCTTCCTGCACTCGGTGAAGGTGCTTAAACCGTCCCTCCTGCACTCGGTGAAGGTGCTTAAACCGTCCCTCCTGCACTCGGTGAAGGTGCTTAAACCGTCCCTTCCTGCACTCTGTGAAGGTGCTTAAACCGTCCCTTCCTGCACTCGGTGAAGGTGCTTAAACCGTCCCTTCCTGCACTCGGTGAAGGTGCTTAAACCGTCCTTCCTGCACTCTGTGAAGGTGCTTAAACCGTCCTTCCTGCACTCGGTGAAGGTGCTTAAACCGTCCCTCCTGCACTCGGTGAAGGTGCTTAAACCGTTCCTTCCTGCACTCGGTGAAGGTGCTTAAACCGTTCCTTCCTGCACTCGGTGAAGGTGCTTAAACCGTCCCTCCTGCACTCTGTGAAGGTGCTTAAAGCGTCCCTTCCTGCACTCGGTGAAGGTGCTTAAACCGTCCCTTCCTGCACTCTGTGAAGGATCTTAAACCGTCCCTCCTGCACTCGGTGAAGGTGCTTAAACCGTCCCTTCCTGCACTCGGTGAAGGTGCTTAAACCGTCCCTTCCTGCACTCGGTGAAGGTGCTTAAACCGTCCCTTCCTGCACTCGGTGAAGGTGCTTAAACCGTCCCTCCTGCACTCGGTGAAGGTGCTTAAACCGTCCCTTCCTGCACTCGGTGAAGGTGCTTAAACCGTCCCTTCCTGCACTCGGTGAAGGTGCTTAAACCGTCCCTCCTGCACTCGGTGAAGGTGCTTAAAGCGTCCCTCCTGCACTCGGTGAAGGTGCTTAAACCGTCCCTTCCTGCACTCGGTGAAGGTGCTTAAACCGTCCCTTCCTGCACTCGGTGAAGGTGCTTAAAGCGTCCCTTCCTGCACTCGGTGAAGGTGCTTAAAGCGTCCCTTCCTGCACTCTTTGAAGGTGCTTAAACCGTCCCTTCCTGCACTCGGTGAAGGTGCTTAAACCGTCCCTCCTGCACTCGGTGAAGGTGCTTAAACCGTCCCTCCTGCACTCGGTGAAGGTGCTTAAACCGTCCCTCCTGCACTCGCTGAAGGTGCTTAAACCGTCCCTCCTGCACTCGGTGAAGGTGCTTAAACCGTCCCTTCCTGCACTCGGTGAAGGTGCTTAAAGCGTCCCTCCTGCACTCGGTGAAGGTGCTTAAACCGTCCCTCCTGCACTCGGTGAAGGTGCTTAAAGCGTCCCTCTTGCACTCGGTGAAGGTGCTTAAACCGTCCCTCCTGCACTCGGTGAAGGTGCTTAAACCGTCCCTCCTGCACTCGGTGAAGGTGCTTAAACCGTCCCTTCCTGCACTCGGTGAAGGTGCTTAAACCGTCCCTTCCTGCACTCGGTGAAGGTGCTTAAACCGTCCCTCCTGCACTCGGTGAAGGTGCTTAAAGCGTCCCTCCTGCACTCGGTGAAGGTGCTTAAACCGTCCCTCCTGCACTCGCTGAAGGTGCTTAAACCGTCCCTCCTGCACTCGGTGAAGGTGCTTAAACCGTCCCTTCCTGCACTCGGTGAAGGTGCTTAAACCGTCCCTTCCTGCACTCGGTGAAGGTGCTTAAAGCGTCCCTCCTGCACTCGGTGAAGGTGCTTAAACCGTCCCTCCTGCACTCGGTGAAGGTGCTTAAAGCGTCCCTCCTGCACTCGGTGAAGGTGCTTAAACCGTCCCTCCTGCACTCGCTGAAGGTGCTTAAACCGTCCCTCCTGCACTCGGTGAAGGTGCTTAAACCGTCCCTTCCTGCACTCGGTGAAGGTGCTTAAAGCGTCCCTCCTGCACTCGGTGAAGGTGCTTAAACCGTCCCTCCTGCACTCGGTGAAGGTGCTTAAAGCGTCCCTCTTGCACTCGGTGAAGGTGCTTAAACCGTCCCTCCTGCACTCGGTGAAGGTGCTTAAACCGTCCCTCCTGCACTCGGTGAAGGTGCTTAAACCGTCCCTTCCTGCACTCGGTGAAGGTGCTTAAACCGTCCCTTCCTGCACTCGGTGAAGGTGCTTAAACCGTCCCTCCTGCACTCGGTGAAGGTGCTTAAACCGTCCCTCCTGCACTCGGTGAAGGTGCTTGCTTCAGGGTTGTCCACCTTTGATTATACGGACGGGTTTCAGGATCACGGCTCCAAAACAACGTAGAAGTTTTGGAAGACAGAAACGTCTCATTGCACCTTGAAGTCATTGCAGTTCCCCCCCTCCAACTCTTCCATCTGACTTGAGGTGCTCCGCTGTGGTGGCACCATCAGTGTGCAGCTCAGAATAGAACTGAATGCTCACCCACCCACACACAAAAGCTCACACATGAATGCCATAAAGCCTTCCAGAAAACCCTCAGTTGGTCCCTTTCTCTCTGATTAGTAATTAACACATTATTTCGTGTAGGCCTCCCTGTATTTATAGGCCGTCTCTTGCCAAACAGTGGATCCCGGTGCCAGGATCAGATGGATGCAGAGAGTGAGGTGAGCGCGGAGCCCCGGCCGGTTGATAAATTATAGTTTATATGTTATAGTTTGGGACTAATCAACTTCTCGGCCAAACAGCTTGTAACGGCTTTTCAAATGAGCGGGTGAAGTGGTGTTATTAAACTCTGTTGCTCTCACTTTGACGTTACAGTTAACTAACTGTAGAATGGACCACATTTGGCAACGCAACGTGTACTGAAACTGTTCAGCTGTGGTTGGTCTGAGAGAATCAGACACGGCTCTGTTCTCCCATTCAGATGTTCTTTCATAAAGTAATTAAACTCTTTCCTAGTTTTTCTTTCCGTATTTCAGGATAAAAAGCATCCATAAAAGAAGGGGCGACTGAAACTAATGACGGATGTCGTTTTAATCGAGTTAAACAATTAATACTTCTTGGCACCTAACCACAAAAAACATTAGTTTAATTTCCAAATCTTCATCATTTCTTTTAAAAACGCTACAGACGTTCTCATTGTTTCTGCGAGTAATTAAAAAATAAAAACGGAATAAAGCAGCAGCTTCCACTGTCATTACAAGCAGGAACCAGAGAATCGCTTCTAAACTGATCACGACAGCCGATCAATAACCAGTAAAGAGTTCTGAGTAACACTCGCTGTACCTCATTAAAGGGTTTGAAGATTAAAAGCAGAACACCAACCGTCTGAACTCATGTGTTTGAGCTCATATTTGTAGCTTTAACACGGTTTTGCGAAGCAGCAGTTTAGTGCCGATCGAACTGATCACTGATCAATGTCCTACAACCCGACTCCAGCGCCAGCAGAGGAACCTGAATGTGTTGAGGTGTTACTCCACGAGGAGTCGAACCTTCTGCTAAAGCCATGAAAACTTATTATTACTCCTGTAAGATTCCACAGTGAATGAATTCCATCTAACATTTATGCCAGCAGACGACCCTGAAGGATACATCCTTCGTGTTTGATTCTGTTTAAAGCCGATTCAAAGTGTTGTTTTCTGCCGTCGTCTGTCCTGGATTCTCTTCTCCGCTTCATCTTTTGTCTTCTTTGACCACATCTATTCACGTTACATAACAAAGTGTGAGCCTCCATCTCTCATCTGTTCCCTGAAGCCGCTAAAGAAACAGCGTTCCTCCTCTTTACGGCCTCTGCAGCAACGCTGCCGTTCTCCTGCGTTACAGGTTCTGCTGCAGATGGTCCAAAGGTCGTAGAGAAATAACAGGTTTATGTCCATGTGACATTATTGTGGTTATTAACTTGTGTTTCCCTGTTCCAGCAGGTATCCTTTGAATGGTGTTATGGTGTTTTCCCCCCTCTTTTCCCTCTTTTCCCTCTTTTCTGTCTTCTCAAACCCCAGCTGGTCGAGGCGGATGGCCACCCTTCCTGGTTCTGGTTCTGCCAGAGGTTTCTTCCTGGTTCTGCCAGAGGTTTCTTCCTGGTTCTGGTTCTTCCAGAGGTTTCTTCCTGGTTCTGGTTCTGCCAGAGGTTTCTTCCTAGTTCTGCCAGAGGTTTCTTCCTGGTTCTGGTTCTGCCAGAGGTTTCTTCCTGGTTCTGCCAGAGGTTTCTTCCTGGTTCTGGTTCTTCCAGAGGTTTCTTCCTGGTTCTGGTTCTGCCAGAGGTTTCTTCCTAGTTCTGCCAGAGGTTTCTTCCTGGTTCTGGTTCTGCCAGAGATTTCTTCCAGGTTCTGGTTCTGCCAGAGGTTTCTTCCTGGTTCTGGTTCTGCCAGAGGTTTCTTCCTGGTTCTGGTTCTGCCAGAGGTTTCTTCCTGTTAAAGGGAGTCGTTCCTTTCCACAGTCCCTCAGGCTCAGGACGGGAGATTGGACTGAAGACAAGTTTCGGTCCAATCTGTTGGTTTCTTTAGCTCGGATATTATTTTTTGAATTGGCTCCATATGAATTAATTGGATTATAATTACAATGAATTGAATTCCAATTGGCTTGAATTGGACTATATTACTTAAGGGCCTTGAGATGACGATTGTTGTAATCTGGCGCTTTATAAATAAAATTCAATTGAATTGAATTGAATTCAAAGCCACGGTTCTTAATGATTAGAACCAGTCATTTATTATCTGCGTTGTACAAAAACTGTCGTAATGAACTGAATCTGATATAATTAACTGGATTTAATTGGATTCTGGTTTAGTTGAGCTGGACTGAGATTAGTTGGACCTTTTCTTTTCCGTTTGGATCGGGGTTGTTATGAGACACTGATGATTAATCTGTGATCATCTGCGAGAGAAATGTTCATTTTATAATGATTTTATAATATTCTCATTTGATTTCAGATAATTCGGTTTTACACAAAAGGAGACAAAATTATTAAAGAATAAAAATGAATTACCTTGTTTATTTTAAACTTTTTTTAACATCTTTATTGGGACGAAAACTAGAGCCGGGTTAGAATTCCTCTAGGGTTAGGGTTCCTCTAGGGTTAGGTTTCCTCTAGGGTTAGGGTTCCTCTAGGGATAGGGTTCCTCTAGGGATAGGGTTCCTCTAGGGTTATTCTAGGGTTCCTCTAGGCTTAGGGTTCCTCTAGGCTTAGGGTTCCTCTAGGGTTATTCTAGGGTTAGGTTTCCTCTAGGGTTAGGGTTCCTCTAGGGTTAGGGTTCCTCTAGGGTTAGGTTTCCTCTAGGGTTATTCTAGGGTTAGGTTTCCTCTAGGGTTAGGTTTCCTCTAGGGTTAGGGTTATTCTAAGGTTATTAAGTGTTGAATGAACTGAACTGAATGGAGTTTCCTGGTCTGAGGTTTTTATGGCTGTTTCCCAGTAAAATATTCAGTTTAATCAGCATGAATGAAGTTCACCTGTCAGTTCAGGGAAGGTAAACCAGCTCTGCCAGTGCAGTATTTCTGCGACTCGAACACCACGAGGTGAAGTCTTCCCCTTACAACTGCAGAAAAGAAACTGATGGATTACAGAATGAACTGTCCTTTTAAAGCTCCTCCTCACTGAGAGCGGTGATCAGACTGGATGACTGACTCTTTTCAGATTCTTTAATATGTCCTTATGCTTAGCTGCCTCTTGGCTACCGTTACCCCCCCCCCAGGCAGCACAGCCCATCTCCCTTCCACGGCACTCCCTTTATGAGGAGCTTTGCCTTCACTCTCAGCCTTACAGCCTGCCAGGCATCCAAGGTGGGACTTTCACACCAAGTCTGTCATCCCTCTGTGAGGATGGCTTCTTCCTGGGACTTAGTTCTCTTACAGATACGCATTAATGTCCTTTTAAACTGGCTCCGCTGACCTGATTGAAGGTAAAAACAAGGCTTCCATCAGAAAACATACACTTTTGTATTGTTACAGCCTGCCAGGCATCTGTTCTACAGCCACATAGAGGGATTTTCAGTGTTGATGCTGACGTCAGCCTGTCAAACAAGCATCCTTTTCACAGCTCACACTGAAGATAAATAGGCTGAGGAGGTGGCTGAAGACATCCAGCCTTCAATAAGAAAAAACAGTTTCTGTGAGAGCTTTCTTTCTCTTCTTCTTTTCAGTCTTCTGACTGATGTTGGAAGGTCATTTGTTCATTCCCTTGAATATAACCCACAGCAGCCTCCTGTTGATAAGAGGCAGGAGGGAAATACAGCTCCTGAGAGTTTCCACATCAGTCAAATCCAACATATGTTCAGTAACCCTGCCATGGTCTCTCCTTGGTCAGAATTAGACAATGACTTTGTTGGGCTTATGAGGATCAGAAAAGCACATTTTCACATTGTGTTGGTGTAGATTCATCCAGGCAACTGGACTTGGCTCTGGATTCTAGAAAAGGTTTCATTTCTCCCCCAGAAGGCTTCTTCAGTGCTGAACCAGCTGATGGGGAGTATCGGCTTCTTGGTAATAAGATGCGGGTCGTTAAGGTGACTCACCTGACCAACATGTGGCTCGTTTCAGTCAGTCTCACCTGTGAATTATTGAGTCTGAAAAAGCCAGGCAGGGAAACTGCAGATAGTCCCACCAATCCGTTTCTGACCTGAGGAACCTCCAGAAAACAAGTCCATTTGCCCTAAATCAAGCTCTCAGGATTCATCGTGATGCTCAGCCTCATGTATGACATTTTACTGGTTGTCTTGGTTACATGTATGCACAATAAATAAGTGTATCTATATGTTATCAAGTCACCTTTAATACAGTTAATTTCAAAAGAGTTTGACCAAGGTGCTTCACAGAAAAGAACAGCCATAAAAACAGCTTCTTTTTTCACTTCTGAGCTCCATGACATGTTCCCACAACATCTTTGTCACTTCCTGGTCGGGGTTAACGTCACTTTTTAGGGTTACATAAAAAAACAGCTGAAATTGGGTGAGAGATGCATGTATTTAAACTCAGGGGTGCTCAGGGGGGACCCACACATGGGGAGAACATGCCAACAGAAAGAGCAGGAACCCTCGGTGCTGACCTCCACACCAACGGCAGCCCGAGCCGGTAAAAGCCTTTTAAAAAGGGTTTGGTCTACTTTTAGAAGCATTGTGAAACTGAGGAGACCAGCTGTGGATGTTTCCAGTGTGTTTCAGGGCCTAATTGCTCCCACCACCTGCATTCATTCAGGTGATCACCTCTCCTGATGTACGCACTCCTTGGGATCTTGTCGGTCCTCTGTCCTCTTGTCTAATACGCCTTGTTCATCAGTTTGGGTTTTATTTCTTTCAGTTGAGTCATTTTTCTCCACCTTCTTTCTTTTGGAAAGGGACACCAAAGAAGAATGAGCACAGAGATGTGCGTAAGGGTTATCTGATGGGTCAGAGTTTCGCTCTGTGGCACCTTCACTGCTTTCTGGGACCTTTTCAGTAACTATCAGGGATCCAATGGAATGAATTTACACCACAGACACAACAATAAATCAGAAGTAATCTCAGATATCCTCTTATTATTTGCTGCAGTCATGTTTACGTGCAGTTGCTCTTATTACCAATAGTTTGTTTATTCAAGATTAGTTGCAGGTGATTTATTCTCAGCATAAACTAATGACACATGGGGTCGTTTCTGGCAGGACGGTGTGTGTTTTTCTAAGGCTATAATTCAAAGAATACCACGATTGGCCCTCTGTCTATCTTACCTCTAACATTACCACAGACTGAATTTAATCCATTCAACAGAAAATATTCTCTCTTTGATCTCAAAATATCAACTTGTATTTTCTATAAAAGAACACGAGCTGTAAATACTGTTTCTGGCACTCCTGAGGACAAACAAAGAGGAAGAGAGCATGAAATCCTGAACCATAAGGCACAGGGAGAAAGACGGTCACAGTAGAGTGAGGCAGGTGTTTAATTTAGGAATTAAGACAGTGTGAAAGTTCATAAGTATGCTAATGAGTCAGTGTGGCAGAGGAAGAAGAACTCCACCTGCATGGCTGTCATAGTAAAATTATATCCTCATTCTGCTCCCACTGAAGGGAAAAAGGAGAATAACATTTAGTAGCACGAACTGGACCAGAAAGCATCCTCATGCATTACAGAATTCATTTCTCTATGTAATCTGTCTGCCCGCTGGTGGTGTCTGATCCCTGCTGAGGCTCAGGAAACCGTTTGTCTCAAACACGATAAAGTATTAACATAAAAGTACGGCACAATGGACACATGGATACATGCATTTATTTCATGCCCTCCGAGGGCATCGAGACACAACATACGTGGATGTTTAGGCAGAATAACTTCACTTTAACTTAAGCTTTATTGTGATCACGTGACATGTCTTCATCCACAGGGGCGGTCCTACCCCCCCCCCCCCCCCCCCCCTGTTTTAATGTAACCAGTTAGCTCATAGTGGAACTAATGGAATAAAACTAATAGTTTTTGGCCACACACTGGGCTTAACAATGAAATTAATGTATAAAAGTAGTAGCATAACAAAGCTAATGTTGCTACTTCTAGCTATTATTAGCAAGAGGCTAATAAAGGCACTAATTCACATGAGGCTGTTGCATCTGTTTCACTGCATGAATAATACTCAGAGACACTGACATGACGGCATAGTGCATACTTTTATCTTTTTTCCTTATTATTTCCTCTCTTATTTCCTTCTTTTCCTGAACTGGGCACAGCTTCTTTCACCTTTTATTTTCCATCCTTCATTGAGCACGCAGTGGACTTGAGAATAAACTCAGCAGCGGAAAAGCCTCGTTTTTAATCCACGTCTCTTCTGCTTCTGCGTGATGCGCTGTACGGGTTTAGCTAGCTGCATATTGTTGGAACTAGAACAACCCAAACAGCTGAAATGAAATCTTTTTCATTTTTATCATTTATTTTTGTCATTTTATTATTTAATTTAATTTTTAATCTTTTTAATTCTCTTCTTCTTAGGTACTTCTCTTTTTTCTTCCCCTCGTCTCCTTCACAGATAGCGCCCTGGGAAACCGCCCCTGTTCGTCCATCATATGGAAACAGTTGTTTTCTTTGTCAAATAATCAGATTCTCTATGAAATTCTGAACAAATGTGCTGTAATTTTCCTTGTTTCTGGTCATTTTCCCGTTAAATCGTGTCGACGCTGCTCCACACAAAACAGCCCAAGCTTCTGTCGCCATCCGACCTTTTCTAGCCTCGGAGCGCCACAAAAACGCACCAATCACACATTTTCTGGTGAGGCTTTGCTCCAAGAACGGGCCGGATGAAGATATCTGATGTGCTTTTTTAAATCTTCCACAGCGCAGCAGAGTGTGAGAGCAGATGGAAATAAGTGAGCAGCAACCTCTGGTCTGAGGCTCTGCTCTGAACAGATGAAACAGGGATGGAGTTTAGTTTAAAACTGTCTTCGGTGCAAACTGGAGCACAGTGGCGATAGTGTCATAGTCTGAAGTCTCTTTGCTGCCTCTGAACAGCTATTTTCACGTTTAAATCTTATTTCTTGGGCCTTAATTCTAGAATTCCTTGTTTGTGGAGCAGAGAAACCCTCAAACATCTGAAGGGATTTCTTAACTAAACATAAAATACATTTTTACTCGTGACTTTGGGAGTCATCGTTGGAGTTCACATCAGCTTTCTGTCTCACTGCAGCCACTGACTTTACCTCAGCTTTTCCAACCCAGAGGACGATGCTCGTTAGGTTTCCAGTAAAGTAAATTTCAAACAAGCCCTTGAAATGTCTTTTTAAGGAACATTTAGCGGTCGCTAACGGGAAACTAAACTTGGGGAAAGAGGACATAAACAGAACCAGTGGTCTTGGTCAAAGACAAGAGGAATTCTCCTCAGCTGCTGTGATTATTCTTCATGTCAGCAAGTTTCGGTCGTGATTATTGTGAAGAAGCAAAAACAGCTGTTTGCTCATTCGTATTAAATGTTTGCACCTGTCCTTATGTGTCCGTTATGTTGTGAAAAAGCCCAAAAGAAACCTCACGCTATCGTATAAAAAGAAAAGAAGATGATGGAAACCGAACTGCGTGATTGGAGGAGCAGTTCCAGCAAAGATGCCCAAAGACAGAGACGTGAGAGCGAAGGAATGAGCCATCTCTGTCCAAACCACTGCTCAGGAACGCATGGACACACTCAGACAGTTGGCAAGAATTACCCAAGATTCCTTTGAATGAGCGCTAATCAGCATCTCCTGGAAAAACGATGTTTCACAGAGTAGTAGCTGCGCTCATTAAGATTCCAGCCACATGTGTGTGGAACACACTTTTCAGCATTTTTACAGAAAAAAGGAGGTGAGAGTTGATGCCATACAGTCCCTAACAATGACAAAGATGAAACTATGCATTCAGGGAAGCCATCGTTTTACTTAAAGCTGTAAATGGCTCTTAATGAGAGAGAAAGTGTTCTGAAGGCTGGAGTGTTTCTGAGGAACTCGGGATACTGCTGTGAGGGAATGAGCCACCTGAGGACAGAGTTTTCCTCCTTGTCTGCACATGTGAGCAGGTTTGTGTGATTGTGAAAGCTGGAACAGGCTGTGTGTCCTGTCAGGGCTGGCAGAGGAGTGGTGTGAGGAGGTGTGGAAGGCTGGGACAGCCCACTGTCTGGAGGGCCCCGGGGTGTGGCCCCGTCCTCGTCACTGCAGATTTATGGTGCTCCATAAGCATCCCCACAAAGGCTGCCAAGACTCAAGCCAGCGGCTAATTAAAACCTTTCACTGGAATCCCTGTGAAGTCACAGACCCAGCAACACACAGCCATCTGCATGCTTCTGCGTGACACACACACACGGAATCACACGCTCACGCAAGCATTTTTCAACAAGCTAATCCAGAATGCGATGATGGTCACAGCGAGGTTTGGCCCAGGCTGAGGAGCTGCCACCCTTTGGTTTGTGCTCCGAACAGCCGGATGGTGGGAGGAAAACACCAGAACCACAGCGCTCACCTGTCACTCTAAAGCAGGCCGAAAGAAGCCATAAAAACCATAACTTCTCACTTCTGGTCTTTGACTAATACTGTGGTGTCTGACCAAGAGCTGGAGCTTGTTTATTTCAAGTATAAGTTCCCTAAAAGAGTGGATGGGTGCGTCGGCTTTGTTGCTGCACAGCTGGTCACAGATCAGGCTCACTGGGATCTGCAGAGCGTTTTGTGGTTCACCTGAAGACAAAACCTGCTATTTCTCACTGAGAAAACCCAGAAGCTGCAGGAAGAATCAGCTGCAAAGCCTGGTGACACTGCAGTCCATCAGCTCACAGACCGGCAGCAGCAGCTCAGGTCTCCGCTCACCCTGGTGCTCTGAAAGGCTCAAATGAACCTTGAATTTCTGGGTTTGTTCTGACTCTGCTGGCTGAGCCCAGTCCTGAGGCTCACCTGTCACCAGTTAATCTTATGTCACGTATTTCTATTTCCTGAGTTCTTCAACGCATTTGTGTTCTTAAAATGAACTAAATGAAACCAATCAGCCAACGTGTCTTTTAACTCCCCAAAAGGTAATTGTGCTTCTGTATAATGGAGAATAATACATGTTTTTATGGGCTGAAACTTAAAGATGTAAGTGCTCTGATTTGCTTTCAGCTGATTTTTCCAGAGGAAGAGGAGTGGTTTCAGCAGCTCATTTGCTTCCACACATTTCTTTAAATCCAATGCAAGTGAGCTCAGATGTGCCTTCCTGATTCTTTAAGACAGGATTAGATATGAAGGACGATTCCTCTTTTTCTCCACTTTTTACTTCTTCCTTTCAGTGAGGAACAAACTGGACAAAAAAGAGGATGAAATGTGACAAAAGCGCATTTCCGCTGCTGGAGATGCAGGTAACCTAACTGGATGTCAGGCAGCAGTGTCAGGATTCAGGAGAGGAGGGTATATTCCACCATTTATGTGTTAAAATGTTGCTGCAGGGTCCTGGTGGGACTGTGAATGTCAGGATGTGGGCACACCGAGAGCTGCTTTTGCTGCTCAAATCTTTCAGATTTATTTTCCAACCTGAAATATCTGAACAGTTTTCCCTTCACTGGGATGAAGCCGGCTTCATGAAGTCTGCTCAGAGTGAAACATTTCACTTCCTTAGCAAATGTTCAGGCTAAAAAAGAGCAAATCTTTCATTTAATTGCCATAATAAGAGAGCCAGAAGTCATTGTGAAAGGTCTGTCAGTCATCCAACATCAGTCCTTTCCACACGATGCGCTGGTTCTGTCACCAGCAACACAAACACTTATTCATGCACTAATCATGTAGCCCAAAGCAAACCAGAACTGATGCACTGCTTCTTGGAGCTAAACTCAATGTGTTTTTATTCTTTTCCTTGTTTTAATTAGATGAGCTGTGCAGTTATTTGGTGCTAAAATGATCTAATATTGCGAGCTGGTTCCAACTCACTTTGTGGCCTTTGACTCATTTAAAGCTGATGACACTGAAATCAGCCACTTCTTACTCTGAATATGTTCATGCTGCAGCTGTGAGGCTGACTGCTGTCCAGGGGAGTTACGGTCACAGAATAACAGGCTAGCTTTTTTCTCATTTCATCTCTTGCTTGTCCTTTTCCATCCTGTGGTATTTCACCCATAAATATTTAATTCTAGCAGCATTTTGTGCTTGGAGTTTATCATCAGCTGAATGTTAACCTGACGTTGTCTTTAACTCCTAATATACTTAAAAAGTTAGCATCTTCATGAACGTGGGGCCTTTTAACTCTCCTCACTGGATCTTAGAGACTGCATCTCCTTGGTCACATATATGTAGTAAATGTAGATGTAATTTATTTCTACAGCCCTTTACAACAATCCGTTTCGGTTTACAGCAGATAATAAATAAAGAAAAGAATAAGTACAAAACAATAAAATAACAGTAAACGCAATAAAATACAGCAAAATTGAATGAGATAATATAAAAGAGTCACCATACTACTGGGTATTAAAAGCCATCTGAAATAAGTGTTTTTAGCCCTGATTTAAAGAGGCCCAGGTCAGAAATAAGATCTCGGGGGGGAGCTTATTCCAGAGCCTGGGGGCACCCCAGGGCTTGTATTTGGACCTGAACACTTCCAGCAAAAGTTGATTTGTTGACCTCAGAGCTCCACCAGGGTTACAGTTAAAAGCTCAGATAAATACGATGGGGTGAGGCCGTTAAGAGCTTTAAAACCAAACTTTAAAAGTTTAAAATCAGTTCTATGAAGGACAGGAAGCCAGTGAAGGGAGTTAAGAACAGGAGTGATGTGCACACGTCTGTTAGTGTTGGTTAAAGACGGGCAGCAGCAGCATTTTGCACCAGCTGAAGGCGACTGAGAGAAGTCTGGCTATCAAATGATTAATATAAGCACTGAATTTCTACAACCAAACATCTCTGTCTTAACACACGAATGCAGGAGACGAAAGACTGAAAAGGACTTCCCAGCTTTAAGGGAACCCAACTCAACTTTGCTCTCTTTTGCATGTTGTTAACCTGGAAATTTAGAACCTTTATTAATCCCTGCAGTATTAATTATTATTAAAGATCAGCTGCTGTTACAGATGATAAAATAAAATATGAATCAGCTGAAGTGCAGCAGAGAGGAAGGTGTGGTAGAAACCTTCAGAGGTCTCCATCAGTGGGTTGGGCTGCTGTTTCTGTAGCTTAGCAACAACTCAGCTGATGATGTCACACACAGCGTCAGCAGGTAACTCAGGTGAACTCTCAGCAGACAACATGGACAGAAACTCACATTTCCCATGATGATCAAAGGAAGAAATATTTTAAACTTCCTCCTCCTTTTCCTCCATTGTGTTCCTGCTCTGCATCCTCGACGTCTCTCCCTCAACTTATCATGATTTAGGGTCTCATTCTGGGCATTATTTGGGCTTCGGAAAGCTCAGTTAGCTGCTTTAATGGGCTAATAACCTCCCCGTTGCCATGGTTACACATCATAACAGATGTAAAAAAAAATGTTCCCTGCAGAAGTCCTTCCAGCAGCATCCAAACCAGCTCAGAAACACGTTTCAGAAATCTGTGTTTTCACAGAAAAAAGCTGCAGACAGACTCCTTCTGTCCTGAGCTGCTGCAGCAGGCTGCTGCCACCAGGGCGGCGCCACTCAGGAATATACTGTATATCATACATATGTGTTGTATCTTATCTGTTTTAATACTTGAATGAGAGAAAATGTGAATTGTTGAGTCCTAATATCCATCAGATATCTTTCAGTGAACAGAGGATGAATAAGTCGAAGAGTTTGGACACAAATACTCATCAATGGAGGAAAATGCAGTGCAGGGAATCTTATTCTGATACTATTTCTCATTAAAACAGGAAAGTAACTTCAGCATTTTTCTGTAAGGTTCTCCTAATAGTCGTGTTTTGCATTTAACAACCAAAGATTTTATCGAAAAATTGCCTTTTCGCTTTATATCTTCCTCCATGTTGGTGAAAAAAATGCAAGAAAACAGCAGAAAATCTGACAAAATGTCTCCTTTTCATTTAAAATCTGCTCCATTTGTTTCCTCCAAGCTGCAGAGCTCTCTCCACTCTCACAGCTTGCAGGGTGGGATCGAGGTTAAATTTTTGTCAGTACAAAGTCATTTAGCCAAGAGGCACATGCTAAAAGATTTATGGGGAGAAGCAGTGCCAGGGGTGAGTTTCTCAATTTCCTCCAAACAGTATCTTTGTGCAGAGAAAAGCTGCCTCTCTGCAGCGTGTTTACATGCAAACAGTGTCACGGAGCTATGAAATGTTAGTTAGAGCAAAGCCTAACATTTAGATGGAGGGAGACACCCAACAGGCATGTGCACAGAGTGAGGCTGCATGCGCTGGCGGAGCTGTTTGAGATGGCAGGGACTCCAGGTTGATGCTTTCAGTTAAACTCCACACATTGTCAGCTCAGTAGATTTAAATTGGACTTTTGCTGCCATGCATACTGGATGATGTTACACAGCTGATGGGACTACATTTAAAGGCTTCAGATGATCCAGAAGTCTGCAGCTGGTCACAAACGTCCTTCTCTGTAGGCCTTTCCATAAGAAATGACTGATGGTTCGTGGAGATAAAGTCAACAACACAGAAATATTTCAGGAGCAACATCTTGTTCCCTTTGTCGTTTTCATCAGTTTAAATGCACAACATGCAGCTTAATGCAGAAAATGTATTAACCGAGTCCTTCATTATGTGTATGGATGGATGGCTGAGTGCAGACAGTGAAGCAGGAAGTGGAAAGCAGCATTCAGACATGAGTTTCATGTCTGGTCGACTGCTTTCATTCCCTTCCTCCCCGCCTCACATGGTCTGTGTTCATACTGTGGACTGATGTTTTTAGGCTGTACTTACTTTTGGTGCAGCTGGTGTGTTGCTTTGCCCCGAGAAGGATAAATAACTAAATGCAGTTGCAGCGAAACATGTCCCCGTGCTTTTTTGAACCGACAACAGGGCTGTGGACCGAGATCTGAGCTGGAAATGATCGTATATTGTTCCTGACGAGTGTTTCCTCTTCAGTTTTTCCTCTCACACGTCAATCAGCTCATAAGTGTAACATTTGCCTGTCACATCTCACACCCAGTCATTGCTCACCTCAGCGACTGCAGATCTCCCAGCATGCACTGGGAAACCCCTAGAGATGGTCCAGAACCGGGCGGACCCACGCACCGACCTCCACAGGCTGCCCACGGCTGCCTGAATCAAACTCAGGTCACTAATGCTGCCCACAGAGTGGCCTCTGGGTCTTACAGGCTTTGAGAACCTGCAGCGGCGTCCCTCCTTACCTTTAGGAACCTCTGAAGACTCATCTCTTCAGGGAACAGCTCTGCTAACACACCTAACCAGGCATGAAAAGGTTTCTTACTGCGCTGAAGCTCGAGTCTCGTCTCTCACTTTAGATAAAAAAACATCCAGTGAACTAAATGTGAAAGGAGACACATCTCATTCCTAACAGCAGCGCTGTCTTTTCATTGGCCAGATCAGTAGGATGCAGTCTCAGCGTCTTTTCCTCCTCCGACACAGAAAGAAAAGTGTGTTTGCTCTGTCAGGTTGAAGTAAATGCATTAAAAAGGTTCATTTTTATAGAATAACATGATACTCAAGAACTTACTTGAGCACAGTTACTGTAGCAGAATCCATAAATAAAAGTGTACAGCTGGAAATGACTATAATATGTCAACTTTAATGAATGTTTCTGAGACAGATATCAGTTTCATCTTGTGAGTTTTGGTAAATAAAGTGTGGATAGTTTCTCATCACAGCAGTGCTGATGAACAGAACGAGACGAGTGAGAGACGCAGGTTACCCAGACTTGGTGTGTGGGTGTGTGACATGTTGCTGTTTTCCCTGTGACATGTTGTTTATCACAATGCAGAACTCTTATTTTTTATTTAAAGGACCTTTGAAATGATTATGAGCTTTTGGCCCAGGAGCCTCTGAGTGGAGGAAAACAAAAAGAAGAGAGTGTGAGAGCATAAGGCAGAAGAGGGAGAAGGGGGAAGGAGAACAGGAGGAGGGAGGCAGAGAAAACGTCTCCAGAGCAAAACAAAAGAAGAACAAACAAACGCATCCTTTTTAGGGAAACAAGATAATAGAAGAAGAGGAGGAGGAAGAGGTCTGAAACAGAGCTGTGTGAGTGTGTTTGACAGGGATCGGGGGGGCTTTGTTGTCGCTGGCTGTCGACACACGCCGTCACTTTTTTCTTTTTGCTTCTTTTTCAAATGCAGCATTTGAAGATGGAGGAAAAACACACAGCGCTAAAGAGCGAGGTGCGCTCACCGGAAGGTGGGAACGTTTGAAGTCCTCAGTCTGGATGCTGCATCCAGGGTCTCTACGCTTAACAAACCATGAATTATACACAAACAACACAGGCGGGGGGGCGGAGGAGAGCTGCTGATCAGAGGTGGAAACCCAGGAGTGATCAGGCCTGCTGCAGGAAGCTGAGAAACCTTCTCCTCGTCTGAGATACCGAGCTCAATGTGCTCATGAGAGGCTGCACTACTGCACATTGGGCTTGTTCAGATGGAAATGCAACGTTTCGCTGTTTCATTTTCACACAAGCTGTTGCATTTTATCTCCAACACAAGACGAGTATCACAGCAAAGCAGCAACATCAGGGCCTGAAGGAGATCCGATGCTAGCATGGAGCGACATCCTGCTCCTTCAGGCTGAAGATCATCTGCAGGTTACTGAAGTCAGATCTTTAGTAAGAAGAAAGCTGCTTTCTTTTACTTCTTATTGACCGATTTTCTTCTGTCTTTGAATCATAAATATGTATTTTAGTGAGACGTAAGCAGCACCCGAACCATCTCTAATATTTACCAAAACTGTTATTAACCATAATTTTTTTAATATATCATCTTCCTTTTCCCCTGAAAGAGTTTCCCTGAATATTTCACACTAGAACTTAAATTAATCCAAATTTTAGAAAACATCAAGACTATTTTCCTCTTTTAAGGTTGGTTCTGGCTTTTTCTTCTCACAAATCATCCATTTTCCATCAAATATTCACATTATCACACATGTAAGGCTCATGGTGCGACATCAGAGGCTGTCAGTGACGCATTTAGCTGCCGACGGGAAACAAAGGAGTGAAATAAAAGAATGAGAAATGAGGGGAATGATCCGTGGCTCACGCCTTTAGCTGTGTGTCACTTCTCCTTCCTGACCAGTCATCGTTTTCAGGAGAAAGTCAGAGATCTCTTGAACGAGGCCTCCTGAAACGCTCGGCTCTCACAGCGCAGTTACAGATGTGATCGACCCTGTTTTACACGGAATTCAAATGTCACAAAGTCGCGTCCCGAGAGAGGAATAAATTCTGTTTTATTGACTCCTCAGCAGCAGTCTGAAGCCCTGCTCATCACTGTAGCTGGAAACTTGGAAGAGGGGCACGGCTCTTCGTTCTCTCTCTTTTTTTGGACACTTTCTCTTTCCTTACCCTGGATGAACACAATAGCTGTTGGCCCAGGCCTGCCAATCCCACAATGCCTGGCGGTGGGTCTGGCAATAATTCAGGGCAGGACTTAACAGCTGGCTGCCTGACAGGAGAGCTGCCAAAAGCTGGCAATGAGCGGCAGGCTGCTAACCCTTTCACATTTTTAATTAGACCCACACAGCCATGTCTTTGAGCCATCGTAGCTATACAGATGACATGGGAGGCATCATTTGTTCTCTAATATTTGCTTACAAAATACTTTCTGTCACCTCAGTTTTTTTCTTTGTTTTTGTGTCAAGTCTGTAGGAATTTATTCATTTCTGGAGTCAGAAAAGAGACAAAAACCAACATGAAGAAGTGATGTAATGAGACAGATTTGAATAAAACGATAAAAAGGAACCTTTTAAAGCTGGAAGGAGATATTTGACATGTGTTACCTTTCAGGTTGACCAACATGCTGTCCTGCATCACAGCGATATTTCAACACTTCCCTGAGTCTCTGAGGATCTCCCGCAGACTCACAGGTCCAGCGTGAAGCTTGTCCGGCTCTGCAGGACATGGGTTTGGGCACCACGAGCACAGAGACTGTGAAGGAAGTCCAGGAAACAATAGGCAGCGTGTTTATCGGAGAGAGGGCGCCATGTGCAGGAGGGATTACCACAGCATTATGACTGCAAGACGCCTCGCCATCTGGACACAGAGTGTTAAAAAGGCAGAATGGAAGGAAGGAGTCTGCAGGAAAATAAAGGCTGAGGAAAGAGACAAACATCTGATGAAAGCTTTTATTCACATGGAACAGGTGACGACTTTCTGTTTCTGGAGATCGAGACCTTTAGAGACCAAACTGAGCTCACCTTAAACACGGCTTTTGGTCTAACGAAGCTGTAGATAACTCAACTTTCTGCCTACTTTAGCTCTTTGAGGTAGAGCTCTGTACGGTGACTGATTCTAAAAGTAGAGTGGCAATCGAAGCATCCGCAATTCACTCCCACAAATATGCATTTGTAGATATGTGCTCCTCATTCAGAGTAAGAAGTGTGGAGTGTGCTGGCATCTGTAAAAGGGTTTTAATGAGACAATGAGACCAGATGAATGCCACATAAGATGCATCTCGTTTCAAGGTTTTTCTGAACTTCTCATTGTGAATGGAAAGTATTTCGACTGACAAGCGTCTGCCAAACAGTCCAGATGCTGTTAAGATCCATTTTCTTCTCACTCATACAATGCATGTTGCAGAGACTTGGAAGGGTTCGGGTGTATTTATTGGAGCTGTTAACGCGTTAACACAATCTCACAGTAATGGTGTTAAAAAATATTATCACCATTAATGCGAGCGAATTTACAGTCGCATAAAAAAGAAAGTAACACACTGCTTCCACAGGAACTAAGAGGGTAAGAAGCAGCCAGCAGCTGCTGATCAATGCTCTGATTAACTGATCAATGCTCTGATTAACTGATCAATGCTCTGATTAACTGATCCTCAGTCAGCGTGAGCAGCTCTATAAAAGCAGAAGTTCTGTCAGTTTTCAGGTGTTTTAACACGATGCCAAGGAGGAAAGACACCAGCAATGATCTCAGAGAAGCAGCTGCTGATCAATGCTCTGATTAACTGATCAATGCTCTGATTAACTGATCAATGCTCTGATTAACTGATCCTCAGTCAGTGTGAGCAGCTCTATAAAAGCAGAAGTTCTGTCAGTTTTCAGGTGTTTTAACACGATGCCAAGGAGGAAAGACATCAGAAATGATCTTAGAAGGAGGTGGAAACAGCAGAAAAGGTGGATAAGGAGAATACAGAAAGTATTTTAAAGTATTTGGAATATCGAGTAAAAAGATTGAGTCAGAGTTTATTTTCATAGCAGATTTAAAGATAATCAAGTTGCTATGCATACCGTTTATTTCATTATTAACTATTATTGAGACTTGTGCTTTGATTTATATAAAGAAAAACTACCAAAAACCACCGTCATGCATGAAAGGCTGAGGTTTTCCCAATCAGGACGGTCGGTTTGGTGGGAGCTCAGAGAGGAGCTGTGATTGGTTGGAATCATGCGCCGATCGCAGAGGAAAAGAAATAAAAGTCATAAAGAACTTGTCCAGTAAAATCAGATTTGGAGTTTCTGTGTAAGAAATAAAACGTTAAATGTGAACAAAATGAATTTAAAATGTCTTCTTGGCTCAGTATTGATTTGTGCTGAGCTGAGAGAAAACCTCACAGAGAGCTTTCTGGACCCTCGCTGCCCCAGAACTTCTTCCTCTCAGACTCACTCTGCCTTCCTTCCTGGAGCTGGAGGATGCTGTCGGCCTCAGATGCACGTTTGGATGAAATATATCCCATCTGGATCCTGACCGCTGCAGAGAGGAGGTGACCCCTGGACCACCGTAGTGTGTGTCGTGGCAGTGCAAAGGGTCTTGGCATCCCACCGTAGTGTGTGTCACATGGAGGCAGCGCAGACTGGTGAATGGTCACGTCCAGCTGGGAACACATCTGGACTCCAGGGAAAGGGACAAAGGCTGATCTCAGAGGACTTTTGGCCAGCTCGAAAGACAAAGGACTTCAAGTCAAAAACAGATTCTTAAAGCTGTGATCTCCAAACATGTGCCAGCCAGACTCATCCAAGTTTGAGTCCATATCTGTGGTGGATCTGTAGAAATCAGCTGCTGTAGTTTTTGACTCTGGTGAAATGTCAAAAGAAGCAACGCTGGTTGGAATCTGTTTGAATTTACCTGCAACTCATTGTTCTCAGATGGGCACGGCAGGCCAAACTGTCCACAGAGTGAGAGCCAGAAAGTCAAACTGTGTCATCTTTGCCTGAGAATAACTAACAAGGCTTTGACTGACACTTCCTGTTGCATTGCCAAGGTGGTATAATGTCAATGACAAGTGTCCCTCTGAGGCCCTTTTGTGTGCATTTAGGGTTCTGTGCTCCCTGCTATTTCCAGCCAGTCCTCCCAGCAGATTAGCAGAGTTGGTTTCGGGGTCGTCGTGGCCCGACTCAATCAGGCCTGAGAGGCCTTTGGAATCAAGCCCAGATGGAGACAGTAACCACTGGAGGCCTTATAAGAAGAAGGAAGTAAGGAAGAACGGATGGGTGGATAATGGAGGCTGAGACGAGCCTGAGGCAGGTGTTAAAATACTCTGCTCAGCTCTGTCGATGATGGCCACAGAACCCCAGCCGTCAGTTTCCAGTCAGTCTCTTTTCCACTTCCACACCGGCCCTAACAGGGCTCTGATGCCACATATTCTCTGAACTCAAAGCGCCACCCGTAGAGAGTGCGATGCATCCTCTAAACAGTCTAATTTGTCTCAAACTAATTAGGCAACAAGCTTCAGCCAAGTTGTGGCATCCAGGTTTGCACAGAATTCCCATTTGGACGATGTTATTTTTACATGAAATAAGATCTGAGCTGTGGATTTACGATCGACTGAACCGGTGTTCCTCAGCTCCAGTCCTCGGGGGACCAGAGTCCTGCATGTTTCAGACACTTTCCTGCTCCAACAGCTTGTCCCAAAGTCCTGAACAAGCCCATTAATGACCCGTGAATCTCAGCCCGTTTGTTTCCCCTTCAGATATGCAGAAGGAACCCATCGTCTGTAAACTGATTATCTCAACCCTGCACATGTCTTGGTGGCGTTTGGCCTCAGATATCATCACTGCTTGGGTAAGTAGAGGAAGCACCGTGTGCTCGTCAGACCCTCCCTCTGCCTGATTATCAGCCACACTTGGCCCTGCAGACTCCCTCCGTCTGAGTTAGTTCAAACCTGAGCTCCGGCCTTACCTGGCACACCTGGCACACCTCCACACAGTGTGGGAGCTGAGTTCACTCACTCCTGGTCACTCCACTGCTCTTCCTCCCTCTCCTCATCATTTCCACGCTCATTTCCTCACCCTGTTAAGATGCTTATTTCCAATCTCTTGATCTGCAAGTCATCCTTAAACCTTTTAACATGGCTCTGGCCCCGCGGACTAATCGTATTCCATAAATATTTAAAAAGTGCTGAAATCTGCTGGAGGTTGCCTTATCTGGAGCCCTGATGATAATCATCTTAACCAGGACCATTATGATTTTAATTACCTGTCTTTGATTTCCTAACTCAGGAGCGTGGTTATTCGTGGCCCCGCGGCACACTGCAGGTTAAAAGGGTCTCTGGGATTAGCTCCCCCCTGATAATTGAGTCCATGTCGAAAGGCAGATTTATCCGTGGAGAGGTGCTTAATGTTTAAATCTCAAGATTCCCTTTCTTCAGCCAATCGGGGCGATATTTCAGAGCTGATTCTGGCAGATGTGAGTGGCTGCTGATTTCCTCACTCTGACTGCAAATAGGTTTTCCATAGAATTGGGAATTATTGTGTTTTCTTTAAACTTCTGAGAGTTAGAATAGCTGTTTACTGTGAAAAAAGGACATTTAAAACAGACAGACAGAGTTTTTATTGGCATGAAATGTGTGGTTGTGTATCTTCATGATTGTTCATTGATTGAACTTGTTATACTTTGGATACTTTATACTTTATAATGTGTCTAAAACAGATATGGGGGGTTTCCACCAATCTCAGAAAAGAAGCTAATACACATTCAAGTTTCATTACATTCATTTAAGACCTGATGGGTTTGTTAATGCAGGCACCAACAACCCAATAATTATTATTATGGGGCGTTGGCCTTTTCCTGAGGACAATTTAGTCCCTGTTCAACAGGTGCGAGAGCTTGGTTCGGCAGTAATTCAGGCTCATCACCACTTTAGTTCATAATGCCAAAGGCCAGAGGGTTTAGGTTGCATCTCTGCTTTTTACAGGTTTCGTGTTCCTGTTGGCTGCTGGGATGGATGGATGGATGGATGGATGATGGATGGATGGATGGATAGATGGATGGATGGATGGATGATGGATGATGGATGGATGATGGATGGATGGATGGATGGATGATGGATGGATGGATGGAGGATGGATGGATGGATGATGGTTGGATGGATGATGGATGGATAATGGATGGATAATGGATGGATGGATGGATAATGGATGGATGATGGATGGATGATGGATGGATGATGGATGGATGGATGGATGATGGATGGATGATGGATGATGGATGATGGATGGATGGATGATGGATGGATGGATAGATGGATGGATGGATGGATGGTTGGATGGATGGATGGAGGATGGATGGATGGATGGATGGATGGATGATGGATGGATAATGGATAATGGATGGATGGATGGATGGATGGATGGATGGATGGATGGATGGATGGATGGATGGATGGATGGATGGATGGATGGATGGATGGATGGATGATGGTTGGATGGATGATGGATGGATAATGGATAATGGATAATGGATGGATGGATGGATGATGGTTGGATGGATGGATGGATGGATGATGGTTGGATGGATGGATGGATAGATGGATGGATGGATGGATGGTTGGATGGATGGATGGAGGATGGATGGATGGATGGATGGATGGATGATGGATGGATAATGGATAATGGATAATGGATGGATGGATGGATGATGGTTGGATGGATGGATGGATGGATGGATGGATGGATGATGGTTGGATGGATGGATGGAGGATGGATGGATGGATGGATGGATGGATGATGGATGGATAATGGATAATGGATGGATGGATGGATGGATGGATGATGGATGGATGGATGGATGGATGGATGGATGGATGGATGGTTGGATGGATGGATGGAGGATGGATGGATGGATGGATGGATGGATGATGGATGGATAATGGATAATGGATGGATGGATGGATGGATGGATGATGGATGGATGGATGGATGGATGGATGGATAATGGATGGATGATGGATGGATGGATGGATGGATGGATGATGGATGGATGGATGATGGATGGATGATGGATGGATAATGGATGGATGATGGATGGATGATGGATGGATGGATGGATGGATGGATGGATGGATGGATGATTTGTAACTGACTGGAAGAGGCCAGAATTAAAGATTCCCATCTTGCTCCATCTGAAAAAGGTGGATGGTCCAGTCTGGGTTGGAGTGAGTTTCTGTGGAAGAGTTTAAGTATTTTGGGTTTGGGAAACAGCCGGAGACGGACAGGTGGACTGGTGCCACGGTTTCAGTGATGCGGCTCAACTCATGAACTGCAGGTACGACCGGAGCCTCGATCAAACTAACGTTCAAACACACTCGATAAACAAGGAGCAATGGAAGGAGAACTATATTTCTGAGGAAAGATGATACCTCCTCAATTCAGACAGAAAAGACACTGAAATGGCCTTAAACTGGTCAGTTGACGGGGGGTTTAGGCACATTATGGCCATCTCCTGAACTGTGGCTGTAACTTGGGGCTGGATTTCCTCCTCTGTCTCTCTGCTGCATGACAGCAGCTCAAGGATCTATCGTACAACTTATATCAGCAAAAACCAGATTACCAGACTTCATTATCTGCTTTACATGATATAAATCCATCTCTTCTTGTGTTCACAGCAATCAACGTGTCACAGTGGCTGGCTGTTAGAGCTAGAACTGCAGCTGCCCTGTTCTCCAGAGGTGTATCTTTCCCTGCCAGATGTGCTGTGCTGCAGCTGTTAGAACTTTTCTGTAGGTTTACCTCTAAGCTGTGATGGTCAAAGACACTTTAAAGGTACATTTTACACGGATTACTTTGCCCTAAATTACACTGGTAATTACAGCTCATAATGACCTCTGGTTAGATTCAAGCACTTCAGTGGTTTCATTGTAGAGGTTGAATTCATGAGGAATATTCTGATTAAAAGATTATCATTAGAAACAGGAAACATAAGTGCTGTTTTCTCCATTCATTTGAGCCCTCCCATGACAGACTTTAAGCATTGTGTCCTTCTTCTTTGCTCAAGTCTTAAATACTGGTCATAAACGTGAAACACACTGATTATGCAGTCTTTTGTGGAGTTAAACCATCAACCATAAAGATTCCTCATGCAGTTCTCTGTCTGATAATCTTCACACTATATTTTAGTGACCGATGGTGGTTATTCTGTCCTGTTTTAGGCCGTATTTAGCAGATTATAGTGAGTAAAACCACACAGTATCCACCTGGTGGCTGTGTGCATGTTTGCAGTGACATGGAGGCAGGCAGCATATTTCTCTTTGCTGCAGGCCATCAGTGCTGCTGCTGTTGCCAAAGCATGTAGCCCTGCAGACAGCCAAACCTCATTGTGAATAAAGAGGAACATGTTGTCTGGAAAGAGCTGATCTGGCTGCATCTGAACCCACCCCCCACACCCCTCCAGCCCATCCTCACCCCACCTCTACATCTGCTTTCAAATGGCAAGGAAGTGACAAAACGACTGGTGCTAACAAGAGGCCGTAATTAATTGAATTGGAGAAAGCACAAACACACACATTCGGATTTAAAGGACGCACACACTCACATGAGAGCGCTCACAGGGGGCCCGTCCAGGGCCACATATGGGCACACACGTGACCACAAAGGTACTCTCACATGCACACACACACTGGCACAGGGTTTTAATAATCATGTCTGGAAAAATTAACTTTGAATCTAAAGCTTTTATGTTTGCCCACATGCTCAACAGGCTCCTTCCATCTTTATTGCCAGCTTGTTAAGTGTCTCCTGGCAGCTCACCGCTCACCAGCCACATGCACACAAACTAGCTTGAGACTCACAACAACCATAATACTAACATATTGATTCTATCTGATTCTAATGGGAGTTAGAATGAGACACGGACACCTGATCGTGAGGCAAATGGAGACGTCGCTCAACTTAAAGGGGAACTCCGGTGTTTTTAAACCTTATTTCTGGCATGAAATACGTTCATCTGCTCACTGAGAACAGTTTGGTGAAAGTCGGCGTCCTTCAGAAGATATTTAGATAACTGGAGATCCATATAACGGAGTGAACAGGGCTTAGAGGATGCAGCCTCTAAATAAGGCATTATCTGTCTTTATTTCACCAATACTTTAAGAAGAATGAATGAATGAACGTGTGCTATAGCTCTGTTAGCTCATAGCTGCTGTTAGCTCATAGCTCTGTTAGCTCATAGCTGCTGTTATGTGGCTACTTGCAGCTATAGGAGAGCTAACGGAGGGATTTCTACACAGGCACTCTACTGGGCCCACTTCATCCACACGCCCCCCTGCAGCACAGTTTATTCACTCCGTGCTCTGTGACAGTCGGCTAACTTCACACAGAGTTTGCTGCTGATAGTTTTGTGCAACATGGCAGAATATTTATCAGATTTTGACAACGTGAACGACGACTTTGAGTAAGATGGACGTTCTTACCGGAGTAAATAAACTGTGCTGCAGGGGGGCGTGTGGATGAAGTGGTCCCAGTAGAGTGCCTGTGTAGAAATCCCTCCGTTAGCGCTCCTATAGCTGCAAGTAGCCACATAACAGCAGCTATGAGCTAACAGCAGCTATGAGCTAACAGAGCTATGAGCTAACAGCAGCTATGAGCTAACAGAGCTATGAGCTAACAGCAGCTATGAGCTAACAGCAGCTATGAGCTAACAGAGCTATGAGCTAACAGAGCTATAGCACACGTTCATTCATTCATTCTTCTTAAAGTATTGGTGAAATAAAGACAGATAATGCCTTATTTAGAGGCTGCATCCTCTAAGCCCCGTTCACTCCGTTATATTTATTATATTATTTATTATATTATATTTCACTGTTCTCGGTGAGCAGATGAACGTATTTCAAGCCAGAAATAAGGTTTAAAATTACCGGAGTTCCCCTTTAAAACATGACACTTGGGTTTGAGATCGTCTAATTTTGATCACATTTATTTATCACAACTACTGTGTTAGGTTTAGGAAAAATGGGCCACGTTAATAAGTTAATCTGGTCTGTTGGATAATGACACAGAAAACACAGTTTCTCCATGTTTATCTGCTGAAAACCGACACTGAAGCCCTCCATGTGAGTTGATTTGTTACGGCAGGCGGTCCCGATAAAACAGAACAGGTTTCCAAAGGTACTTTCTGGATCAAGAGTGCAGAGACAAAGAAGTGGATGAAACAAAGGACATGACACAAGGAGGCAGAGGCAAAAACACATGGTGTCCTGAAATACTACAACTGGTGCTCCTGTGCTGAATCAATTATCTGCTAAAGTCTGACGTGGAAAACAAAGCTTTGACGCCACACTGGGAAAGTGTCATAGATTAGGTTGGTGTCAGCTATTAATATATCTGCTGCTCTAAAGGTGAAGTTTAACCCCCCAAAAATGAGCTCTCCCAGCTCCCAGCATAGTATGTAAACGGCACCACTTCATTAAACAGATTAAGACGTAGAATCCTTTTTTCTGTGAGTATTAAATGCTTCTTGTGAGTTGTCTTGTTGCTCATCTTCGATCCACTCCTCACTATAATCAGCCTCCATCCCTCAGCTCTTCGTTGTTTACAGGTTGAATTTATCCCGGCTGTTTCCTAAAGTTAACACCATCACGGACAGATCCAAACACACACATTTGCCACATTAATGCTTCAACATAAATCTCCCTTCATCGTGGTCCTGCAGGTAAAAATGAAGCTTTTAAACGCCCCACATTTTTCTCTTCTTTTACATTTCGGAGCTGTGTTCCCTTTGCTTCCCTGAAGACCCCCATATATTCCACCCTAATGGCTTCATAGAAACACATGTACACACACACACAGCCCAGTTGCCAAACCAAATACACACAGCTGTCACACTAAGACCCCATCCAAACTAGCACCTCTTCTTCCTTGTGATTATGGAGAGTGTGTTGGCAGAAGGCGTCGGCCTAATAGCCATTTAGCTGATTCCAGTGAGGAGATATTGGGGGGAAAGTTGGTGGCGAAGTGCTTTCATGCCGACTGCCAGTGATGGAGAGCCCGGCTGCCTTCCATCTCCTGAATGAGGAGCAAATTATTCCAAATCATTTGGGAGCGAGATGCAGAGGCAACCTCTTTTATTTTTTGGATGCATTAACAATGTTTTCAGTGGCTTTGTTGGTGGCATCAAAAAGGTGGGCCCTGCCAGAGATTAGCTGGATAAATTGCCTAATTGATCCATTCACTTTTTAACTGATGCTTTATTAAGAGGCTCTGGAGTGAGAAAGGGAGGTGGGGAAGGCTGCTTTGCTGCACACAGACACAGACTCACAAGATTATTTGTTCATTTTAGTCCTGACAGAGCAGAGAAATCATTCTCAAAACCAAATGTTCCACTTTTCCTCAGTTTTCTGTGAATTTATGTGTCAGCACAAACACATCTGTGCGTCCTGGGTTTAATCCTCTCTGCTTGTTTAGATTTAAACATTAAAGGCTGGATTGAATCTTATGTCTGTGTCATGTCCCCCCCCCCCCTCGCCTCACATAAAAACAAAATGTAGTTTTATTTTATGAGGACAGAATTAGCAGCTTGAATCGTGACAGATCCACATCTTATAATATCACAGCTGCTCTGATTTCCTTTCCGTTGTGAGCGGCTTCAGAGGAAAATGTTCTTCTTAAGGTAGTTAACTAATCTGTGCTGTTTGTAATGAAGTGGGAAAAAACCTTGTCTGAGGCCATAAAACTGAAAGAAGGAGCTGATAGAAAGTAAAACACTGAGTGATGTGCAGTCACAGGAAGTCAGTATAACAAACAACTGACGGGGTTTTGTCTTCTCACCAACTCGTGTCGCTGGCTTTGATTTGCTTTCCTGATCCTCATAGAGCTGCTTTTCGCATATTAACTGCGTCTCATTCCCTTCCATAGCAGCTGTCTTTGAACATCCCCTGAAATGCCATCAGCTCTGGTGCTGTTAATGTGGCTGTGAGATGACAGCAGGACGGGGAGAGCAGTTTCCCTGCGTTCAGTCCGTCCTGTGAAAGCTCAGACTGGTGCCATGTTGTCCTGGTGTCAGCTCCTCCTGACAGGAGCAGCACACTTTCACACTCAGCTCTGTCGTCATATTAAAAGCCTTCAAATCAGCTCCAGTTTAGTCAGTTTGGAGACAGCAGCCTTGAATGATTAGCCGAGTTTATTCTCAAAGATCAATCTGCTGCTCTTTTAATGTTTGGCTTCTTTCTGAAGAAGTCTGGATAATTAACCGGATTGATGAAAAATGGATGTGAACATCGGACAGATAAACCCAGACTTCCAGTGTCTGTCGTTGCATTTCACCTCCTTTATCCTACAGGTTCCAGAAAATCTGTCAAACAACACAAAGCCATCCTTTCCAGCAGCAGTTCACACATGCATACGAAAGATAATCAGGCAAATAAAGGCAGATAAAGAGGCAGCAGAAGCTTTGGGTACAGCATCATCCTCACTGGACAGAACAACATGTGATGTCTTCATTACTGACGTAACATCCTCCACCTGGAAAGAGTGAAGACTGAGGAGTGCCTCCACCACCTCCTGTGAGTCAGGTTAAGAAGGCCTGGCTGAGTGCATGTTATTATCAATCAATGTGTGGGTGGGGCTCAGAAAGTCTCCTGACAGAATGGGACCTCTTAAATCTGCAGAACCAGGGTGGGTTTGGAGTGGGTTATGGTATCTGCAGACTTCTGCTGACTTGGTGCAGCTTGGCTGTCGGATTTGGCAGAAGATGAAGCCAGGCTCCTTGGTTTCCCTACTTCATGAAATTCCACGGTGACACTCGCCTCAGTCTGGATCTCATTAAGAGCCCAAGCCAACCAGGCTTCTTGCAAGCAGGGCCAGAACTCTTGAAAGGAGTCAGGATCACGCTCTGGAGGCCCTGCAGTGGTTAGCGGAGCTCCATACATCACACATCTGTTATTACACTGAGAGAGACTGTGGTTCTTCTTCTTACAAAAATGATCAGGGAAAAGGTCACACCTGCATCCAGGTTGGAGCCCGACTTGCACTGAGACCGTCCCTTCCTCAGGCTTTAAGCAGGGAGCTGCTCTGCAGCTGCACGTTAACACGGCCCAGGTGAGGAGGTCAGAGGGAAAAGCACGAGTCAAGCTGAAGACTGGAGGTGAAAATAAAGAAAAAAGGGTTAAAAACAGCAATGTTAGGGCTGGAGTCTTCCCTCTGACCTCCTTACACAGCCGTGTTGTGACGCTTTGGGGAACTCTGCATCGAACTCCATCACAGCGGCCCCTGATCAGGTGCCAGTAAGTGACCAACAGGGAGTGAGAATGGCTTTGGTGGGGATTCCTGACCTTCAACTACCTTCAAAGAATATACGACCTCTGGTGGCAAAGGGCGCAACTGCATGAAAAAGTGACAAAATTGCATCATTTAAGGTTAAAATGGCAAAAAAACGAGTAATTATTGTATGAATTCTACTTAAGATACACTGCTGATGTAGGATTTCTTTTAAGAAGACACAGAATGATTAGAGCGCTGCATGGAGAGATGTGAACCTTCCCTCCACCTATCAGAAAACATTTTTAACAGAAAGCAAAGCTCAGTAGAAGAAGAAAGACGGTGTGGCGCCGTTCTGACTTACAGAAGCAAGAGAAAGGACCTGTTTGGTCGTTTCGTTGGGAAGGTTTAGCTGTGATTGGCTCAATTGAAACACCATCCAGGCCTATTGGGTCATGTTGTGGTGGCAGCCAAAGGGCATTTTAAATGTTTTAATCCCATTTATACATGGAGGAAGGCTTCTCTGACCCAGCCACGCTCTTCATCACTGTTTCCCATGAAAAAGTCGTGCACGATGGTCTCTCTTTCTGTTTAATCCACCCGTTCTCCTGCAATGTGCCGCTTTGTGTCACTCTGAAGGACAAAGACCACAGCCTGGTCCCCCATCAGGCCACCGTCTCCTTCATCTGCAGCATTCAGGGCACAAACCCCTGGTGAATCACCAATTACTTTATGTTGTTTTGGGAATCAAGTTGAGGGGATTGAATAGATAGGGGGAAGGTCAGAGTCCATCCTCTCGTCTGTCTTCCTGTCCCTCCGAGCTCTTATCCACTGACTGACGTCTTCGCTCAGCGGTCAGATCCTGGCAGCCATGCCGCAGCAACGCCACCTGATACACAAACATCTAAATAAACATCGGCACACAGTGATGCCCAAACCAATAGCTCTCCTATCAGCCCTCCTCTTCCCCTCCATCCGTGCATCGCTCCATCTCAGCAGTGACTTTGCTCTGGTCACTCTTCACCACCAGCCAAACTGACAGCTGCCCTGCTTTGTTTGGGAGGAAAGTCAGGCTAATCTCCAGGCTAAAGTCATCACCAGTCCAATTGATTGTGACCTGTTTTTCTGACAAGCTGACTGCACAGTTGAGCAGTTAAAATGCAGCACAATGAGCACTTTGCTGGGGAAATGGTTCAAAACCTCTTTGTCTCATTACCCCCCCACAGGCTTTTATCAGATGTGCATCTAACAAGAAGTGGCAGTAGCAAGACTCATCATCCATTTCTCTGTTCCAGCTACTGTAAACCCGTGTTTAGTCCTCACTTATAGCTGTTTTCCAGCTAGTTTTAGCTCCTTCTAATGGCCTCTTGTCTGAGTTAATACAGAAGTTACCACTGATCACACCAATCTGTAAGTGTGTTTGAATGATTTTTGTCTCTAAATGATATCTGCAGGGTAGAAGCAGCCCGAGGAGTTCAGTTTGTAGAGAATATCTGAAAGGAGGCTTGATGTTTCCCTGTTCTCTCCATTTAGTTTAAAGGAAACTTTTGTGACCCTGACGTCCAGCACTTTCATTCTGAGGGCCAGCAGGAAGTCTCCAAAGTGTTGAGATCAGAGCTTCCACTCGGATTCTGTTTCATAAGTCGTCACCCTGGGACAGGCTGAAGAGCATTTCTGAGGAGGGGAAGTGTTTGCTAATTAGTGCATAGGTCAGCATGTAACAGAATATTTTTGGCCAGTAAGACGGGTTCAGGCTTTGATCAAGGGGGGAGAATTCTGATTGAACGAGTCATTTGGCTCGAGGCAGCAGAACTTCCTGGGGACAAAAGAGCCTGGACTGGGCAGCTGCAGGGTTAATATTATCATGTTAAAGGGAATTGGTTGATGCCCCAGACCCAGGCTTAATCTCTTTCATATAAAACACACCACAGAGCTTCATTTACTTTGATTTCTTCCCACAGACGTGGTTAAGAGGACTGACTTCACACTGTTAATCAACACTGGGCCTTCGTTGAACTGCAGATTTTGATCACAGTAGAGAATAATCACACCCGCCCAAAATGAGGCAGTGATGATGGATTAAAAGTTTCTGACAACATGTTATACTGAGCTTTTAGTTTCCAGGTTCCTGTGGGAGCAGCAGCCAGTTTGGGGACAGCCATCCTCTCTGCCTTTAAAACTAATTCTGAAGCATTTCTTTCTCCTTGAACGAGCTTATAAGTTTGCTACTGTCAAGGCTGGAGTTTCACTGAGACTGAGGACTGGCAGATGGTCTCTGAGGCTTTAATGAACAAAAGTGAAGGTGCTGCTGGAGCAGGACAAACCGACAGGTCCAAAAGCACCAGCAGAACACCAGAAAAACAGTGATGTGGACTGAAAGGAAACCTGCAGGATATAAGCTGAAAGGAGGGAAACCTGCAGGATATAAGCTGAAAGGAGGGAAACCTGCAGGATATAAGCTGAGGGAGGTTATAACAGACAGGTGTGGTGATCAGCAACTGAAAACCAGCAGGTGGCAAACACAAGGATGCAAAGGACTCAAAGTAAAGAGAGTAAACTGAAAACCAGAACACAGAGAACCATTTTAACCCGAGTCTTTGAGCCGAGCGGCACCAGAGCTTCTATCAGATGATGAGCATTGTTACTTTGACAGTTTGCTGGAGGTAAAGCCAGATATACGGAGATATTTAAGTACCAAAGAAGTTTCTTTTCCATTCCTGACATAAAGAGATGAACCATTTCTAACTGACAAAAACCCAAAACTCATGGCAGATCTTTCTTCCCTTAATTCCCAACCCAAACCAGTTTGATGCCTTTATGTTTTCCCACATCTTCCCCACAGGGAAGAGCAGCTCTGTGGTGACATTCGAAGGCCTGGTGGAGGCTTCTCGGGCCTACAGCTGTCTGCAGGGTGGAGGGAAGGCCCAGAGAGGATGAAGCTGTCTGCAGGGTGGAGGGAAGGCCCAGAGAGGATGAAGCTGTCTGCAGGGTGGAGGGAAGGCCCAGAGAGGATGAAGCTGTCTGCAGGGTGGAGGGAAGGCCCAGAGAGGATGAAGCTGTCTGCAGGGTGGAGGGAAGGCCCAGAGAGGATGAAGCTGTCTGCAGGGTGGAGGGAAGGCCCAGAGAGGATGAAGCTGTCTGCAGGGTGGAGGGAAGGCCCAGAGAGGAGGAACAGGCTGCTGACATTTCTGCTGCTGGAAGAGAGACCGTTTTACAGCAGCTCACTGGGCTGGAGCTCTGCAGCTGCTAATGTAAAACCCTGCCACTGCCAGTTTCACTTCTCTGTGTAGAGTCTGACGCCGCAGCACGGCTTCTGATCCTGTAAATACTGTCCATGCTGCTTCCACTGAGTCATAGCATCAAGCTCCAGCGTATGGAGCCCCTTTCCTCGCTGTGGTTCACTGCCTGTGGCGTGAAAAGGTTTGTTTTTATGCACAATGTGATGGTTTTCCATTAACATGTGAACCTGATGCAGGATCAGAGGTGAAAATACAATTTACTGGAAAGTTTTTACAGTTTTTCAGAGCTTCAATTTCTATATCCCATTTAAAGAAGTATTCTAAATGAGTGAATCTGTTTGTAATGGTGAGAGTAGAGCGAGAAGCTGCTGTTTCCATCGTGCTGCAGGACTGTATTCTGCAGGGAAATTTGTGCTACATTCAGCAGAAATCCGCTGAAACTGTTCGCAGAGACATGAAGAGTTTACTTAAGATTTACTTACAAGCTTTTTCCACAGCTCTCAACCACATCTTACTTTCCACCTCGGCCATGTTTTCATGCAGGCAGCTGCTCAGCATCCTCTGCTCAGAATTCAGTCACATCAGCTGCGCTTTAATGGCAGAAACCTTCTTTAACAACAAGAGGCTCCTGATTCTCTGCATTTCCACCACAGGAGCCAGGAAGGCAAGGCTTTCTTCAGTCTCCTGGACATGAAGGATGTGTGGTTCTGTGAATTGTTTAAGCCTGAGATTAAGATGCTCTGCCTCAGGAGTCTTTCTGTGGCTGCAGCTCAAGGTTCTCTGTGCTCAGCACCTCCGACCTGCAGCAGCAGCCCAGTCTGAAGAAATCATTCGGTTAAATAAAGTCCTTGAGCCTGAAAGCACGGGGTATTTGCCTGAAATGTATCTGATCTTACTCTGTGACCTTTGACCTGCTGGCAGACAGTCTGCCGTCTTCTGCGATTCTCCTGTCCTCCATCTTTGCTACATATAGCATCATGCTAACTTCCTGGCATCTTCTGGAGCTTATAAAGAATACTTTGGTGTTGTGGAATTAGCTGAACCGTTACAGCTGAGGTGCAACTTCTGTTTTTTAACATTAAGTGTAGAAAATCACTCTCCAGCACACTGAAAATGGTTTGTGCACTGTGCTGGCAAAGGAATAGATTTGATTTAATTCACTGAAGATTTTTCCCGTGTTTCTCGGTGCTGTGTTTGCAGCCGTGTGTTTTCAGGGCTGTGGTCATCCACCAGGTGTGGCAAAATGTCAAAACTTCATTTATCACATGAAGAAAACATGGATGTTTGAACTGAACCACAAAACCAATCGATGCAACACTGATTGAGCTAATGTTTGGTGCACAATGCATCACACCGCGCCTGATTTTCCCAGTTTACCTTCATGCTGCCTGCAGCTCCAGCTCTGTGCATTCCACCATTATCATCTAAAATGCTGCACCTCTCAGCCAAAGATTAGTGGCACTCCTCCAGGTATTTGTGCTTTTCATTACCATATGGAAACACTTCCTTCATCCCACGACCTCCTCATTCCTCCAGCAGCCCCCCGTCACACACATCCCCTCCTTCCTTCTCCTTCTCTGCTCCTCTTTATAGATTACTGGCATGAAGAGTTGAAACTGGCTTCAGATCTGTGCAGCTAACCCACGGTGGCTCTGTTTTGCCTGTCTTCCTGCCTGCCCGTCTGCCTGCTCTGTGCTCGGCAGGAGGCCCCGCAGTCTTTAATGAAAGTCATGAGGGAAGGAGAAGGAGGGAGAAGGAGACACAAGAAGGAGGGAAACAGGAATCTGGCATGCAAGTGCATGCTAAATACTAGAAATATGCAGGTTTGCCGTACTGATAAAAGGATGAGAGCCATTCTGCTTTATATAATGCTGCAGCTCCAGCCTGTGAGAACTGGCTTCATGGAGTCAGGAAATAAAGAACCACGCTTTGCTTTGTGTCCAAATGTCTGAGCGTATCCGTCGCCACCGGCCGACAGAGTTTCCCTGAGAATAAACACGACTACTGACAACAGCAGCCCTTCAGTTCGCTTCATGTTGTTTTAATGTATTTTCTTTAAAACACACTCAACAGGACAATCGATTCAACAAAGAGGAAAAGGCTTGTTCATATTTTGAAGGGTAGAATTAGATTCTGTCACCGTATAGAAACCTACGAATGAACAGTTGAATTGATTTTTACTCACAGGAAAAGGGAAAGGTGGGGGGGGGGGTACATTTCAGGCAGGGAATAATTGAAGTGATATTGATGAATATGAAGTCAAACTTGCTTCAGTCCCTTATTTACATGAGAAATCGTGTGACAATAAATAAATAAATTAGAGTTAATAATTATTAAATTATTATCTTTTAATAGGTCAGATGATGATAGTTTTATTCATATGAAGCGCTGTCGGTTAATATTGCAACTAAAACACATCCCATCCGCCCTGAAGGCTTCTCACTCACCTCTGTGATAGATAAGATGGAAATCTGACGGCGTGACACCGCCTGAGAAGTATGTAGGTCATCACAATAATTAACAGGAGTTCACATTAGCAGCTCCGTGTGTTGCAGAGCAGAGTAAGAACTGATATCAGGTGAGGAAGAAACAGCATTCAAGCTTCAGTGCAGAGAGAAACGGGAATTTATTTCAATGTTTTAAAAGAACAGGAAGCTGGACAGGTGCAGATAAGTGTTGGTTAGGTTTGTGACGACATTATTAGGAGAGAACATGAGACTCTTAAAGGTAGACGTTCCTGCTCTGAGGGCATCTGGTCGCTGGTTCCATTTCAATTCAATACAATTTTATTTATAAAGCGCCAGATTACAATTACAGTCATCTCAAGGCACTTAAGTAATATAGTCCAATTCAAGCCAATTGGAATTCAATTCATTGTAATCATAATCCAGTTAATTCATATGGAGCCAATTCAAAAATAATATCCGAGCTAAGGAAACCAACAGATTGGACCGAAACTTGTCTTCAGTCCAATCTCCCGTCCTGAGCCTGAGGGACTGTGGAAAGGAACGACTCCCTTTAACAGGAAGAAACCTCTGGCAGAACCAGAACCAGGAAGAAACCTCTGGCAGAACCAGAACCAGGAAGAAACCTCTGGCAGAACCAGAACCAGGAAGAAACCTCTGGCAGAACCAGAACCAGGAGGAAACCTCTGGCAGAACCAGAACCAGGAAGAAACCTCTGGCAGAACCAGAACCAGGAAGAAACCTCTGGCAGAACCAGAACCAGGAGGAAACCTCTGGCAGAACCAGAACCAGGAAGAAACCTCTGGCAGAACCAGAACCAGGAAGAAACCTCTGACAGAACCACAACCAGGAAGAAACCTCTGGCAGAACCAGAACCAGGAAGAAACCTCTGGCAGAACCAGAACCAGGAAGGGTGTCCATCCGCCTCGACCAGCTGGGGTTTGAGAAGACAGAAAAGAGGGAAAAGAGGGGGAAAAACACCATAACGCCATTCAAAGGATATCCACCATCCTGGAACCTGAAGGCGGTTTCTGCAAAGCTTTGTGGTCCCGGTGCTGTGCACCCCGGTAGAAAGGTAACGGGGTGCAGATATTTGGCCTTGCCATGAACTTCCAGTGAGCTACAATTCAAACTGAGCGTGTGATGCGCCAAAGATCCGCATTTGCAGGATCCAACGTGTGTTTCAAGGCTGCTGTGACCTCTGCAGTGGTGGTTATAATAGTAAAAGTCTCAATAGAAATACAGAGCACGCACTGGGAAACTGGAGCATGGGAAAGAGGGAGAAACTGTTTAAATGTTGGGTTTACGTACATTAAAATTCTGAGATGAGGCACTGACCTCCACATTGCTGTTTTTTTTGTTTGTATCTGAAGGACGGAGGAAACTAATCGAAACAACAAGTTCAATGCCTCCTGCAGCTGAAACATCAGCGAGAAGGAGGCTGGATAGAATAACCTTCAGTCCAAACTGAGTTTACCGCCCGTCCTGCTTCCCTCCTTCTCCATCTAAAGAAATCAGAGATAATCTGAGCATCAATCTCTGCTCTAAGTTTTCCATTGACTGATGTTATACTTCCATCTTAAGTATTTATAAGCAGCATGTTTCCAGAAACAGAGGCTGAGGTCTTTGGTTTGCCTTCAGAGCTTATTAATAGTTATTAGCTTGACTTATATTTCTACAAAGCCTTATTTTAATGTACCCGTGCAGCTGTGTGCGAAACATGCACGTCTCTGTGCTTTTTGTCACGGTGGATTGTGCAGAGAGGCTGCACCATGTGACAGAAAGTAAAATAAATGATGTCAGGCTAACACGCTATTAGCTTAACACGCTATTAGCTTAACAAGCTAATAGCGTAGCACAGCCTGCAGGGCTGATCAGGAGTGGTTTAAAATGAAGGAATCAAACACCGAGGTTTAATCACATGCGATTCTTTCCTCCCTCCCTGACCAGCACTGGCCTTCATTCGACTCTACCCCAGACATTATAATAGCCTTTAAATGAATATTTTATCAACACTGTCCCTCCTGAAGACACATTAATACTTAACAATAAGAAGTTTAAGTCAGAACTGTGTGACGGGACGACCGGTTTGCAGTTTGTCGCCTGTAATTTCTCTGAATGTTTTCCTTTTCCCGCCTTCATACGTAATAAAGCTTTGAGGAGATTAAACTGGAAACGCTCCTCCTGCAGCTCGAATGTAGCTGAAATAAAAACAACTCTCTCTCTACATAGAATGTCTTCGGGGCAGAAAGCGATAAAGTAGCAGGGTGGGCTTGTACCTTCGGCCTTATTAATTGGCTGGGCCACTGGGGCCCCCGGGGCCCAGGCTGTTACCTGTGTGAAGAGAGGCGATTAATGTCTCCCCTTTGACAGAGCCCGGCTCTCAGCCCAGCTCTGCTGAGACGCTCTCTAATTAATCCACTCTTACTGTTGTAATAGGCTCCTCCTCGGGGGAGCACTCGGCCTCGGCTATAAGCCCCCCAAATATGATTTCTCTCTTACATGGTAAACAACAGGCTCTCTCGTGGGATGGACTGATATGAAGGAGGATGGGTTTGAAAGATGCATGTACAGGCGAGGAATGATAGCCTGATAGCCGTCTGGCTGGCACATACATTTTTACATGCTTCTAAGATGTGGAACGATGTGACTTTACACATCACAGCAATTTATTTGTTCATCTAAAGGGCAACATTAAGTATAAAGAAAGCTAAATTGCTTCTGATGACGGCAACAACTCTGACATTTTTACAGTAATGCGTCCCAGCCTGCTGTAAATGTGGAATATAATTGCTTTTACAGTGGTCACTGTTGTGTTAGCGTGCAAATGTTCATGCACTCTAAGCTTATATCAGGCCATCAGTTCACGGGATGATTACCAGATCATTAGAGAATCAGCTGAACACTTGACTTTTTGGACTTCTCAGCGAAAGAAAACAACTTTTAACCCTTAAAACTAGGATGTGTTGTTGTTTTATGATCTTAGTGCAGCGGGGGAGCTAAAATAGCCTCAAACACGTCCAGTTTGTCAGGGACAAAGATTCTTTTATTGGCTTGATTTGATCATTAAAAGCCAAGATGAAGGACAGTGAAACGCTTTGGGTCCATGGCCATAATTCATCTAGAGTTTAAACCAAAAGATTTATTTTAATAGTATTAAATTCCAAAGCTTCTTACTCTGTGCAGCCTCCTGCACCGGCTCTGTTTGCACTTATTATAAAATATGTCCAGGACTGTTTTTTCCTGCACTCAGAGGTTACCTTTGCAGTTCTTTCTCTGATATTGACGCAGCAGCTGCTGTGCACATTAAGTGGACCTCCAGCAGAGAATTTATAGAACAGGTTCAACAACATCAACACATTCACTGACAATTTTTCACTCTCCGAAGCTCTCTCTGGTAAAAAAAAGACAAAAGAAAACACTTAACACGTGGCTTATGAGTGTAGAATAATGTTTCATCAGTATTCTGTGGCAGTCACAGGCATTTTTGGGCTCATCCTCTTGTATAATTTCCCTTTGGGATAAATAAGATGAAATAAAATCATTTAATTTAATTTAATTTAATTTATAAATACTAATTTACAAAGAGGGGTCTGAATGTTCTTCACAGAAACAGGTTTCACATCTAATCTGGAGGAAAAAACACACCAAAAGAGACTAAACTGATGAATTTGATGAATTTGACCATTTGTAAGCGAGGTGGTGAGTGGACTGACGGTCCAAACGGGTCCAACAGTAGCAGCTCATTCATTAATATGCTTCAGTACATTTATAACACGTGATGCTACGTCCCGTCCTTACATATAAACTCATATGAGCATTTTCACATCAGAGCAGACATCATTCATTTAAAAAAGTCCTCATAAGGAGGAGGGAGGTGGGCCTGATGGAGCCCTTTCAACCACTTTGTGTGACATGAGACCAAAATGCATCCCATCAACAACAGGACAGAACTTTACCAAAACACTTCTCACTCTCTGGTTGGCTTTAGCTAGAAAATCGCTTTGGGAGGTAAGAAAGCGACTAGAGTTTGGTCTGAAATTAATTGACTTTGAAACCCAACCTCCATTTTCCTGGTTGCCGTAGCAACGTGTATCTACATAGAGAAATCTACCATGTATCAAAACATAAAGAAATGTGTCACTTCCTGTTTGGCTTTAGCTATAAAATCAACACAACACCAAATGTACTTTGGAAGGTTAGAAAAGAGTCGTGTTTAGGGCTGAAAATCATCATTTTAACATCATGGAGGGTGTTTTACACTTTATATACAGCTGCTTTCACTGAAGGCCACATGTCCTTTGGCTCTATGAACAAATGGACACATTTTAGGGACGAGGACAGGGATATTACTGGAACTGTTATTAGAACTGGAACTGGAACTGGAACTGGAACTGGAACTGTTACTGGAACTGGTACTAAGGGTAGCTTTTGGATGGGAGTTTAAAAAAGGAGGTTTAAGGGGGATTTAAGGGGACAAGTGTCTGCAACTAAACCTTATCAAACAGGGCAGGAAACACTGAGGAAACACTGTGTGAACAGAAATGGTGACTAACACCCGGCAATAATAAAGAGGCTAAAACCAAAGAGCAATGTTGAAAGAGTGCATAGATGTTGCTTGAACTGAAAACCAGAGGAATTAAAACTACTCACAGCTGACCTGAACATATATATATATATAATATATATAAATAACTATAACCATAATATATATATATATTCAGCCCATTTTCTACAAGTGGAACAGACACTAAGGTCTTGATTTCCACCAGGAAAGCTGGAGGAACAGTTCAGTCCAAGACTTCCTGTTCTGTTACTGACATAAATAAATAGATAATTCCTTTTAAAGCCATATTTCCATCCTTTGATACCCCCCCCAGTGATTTGATTTGAGAGTATTCCAAAGACAGACATAAAACATGATAGCATTCTCTAAAGTGTTACTCATTCCTGTGAGATCAGCTGCTGCTTGGAGCTCAGTGTGGCTGACTTACTGCAGTCTCTTCAGCCTCCATCTCACATCCCTGATAGTTCCTGTCAATCATACAGACAGCCGATGCACCTTTTGCCAACATGCTCCTCTCTGTTCATCAGATCGGTTAAAGAAACTCTTTGGCAATTGGTGAAAAAAATCCCCTGCTGAGTATTTTATTCTAACTTTGTGCCCTTTTGCAGATGGTTCTCTGATTTGAAACCAAGAGGAGTCCAAATGGAGAACGTGAGTGTCTGAAAGTGCAGCAGAGGAGCAAACTCCAGCCATGATCACACTAAATTTCACACATCAGTCGTGTCTTATAGGGGGAAAAAAGGCGTCTTTGTTAAGCAAACAAAGGCGGATCAGCCCTGCATCACAACAGCATCATGGACTCGTTTCTTCTCCCTTACCAGCTGAGATCAGAGGTGGATCAGCTGCATGCAGCTTTAACCAGTCGGCCTCGGCTCTGCGTCAAACCTCCACCTCCAGACAGCTCAACTGTCCACACTGGGCCCTATTTTTATGAGCTGATAACGAAATGACAGAACACACACGCCCTCCTCGCCCTGACAGCAGCTTTGGCAGTCTGACCCTGCAGCTCAGTGACCAGAGGTCTGCATGAGGTGATAAAACACACACATGCAGTAGCTGCAGGCAGGCAGTATGTGTTAAACGGCCTCAAATGGACCCAGTTAGCAGTTAATGATGCTAGCACATGTTTCACACCAGAACAGATCACACAGGAGGGGAGCAAACAGTGAGCTCTGATGGAGTAGATTCAGGTATCTTCATGGAGATGGAAAATATGTCCAATAAAAAACGGACGGCATCGCTTTTAATCAACTGGCCAATAATTAACAATGATTATGGACACACAGAAACACACAGATATAGTGTAAAGACACATCTTAATTGACCCTTTTAGCACTGAGTTTGCCTGTTTTTCTTGTTATTTATTAATAATACTTTAATACTTTAGGTGTGCATTTCTACTCTTAGCGTTGCTGCTGTTTCATCTCAAAGCTCCAAACAAAAGAATTTCCTCCCGGGGATTAATAAAGTTTATTTGAATGTGAGACGACAGTAACACTGTCATGGCAACAGTTAATGTTCAGCATGTTTACTCCACACAAAAAAAGAAATACTGTTCACTCAATAAATGAAATGAGGGAAGCAGATGTTCAAAATGAGAACTCGGCATTTATTTCCCTTCAGATCCAGGAACAAGTCTCACAGCACGGGTTAATGCTCGGGGGAGTGGTCGTCCGGAAGGTCGGCGGTTTGATTCCCACCTCTCTGGACCACATATAGCAGTGTGGATATTTCCACCCTGTGCTGTATGAGTGTGTGTGAAGCACTTTGACTGGTCAACAAGACGAGAAACGCCGGATCTGAGCAAAGATGGTTCTTATCTGGCTCATAACTGAACCTCTTCCTGATCACAGGATAAATCAGAAGCTGTTAAACCAACTTTATAAACCAGGTTAACTGAAAAAACAAGGATTAAGATGAGTTTAATATCATTTCTGGTCTGTTAAATCAACATCTTTCTGAGGGTTGAAGGTTTGTCTGAAGTCTCAGACAGAAACTAAATGCAAACATGAGAAAAACTGTGGGATCTTTTCCAGATTTGCACCTTTCTCCTGCTCCCTCGTGGGTCACCTGTGCCTTGTTACCGTCTCTCCTTCTGTGTTCTGTTAGTCTGTCTGAGCGTCCTGCCGCCGAGCCGCCGGTCTGAATCCATCCCAACTCCTTTCTTTGCTTACGTTGGCCTCCCTGTATTTGCTTTAGTTGTCGATTCTGGATTGTTTTTTATTACCTTCCTTGACTCTTGGTTTGTTCACACTAACTTTGATCAAAGCTCCTTTTCTGAAACACGTGCTTCCTGTGTTATGATTACGGGTCGGGTTCAGAGGTCACGGATAAATCAAACTGTAAACACAGATAATGTGACAACCTCAGACTCGGCCTCCAGGAAGGAACCTCAGAGGGAAAGTCTGACCGACACCATCTCAGGAAGGAACAATCAGCCATTAAAAAGGGTCTAAATTCAGCCCAACTCTGCAAGGTGTGAATTCTAGAATCAGCCCATCGGGTCACAGCAACTGATTAAATGTCCTATGGCGGGTCAACATTAAGCCTCCGTACATGATGGCGTTTCCCACGCCTTCGCGTCTCTTCTGAAGCGGTCAGAGGGGTCGGGGGAAGGTGCTGCTTTGAGGCTTTTCCTCATCAAACGTTTCAACACTGGCTGTAAAATAATTTTTGACTCCTTATGTCTCTGCAGCGCTTCCCACTGAACAGTTAAACATCCACGGTTCGGTCCGCATGTTCTCTCTAAACCTGCCTTCACCAGATTTTATTCTCATGCACTGGATTCCTGTTTCCTGGTGGGATCTGTCATTAGTGCCTGACAGAACCAGCTGTCCTCACTGGGTTTCACTGCAGCAGGTTCACAGATTCAGAGGAAAACGGACCTGAGTGTTGGACATTTCCTGTTGGACCATCTCTGCTCCTGCCTCCTGAAGCCTCACCGTGCACAGGAGGTGCACACATGAAAAAACACGTGATAATGACAGTAATAAGGAAGCATTAGTTCAGATCTGACATGTTCAGTAAAGCCTGAAAGGAAGAGACAACCAGAAAGTTTTACTCATGCATGTGAGACTTAAAAAGCATGTTTCTAGTTTTCTTTACCAGTTAATTCATCTTCCAGCTTGTTTTTAATTACACTTTCTCTGTAACGTGCTCTGAGGTGACCAACTGTGAACCGGTGCTACATAAATGAACTGAACGAATGGATTCCATGTCGTTTGCTCTCTTTTTAATTCACTCATCCTTAACACTTGCATTCAAACCATCACATCCGCAGCAGATCGAAATAAAGAATCTCTGACCTTCCCTCTTTGTAAACCTCGTGCACAGCACAAGCTGGATTTCATGTTTGATTTCACAACTTTGCAGAATGTGATTGCCTGTTGAACTCTCCCCCAAATGATAATAATAAAACTGGAAATGTGTGATATTCATTTCATGCATATTCAAAACTCACCTGCTAGGTGTCATTGCAATAATAAGCAGTAAGCTGCTTTTCTCTATAGGCCGTGCATACTGATGGCGCCTTGCTTTGCACAGAAACAGCTTGAATCCGGAGTCACATATACAGCTCACTAATGAGAAAACAATAGGGGAGCCGCAGCACAGTCTCACGCCTTTTCTTCACACATTTCCATATACTTTCTCCCGTCTCTTCCCTTTCTCCTGCAGACCTTCTTGCTGCACACTCTCGGTCCTCCTATACGGCGGGATGTGAGCGAGTGTGAGTGTGTCGCTCCACGTGGGAGGTTTGGTGAGAATTCCCCTGAGCTCTGGTCTGGAGATGGTGAAGCAGACGCTCTCACCTATCAAAGCCTCAGGCAGGGGTTTCACACGTCTATGTAACTGATATTATTTCTATTCGATGATTAAGCCACGAGGCCGACTGTGGCCGCAGCACTTCTCCTCACAAGGAGAGAGGTTTCAAAGACTGCTGCAGAGATGATGCTGACGCAGCCCGGAGAGAGGCAACGAAAAGCTGAAGCTTGACTTTTCCATAATAAACAAAGATGATAATAATCCACATATAGTTCTCACACGGCTTCTATTCTCTGGGATAAACCCTCGGTGCTGCTTCACCTTTGACCTACGGGAGGAGAAATGGCTCCTAAAACTTTGGGAATGAACCTCGAGAATGAACTTTGAGTTTGAAGGTGAGATAAGACTCCAGGTGATGGCTGTCCAATCAGCTATGAGGGTTGGGCTGTCGCATTTGAAGGAGGAAAATCTGATCTTTGCAACACATTTAACCTGTTTAACCGGCTGAAAAAGGTTATAAAACCATCTCAGAGCAACTGTTCATCAAAATCTAACCAGAAGGGTTTTTAGCTCCTACATCAGAGTGCTTTAACCCAACCAAATATGAGGTGAAACCTTCTGTGACACCAGTGTTTGTTGAACACATTAAAGCAGCACAAGTGGCTGCCTTAAACACACAGGAACCGACCGGCAGTGGAGCTCAGGGTTTACTGAGCCAACAGATAAGGTTAAAGGTCAGCTGGACCTTTTAACTGGCCCAGCATCCAGGTCCCAGTTTACATCCAGCTACAGGCTGAAGTAGGTCTGACACAGTCTGAAGACCTTCACACTCTGCAGATGAGACGGCTTCATCCAGCTGTGTTCGTCCATCTCTGATCAGATCAACATGTTGACATTAAAAGAAGAAGGAGGTCCTTCGGGGAGCGACTCTTAGGTCTGAAACTGCCTTTTGTGTAAAACGAGAGGAAATCTGAGCCCATCATTACCCTCCTCAGGAGCGGTCCTCCAACAAAGACCTCTCCAACAACAGGTGTGTGATTGTCTGTCGCAGGGGAACCGGTGCTATTAGCAAACAGCTAAAGCCTGGATAATGTCCACATTCATGAGTCCATGAGCAGGAGAACAACAGCAGGTTCAGAGCTGCCTCCGGAGAGCATACTGCAGAAACGTGTGAGTGTGGAAGTAAAGTCATGGTTTGGGCCTGTGTGGCTGCAGCTGGACCATCAGAGTTAAAGGAAATTCAGCCCAGACTGAACAACTAATACTTGGATTTAAAGGCTGAAAATGTGCATCATTTGAACCCATAACTGGACCTCATGTGGAGAATCCATCCCAGACCTTTCAATTCAATTCAATTCAATTCAATTCAATTCAATTCAATTCAATTCAATTCAATTCAATTCAATTCAATTCAATTCAATTCAATTCAATTCAATTCAACTTTATTTATAAAGCACCAGATTACAACAACTGTCATCTCAAGGCACTTAAGTAATAAAGTCCAATTCAAGCCAATTGGAATTCAATTAATTGTAATCATGATCCAGTTAATTCATATGGAGCCAATTCAAAAATAATATCCGAGCTAAGGAAACCAACAGATTGGACCGAAACTTGTCTTCAGTCCAATCTCCCGTCCTGAGCCTGAGGGACTGTGGAAAGGAACGACTCCCTTTAACAGGAAGAAACCTCTGGCAGAACCAGAACCAGGAAGAAACCTCTGGCAGAACCAGAACCAGGAAGAAACCTCTGGCAGAACCAGAACCAGGAAGAAACCTCTGACAGAACCAGACTCAGGAAGAAACCTCTGGCAGAACCAGAACCAGGAAGAAACCTCTGACAGAACCAGGAAGAAACCTCTGACAGAACCAGACTCAGGAAGAAACCTCTGGCAGAACCAGAACCAGGAAGAAACCTCTGGCAGAACCAAAACAGGAAGAAACCTCTGGCAGAACCAGGAAGAAACCTCTGGCAGAACCAGAATCAGGAAGAAACCTCTGGCAGAACCAGAACCAGGAAGAAACCTCTGGCAGAACCAGAACCAGGAAGAAACCTCTGGCAGAACCAGACTCAGGACGAAGCCTCTGGCAGAACCAGGAAGAAACCTCTGGCAGAACCAGAACCAGGAAGAAACCTCTGGCAGAACCAGAACCAGGAAGAAACCTCTGGCAGAACCAGAACCAGGAAGAAACCTCTGACAGAACCAGACTCAGGAAGAAACCTCTGGCAGAACCAGAACCAGGAAGAAACCTCTGGCAGAACCAGACTCAGGAAGAAACCTCTGGCAGAACCAGAACCAGGAAGAAGCCTCTGGCAGAACCAGAACCAGGAAGAAACCTCTGGCAGAACCAGACTCAGGAAGAAACCTCTGGCAGAACCAGAACCAGGAAGAAACCTCTGGCAGAAACAGAACCAGGAAGAAACCTCCGGCAGAACCAGAACCAGGAAGAAACCTCTGGCAGAACCAGAACCAGGAAGTCTTTCCCACAGTCCTTTCACTTCTCTACTTTGCTCTAACTTCCAAATCATTAGGGTTAGAATCAACATGCATTAATAGCTGCAGACAAGGCAAAATATATGGTTAGGGCTAGAAAATTAGACCTGGTTTGACCTGGTACCGTTATCTACTCCCCTGCACAAAGCAGCAGCCGAATATATGTTGCATCCCACAAAGTGTAACCGTTTCTGAACAAACTGGGCTGCTGAACTCCAGTAAAACACATCTGTCTGAGTCAGAACATCTGTCTGAATACCGAATCCCAACAGAAGGTGGGTCCAGCAGCAAGACGGCTGGGAACAGAAATGCACTTTTACCAACAAATGGTTGATGAAGAGGACATTTTACAGGGCAAAGTTCTGACTTTAAAGGTGAGGAAACCCACCAGCGTCCCAGAGCATCTCTGGACCGATCAGAGTCTGAAATATCTCAGTTATTACAGCAGAGGCTGAAAGTAAAGGCTCACAAACTACTTTCATTTGAGAACAAAGCTCCTCTCAGCTTCACATCTCTCCTCTTTGCTCCCCCAGCCATGGACAGCTGCCACTGTGACGAGGAAGAGGCCAGTTGTGTAGTCACCTGGGCCCAGGCCTGGAAGAGAACAGCTGATGATGAATTGTTCATTTGTTCTGGTTGTACCCAGAGAGAGCGACCCAGAGCGTGAGAGAGACTGAGCCCGGGGCCAATACCCCGCCGCAGCATATGCACCGATTTTACCTTCTGATTCCATCCAAACACACATGGCTGCAGAGACACGGCGACCCCCACTCCGCACACCCTCCACCCCAGTTTGACGTGTGCTGAGAGGGTCACCGTGGGTCATGTCTGGGGAGCGTCTGGATGGAAATTCAGGGTTGGAGGGAGGGGGAGCGGAGACGTGGGACCGATAGCCTGAGGGTTTATCTCTCTCACACACATGCAACGTGCACGCAGGCGCTGTAGGGGGCTGGAAATGTTTTGGTGCACGGACAAACGTGAACGCTGGCGACGCACCCAAAGTGAACACGTGTAGCAGAGACAGGAGACAGGAGCACAAACACGCTGCTTCACACCGACATGTTGGTGCAGGTGCAACCACTCCGTGCACGAGACCTCCTCAACCCTCCAGTTTCCTACACACATGCAGAAAGATTCGGCTCCTCGCTGATTTCAGAGCAGCAACACAGGAAGAAACTGCCTTTTCAGTCACGTTTTCAACCCAAAATAACGATAAATAAGTGAATTCAGGTGAGATTTTCACCCCTTTAACAAAAAGACTTCATTCTTCACCGGTCTCTGAGATCAGCTTCCGGAAAATTTGGATCAAGCTTTCATTCCAAATGCTGCCAACACAAGTCTTTACAGGGTTCTCCTGCAGCCACCATTCATTCCAGATCCCAGCCGGTTCATTTCAGAGAGGCAGTCTGGCTAAACCCAAAGCCGACAGCATCACAATCAGGTGACAATAAGGTGAGGCTGATCAGTATTAATTCTGTCAGGAGAAAACACGACCCGTTTACTTTGGGCTGAGGGTCACTCTTCATCCCACGATGAGGCCCTGAAGGACACCAAGTGCTGGAAGCTTCTAATGTTTAAGTTGAATTTGATGAAGGCTGACCCATAATTCAGCATCAGAGGAAAGTAGTTTTACTCAGCTGTAAACTGTGCCTGAGTTTTAGCCCAGACCGTGGTATGAAGTGGCTTTATGGTGCGCCTCATCACTGTTTTCAGGCTTCAGTTTAGGTGGTTTAGGTTTGGAAAACACATCCTGGACTGATTTCATCCTCATCAGCAGCTTCATCACAAAGTTTTCTTTCACTCAGCTGGTGTAAAATATAATGTTCGAAATAAAGTGTCAGAATATCTTTAACATCAGACATTATTGTTAGATACTTTGATACAACTTAAAGGTGGTTTCTAAGTTTATTTCAGGTCCAGTTTCAGTTAAAACATCATTAATCTGTAGGTTGGTCTTTGAATTAGTTCAAAAGTTCATTTAGTTGGACTTTAAACCTGTGTTAAACCAACTCTTTAACATGTTTGGTTCTGTTTTCATCCTGTACAAAAGCCCTGAATCATCCTGAAATCCATCACTCATACTCAGAAAAACGAGTTTTAAAAGTTTCCCTCAAAGAAATCTGAAAAGCAGAAGGAAGTTATCCAATATTTCCAGAGTTATAGCGGTTGTTTGTCCATGTTTCAGTTCCCTTCATCCCCAGCAGCAGAGAAGCATTCAGCACCAAACCCAGACCGTGTTCAGAGATGCCGGTTCGGTGTGGAAACGAGTTCCCAGCCCTCTACAAAGCATTCGCTCCAGCGTAACGATAGAAGCGACTCGCTGTGTTTCTCTGCTCAGGACCCATAAATATCTTCTCCTGGGGCTGATTTAAAGGGACATCCAGCAGCTGCCCCTGCAGACTGACTTCAGCAGGACGCATCATGGGTTTGGGTCAGGTTAAGAACTCGTTTTTAACAAAGCAAACTTCCACAGCTCAGGAAGTGAAGAGATGCCACCGCAGCCCATCAGACGGGCTGGATCAGCGCCGTGTGTGTGTGTGTTGGGACAGAAAATGTTCTGCTCACCTTGAAACATTTTCAGCTTCATATCACAAACCATCGACTGATATCTCTGATTGTCGGGGGTCTTATGAGAACAAAGAAAGCCTCCAATTATGGAAGTAAGAGCAGAATGATGTACAAGGACATTTGGCAGGGCAGCGTGATGCAGCTGTGGCCCGCTGAAGGTGGGCGGACATTAGGGATATTAGTATGTATCGAGGAAGAGTCCCCCGGATTTATCAGGCGGTATTTATTAACACAGATTGATCCAGGTGTCTTTGAACATGACTTTCCCCCACAGGGCTTCCAGATGGAGGCTAATCCCAGTGCAGTGCAGCGGAGATGCTGTACTCAGGGTCATTTTAATGTAAGGTAGAGAGAGAGGACGTCTGAGCTGGTTCTGCGCTGTAATAAGGACAAACTGCAGGGTGACAGCAGGAAGTGCAGGGCTCACTCCCATCTCACACGGGTCAGAAACCCTGGCTTTAGCATACCTTTTGGATACGTAAGGAGCTGTTCCAGGCCGTGTTTAGTGTGTTTCCCCTTTTTTAAACCTTTTAGTGAACACTTTGCATGTTCTCCCATGAGTAGAACCTGATCTGCAGCTGCCTCCTGCCCGGTTTGGACCGACTGCGACCGACAACATCAGTGTTTGGATTTAATCACCTGACTTCCAATTATGAGACATGAGAAAACGTGGCATGAAGTCCACTGGCTGCCCATCAGATCCAAGTCCCTGATGTTAGCTACAAAGAGCTTAATGGAACGGCTCCATCTACTTGAATGCTCTTGCAAAGGCTTCTGTCCCAACTGGGTCCCTCCGTTGGTCCCAGGATTGTCGTCTAGCAGCTCCTACACCACGCCTAAGACAATCCAAACTCTGTTCATGTGTCGTCCCACGATGGTGGAATGACCTACCGAGCGCTACCAGAACAGGGGCGTCCCTGTCTATCTTCAAGAAGCTCCTGAAAACCCAGCTCTTCAGAGAGCATCTCCTCTCCCAGCACTTACCTTGTACTTCCCTACCCCCTCTATCTCTGCTCTTTATCTTTCTGCTCTTCCTTCTATGCCTGCACCCTATCTCTGCTCTGTCCCCTCTGACAGAGTCGGACTCCTGGGTTCCTTCTATGTAGCTTATTGTTAGCTTTTTATAAAGCTGTTATATCTTCATTTGTAAGTCGCTTTGGATAAAAGCGTCTGATAAATACAGAAACAGAAACTCTATGCTTGACCGAATAGTTCATAACACATTTTTCTGCAGTTATTTCAGTTTTATTCTGACTTTAAGGTCAATATTGAGAATCCTGGCACCCAAAAGAAAATCCTCGGTGCAAGTAGGACCCGAAAATTAGCCAAAATTCTAAAAGAAAAGGTCACATTTTGTCTAAAAAGGGATTTGTCAACCAACATTTCACAATGATGTGGTTGATGATGCGCCTTTATGACAACATCTGCACTTAAATTAACCAAATAACTGCTAAAACGGGAATAATAAAGTCTTTCTGCACTTCCTTCTATGCCTGCACCCTATCTCTGCTCTGTCCCCTCTGACAGAGTCGGACTCCTGGGTTCCTTCTATGGAGCTTATTGTTAGCTTTTTGTTAGCTTATTGTTAGCTTTTTGTTAGCTTATTGTTAGCTTTTTATAAAGCTGTTTTATCTTCATTTGTAAGTCGCTTTGGATAAAAGCGTCTGATAAATACAGAAACAGAAACAAACGCACTCGGTCCTCCTCCATTTCAAGCTAAAGTCAACAGTCGTGTGTGAAATCTTTGGCTGTGAATCCAAACCACAGTTCAGGTTCAAAGCAAACTCTCTGAGGCAAAAGCTGACCAACAGCAACCTGAGAGCATCATCCTCGTCCTCTGCACAGGGCACCGAACCCCCCCATTCAAGACCCATGATGTCGAATTTATACGATTATTGTAACTTTTACAGTGACGGTCAGCTTAGCTTTAAAGAAAAATGCTGCTTCTGTCTGATTCATCTTCATGTCAGAGAGGACCTGAGTGAAGATGGTGTTTTTACTGCTAACATGCAGTATTTAATCTGACAGTGGATGAGCCAACATTACCGTGTTTGCCATCAGCCACAGCCTTCCCTCCGTCCTGGAAGGATCAGAAGCGGCTCGCTTATTCACTCGAAACAGGAATTCTTGTGACAGCAGCGAGCTGCAGCGATCCATCGAGAGGGATAATTCTGGCATTTTCTACAAAGAGCACACAGCTAAAGGAGATGGCACATATGTGCAAACAAAGAAGTTAATTAGAGGCTTTCAGCATAATTCATGGGTCACATTTTCCTTTGAAATACCATTTTGTGATTTAATGACCGCTGACATGTTGGCATGGCAGGAGATAGCTGTGCTCGATTTGCCATCTGCAACTTGTCTTAATTAGGAAAGCAGGACAAAAAGAGGTCAGTGTGCTGACAGATAACCAGGAAGTGGCTCTAATGGCTGCTTACTTGACCTCTGACCTCTCACATCAGTGCTCAAGGGTCATGTTCAAGTTTCATGAGGTCTGCACTGGTTGTTATGGAGATGAGTCACTAACAGGGAAGGGTCGGGGTCGCGACCCCCGTCCACTAATGATGACCTCGCATGGCTCCAGTATTTATCAGCCAGAACAATAGACATGCCAGTGTGGTTTCATATGAATATTTCAGAGTTGGCCCTGGGTAAGGAATGACTGATTACCCTGTCAGAGCGCTACAATGACTGTAGATGAGGAGCTCTCCATGGGAAACACAGTCTCACATGCAGTCACAATATTATTTATTCTCTCAGGTCAGCGCCATCAGTAATCAATCCCACATCTGAGACTTCTGTCTGCTAAAATAAGCCGGCTTTGCTGACCCGCTGCCTGTTTAGCTGTTTGTGCAACCAGCAGAAAACATGGAGCCCTGATGCACTTGGTGCCTGGGTCCATGCCAGCCTCACAGGTTTTCAGACCCATTACAGAGAGGATTAATTCCCTTCATATTTGTACATCCAATTTGGCCATTGCAGTCTATTGACCCTGGCACACCTTCTCCAGCCTTCACCCCGGCATCTGTCTGAGACCACCCAATACACAACGCAGCCCGGGAGGAGTGTGTGTGAGCTCACTGAGGGAAGTGATGGTTCTCTGATTGAGACGGCTGGCATGGAAAAGGGAGTGTTGCTGTAGATTAAATACAGAACACCAGAGGTCTCATTAGGAATTAATCCATTGGATTATTCAGCACAAAGCCAGTTATTGCTGGCATGAAAACCTGACTTTTTAATTCAAGAAAGAGTTCTTTGCCTTAAAGTTTCACTGTAACAAACCAAACATATGGAATATAATGAATATAAACATGTGTTTCTATCAGAAACTGCAGTCAGGTTAAAACTACCAGCTTGTTTCATTCTAAGTAAAGTGAGATTAAACGTGTTCGGGCCCCTAAAAGCAGATGACTGGGAGCTGTTTCTGTATCTAATGCTGAGATTGTTTGGGATGAGTTGGTGACTCTGTATTTTTATTCATTTCCCAAACAGGCAGCTGGCTGCCAGCGTGGAAAATATTTCATTTATCAAATGCAGGACTTTAGGAAGAGGCAAAGGCTGACGGATTAGGCTCGAATTAACAGAAAACTGAGAGGAAACGAACTGATCTGACCGGGAAAAAGTTTACTGAGGAATAAATTAGAAATGAGCCGATCAGCCGTGTGATTCAGGAAGTAAACACAGGGGAAAATTCTACAAAATAAAGCAGGAAGCAAGAAAATCAAAGTGCAAAAAGTGAACCGACTGAAACATGAGATAAAGTGGCTTCTTTCTTCCTTTCGGTGAAAAACTCAACTGATGACGAGCTTCTGTTATTAACAGAAAAGCTGTTAGTTTCCCCAAAAATGACCCGATACTGAGGAGCATCAAAGGCAGCACGAGAGCCGAGTATTTCCGAATATTTCCGAGTATTTTAGAGTATTTCTGAGTATTTACGAGTATTTCCGAATATTTCCGAATATTACCGAATATTTCCGAGTATTTACGAGTATTTCTGAGTATTTACGAGTATTTACGAGTATTTACGAGTATTTCTGAGTATTTTCGAGTATTTCTGAATATTTACGAATATTTCCGAGTATTTCCGAATATTATCAAATATTTCCGAGCATTTCCGAATATTTCCGAGTATTTCCAAGTATTTCTGAGTATTTACGAGTATTTACGAGTATTTACGAGTATTTACGAGTATTTCCAAGTATTTCCGAGTATTTCTGAGTATTTCCGAGTATTTCTAAAACTCAATAAGCCGTTCTTCTCCATATGTTATCAGCATCAATATAAACATTCTGATATTTGAGATTTCGTGATTATCACATCTGAGATGGTATGATTCTTGCTGGTCAGGAACCCAACCCTGTTGGTTTGTGTTATTCTGGGATGGGATCAGCTTGAATCTGAATTCAATATTTAGTTGAGGAAACACTCCTCTGTGCTGTAATATTTCACATTAAGTTTATGTTCTTATTGGCAGCTTTGGGCCGATGCTTTGTGAGCAGTTTATATGACGAATGATTGTAGATCATCCTGAAAACATCCTTTATGCATTCAGGGCAGGTTATCTGGTCTCCAATCACCTGATTTACTGATTTTAAGATGATTTTTCACATGAACTTTTCATCTAACGGCTCTGAATGGATGCACAAAACGCCTTAAAGTGGCATGTCACAGGCTGAAGTTTCACCTCAACTCCGGATTTAAGAAAAGAAGGATAAGAACTTTTCCTTTTTTTCACAACATGATGAAAACCAGGATCAGGTATTAATTCACCTCTCACTTCTAATTCGGATGGGAACGCAGGGCAGGTCTGTTAATAACTGCAGACCGACGGAAACAAAGCATGGGAGGGAAGGGGGGGCTGGGGGGCAGATTGTGAGAAGAATAAAATTTCCATGGCTGATCTGCAGGAGCAGTTGTCGGGAGGTTAAGGTGAAGGCCAATCCAGCTGTAAGAGGGGCCAGGATTAAAGTCTTTGAGATATGGATCCAGGGGCTCTCCGGCTCTCAGTACCAGAGCTTAAGTATCATATCCGTGGACAGACGATCAATACCCCTGCCTTTCTTTTCCCTCCATCTTCAAGGAGATTTTTTGGCAGTGCTTTCATGGGGTCCTCTCCACATGCCCCTAATGACACGGTGGGAGCTATCGTTCAGGCCGTCGGGCTTCACTCCAGGCAGCTGGAGAGTGAGGAGAGGCTGGAAGTTTTGGGGTTTCTATATGAAACACGCAGCTCGGACATATGTGTAGGGAAACAGATTGCACACAACGTACAGTGGAAGCCGTGCATGAGCGAGACGCAGCAGGAGCACCGTCATGTTCTGAGAGGATGATGAAATGTCTGGTAAAAAGAAAAAGCTGGTTAACTCTCAGCAAACTGGTCCCAGATTAATATTTCACACCGACTCTTTCTGTCTGTTGTCAATGTTCCACAAACAAATCTTCCATAATCCTGCAGAAACCGCTCTGTCCCGGGGTACAGTGCACATCATTTCTGCTGGAGGTACATCAGCCCGGCTGCAGACTCTCTGCTTCAAGCCTTCAGCGACGGCTGCGAGTGATCAGAGTTTAATGAGGAATCATTCATGGACCGGCTTTAAAGCTTTCATTTCAGAGCGTCTCTCACTAAAAACAGGCCTTCATGATCGGACAGGTTCGACCCATCAAAACCCAGGAAGGAACAACGAATGTCTTCTGAGAAGTTAAAGGCAGCTGCTCTGTGTGAACAAAGCACTTCCTGCTTCATGTTGTCCACAGTGACACTTCAGGAGGAGGTCTGCTGGAGTCCAGCCCGCCTCAAACCAACCGTTACGGTCCGGCTTTGGCTTCAGTTTGAATTCAAACACAAACGCAGTGCAAACACGAAGCAAACTGCAGCAAACTAACCCTAACTAACACGAAGCAAACTGCAGCAAACTAACCCTAACTAACCAACTAACACGAAGCAAACTGCAGCAAACTAACCCTAACTAACACGAAGCAAACTGCAGCAAACTAACCCTAACTAACCAACTAACACGAAGCAAACTGCAGAAAACTAACCCTAACTATCCAACTAACACGAAGCAAACTGCAGCAAACTGCAGCAAACTAACCCTAACTAACCAACTAACACGAAGCAAACTGCAGCAAACTAACCCTAACCCAACTAACACGAAGCAAACTGCAGCAAACTAACCCTAACTAACCAACTAACACGAAGCAAACTGCAGCAAACTAACCCTAACCCAACTAACACGAAGCAAACTGCAGCAAACTAACCCTAACTAACCAACTAACACGAAGCAAACTGCAGCAAACTAACCCTAACTAACACGAAGCAAACTGCAGCAAACTAACCCTAACTAACCAACTAACACGAAGCAAACTGCAGCAAACTAACCCTAACTAACACGAAGCAAACTGCAGCAAACTAACCCTAACTAACCAACTAACACGAAGCAAACTGCAGCAAACTAACCCTAACTAACACGAAGCAAACAGCAGCAAACTAACCCTAACTAACCAACTAACACGAAGCAAACTGCAGCAAACTAACCCTAACTAACCAACTAACACGAAGCAAACTGCAGCAAACTAACCCTAACTAACACGAAGCAAACAGCAGCAAACTAACCCTAACTAACCAACTAACACGAAGCAAACTGCAGCAAACTAACCCTAACCCAACTAACACGAAGCAAACTGCAGCAAACTAACCCTAACTAACCAACTAACACGAAGCAAACTGCAGCAAACTAACCCTAACTAACCAACTAACACGAAGCAAACTGCAGCAAACTAACCCTAACTAACCAACTAACACGAAGCAAACTGCAGCAAACTAACCCTAACTAACCAACTAACTAACCCTAACTCTGTGTGTGCATCCTCTGCAGCTGGGTGACGGTCTCACTTCACTCCGCTGAGACCTGCAAGCAAACAGCTTTTAAAAACCAGCTCAATCAAATACTTTTTAAAGTAAGATGAAATGAGCTTTTTTCATCTCTGCGTTCCTGTTAAATTCAGTGAAGCTTTAACTTATTTTCATATGCAGCAGAAACAGTGAGGACCAGTCCATCTAAAGCACAGCAGCAAAGTTAAGGTTTGTATTTATGACAGCTGGTTTAGTCCTTTAAAGTGAGCCCTCTAACCCAGTAACCAGCGCCGTGGGTCTACGGGCTGCCGCACCCTTTCAGGTCCTGGTGGGGATGAAACTCTGAGTTGAAACCTGAAAAAAAAGCACATTTTGTTCTGCATTCAGTCGGATGGAGCATCCTGCTGACAAAGAGCAGCAGAAAATAAGAAAAACCCGGCGGAGTTTGTTTGTGGCTCACAGCGAAAAGCGCAGAAAGCAACTTTTGATTTGAAATGAGTGAAACCTGCACATGAAACAAGCCCGGGATGAAATACTGCCGTAACCTTTGGTAAAGCCATGGGCCACCTCTGATCTGTGATTGGTTGCAGACATGAATGAAAACGATCGATTGACCCCTGGCTCTGACGGGAGCACATGGCCCGGAAACAACAGGGCCAGCGACCCGGTGTGTGGCGCCCAATCACAGGTGAGGATTTGATGAGGTTCTCAGGTGAATATTGCATCAAAGACCTTTTCCTGTGTCCCCTTAAAACCAGGCTGGTGTGAAGAGATTTCTACAATTCTTCATTCCACTTTTCTAACTGTAAAAGCAAACGAGTGAACAGGAATGAGAGTTAGTGGGAACTTCTGAGGAAAACCCCTCACACACTCCCCAGTGCGACCTTCTCATGTTCTGCACAAACTGCAGACTCTGGCGCCCGCACAGAGGTGGATTACAGCGATCCATGCGGTGAAGCCTGCCCTGCAGCCACGCTGCGCTCAATCTGGGGCACGCAGAGGGTGAAAACAGACGCCCCCTCCTCAGAACTCCCATCATGCCCCCTTTCGCTGGCTCCCATTTTCCAGAGGGTCAGCGTTCAAATTTGATTTCACGCGCTGCACCGGCAATGCTGGCTGGCAGCGGCTGTGAAAGACTCAGGGATGAGGGAGAGATTATCCGATAGCAGAGAAAGCCAAGTTGGGCGAACCTAATTGAAACCAAACGACCTCTTTGGGCAGCTCACAGAGCGTGATTAAAGCCTGGTCCCAGCCACCTCTGTTTACTTAAAAACCGATGGCAACTTTCTAATAAATCGACACCCAGCACGACCGATGAAGTCAGTGGGGAGGATTTCAGGCCGCAGCCGAGTCAGAGAGCCACGAAAACAGCTGCTTTAAATAGACACAATTAGAGCCGGCTCTCTGTGCCACAGAGCATCGCAACGCTTTCATTACTGTGTCGAGCTGAATTTCCAAAGATGGCCGCCAAGAGATTACTGCTGACACATTCCTGTAAACTGTAAAAGACTCATCGGGCCCCAGCTTTTTAGGGTTTTGCCAGTGCCGGCCTGGCAGCCAGCGCTGAGGACAGCAGTGCCAGGAAAGAGATATGGCTGTCCCACAGCGAGGCCCCCAGCCAGACATGCTGAAATGGAAAGTCAACCTGCAGTGAGTGTGTTGCTTTCAGCTCCAAGAAATAAAGAAGGAAAGAAATCCTGACTGAACTACAAAGATCAAACTTCAGCTTGTGTTTGATATGGCTGTGATCTAATGGCTGCAGCACACACACCTCCCACAGTGCAGACTCCGTCTGTCTTTAATTCATCACGCTCATCTCCTAATTTCATCCCTTAAAACGTGGAGAGGGCCAACGCTGTCATCACCGCTTTATCCCTCCTCGAGCCTTGAGTCAGATATTCTTAATAAACGGCTGAAAATAAATCACATTCGATAACAGGACCGGTTGGTTTCCCCAGAACCCAGACAAGAGCAGCGCATTAGTGCTGTTTGGTCTTGAGTAAGCAGCTGTAATCAGGCTCTGAACAGCCTTCCAGACGCACGGCGCACAAATCAAACCCTGCTCCGGACCGCTGAACCCGATACGCCTGTTAACTGTTGTTCCCTAGTAACAATTAGAGCTTTACAAAACCTGGAACTCCCGTTTTGGTGTTTGGTTGCAGCGACCTGTGATGTGGTTTTCCAATAAGACAACAAGAGACGCGATATTAAAACAATCACCGTCCGACTGTAAGCGGCACCATAAGTGGAGGCAGCTGCTGCAGAGGCTCTGCTTATGAGCTGCAGGATCCCAACGAGGTGGTTTCCATTTCAGCGCCACACACTTTGGCTGAAATGAGTGTTCAGTGGAATTATGCTAAAATACAATGTTAACTTTGATGTTAAAAGCTCCCAGAGCAGCTCTGATGGTGCGTTTGAGGCCTTTTTTTCACTGTTTACATGACAAAGTTTAGTTTAAATAAAAACGTCAGGTTGTTATGCAGCTACTGACAGTTTTAAAAAATCATGAACTTCTCTTTAGAAAACACAGATTTAGGGTTCAGCTGCAGTGATTAGCTGTCGCACCGTGGATGGAAGCGCCTCAAACAAACACCCAGAAACTGCAGAAAAGTGCCAGATGTGTTCTCAACAAAGTGTGCAACACACAGAGTTTCTATGGGAAGTTAAAGAGATCCCTCAGCTCCACATTTCAAGGGAAAAAGCTCAAAGATAATGAGAGTGAACTGAGGTTTTTCAGTCTGGCCGGGGCCGCTCTGCTCACTTTGAGAGTAAAACCGGAGGATTTGTCCCTGTGACAGTGTGTGAAAGAGGCCAGAAATGAATCAATCAGAGGAGAAAGTCAGTAACAGAAAGGAATATGTGTGACGGCATCAAGTTTAACCTCTGAGGTTAAAACTCTGAGATAAAATGGAAACTGCGAGTTGATAAAAACTGCAAAAATGATATTAAAAGACTGATTTCAGCCCAGTTTAGATGCTGAAAGATGTTTTCATCGGGAGGGTTTTCCTCCTGTTTGGATACATCCAGATGTTCTGTTTTCACAGTATGATAACTAGCCGCCACATATCATCCTGATCCATTCCTTTTGATGTATTTTCTGTTTCCCAGCTTATAAGTGTGCTTTAACACAATTATCAGCACGTTTCATGGAAGCCACGACTGTTCAGGTCATGTTTGACTTCTCACTTTGTTTCCCGCCTGCTTCCTTTTAAACTCGGGATGCAAACGATATCCAAGCAGACAAGAGAAAGAGTGAAAATCCAAAGTATTGAACTGGTATTTTCTGTGCTGACCCTGGAAAGCATCTCAAAGGAAAACATTCTTTCCATAAATGTTGGTGTTTACGAGGCTTCGGCTTAACAACGGATGATAAAAGTAAAACATTCACAACTAAATTCAGTCTCATATTTCATGCTCGACCCACTAAAACAGGAGTTTTAGAAGTGATGCTTCAGCTGAACCTGAACTAAACTGCAGTTTACAAACAGCATTTATGAGAAATACATTCTTTTATAATATTTAATCAATTCTGAAAACTAAAGGGCTGGAAAGCTGAACTTTTTCCACGCTTTGCCACAGACGGACTCTCGTCTTATTGATATTTCAGATGCACACAAACGATGTGTTTCTGGGAGTGAAGCTTCCAACGGAGTGAGAGACAAAGACCTCTTTAAAATGGCTCGTTGTTAACTTCAGAAGATTAATTCATTCCACCTTAAAAACACACGGTCAGAAGATTCTGAATCAAGGTTTCTAGCTTTCATCAAACCAAGGCTGCTCTGGTCTGTAGAACTTCAGCTAATTAGAGCTAATGGCATGATTTTAGTTTGGTTCACAACATTAAAGAGTAGATGGACATTTTTAGACACTTTCACTTTAGTTTTAGTTAGATTTCAGCCTTCAGATGTTTTATTCTGTTATAGAACAGGAGGAGTGGAAGGCAGAGGCCCAGAGGCAGGATGCAGGCCAGGAGAAAAAACTAGAAACTAGGAGTAAATCACAGAGGATAGAAGAACACTGGAGGATATATCCTGAGCGGGAGATGAAGAAGGATCAGGTGTGGCCATCAGGAAGTGAAGAAAACCCAACAGAAGGCACAAGGAGGAAAGATCAACAAAATAAAACAGGAAACGAGATGAAGGGAAACACCCGAGAGAGTAAACTTAGACAATATAAGAAGACAGAAACGTTCTGACATCACATGACGCTTCTTCTCTTTTACCATGTTTGTCAAACACAAACCATACTGTACCGCATCCTGTCCAGTTAGCCTTACTGAGCCGCTGTCTTTGGAGCTGGCAGAAACGGCGGCCCCAGCTGATGGAGGAGCCGTGCTGGTGGGCTGCAGAGCGGCAAAAACAAAGTCAGCGGCGGTGTATGGCAGCCATTATCTTCCTGTGTGATTAAAAGCAAAAGTCTGTCCTCCTGCCTGAAACCTCGGCCTCCGGCCAAGCCACCGACCACAGCTATGTCTTCTGGTCCCGCGCTGCATTTAATCATCTGTGCGCCCCTCGGTGTTGTGGTCAGGCCGGTTTGCATGTGTGGAGGTGGGGCTGAGGCGGGGAAGAGAGCGACCGGGAAGGAACGAGATGGAGGGAAAGGGTGAGAAAGTCCAGAGGAAATGACGGGAAGAATCAATCAGAACTTTATTTGCATGAAAGCTGAGGATGAGCAGGTGAAACTTTACCCACAGCAGAACCTGTGCTAGTTACACTGAACCTGTGCTAGTTACACTGAACCTGTGCTAGTTACACTGGTTAACAGTTCAGCTGGTTTTACTGAGTCCGGTCCCACAGCAGAACCTGTGCTAGTTACACTGGTTAACAGTTCAGCTGGTTTCACTGAGTCCGGTCCCACAGCAGAACCTGTGCTAGTTACACTGGTTAACGGTTCAGCTGGTTTCAGTTACCCTGGTTAACAGTTCAGCTGGTTTCAGTTACACTGGTTAACAGTTCAGCTGGTTTTACTGAGTCCGGTCCCACAGCGGAACCTGTGCTAGTTACACTGGTTAACAGTTCAGCTGGTTTCACTGAGTCCGGTCCCACAGCAGAACCTGTGCTAGTTACACTGGTTAACGGTTCAGCTGGTTTCAGTTACCCTGGTTAACAGTTCAGCTGGTTTCAGTTACACTGGTTAACAGTTCAGCTGGTTTCACTGAGTCCGGTCCCACAGCGGAACCTGTGCTAGTTACCCTGGTTAACAGTTCAGCTGGTTTCAGTTACACTGGTTAACGGTTCAGCTGGTTTTACTGAGTCTGGTCCCACAGCAGAACCTGTGCTAGTTACACTGGTTAACAGTTCAGCTGGTTTCACTGAGTCCGGTCCCACAGCAGAACCTGTGATAGTTACACTGAACCTGTGCTAGTTACCCTGTTAACAGTTCAGCTGGTTTCAGTTACCCTGGTTAACAGTTCAGCTGGTTTCAGTTACACTGGTTAACAGTTCAGCTGGTTTCACTGAGTCCGGTCCCACGTGACACTGGACCGTCTTCATTCTGCGGGCTTTTAAAGCCTCCTTTGTTGTTCACTTTATTGAGTTTATTTCCTAATGAATAATATTCTCTTCCACACAGAGAAAACACTGAGAATGTTCTGCAGTTAATTTCTCTTCCTTATTTTTCTCACCAGCCTGTTTCTTCTGTGGTCAAAGCACCGAATATCGACTCCACATAATTCCCTCTCTGTGGCCACCTTAAGGCTTTAACTGTGTTGCAGAAATCTTGATGATTCTATCTTTTATTGCAGAAACAGTCCGGTTGTGGATGGGTGAGATTCAGCGTAACTGGTGCTGCTGCCCCGGCTGCCGTCAGGAAGCTCGTCACCGAACTTCGTGGCACTGTTTTCCCAAAGTGGCTCACTGGGAAACGACCTGCAAAGTCCATCAGAGCCGAGTTCCAGCATGTTAGGAGCTGGTTTCTCTGTAAATGGGACGGTACCGCTGTGGCCGTCAGAGGTCGAGATGTGAGAAAATCATCTGATATGTTCTCGAGCTCAGGAACAAACGCAGTAATGAGGCAGATGAGTAAAAGTGAGCTGCTCCACATCTCTTAGCCCTTTCAGTCTACACATGTCAGAGCTGTTAGATATGAATTCGGTGGGACAGGGAGAGCAGATTCAGTTGAACCTGCTGCCTGAGGGCTGAGAGTAACGGTGCTCACTCTTTGTTATATAAGGCCGTGTCTGGGCTCCACGATGCAGGTGTTGCTCTACAGCGTTTGCACTGATGTGGTTTAGTTTGCCTGTGAAGCTCCCAGCCAAGATTAAGACCGCAAAACTCATGTTAACCCCTTCCTGAGCAAACTGTCAGAGCTCTGAAAACACTTGATCTGAGGATCCTGTTCAGACACAGGAGCTGCAGGTCAGCCTGAAGGAGTTTCCTGCTGTAAGCATGCAGCAGCTGTGAGAGAACAGCGACATTTGGACCTCTGGTGCCCCGTTTAACCTATTTAGAGTCAAATGGGTCAAACCTTGCAGGGGTCTTACTGGATCTCTTGCAGGGATCTTATTGGATCTCTCGCAGGGGTCTTATTGGATCTCTTGCAGGGGTCTTATTGGATCTCTTGCAGGGGTCTTACTGGATCTCTTGCAGGGATCTTATTGGATCTCTTGCAGGGGTCTTACTGGATCTCTCGCAGGTTTCTTATTGGATCTCTTGCAGGGGTCTTACTGGATCTCTTGCAGGGATCTTATTGGATCTCTCGCAGGGATCTTATTGGATCTCTTGCAGGGGTATTATTGGATCTCTTGCAGGGGTCTTACTGGATCTCTTGCAGGGGTATTATTGGATCTCTTGAAGGGATCTTGCTGGATCTGTTGTAGGGATCTTATTGGATCTCTTGCAGGGGTCTTACTGGATCTCTTGCAGGGATCTTATTGGATCTCTTGCAGGGGTCTTATTGGATCTCTCGCAGGGATCTTATTGGATCTCTCGCAGGGGTCTTATTGGATCTCTTGCAGGGGTCTTATTGGATCTCTTGCAGGGGTCTTACTGGATCTCTTGCAGGGATCTAATTGGATCTCTTGCAGGGACATTGTGAAACCCAGCGACAGCGTAAGCCTCACACCTATGGAAACATTTCTACGGGTAGCTGAAGTTCTGCTTTCTCCTGAACGTGTCAGAGAAAAGAAGTTCGACCCGCTGCGAGAGCTTCTGGCAGCGGCGCCGTCTGGCAGAACTTCAGACGGCAGCAGAACCGTCTCATCACCTTAATGAGAAAAGCAACAGTCTGATTGTTATTGCTCCGTCTCTCAGTGCAGTGGGAATGGAAATGTGTTCTGGAAATGAGTAAATTGTTCTCTACACTTCTCTGACTAGTAGTTAAAGATGGAAGTAATTAAAGTGACATTGTTGAAGCTTTGAATAACAGTTTTGCAGCACTGACTGGCATGAACATCTGGTCAGTGGTGCTCAGTTTTTTAAGGCATCCATGCTGGATGCTGCTGTCGTGGATTCTCTTACACCGCAGATACTCCGGTTACAAAGTGCCACGAAGTTTTCATGCATCTTCTGTCTGTTTTGGGCCTGTGGCAGAATTTCCAGGTGAATAGACGTGATCCTCTGGCCTCTCTGAGTAAACAGCTGTCCTGTTCCACCGGCGTTTCATTAAAACTGAAACTGAGGGTTTGGCAGCAGAGATGAACTATGGATCTTGGCTCACGTTCTGGTAGCCGAGGCCTTTTGATTGGAGAAAATACCATATGAGGGAGAACATCAGCGCCTTGCATCCACTGAAATAATAAGCTGACCCAACCGCCCCTCTTCTCCGTGCCTTTGAGTACCGGCCAACCATCTGAATCCACTTAGTCCCAAATGAGCAGCTTATTTTTCAAAGTGTCTCATTTGTGCTCACTCGGCACCCTGACTTCAGATGGGAGGGAGGGTGGGGGGGCGAGGTGGAGCAGCAGTGTCATCTTAGAGCTCGTCAGATTATCCTGTCTGTGCTGGAAATCCTGCCATGGGTCAGATTTTCCCTGGTGGAGGGTATGTGGTGGGAAAATGCTTCGAGGAGGTGGGATGATACTGTTGTTTTCTTCTTCTTTTTCAGGCCTAAATGAGACAACATCGCTTTAAGGGTTTGTTCCAATCTGGCTCTGGTTTTGTAATCATTATCTATATTATATCAGAACCATTTAAATTGACTGTCAGATGGGTTAGAAACGTTGGCAGTGAAGGACATCTCTCTGTAAAGGCTGCATGAGGGACCTTCACTGACTGATATGAACAACCGACTGAACACTGGCTGTGTTAGACACACCCCTAAAGCATCAAATGGAAATAACTAACAGCATTTATTAACTCAAGTGGAGGAAAACTCTGTCAAAAAAGTGCATTTCTCAACAAATAGCTGCACAAGTGTTCGGTTAGTTGAGAGTTCTTGCAGATCTGAACTGTTTTTACCTGGATGATTGGCAGGAAACGTGACCCCACTAACAGAGGAAGCAGTGGATTATAAACCCCTCCAAGAAGGGAGCTCAGCTCAGAGATGTTCCCAGTCAGCTGGGTCTGAAATGTGGAGCAAGAACAAACCAAATGGGAAGAAGAGTCAGGACAGAAAACAAAAAGCATCAGTAACACCTGAAGAGGAGAAAAGCAGCTCAGAGTGAATGAAGAGAAGCAGCCAGGGACTGTGGATGGAAGTGAGACTCAGAGATGAATCACCAAGGAGACGATGCTGGAGCTTTAGTTTGGTCCAATGAAACATGGAAGATGAAACCAGCATGTTTCCACCATCACTGATGATATGGGCTGATGTAAAGGACCAGAGGAGATGGCAGCATCACCTCAGCAGGAGGTGTTCAGGTGGACTCTGTTCTCCTTCCATCTCTGATGATATGGGCTGATGTAAAGGACCAGAGGAGATGGCAGCATCACCTCTGCAGGAGGTGTTCAGGTGGACTCTGTTCTCCTTCCATCTCTGATGATATGGGCTGATGTAAAGGACCAGAGGAGGTGTTCAGGTGGACTCTGTTCTCCTTCCATCTCTGATGATATGGGCTGATGTAAAGGACCAGAGGAGATGGCAGCATCACCTCTGCAGGAGGTGTTCAGGTGGACTCTGTTCTCCTTCCATCTCTGATGATATGGGCTGATGTAAAGGACCAGAGGAGGTGTTCAGGAGGACTCTGTTCTCCTTCCATCTCTGATGATATGGGCTGATGGAAAGGACCAGAGGAGATGTTCAGGTGGACTCTGTTCTCCTTCCATCTCTGATGATATGGGCTGATGTAAAGGACCAGAGGAGGTGTTCAGGAGGACTCTGTTCTCCTTCCATCTCTGATGATATGGGCTGATGTAAAGGACCAGAGGAGGTGTTCAGGTGGACTCTGTTCTCCTTCCATCTCTGATGATATGGGCTGATGTAAAGGACCAGAGGAGATGTTCAGGTGGACTCTGTTCTCCTTCCATCTCTGATGATATGGGCTGATGTAAAGGACCAGAGGAGGTGTTCAGGTGGACTCTGTTCTCCTTCCATCTCTGATGATATGGGCTGATGTAAAGGACCAGAGGAGATGGCAGCATCACCTCTGCAGGAGGTGTTCAGGTGGACTCTGTTCTCCTTCCATCAGTCAGAAGGAGGTTTGGTGAAGCTGAGTAATCTTCAGCTCAGGTCCAACAGTCCTGATCTCAGTCTGAGCTCAGATTTAAGGTGGAAACTGAAAACGAAGGCTTCAAGAATTCAAGCTGTCAGAAAAAAGCTGAAACTGAGGACTGACTTTCTTTATGATTACAGAATTATGTCTTTACTTAAACTGAAGAAACGTGTTTTTCAGGTACGTTTCACAGAATTTTCAGCTGTTAGATGTGCAAAATGAAACTCCTGTGATTCCATATTTCTGCTCGAGGTTTTGCTCCAACCAGTTTAATGCCAACAAGAGAAAACAGGGCAAAACAGGGCAAAGTCCAAACATCGACACCATCATTCTTTGGGAGTTAATGTGAGGATTCCACATCCAGAGCAAACATGCTGCAGCCAACCAGCTAACCTCAGCGTGTTTTTTGAGCCACATAAAAGTGTATCTTAACTCCTGTGAGTTTTTAAAAAATCAACACCAGCTGCCTTAACTTTCTGCTGAAGTTCTCATGATGACAGTTGACTATTAGCTTTAGACTCCCGTCTGTCACGGAGGCTGATCGCGCCGCCTAAACCATACCGAACCATCTCGTCTGCCCAACTTTTGGCCTTTCTCGCTGCATATCTGACAGTTCTCCCCACAAATCCACAGCCAGGTCTTGAAAATGTTCCCGTCCACCAGCAGACGAAGCCCTCTCCTGAACCAGCTGCCCTCTCAGGAACCTCTGATATTCTCAGGAAGCCCCTAAATGCCCTAAAGTGCAGGAGGGAGTTTGAGATATGAAAATATCCCTCATTTGCACAAGCCACTTGACATTTCTTAAAGGTTGGTGCAGAGCCAGGTTGGCAAGACAAACTGGTCCCATAGAGGACACGATATTTTAGTCCCTGTTGGATTCTCTTAATGTAACTTTCATCATGTCATCATTGTATCCAAAGTATTAACCTTTCAAATCTCACCCGACAGAGCGGTGAAAGCAGGTTTCATGCTTCTCCAGTCGGATCTCAGGGAAATATCATGAATGAGCAGGAAGACGGGATTTACAGCATTAAAATCACATGCAAAAACAAAAGCTTTGGTCTCAATCCATCCCTCAGCAGGATTCCAGGGAAGAAGTTAGGCCAAAGTTAGGTTACAGCTCGGATACAAACTCACCTCCAAACCATCAGGAGTGAGATGTTTGCACAAGGCTCCAACAGTCCTGTGGATTCACCATTTCTGCTTTTGTAAATGCTTTTGTGCAGTGGCTGCAGGGGGGGGGGGCTGCCCTGTGTGGGCAGGGGTCCACTCTGCAGTGTGTTGTTGTGAATTACACGTTTCTCTGGGTTTTGGGCCTTAATGACGACAGTTAAAGAGCAGTTCTCCTGCTGATGAAGCCTCAACCCTTTAGAAACGTGTTCTACATGCTTTTGTTGGGGGGCTGGATAGTTTAGTGGTATGATTGCCACCTTTCATGTGATCTGGGATCAAATCCCCTGCATGAAAGGTACTATCTCCAGTAGGGTCCTTAGGCAAGGCCCCCTTTACCCTATCTGTAAGTCACTTTGGATAAAAGCTAAATGCATAAACATAAACATTGTTGCTGCTCCTCTCCGCTGAAAATGAGATTACAGCTGATATCGAGCTTAAAGAAGCTGTGACCAGTTGCACTTAAAGGCAGCAGATCAGAGACACTGAAGGTAATTTAAACAAAAATAACCAAGTAAACTTGGTTCAGTCTATCAGAGAAATACACAGGCTCCAACGGGGCCGTCAGAGGACTCACTTTGCTATGAGTTATCTGTTGCTATCTTTTAACAACAATCTGCTTTAAGCACAAAGTTTGAAAGTATTTCCAGCGGCTGTCAGTGCCATGAAACCACACACCATAACCATCACTTCTGAGGGGGGCTTTTCGTTAGAGTAAGGCTCCGTTTATCCTGAACAAACAACTGTTAAAAAGCCATAAATTCATGTCAGAGTTTCGCCAGAATTGCCCAACACCTGCTCACATTTTGCAAATCAACTACATCTGCTGATGTCATCGAGCTTATTGTGAGCAACGGCAGAAGTGAGAGGATGGGACGATAAATACAGGCAGATGAATTTAGGCCTCGGGCGGCTTGTTCTCCAAGTTGAACCTGATTGGATCAGCATGTTCAGGCCACATAAGTCCACAGACTCATGCTGTCATCCAGGTGCTCTGCAGTGGAGTAAAGTTCATCTCTCATAACTTTGCTGCAGAAGTTGATAAAAGTGTCGCAGAGGAGACTGATCCAGGCGCTGAACTCTTATTCTGCTGCAACATCCACATGTCGCTTTCATGAGCTGGAGGTGTGTCGCTCCGTTTCCGTGGGAGATTTACCCAAAATCTGAGTGTGTGCAGGGTGACCGGGCTGCTCCCAGCAGCCGCCCAGCAGGGCTTATCCCCGAGGTGACGAGTCAAGTGGCTGACATTAGAATAACAAAGGCGGCGGCAGGCAGATTGGAGATGGCCAAGTTTCACAGGTGCTGCCACGGCTAAATCCTGCCGATACGGCGGGGAGATTAGAAGAGTCAAAAGTGATCATGGGTAATTGGTTATCTCACCTCGAGCACCTCGCGGGGTCTTATCCCCACGTAAGCCTCCTTATACTCTTAAGTGGACGGCTGCTTTGGAGGGGAAGGCTGAGGGGGGGGGCTGAAAGTTTTGCAGGCTTTGAAAGGTTCATTTGAGCAAGTGTGAGGAGTTGTGGCTTCTGACTGGGGTATGATGAAAGAGAAGGGATACAGTTATGCCAGCTCGTGCACACACACGTGCACACACATCTTGATCCACTCAGGGGCTTCATGTTAGTTTTCATTATCAGCTCTTCCTCTTCACATAATTGAGCACAATACACATGGAGCTGGGCCTCCACAGCGAGGGAGGATGAATACATCATTAACCACGACTTCCCACACAAACACAGTCCTTGGTAAACAGCGTGGAGGGGGACGGCGCTTCCTCTCTAACCAACTATAGGCGTAATTTCATCGAGCCCCCTCTCGCCCGTAGGTTTGAAAAACTTCCACAAAGCCTCTTTAATTGGTAATCCCAAAGACACAGAGAAGATGATCAGAATTAGGCCATATCATAGCGCCCTAATGAAAGGAGTGTTTTCCGTCTAATTTAATCAATATTAGAATATCTGCCAATTAGCAGCATTATTTTACTTTGCCTATGAAACTCAGGCCCCTGCTCGCTTATCGCAGCCTCATCTCTCACACTGGTTGCATTACAAATGTGATAACAATGGCTGATTTCTTATTTCACAGCTGAGGAAGAAGAAGAGAGGGCGGTGTCCTAATTACACTCCATTCAAAGTGTTGATGAGGTTTAACTGGCAAAATTAATTAAAACTTTTTTTTCCTTCTTCATTCCCGGTCAAGATTAGAATCATGATGTTTGGAGTATTTAATCAGAAATACATTTTGCAATTAATTAAGATCTCATTTGCATATGTGTATGTTAATTTGAAAGATGGGATTTCAATCACGCGCTTTGAGCAAACCTCATCACGGAGGTGTTTGTTTTGTCTCGTGCGCTAACCTCAGCTGCTGCGCAGGACGGTCTGAGCAGCCGTAATGATACTTCTGGGCGAATTAAATCCTAATCTTAATTCTTTCCCCTTAACCTCCTTTTACAGCCACAGATTAGTGCCGCGTATCTAATTTTTCTTGGATTCCCTCATTAGCATATTATCTGGCAGGGCCTTTTTAATTGCAGATACACGGGACACAAAGTTTGTGAATAGGTTTCAGATGCTCTCAACTTGAGAGGGATTAGGCTACATATCTGCAGCCAGTTTCAACACTCTGACAAGGAGGGAAGAGAGAAAGAAACGTGCCTCATCTGCAAGTTTCCCCCTCTTCTTTTCTCTTCTCGGCCCACAGAGGGAATAGGAGAATCAATTAAAGGCACACATAACAGAAAGAGACAGCAAGCCTTTTAGTGCTTAGGTTAATGGTGAGTTATTGTATGAGAATGACTCTGTGAACATTGCTTAATTTCCCCTCCCTCCTTCCCTCCCCTCCTCTCTGTGTCTCTCCTCACTGTGCTTAATAGCTATTTTAAGAGCAATATGATGTATTACTCGGGGCTCTCTCGGGGGGAAACCCAGGGGCTCCTGTACTGAATCCATTTAAGATGCCGTGGCGATTCCATGGTCACACTCGGCCCTATTCAAACAGCCTCCTCCCTCTTCGCTTAATGGGAAATTAACCATTCAGAGCTGTATTTAAGTTTAGCCTGTAATCCCGCTCAGACGATGGGTGAAACATGCAGGTATGCAGCAGCTGCTCCCCAGACACCAGGTCCGAGGTTAAAAAGAATTCAGTGGCTGGTCGCCCCCCCCCCCCCCCCCCCCCCCCCCCAGTGTCAGCAGGATCAACGGGGCTAACATGGACCAGCAGACTGAAACAGAGACTTTAGGAGCTGACTGGGACTAAATTATGTTGATATTCATCTGTTTGTTCACATTATCTCTTTTTAAAAGTACCCACATCAGGACATAATAAATCAATCTGATCCTCACCAGGTCTCTGCTGCTGTGTTTGGGATCTTTGTCCTGTTGATGAGCCAGTTTCAGCCCAGCTTTAGCTGTGGGACAGATGGCCTCACATCTGACTCTAGAATACTTTGGTATCCAGAGGAGTTCATGGTGGACTCAATGACTGCAAGGTGCCCAGGTCCTGTGGCTGCAGAACCAGCCCAGATCATCAGCCCTCCACCACCGTGCTTGACAGCTGGTATGAGGTGTTTGTGCTGATATGCTGTGTTTGGTTTCCTCCAAACGTGCTGCTGTGCATTAGGACCAAACATCTCCACTTTGCTCTGGTCTGTCCAAAGGACATTGTTCCAGAAGTCTTGAGCTTTGTTCAGATGCAGCTTTGCAAACCTAAGCTGTGCTGCCATGTTCTTTTTAGAGAGAAGAGGCTTTCTCCTGCAGCCCTTCCAAACAAGCCACCCTTGTTCAGTCTTTTTCTAACTGTGCTGCCATGACCTTTAACCTTTAGCATGCTAACTGAGGCCTGTAGAGTCTGAGATGTAGCTCTTTTTTCACCTTGGGGTGACCTTTAACCTTTAGCATGCTAACTGAGGCCTGTAGAGTCTGAGATGTATGACCTTTAACCTTTAACATGCTAACTGAGGCCTGTAGAGTCTGAGATGTATGACCTTTAACCTTTAGCATGCTAACTGAGGCCTGGAGAGTCTGAGATGTAGCTCTGGGCTTTTTCACCTTGGGGTGACCTTTAACCTTTAGCATGCGAACTGAGGCCTGTAGAGTCTGAGATGTATGACCTTTAACCTTTAACATGCTAACTGAGGCCTGTAGAGTCTGAGATGTATGACCTTTAACCTTTAACATTCTAACTGAGGCCTGGAGAGTCTGAGATGTAGCTCTGGGCTTTTTCACCTTGGGGTGACCTTTAACCTTTAGCATGCGAACTGAGGCCTGTAGAGTCTGAGATGTATGACCTTTAACCTTTAACATTCTAACTGAGGCCTGGAGAGTCTGAGATGTAGCTCTGGGCTTTTTCACCTTGGGGTGACCTTTAACCTTTAGCATGCGAACTGAGGCCTGTAGAGTCTGAGATGTATGACCTTTAACCTTTAACATGCTAACTGAGGCCTGTAGAGTCTGAGATGTATGACCTTTAACCTTTAACATGCTAACTGAGGCCTGTAGAGTCTGAGATGTAGCTCTGGGCTTTTTCACCTTGGGGTGACCTTTAACCTTTAACATGCTAACTGAGGCCTGTCGAGTCTGAGATGTATGACCTTTAACCTTTAACATGCTAACTGAGGCCTGTAGAGTCTGAGATGTAGCTCTGGGCTTTTTCACCTTGGGGTGACCTTTAACCTTTAACATGCTAACTGAGGCCTGTAGAGACTGAGATGTATGACCTTTAACCTTTAGCATGCTAACTGAGGCCTGGAGAGTCTGAGATGTAGCTCTGGGCTTCTTCACCTTGGGGTGAACTTGCTGGGACGTCCACTCCTGGGAAGATTGATGATCATGTGTTCAGCTGAGGTTGTTTTTACCCTTTATTTGAGCCAATTAAAGCGAGTTATAAATATAAATTAAAATGGATGCACTTTCTTTGTCGCATGGCTGCTAAAATACAGTCGGAGCATGATGTGGTCGGATCGAATCACGCAGCCAGACAAAAACAGTGGAGGTGTGTGAGCTCCAGAGCAGAAACACCTTCATTGGAGCATGCAGGCACACACACATTGTCCAACAACAGGGGAAGCCCAGCTGTTTGGGCCTCCACACATGGCCAGTTGAGGCAGGGGAGCAGAGGTGCCCCCCCCCCCCACAGCAAGTGTGCTCACTGGAGGGTGAACAGACCCACGGAGGGTCTCTAAGGCCTGAGGGGGGATTTAGCAAATTATAAGTTTAAGACCATGGTGTGTGTGAGCCACATTGTTGTAAGTGTAATGTGTGTGCAGCGTGCACGTGGGCTGCGTGCACGTGGGCAGCGTGCACGTGTGCAGCGTGCATGCAGGCTGCGTGCGTCCGATCCGATCGGGCTTTAATGACGGCTGCAGCCTCGGTAATGAACGAGCTGTTACCTAATGAAATCTGAAGAATGCTTGGCAGCGGCGGGCCGAGTTGGCGCCATGCACCCGGAGCCGCTTCCAGCATGCAGCAGCGCTGCCATCGTATTTAGGACCGGCGTTTGTCGCTTTGAGAGATGAGGCCAATGTGTGCTCTGCCCTGATTGTTTGAGTACACTATCATTAGCAGGCTGGCTTTCAGGGAGTCTTTCATCAGCGTGAGAAGTGTTTGCTCGATGTTAAGCAGGGTGACTCTGGTCAAAGCGCTCCAACACTCCTGTGATTACAGGACAGGAAACCCCCCAGAAAGCCCTGCTCCTGATGGGTTTTCATACTGCAAAGTGTTTACATCCATATTCCTGGTGACAGGTTGGAAAATCAGAAGCACAAATCAGATGTTTCATTTATTCCTTTATTTGGTCTCATTCTGTGCGATTATTGTAAAGAAGAATTAAAGCTCCCTCCCTGCTGAGCACTCAGCACACATTCCTGTGTTTCATTATGTTGTGAGAAGGCTTTCCACAGCGCTGTGTGTGTGTGTGTGTGCGCGCGCACGTGCGCTGTACATCTGTGCACACACACATATTCACATGAATGAGCTTTTCAGACACCGAGCATGTTGGCCTCCCTGAATGCCACACGCACTCACATTCCTCTTCTGTCACGCACGTGCACGTGCACGTGCACACAGAGTGAGTACAGTGTGTCAAACTATAAACTTTGCTTACTTTGTCAATGTCATCATACTGCCCTCTTTTGTCAGTAGAAGTCAGAGAATGCAACAGAAACTCGGAGTGTGGCAGCTTCACTCCGGCGGTTTTTTCCCTGCAGAATCATCGTTTCTGATGTGCTTTTTATCGTTTATCTGCTGCACACCTGCAGGCTGGCGCTGGGATGAAGGTGTTAAAGCTAGAAAGTGACCCTGCGCTCCAGCTCTCGCTGACCCTGTAATTGTTAATCAATCGTGTATTGAGTTCTACATCCAGTCACTAACCTGTGTGGCTTTCCTGATCAGTCATGCTGCTTCAGGGGCTCATCAGAAGAGTTCTGCAGCATCCTCACTGCGATGCAGGTTCGGACACGTCTGAATCCTCATAAAAACCCTTTCAGGTGCCTTCATGAACCCTCTCTGACTGCTTTATCAGACACAAGTCGTTAAAAGTCTGCAAACGACTCCTTTCGGGGGGATTCTCTCTCTTTAACATTGCAGGAGGGACTTATTCTAATGTTCTGGTTGCAGAAAAAGGGCCAAAAACTTCAGTTAATGTTGAATTAAACAAAGTTACAGGGACCAGATCAGTCTGATACACCTTTGAGTGGTTCTCATTTCAGAAATGCAGCATTTATAAACATGTGTGTCAGAAACAGCTTTTCACCTCATCATCAGACATGTTTAATTTCCTGAAACACCGTGTTTCCACGGTTACAGAAGACAGTTCAAATGTTTTGTAATTTCCTGGAAATTAAAAAAAAAAAAAGAAATCAATGAATATTTTCTTGTATATTTTGCTTTTAAAGTAACAGATACGTGTGATTTTAAAGAAATGTGGAATGCTTGCATCATATATAGAGTTATAGAATATATATATATATAATTAAATATAGATTTACTCCATGTGTAAACTATTTATAATTATAACACTCAGAATAACACAATAAGCACCAAACAGTGTAAAATCTGCAGCTTCCTCTCTGTAACCACATTTATTTAACTGAATATAATTATGGTTCTGATCTGAATCTATATTTTCTGACATATTCTTTTATTTAAATATGAGATTTGAATGTTAATATTTGTGTAGATTAAAGATATTTAAAAAAGCTGAAAGCAGTTTTTTCTCTAAATATCAAATTTGAAACAACTTTATTGACATTATTCATGTTATTTAGGACGACTGAATTAAAAAAGGGAATTTTTCCATCAGATTAGAGGCTTGAAAGGTGGAACATTCATCATTATAAATAAGAAATATTGTTTAAAAAGCAGCTCTGACTCTGGGGTTATTGACACACATTTTTAAACTAAAATAATCTGAAGGAACTCGCTGATTTGTGGGGATTTTATCTCTCAGCAGGTTGTATATTTCTTGCCTGAGTGTTAAAGACATGTGATCAGAGCTTGTTGAGGAGGCTGACAGTTGCGGTTTTATAGAGAACAGCTCCCCTAGTGGCCGCCGGCGGTACTCCCCTCCTCTTCCTCACAGCTCACTCACTCACATCACAGTGTCAGTGCTGCTCTCAGTCATTTCCACGTATATTCTTTTGACTGGGGGCTGGATTAGAGCCTATAATCCAGCTAAAGTGTGGCATCAATCAGCCGAACCTTCAGACCAGGGTGAGGCGGGCTCAGGCTGCTCTGATTGACAGCTCCAGCAGAGCTCGGCTGCATCACGCCGGGTCATCCCCGACATTTTGATGCTGGACTCAAACTCACACATGCAATCACCCGAGGTGTTACAATCCCACCTCCACAGAGGTCCCTGCAAGTTCACAATCCTCTCACCGGTCATTGGTTCTTGGTCGGCTAATGCCTTTAAAAAAATCCAATCCATCCCGCTTTATCCACTTAGGAGGACAATGGCTCCCATGAGCCGGCCGCTGGGATTATTCTGAGTAAATCCAGAGGGAGCAAGAGGTGAGAGTGGCCTCGGACTCTTTCTGTGACCACGTCGGAGGCGTCTCATGGGACGTAAAACAGTGTAAAACAGGGTGCATATTTCCCAGTTTTCATCTTTAGTTTCTTCCCTCTAACTTGTGTGTGAATATTAGTGCTAATGGAGTGAAACACAGGCGGTGGAGGAGAAAAAACTGGGTTTAATACCTAAGTAATGCAGCTTCTCACCCGTATCGAACAGTTATCTGAGAGCACTAACCACACCACAACCTCCAACAGACTTCACCGAGGAGCGATTTAACCTGTAAAGATGTCGTTAATTTCTATTTTTACACCTGCATGCTGTACATAATTGCTGCATCTGAGCCTTTTATCTTTGTGCCGCTTTATTATCTTTGCATGTGTTTGTTTCCTTCCTGTAGCTTGTTCTCTGTGCAAAATGAGTTCAACACAAACGGAACACGTTTCTCTTAATGAAAGCTGCAGAAACGTGATTTTTAAACGAAGATATCGAAGATGTTTCATTGCATTTTGGATCGATGGATGTCGTTTTATGCAGTCTCTGTGATAATAAAGCTGCAACAGATGACATTTTATCTGCATGTTCAGAATCTGAAAAAACACCTTCAGACAAAGTTAAGATGAAGGATTATACGATGAGGACTTCCTCAGGGAGTGGAACCACTCGCACCTGACTCTGAGACAGAAAGCAGTTCTCTGAGCTAATTAAAATAAAATCTCTGAGATATTTTCTGTGGAAGACAAAGTGTCTGCAGCTCACTCAACTGTCCAAAGAGAATAAAACAGACTCTGAGAGACGTGGGCGAAGACCTGAGCAGACTCACTCTGACTAAAAGTTGTATTTTTATCACATCGTGGCGTCAGATCTCCTGCAGGCTGTCAGCAGTTAATCTAGATCAAACTGGGGCTTTGAACAGAGACGCTTCAGATAATCCCACACTGAACATACGAGCCGGAGCGAGTCCCGGAGCGAGTCCCAGCGCCGGGGCGAGTCCCAGAGCCGGGGCGAGTCCCAGCGCCGGAGCGAGTCCCAGCGCCGGGGCGAGTCCCAGCGCCGGAGCGAGTCCCAGCGCCGGAGCGAGTCCCAGCGCCGGAGCGAGTCCCAGCGCCGGAACGAGTCCCAGAGCCGGGGCGAGTCCCAGAGCCGGAGCGAGTCCCAGCGCCGGAGCGAGTCCCAGCGCCGGGGCGAGTCCCAGCGCCGGAGCGAGTCCCAGCGCCGGAGCGAGTCTCAGCGCCGGAGCGAGTCCCAGAGCGAGTCCCAGCGCCGGGGCGAGTCACGGAGCGAGTCCCAGCGCCGGAGCGAGTCCCAGAGCCGGAACGAGTCACGGAACGAGTCCCAGCGTCGGGGCGAGTCCCAGCGCCGGGGCGAGTCCCAGCGCCGGGGCGAGTCCCAGCGCCGGAGCGAGTCCCAACGCCGGGGCGAGTCCCAGCGCCGGGGCGAGTCCCAGAGCCGGAACGAGTCACGGAACGAGTCCCAGCGCCGGAGCGAGTCCCAGCGCCGGAGCGAGTCCCAGCGTCGGGGCGAGTCCCAGCGCCGGGGCGAGTCCCAGCGCCGGGGCGAGTCCCAGCGCCGGGGCGAGTCCCAGCGCCGGGGCGAGTCCCAGCGCCGGGGCGAGTCCCAGCGTCGGAGCGAGTCCCGGAGCGAGTCCCAGCACCGGAGCGAGTGCCAGCGCCGGAGCGAGTCCCGGAGCGAGTCCCAGCGCCGGAGCGAGTCCCAGCGCCGGAGCGAGTCCCAGCGCCGGAGCGAGTCCCAGCGCTGGAGTCCTGCTCACAATTAAAAATAAATAAAAAATGGACTCGGAATATTTAAAGAATTATAAAAGAACATCAGAAAGCTTTTGATCAGTGAAAATGTTAAACTGCACCTTTTTATATTAATGTGCAACAGACCAACCCTATATGTATATATTTAATATATATATATATATGAATTTATATTTTGAGTGTATCTATCACCAATGAACAAATAATAGTTGTGCTGCATAAAAAGGTGCCAAATGTTTCCTTTTCCAGGATGGTGAGAAAAGTCGGTGAAACTTGGTGCAGATTGAAGGAAAAATACACCTTAATATCTAATATTATATGTAATTATATTAGATATCTAACTCCTGCGAGGCACTGCTCTCTGAAGCAAGCAGGAACAAACACACAATAAGCACAAAAACTCTCCGTTTCCAGAGCATATTTCATTTATTTTATTTCACTCTTGTGTCGCTGTCATTTCTTCAGTTTTGCATCTTTTTTGTAAATATTCCACGAATATAAATCGGTGTATTTGAGTTCATAGTGAGCATCATCAGCCCTGTTTTTCCCTCTACCTGCGTGTCACTTCGCTGCCATCTCAGAGCCACAGATATGATGTTCTGTGTCCACGGAGCCAGCAGCAAACACAGGAAATGTCACTCTGAACTGTTCTGAGCCAACAATGAGGAAGATGGAGGGAAGTCACATGACCAAGACTCCAGTTTGACACCACGACGGGACATTTTCTGCACTTGTTTTACTTTTGTTTGGTTAGTTTTAGGCAACTTCCTGATTAGCTATAAAACCGCATGGTTAGCCATGTTTGTGCATTATAATCTGACACAGTGTGATAATACTATGACACACGGTGGCTGGATGGAGAAAGAACAGACCGGATATTTAAGGAAGAAGGAATGGATGGACTAATGGATCTAATGGACTCAGCTGTGATATAAGACTAGTGCCTGATTTACAGAGACAAACAGGAAGCTTTTCTCAGTATTATAAATGCTTAGCAGATGCACAGAAATGTCCAGCGGCATCAGTGAGTGTTCTGGTACACATTCTCAGTCCTTTTCTTTCTTCTCAGCGCATCTTCTCTGCCTTTGTGTCGTCCAAGGCCTGCTTTTTGTTCCAGAACATCATGGAGGCTGACACTGGAACAGCTCTTATAGACCCCGTGGTCTGAAGAGCTTCAACAAGAGGGTTCAAGGACCAGCTAATGGGCCCTCTGCCATCCCCCATATTTGCTCTCTTAATACTAACTCATGTCTCCTAAGGGGGAAATCTCACATATGTCAAATAAAATTCAAGCATTCACGGTCTTTCACAGGGAAGCCGTCCTCTTGGACATGAAGCCCTTTGCCGACAAAGCCGGCTGTAGACAAAAGGGGCCTCCTTTGCTGTCAAGATAACGCCACAGCAGCTATTGTACAGTCATAATGCTATTGTGCAGTCAGTTTCTCTGCAGGTTTGCAGAGGCCCACATACAGAGACACTCTCCAGCTCAGATGCACACAAAGACGACAGAGAACGATGACAGAATTGGACGCCTCTACCCCTCTGAAGACGCTGCTCGTGGGAGAAAAGACGGGACTGAGGGGGGAACAAAAGAAGAGCATTTCAAAAACACTTCTGAACACCGAGATCAAAGGGGAGAAAAAAGCATGTGTGCGGAGAGGAAAAATAAAATCAGAAAGAGTGAGTAAACAAGGCGAAATGGAGCGAGTGCTGGAGCCCAGCAGGGAAACGGAGGTGTCGTGGCGTCTTAACCACGTCCACAAGGTGTCTTTTCCCGAGGTCAGGCAGAACTGACTTTTCTGTGGGTGCTGCAGAAGGCCGGCAGGTGTTTGTGCAGCGCGGCGAGGCAGCTGCAGCAGAGTGAGGAGATAACAAGCAGAAAAACAAGCCCTCCTCCACCACCTCCTGCTTTCTTTCACTTTGGTGTGTTTGGGGTTTTCTTAGGACGCCACAGACAGACGAGGCTGTTTCTTTTCTGCACCGCAGTGGTAGAAGGAGGCTGTTTCGATAAGCTTCAAGTCTGAAGAAGCTCCTTCCAGCTGAGGGGAAAAGGGTTTGTGACCTTGTGTGGGACTGATGAACCCGGAGGTTAAGTCGCAGTTTGAGTGTCGCACCTTGTTTTCCACTGTGGTGACATTTCATCTCCTTTTATGAGGGTGGAAGGTGACCATTATGAGTGTGCTTGTGTGGGGGGGTGAATGCATGTAGAAAGTGGGGTTTAGTACTCAGATAAAAGAAAAGTCAGTCATCATTTTTCTGTATATTCAGAATTTCAGTCATGAGAGGTCAGGGCTCCACAGATGACTGAAAGAGGTGTTCATTTAAAACTAAAGCAGTCAAATGTAATGTGGAAAGACTGTTTTAAAGGCTGGACAGGGCCACTGCTTTATTAAACACTTACCTGTGAACATCCGGAGTGTTTACAGCCAGAAACGATGTGCTTTGGAAACTAAAACTGATTCACCCAACCGTAGAATCGTAAACTTGTTTCTTTTTGCTGTAAAGTTGATCATTTGAACATTTAGCCTCAAGTGGACATTTAAGGAACTGCAGGTTCTGTTTTCACTTTACCAGAATAAAAATGTGTAGAAGAAGAGAACTGTTCAGTGGGTGACAGAGAAGAAGAAAGTGGAGGGATTTCCAGGGTAAAATAATCCAACTCGTAAAGGAAGAGAAAACGTTAAGAAAAAAGAAGAGAAATCAGGACAAATTAAGGCAGAAAACAACACTGATGAGACTTTTCCCAGACCGAAGCTCCTCAGAGCTGGTCCACAGATAAAGAAGTTATCTGTTTCTAGATGTACATCATTTGAAATGGTGGCAAACTCAGCTCGACCAGGACATGTCAGTAACTTTTACAAACAGTTACTTCAATGCTGGGAAAAAAGAAGAGATTCCTGAAAACTAATTCACTGACTCCTGGTCCCTCAGATAAAGATGAAGCTTCTCCAGACGGGATCTGGTGTCTTTATGCTTTCCCGGGGCCTGTTCTCACCCCTGCACTGTAACCTCCTCACAGTGTGGACGCTCTGCCATTACAGGCTATTAAAGATGGTGTAACGGTGCACTGTAACCTCCTGACAGTGTGGACCCTCTGCCATTACAGGCTATTAAAGATGGTGTAACGGTGCATCCTGGCACTGTAACCTCCTGACAGTGTGGACCCTCTGCCATTACAGGCTATTAAAGATGGTGTAACGGTGCATCCTGGCACTGTAACCTCCTGACAGTGTGGACCCTCTGCCATTACAGGCTATTAAAGATGGTGTAACGGTGCATCCTGGCACTGTAACCTCCTGACAGTGTGGACCCTCTGCCATTACAGACTGTTAAAGATGGTGTAACGGTGCATCCTGGCACTGTAACCTCCTGACAGTGTGGACCCTCTGCCATTACAGGCTATTAAAGATGGTGTAACGGTGCATCCCTGCACTGTAACCTCCTCACAGTGTGGACCCTCTGCCATTACAGACTATTAAAGATGGTGTAACGGTGCATCCTGGCACTGTAACCTCCTGACAGTGTGGACCCTCTGCCATTACAGGCTATTAAAGATGGTGTAACGGTGCATCCTGGCACTGTAACCTCCTGACAGTGTGGACCCTCTGCCATTACAGGCTATTAAAGATGGTGTAACGGTGCATCCTGGCACTGTAACCTCCTGACAGTGTGGACCCTCTGCCATTACAGGCTATTAAAGATGGTGTAACGGTGCATCCTGGCACTGTAACCTCCTCACAGTGTGGACCCTCTGCCATTACAGACTATTAAAGATGGTGTAACGGTGCATCCTGGCACTGTAACCTCCTGACAGTGTGGACCCTCTGCCATTACAGCCTATTAAAGATGGTGTAACGGTGCATCCCTGCACTGTAACCTCCTGACAGTGTGGACCCTCTGCCATTACAGACTATTAAAGATGGTGTAACGGTGCATCCCTGCACTGTAACCTCCTGACAGTGTGGACCCTCTGCCATTACAGGCTATTAAAGATGGTGTAACGGTGCACTGTAACCTCCTGACAGTGTGGACCCTCTGCCATTACAGGCTGTTAAAGATGGTGTAACGGTGCATCTCTGCACTGTAACCTTCTGACAGTGTGGACCCTCTGCCATTACAGGCTATTAAAGATGGTGTAACGGTGCATCCTGGCACTGTAACCTCCTGACAGTGTGGACCCTCTGCCATTACAGGCTATTAAAGATGGTGTAACGGTGCATCCTGGCACTGTAACCTCCTGACAGTGTGGACCCTCTGCCATTACAGCCTATTAAAGATGGTGTAACGGTGCATCCCTGCACTGTAACCTCCTGACAGTGTGGACCCTCTGCCATTACAGACTATTAAAGATGGTGTAACGGTGCATCCCTGCACTGTAACCTCCTGACAGTGTGGACCCTCTGCCATTACAGGCTATTAAAGATGGTGTAACGGTGCACTGTAACCTCCTGACAGTGTGGACCCTCTGCCATTACAGGCTGTTAAAGATGGTGTAACGGTGCATCTCTGCACTGTAACCTTCTGACAGTGTGGACCCTCTGCCATTACAGGCTATTAAAGATGGTGTAACGGTGCATCCCTGCACTGTAACCTCCTGACAGTGTGGACCCTCTGCCATTACAGGCTATTAAAGATGGTGTAACGGTGCATCCCTGCACTGTAACCTCCTGACAGTGTGGACCCTCTGCCATTACAGGCTATTAAAGATGGTGTAACGGTGCACTGTAACCTCCTGACAGTGTGGACCCTCTGCCATTACAGGCTATTAAAGATGGTGTAACGGTGCACTGTAACCTCCTGACAGTGTGGACCCTCTGCCATTACAGGCTATTAAAGATGGTGTAACGGTGCATCTCTGCACTGTAACCTTCTGACAGTGTGGACCCTCTGCCATTACAGGCTGTTAAAGATGGTGTAACGGTGCATCCCTGCACTGTAACCTCCTGACAGTGTGGACCCTCTGCCATTACAGGCTATTAAAGATGGTGTAACGGTGCATCCCTGCACTGTAACCTCCTGACAGTGTGGACCCTCTGCCATTACAGGCTATTAAAGATGGTGTAACGGTGCACTGTAACCTCCTGACAGTGTGGACCCTCTGCCATTACAGGCTATTAAAGATGGTGTAACGGTGCACTGTAACCTCCTGACAGTGTGGACCCTCTGCCATTACAGGCTATTAAAGATGGTGTAACGGTGCATCTCTGCACTGTAACCTTCTGACAGTGTGGACCCTCTGCCATTACAGGCTATTAAAGATGGTGTAACGGTGCATCCCTGCACTGTAACCTCCTCACAGTGTGGACCCTCTGCCATTACAGGCTGTTAAAGATGGTGTAACGGTGCATCTCTGCACTGTAACCTTCTGACAGTGTGGACCCTCTGCCATTACAGGCTATTAAAGATGGTGTAACGGTGCATCCCTGCACTGTAACCTCCTCACAGTGTGGACCCTCTGCCATTACAGGCTGTTAAAGATGGTGTAACGGTGCATCTCTGCACTGTAACCTTCTGACAGTGTGGACCCTCTGCCATTACAGGCTGTTAAAGATGGTGTAACGGTGCATCTCTGCACTGTAACCTTCTGACAGTGTGGACCCTCTGCCATTACAGGCTATTAAAGATGGTGTAACGGTGCATCCCTGCACTGTAACCTCCTCACAGTGTGGACCCTCTGCCATTACAGACTGTTAAAGATGGTGTAACGGTGCATCCCTGCACTGTAACCTCCTCACAGTGTGGACCCTCTGCCATTACAGACTATTAAAGATGGTGTAACGGTGCATCCCTGCACTGTAACCTCCTGACAGTGTGGACCCTCTGCCATTACAGGCTATTAAAGATGGTGTAACGGTGCACTGTAACCTCCTGACAGTGTGGACCCTCTGCCATTACAGGCTATTAAAGATGGTGTAACGGTGCACTGTAACCTCCTGACAGTGTGGACCCTCTGCCATTACAGACTATTAAAGATGGTGTAACGGTGCATCCCTGCACTGTAACCTCCTGACAGTGTGGACCCTCTGCCATTACAGACTATTAAAGATGGTGTAACGGTGCATCCCTGCACTGTAACCTCCTGACAGTGTGGACCCTCTGCCATTACAGGCTATTAAAGATGGTGTAACGGTGCACTGTAACCTCCTGACAGTGTGGACCCTCTGCCATTACAGACTATTAAAGATGGTGTAACGGTGCATCCCTGCACTGTAACCTCCTCACAGTGTGGACCCTCTGCCCTTACAGGCTATTAAAGATGGTGTAACGGTGCACTGTAACCTCCTGACAGTGTGGACCCTCTGCCATTACAGACTATTAAAGATGGTGTAACGGTGCATCCCTGCACTGTAACCTCCTGACAGTGTGGACCCTCTGCCATTACAGCCTATTAAAGATGGTGTAACGGTGCATCCCTGCACTGTAACCTCCTGACAGTGTGGACCCTCTGCCCTTACAGCCTATTAAAGATGGTGTAACGGTGCACTGTAACCTCCTGACAGTGTGGACCCTCTGCCATTACAGACTATTAAAGATGGTGTAACGGTGCATCCCTGCACTGTAACCTCCTGACAGTGTGGACCCTCTGCCATTACAGCCTATTAAAGATGGTGTAACGGTGCACTGTAACCTCCTCACAGTGTGGACCCTCTGCCCTTACAGCCTATTAAAGATGGTGTAACGGTGCACTGTAACCTCCTGACAGTGTGGACCCTCTGCCATTACAGACTATTAAAGATGGTGTAACGGTGCATCCCTGCACTGTAACCTCCTGACAGTGTGGACCCTCTGCCATTACAGCCTATTAAAGATGGTGTAACGGTGCATCCCTGCACTGTAACCTCCTGACAGTGTGGACCCTCTGCCCTTACAGCCTATTAAAGATGGTGTAACGGTGCACTGTAACCTCCTGACAGTGTGGACCCTCTGCCATTACAGACTATTAAAGATGGTGTAACGGTGCACTGTAACCTCCTCACAGTGTGAACTCTGCCCTTACAGCCTATTAAAGATGGTGCATCCCTGCACTGTAACCTCCTGACAGTGTGAACTCTGCCATTACAGGCTATTAAAGATGGTGCATCCCTGCACTGTAACGGTGACATTATTAAAAAGGAGTAGCTGAACCTAAGCGAGTAGTTTTAGTTTCTAAATCTAACCAAACAGAGTTTCCCACTTCTCTTTTCAACCTTCCATTAAGATCCTTACTCCAGGTTCATAGATAAACATTGATGTCAAAACAGCAGCATTTAACTTCCTGAACTCTTTAGATCAACTGCGAGATGAAAAGGAAGGACAGAACCTCCCTGATGTCACATTAAGCCCGTCTTTATTTCGCCTGGAAGCTGAATCTGTGAGTAATCTGCATTTCATACCCAGCTCACCAACAGGGTGAACCCGGCCAGAGGCTGTGAACCGGACCGAGTCTCCACCTGGACTGGTGGAGAAAAAAAGATGCAACAGATTTTTGTTTTGCTGTAGAAATGTAGAAAGTTACGGGTCAGATGGGAGATGAATTATGTGCCAACATGTGAAACTGTGGCTCCAAACTCTTCATCCTCCAGATGCAGACGCTGTTATCTGATAAAATATGCAAACACAAACAATCTCTGCGGTTAAACCTTAAAATCTTCCATTTTCTTAACATTTCCACATAAATAATTAAATATGTTTATAATAAGTTAATTAACTAGTTTTTCTTGCATCAATAGTTAAAAGAGAAGCGTAATATTTTGAGGTTTTAATATCAATAGCCCAGTTTGTCATTTTTAATTAAATAATTAGAAACGGTAAATAGTGAATAAACATTGAATTTTTTCCTCTTTTGTAGAAAACTCATAAACTTGTAATTAGGTGAAGTGGAAAAAAAAGTGACTTTTCAACTGTTTCTGATCTGAGCCGAAAAATTATAAACTTAGAGACTGTCCGGCATATGAAATAATATTCTAGATATTCCTAGATATGAAATAATATTCTAGATATGAAATAATATCCCAGATATTCCCAGATATGAAATAATATTCTAGATATTCCTAGATATGAAATAATATTCTAGATATGAAATAATATCCCAGATATTCCCAGATATGAAATAATATTCTAGATATTCCTAGATATGAAATAATATTCTAGATATGAAATAATCTCCCAGATATTCCCAGATATGAAATAATATTCCAGATATTAAATAATCTCCCAGATATTCCTAGATATTAAATAATTTCCCAGATATTCCCGGATATGAAATAATTTCCTAGACATTAAATAATTTCCCAGATATTAAATAATTTCCCAGATATGACATAATTTCCCAGATATAAAATAATTTCCCAGATATTAAATAATTTCCCAGATATAAAATAATTTCCCATATATTAAATAATCTCCCAGATATTAAATAATATTCCAGATATTAAATAATATCCCAGATATTAAATAATTTCCCAGATATTAAATAATATTCCAGATATTAAATAATATCCCAGATATGAAATAATTTCCCAGATATGAAATAATATCCCAGATATTCCCAGATATGAAATAATTTCCCAGATTTTAAATAATTTCCCAGATATGAAATAATTTCCCAGATTTTAAATAATTTCCCAGATATGAAATAATATCCCAGATATGAAATAATTTCCCAGATATGAAATAATATCCCAGATATGAAATAATTTCCCAGATATGAAATAATATTCCAGATATTGAATAATTTCCCAGATATTCCCAGAGATTACAGTAATTCCTGAAGAAGAGCTCTCTCCAGCCTCTTGTGGATGTCCACCACAGCTGTTGTTTCTTCCTGTTGGAGCAGCTACTTCCTCTGCTGAATACAACCAGGAGTAAGGAAGTAAAGAGCCTCTGTGGAGCTGCCCTGTTCTGCTGGAGCCTGTCTGGATTTCTCTGCTGCTCCATATTCCTCCCACACCTGCTTTCTGGGTTAATTCACATCTAGATGTCCAGTAACTTTAGCGCCTGGCTTCTTTGGCGAGGTGAGATCGTTTTTAACTCTGATGGACGTGTCGTCTGTGCACAAAATGCCACATTTTTCAGGACGTGTGCCTCTGACAGAGCAGTAATCTGGAAGCTGACTTCAGACTCCAGTTATTTTTCTGTGTGCAGGCTGCTCCCTGCTTTGAATACTCTCCACGTTCACTGATAGAATTACGCCAGATTCCGCTTTTGATAGCAGAAGGGAAGCAACAATAACACATAATGAATGCAGCTACCTCATAACCAGGCGGTGGAAACGATCCTCGCACAGTTTAGCCATTTCACAATCACATGGGAGAGTCTTGGGGCAAATTCTCTAAACAGTGCTGCAATATAAATTGACCGTGTTAGAGAAATGGCAACAACACGCATTCCCCCATGAGCATTTAGTTTTCCAGGTAGAAAAAGGGAAAAAAGCAGCAGCTGCAGTTTGCTTTCAGCTGACCTCCATCTACAAACTCCTACATGCTGCATCCGACTGCTCGATAAGCAGATAAGCAGCTGCTGTTTTCTCTGTGGCTGCAGCACAAAAACACATTAAGTTCGCTTTGTTTTAGCAGATGATGTAAGGCTAATAAATTCACTCCTTCTAATTTTTTTCTCTCCCCATGCATTACATTATCTTGCCGACAATCCAGGATAATTGATATATCTTTCTCTCTTTTTCTCACAGCAAAGGCACTTCAATTATTCATTGTCTTCAATGCTGAGAGACAGAGAGAGATATACTGTATGCCACAAAGCCTTAACGCACATTGTCACAGTTAATGGAAGGAGCAATCAAATATTTTAGGGAAAACCAAATATGCAGATATGTCGGCAGCAATTTAGCGAGACATATTTTAACACTCCGGATGTGAGAAAGCAGGGGGGAGGCGGAATGATTCGGGGAGAAATCAAATGAGACGTTTGATGAATATTTGCCCATTGTTCCAGGGAATGTAAGTCACCACCTACCTCAGAGCATCGCAGGGAAATAAGTCAAGCTCCTCCAAGTGCGGGGTGTGGCATGGCGGCATTAAGTGGCGTAATTAATAGCATTCTCACATATCTGGAGAAGTTATTAGGGCGCATGGGAGAGAAAGTCGCGCCTTAAGAGCCTCTCAAATTGCACTCCAAGATTTGTCACTTCCAGCAGTCGTTTAATAGCTCATTTGAAACTGTTGACCTCAGTTAACAGAACAAGCCCATTTGAGCTCTCAGTGAATTAGTCCAGATTTAAATGGGCTAAATGAAATCCAGCATAAACAGACACACCAACACAGAAGCCTGAACGGCTCACACAGCCCAGCTTTATTTCCACAGACAGCTATATGTAAAGATGGAAATAAAAGATCATCTATCGTAGATAATATCAGAAAATGTCACATGTAGGAGAAAACGAAACACGCTACAATACTCCTGAGGAATATTTGCCAATCTAAAAATTCCACACGGTAAATGTTAGCAGTGAAACAGTCAAGCTGCCAATGGAATCCAATTAAAGAAACCCTCACAATGTTTTTTTGAGGATTTTCACAGGAATGCCAGCAACTGGAGATATCGGTGCATAAATTAAGTGCGGCCGACTTAATTACACTCGAGAACAGAAAGAAAATCGGGGAGGAGTGGAGGTGCAGAGATTTCTTTCTTACACCAATAAGTTGAAGAAAAAACTCACCGTGCTGCAGGCGCCTCCATCTGTCTCTGCCGCACACACACACACACACACACACACTCAGCCGGCCTGCGGTCCAGCCGGTTAAAGGTGTTCGTCTCTCTTGGCTCGGCTCATCCTCCAACCTGGAAATTTTTATTTTTCAGCAGCACACACACCTGAGACTACAGCCTGCTTCCCAAAGAATTTCCCCTCAGAAGTTTTACATGGAACAAGAAAAGCTACCTGCTCCCCAAATCAATTCTTTTCTTTGCTCCTTTTTTTAGAGACACTGTGTGTGTGCATGTGTGCATCTTGTTTTATGCTTTGCACATAAATGTGATGCATAGACTCGGCTTGCTCATATCTGCCTGCATTGTACGTGGGCGGGTGTAAATCCTCATCTTCCTGTATATCCATTAGTAATGCAACACTCTAAAAATAAAGTGCGCCCCGGCGTATCAGTGCCTATGAACATGTTGCCTGTGTAATCACATTTTATATACTTCTTTTTTATCTGTTGTCGGGAGGGGGAGCGGGATGGAGGGCGTTTTTGCAGGCTCCGGTGCTGCAGCTCTTGCATGGCTGTACAGATGGCACGATAGGCCAGTTGTGTTTTCACCAAAAAGTATCACAGCAGCAGGACCGGTTATAATGTGAAAGGTAAGATAAGTCCCATTTCTTTAAGCCCGCTTCTCCTCCTCCTCCTCCTCTCTCCGGCTCTGACACAAATCAGCATGCTTAGAATAAACTGCATAAGTTATCAGCTCCTTGGAAAGCAACACATAAGGGGAGAGCGGCGGCGGCGAAGAAGAGGAGACAGAGAGAGGGGAGACTTCTATCACTTAATGAAAAATAGCTTCCCTTTTGGACAGAACTTCATAGGGCTGCAATCAAGCCCTGGCCCCCACTTCTTGACGTGCAATCGAGGCAAATCAAGTCAGCATCTATTAATAATATTTCCCTGGCTCCTTTCATTCCAGCGCGTGTCCTACCACTGTCAGCGCTGTGATGGAGCACTGCCTTTATCTCCACCCCGGCCTGCTCTGTCACAGTGATAAACAATTCTAACAAGAATCAGAATAAAGATCTCCCCAGTAGACTTTCACAGATAGAGGGGGCCCTTTTTTTCTTATTTTCTAGACGGCAAAATTTAATCTAGTCCCCCCACCCACCCACCCACACACACACATGCACATGCACATGCACACCCTGACACTCAGATACCCACACACCCCACCCAGAGCCCCCTCCCTGCTTCCGCCTCTTCCTCATCTTCCTTTTTTCTCGCCTTCCTTCTTCCCTGCTCTTTTTTTTCCAAGCGTCACATTCAAAGAGATGCAAATTTCCTCGGAGCTGGGACCTGATGGAGTTGGAGTGAACGTCAAAGGGGTGGAGGGTGGGTGGAGGGTGGGTGGAGTCGTTCTTTATTCCTCGGTCAGTCTGAATAAATCACCGGATAAACTGTGGGTGGGAAAAGGTGAAGCTTGTGTCTGACCATCCGGAGGCAGCAGAGTTTTTGCCTTCATGTTGGGGCAGGAACACGCGTGACGGAGGGCTGAAGTACACGCAGGCTGAGGAAAAACGTGCCGCTTCATGAAGTTTGATTTTAATGGGAACTGTGATAGTATCTGAAAATAATGTTTTAAACAGGAGGCGTGAGCATTGTTACGATTTAATGCTGATTTAACTAATATATGAGCTTATATGTCAGATTCCAAATACAGTTTGTTTTGTTCGTTTATCTCTTTTATTTTCACCTTTGTTGCATCCCACTAATGTTAGGTTTACGTGTTAAAATGCACATGGTTAGGTTTACATGTTAAAATGCACACGGTTAGGTTTACATGTTAAAACGCACACGGTTAGGTTTACGTGTTAAAATGCACACGGTTAGGTTTACGTGTTAAAATGCACACAGTTAGGTTTACGTGTTAAAATGCACACAGTTAAGTTTACATGTTAAAATGCACACAGTTAGGTTTACATGTTAAAACGCACACAGTTAGGTTTACATGTTAAAATGCACATGGTTAGGTTTACGTGTTAAAATGCACACAGTTAGGTTTACGTGTTAAAATGCACATGGTTAGGTTTACGTGTTAAAATGCACACAGTTAGGTTTACGTGTTAAAATGCACACGGTTAGGTTTACATGTTAAAACGCACACAGTTAGGTTTACATGTTAAAATGCACATGGTTAGGTTTACGTGTTAAAATGCACACGGTTCGGTTTACGTGTTAAAATGCACACGGTTAGGTTTACGTGTTAAAATGCACACGGTTAGGTTTACATGTTTAAATGCACACGGTTAGGTTTAGGTGTTAAAATGCACACAGTTAGGTTTACGTGTTAAAATGCACACGGTTAGGTTTACGTGTTAAAACTCACAAGGTTAGGTTTACATGTTAAAATGCACACAGTTAGGTTTACATGTTAAAATGCACACGGTTAGGTTTACATGTTAAAATGCACATGGTTAGGTTTACGTGTTAAAATGCACATGGTTAGGTTTACGTGTTAAAATGCACACGGTTCGGTTTACGTGTTGAAATGCACACGGTTAGGTTTACGTGTTAAAATGCACATGGTTAGGTTTACGTGTTAAAACTCACACGGTTAGGTTTACGTGTTAAAATGCACATGGTTAGGTTTACGTGTTAAAACTCACACGGTTAGGTTTACGTGTTGAAATACACACGGTTAGGTTTACGTGTTAAAATGCACACGGTTAGGTTTACGTGTTGAAATGCACATGGTTAGGTTTACATGTTAAAAAGCACACGGTTAGGTTAACATTGGAGAATGTGATTGGTTGGACAGCCTCTAATGATAAGATTTGTTAAACTGCAGAAATCTAGAACAGAAGCGTCACTAATAAACGTCTTTCTGCAAGTTAAGACAGACGTGCTTTGATTTGATAACATGCTAACTGAGGCCTGGAGAGTCTGACATGCAGTTTCTGCTGCTTTTATAGAGCTGCTCACACTGACTGAGGATCAGTTAATCAGAGCATTGATCAGCAGCTCCTGGCTGCTTCTTACTGTGGAAGCAGGGAGGGTTCACTTAGTTTTTCACTCACTGCTGCTGTGTTTTGTCTCAGTTTGACACAGTTTAACATGTCATGTGCTCATCTGAGGTTGGATTTACTGAGTTTTAACGCCTGCTGAGGACCAGATGATTCTTTATTTTGTCCTGATGTGTAAATTATTTGTTAAATATTAACTGAATATTGTTACATTTAGAAAAATCATTGCGTTTGAAATTTAAAGTTAATATTCTATATTAAATCTCAGAATGTGTTTACACAGTTAGTTAAGTTTTCTGGTCAATAACTTTTGCTGCTAACTCTGATATCTTTTTATATCAAACCAACAGATAAAATCCATTCTGTGACTTCGTTGATACATACACACAAATACATGTGCATATATATATGTATTCTCCCCTTTGAGTTAATATAAATCCCATTTACCTTTGCTGTGGGTTCACCTTCCTTTGAGTCACTCTGCATGTCTGTAACCACAGATAATAAAAGTGCTCCAGTGAGCTTTTACTGAAGTACAAGAAGTACCAGGAACAAGTAAACTGAATCCTTTAGCAGAAAGTGCAGATAGCTGTCTGTGATTAATCACTTCCACACTGTGCCCCTCATCTGTGGGGGCTGATTTGTCACCAGTCTAACTCCACTGACATGTATGACACTGAGGAGGTGAGCCCACCCCCCCCGCTGTGGCACCCGCCACCCATCCCATCCTCCTCTGCTCTCTCACACAATTAAAAATGCATCAGGGAACGGATTAGATGCACGATCCCCGGCTCTATTGATCCGGAGTCTGAAGCTGTCTCTGACTGTGTGAGTGTGGATGAACAGACAGGAAAGGATGGAGAGGTGGGCAGCCCCCCTCCCAAATCCTTCCCTGTGTGACTTCAGACCGCTCCCCCACCCTCTGTTATTTACTGCTCCACCCTCTGCGGATGCATCCCTCACCTGTCTGCTGGCTTGAGTTTCCTCCTTCCTCCCTCCATGGATGTCCCACTGGGCCCCTCAGTTCTTTGTCTCCCACTGTTTGCTGCTGCCTGCATGGCTTTCGCTCAGTTTGTCACAGATCTGTTCACATGTAATCCATCTTTCTACTCCTCTTTTTGCTGTACTTGCCAGTGCTGCCTCATGCTGGGCTGTTGGGCAGGATGAAGCAGCACCTGATCACTTCCTGATTACAGGAAAACTTCACAAGTTAGACAACAACAATAGGTGGACTCTTATCTTATGCTTCAAGCCACAGAAACAACGCTTAAAGGACAGAACAAAGCACAAGACTTCTGGAACAATGTCCTTTGGACAGACCAGAGCAAAGTGGAGATGTTTGGTCCTAATGCACAGCAGCACGTTTGGAGGAAACCAAACACAGCATATCAGCACAAACACCTCATACCAGCTGTCAAGCACGGTGGTGGAGGGCTGATGATCTGGGCTGGTTCTGCAGCCACAGGACCTGGGCACCTTGCAGTCATTGAGTCCACCATGAACTCCTCTGGATACCAAAGTATTCTAGAGTCAGATGTGAGGCCATCTGTCCCACAGCTAAAGCTGGGCTGAAACTGGCTCATCAACAGGACAAAGATCCCAAACACAGCAGCAGATCTACAGCAGAATGTGGGAAAAAGGAAAGAATCAAGGTGTTGCAACGGTCCAGTCAGAGTCCAGACCTCAGCCTGACTGAAATGCTGTGGTGGGACCTTAAGAGAGCTGCAGAAACCAAAGCTGCAAACCTCAATGAGCTGAAGCAGCGCTGGAGAGAAGAGGGCCGAGATTCCTCCAGAACCATGAGAGTCCAGTCAGAGTCCAGACCTCAGCCTCTCTCTGCATCTCTGGATACTTAAGATCCAGTGTTAGGATGGAGCATGAGAGAAGAAGAAGAAGAATTAGGGCTTCTCCAGCTGTAATAAGGGCCCTGCTTCGCTCCATTATTATGAAGAGGGAGCTGAGCCAAAAGCCAAACCTTTCGAATTTATGCTCCATCTGTAGAGCTTAAACATCACCTGAAGCATCAGTATCCTGGTCTCAGGTGGCTCAGACAGACAGTCTCATCCTGAAGTTTGCAGCTGACCACATGGACAAAGAAAAAAACACCACGATACTCGCTGCTATCTATGTGAATTGCATGAGTCCCTATCAAATAAACCATAAATTAATAAATAAATAGGCTTCCTCGGGATGTAATTATTTGAATAAAATCAGCTGTCTCATGTTTTCTGAGGCTGTATGGTTTATACAGCTGAACCATGTCTTATCTCTATATAATTACCAGTTAGTCTCTCTGGGAGAATCTGCCTCATGTGCAGTGACATTTTCATCTGATCTAAACAGTCAGAGTGTAAAAAACTACCAATGAGCAAACGCTCCTCCCTCCAAAAGAAGGAAATGTGGTGGGATAATTCAAACAAGTGAAGACAGATATGACTGCTCTGCTGGACATTACAAAAGAACACAGAAGATAAGAGGCTGTGAGCCCTCTGGGGCTGATTCAGTGTCCTATAAAAGAAAAAGTTACACCCATAAAAAGGTCCAATTCAGAAGAAAAAGGCTCTGTTTCGTCGAGTTTGCATAAAAGCTGGAGGGATATAAATTACCTGTCTGGGAAAAGACAAATAGGCAATCCACATTCAAGTGGAAATGAGACAAGATGCTCCACAAAAGGGAGAAAAACACACGACGCCATTAAGAATTTTGTACTTTTTGTTAAGACACCCAGGCTAAGTGCCTCCTTCCTGGAGTTAAATGTAAGTCAGAATCTCCCAAAACACATCTGCACACAACAGAAAATGCTTCACATCTCATCGGTGAAGGCAGGCGACTTTCTGCCCAGCCTCACTGAAAGCTGAACCCAAACCAGAGCACCTGCTTCCTCATCCTTGGCTGGTGGTTGTGGGACTTAAATCTCACCATTTCCCCCCCTACACTTCCTGTATGACACCTTTCTTCTGGCTTTATTCCATAGTTCAGTTCATAATGAAACAGGTGACCTCATCACCTGCTGCGCTCCTGTCACACAGCAAGAATCTGTCAAAGGGAAATGTCCACGTCTGTGGGACCTTTTTCAGTGTTTCCAGGCTGCAAAATAAAGCGAAATTACTGATCAACTTTCCAAAGTTTGAGCCTGATCTGCAGTGAGGCAATTTACACAAGAGCCAAAGAGGATTTGCAAAAGATTCCTCAATGCCAAGCCACCAAACAAGTGTGTGTGTGTGTGCTGGGAATGGTCTGCGGTTCAATGTTGCCTCATGAAATGTGATTTTATAAATCCCTCCCAAAAAATTCTAATAACCCAGATAAGCTCGGGGCTTAAGTGATCCGCAGAATCAGTGGTTTTAGAGTTTAACATCAGTACCTCTGGAGGTAATTCTGATGCAAATGTGTGAAGACTCTCAGATGAATGCCTGTGGCTGGTGAATGAGGTCCAGGTGGGAATGTTTCAGGGAAGGAAAGGAAGAAAAAAAGATATTCAGAGTGTTGGAGGGAAAAAACAACAAATCCTAAACAAAATGCAGATGGCAGCTGTGCTGACGCGCCTCTTAGTGCTTTGTGACGGGCTTTGCTCTATTTCATATGGTATCATCCCTCCCTGCTTACCTCTCTATCGCTCCGCTGTCAGCTGGCTTAGAGCCGCCACTCCAAGCACTGATTAACCTGCTGCTCCTCATCTTTCACTCAAATAACTTTCTTTCTGACCATCCTCAGCAGCAGAGGAAACACACACAGTCAACGTGTATCAGAGGAGCTGCCACTGAACTTTACTGCATCAAATAGCTTTAATGAGACCTTTTTATTTCCTCTCCCACATGTTGGAAACATCAGGAACAAGTCTCTGCCTCAGCTGGAGGAGCTTCAGCATCTCTGGACCTGGTTCTGACCCTCCGGGTCGGGCTGAGTCTCTGCCTCAGCTGGAGGAGCTTCAGCATCTCTGGACCTGGTTCTGAACCTCCGGGTCGGGATGAGTCTCTGCCTCAGCTGGAGCAGTTTCAGCATCTCTGGACCTGGTTCTGAACCTCCGGGTCGGGATGAGTCTCTGCCTCAGCTGGAGCAGTTTCAGCATCTCTGGACCTGGTTCTGACCCTCGGGTCGGGCTGAGTCTCTGCCTCAGCTGGAGCAGTTTCAGCATCTCTGGACCTGGTTCTGAGTGATGGTGAGTTGGATCAGAGATGGACAGACGGATCGGGGCTCCGTCAGCAGTAATGAGGGCGCTGCTCCGGTCCGTTTGGTGAAGCTGAGCCGGAAGGAGAAGCTTTCAGCTTCCTGCTCCATCTTTGTTCCAACCCTCACCTGAGATGTTAGTCAGCATAGAGACAGAAGGTTGTACTGAAAGCTGTGGCCATGAAAGCTCAGGAGAAAGTTCTGTCTCTCAGCACTGACAGCATCCAGGACCAGCAGAGGAAGCTCCTCCCTCCTCAGGACCTGCTGAACATCTGTTCTCAGCACATCTACCTGCTCAAAGACATTTCAGCTTTATAAAGCTGACTTTACTTCATGCTTTCTTTTGAGATGGACGCATTCGGTTGAGTTTCCTGCTTTTGATTGACAGGGTTCATCATCAGGGTTAAGGATCGGTGGCTGGAAAGATTCTTCATGACTCAGGAACATGACTCTGTGGGAACTGCACCTGTCAGGAGGCTTAAATCAGAGATAATTACTGAAAAAGGAAAGCAAACTTCACCACAGTAAAGTGCGTGGTGTTGGGTCTGCTCCACATGAATCACAGTTACTGCGGCTGGATGAAAATAAATGAGTCTCACTGTAAAAGTTGCAGCAACAAGGAATTGTGGGACAGAATTATCTCCTCTCTTTTAAAAAGGATGATCCTCAGCTCCTTCCTTTAGTTTTCAGACCATTCAAGCGGCTCGAGTCATTTAGCGGTTACCCCTGATAACTTCTCCACTCCTGCTGGTTACTTTCTGTGTTTGTTTCACGTTTCGTGCAGAACCTTCATCCGTAGGTTTCACTGAAGGGATCTTTTGTTCTGGTTCTGTTCTGTCCGTAGGTTTCACTGAAGGGATCTTTTGTTCTGGTTCTGTTCTGTCCGTAGGTTTCACTGAAGGGATCTTTTGTTCTGGTTCTGTTCTGTCCGTAGGTTTCACTGAAGGGATCTTTTGTTCTGGTTCTGTTCTGTCCGTAGGTTTCACTGAAGGGATCTTTTGTTCTGGTTCTGTTCTGTCGCAGAGAGCAGAAGCATCATCAGTTTCAGCTGAGCTTTAACATGTTTAAATCACAGGAAACAGATTAAAAAAAGCTTTTTTCAGAGTTGCTTCACTTTAAACCTGCATGAAATATGATGCTTTTTGTCAGCCTTCTACTTCTGCTGCTCTTCTTCTCTTTGTCTACAGAAACGTTAAAAAGGCCTCAAAGTGAGACTGGTTCATTCAGACGAGCCTCTTCCTCATTTCCCTCATTAACATCCACTTAATATGACGTCTGACGCAACCAGCTCCCCACTTTGTTTCATTCTCTGTGTCAGACAAACATTAAAAAGTAGATATTTACTTTTAATACCTCAAATAAGAAGCTGGTGACCTCACTGTTAGCCTCTGAGTCTTTTCTCTGCCTCTGACTGAGCAGACAGGAGACAAGACCAGTGAGTTTGTCCTGAAACAACCACTTTGAACAGTGGAAACAAAAGAAAAGAAAAGTTTATGGATCACAGCAGTGGCCTTTATGCATCCTGCTATTAGCTGCAGTGAATAAAAGCTAACTGCAGCTCATTTACGTCCTGCTCAGCCAAACACTGATGTGGGAGATGTTCTTTCACCAGTTCACACAAAGTCTCTAACATCATTATATTCTGTAGTAATTCCCTTTAAATGTCCTTCTCTTCCAATATGAAATAATAATCAGCTTTATTGGCAGTTGCTGACTGTGCCGTGCCTTTAAAAGTGAAATACAGCCCCGCTGTTTCAGTGCCTCAACAGACCCTGGATCAGTTACCACCTGAATGGACCTGCGGCCCATTTCCTGCCAGAGCATCATCCCCCGACAGAATCTTAAAACTCAACATACCTTCCCTGAGTCGTCACTCCACGTGCACAGAAAAAAAAACACAATATTGTCCCAAACACTGAGGCAAAGTAAAGAAAAACCTGATTATCTTGTTACAGAACCATGTTGGGCCGGGAAACATGGGGTGCTGGCTTTGAGCTCCACCCACAGAAAGGTAAAAGCTGCACGATGAGGACCCAAACGATGTGAAGCAGGTGGTTTTTCTGCTGTAGCGGCTCACTGAGACGTAGATGTGTTCCAGGAACACGTCACCGTGTCTGAGCTTTTGTGTGGAAGTCTTCGGCATCATGAGCCCAGTCCAGTCTCCAGGTAAATACCTTATCTTTCTAAATTTATGGAACTCTAAAGATATCTAGAGATATCCTGTGTTTCTTAAATACGTGCACATGAATCTAGAAGTTGAAACGTTGCTCTCAGTGTCTCTGGAGTCTAACCTGTTTGTCATCCACCAAACTTTTGTGTGACCCCCGTATTTTAAGCATGTTTCCATAGTTACATCAACCCACTGTGTGTGTTTGTCCATCATCCATTTTCTTTCCCTTAGCCTGGGGCAGATGAGATTCCTTTGAATGGTGTTATGGTGTTTTTCCCCCCTCTTTTTCCTCTTTTCTGTCTTCTCAAACCCCAGCTGGTCGAGGCGGATGGACACCCTTCCTGGTTCTGGTTCTGCCAGAGGTTTCTTCCTGGTTCTGGTTCTGCCAGAGGTTTCCTCCTGGTTCTGGTTCTGCCAGAGGTTTCTTCCTGGTTCTGGTTCTGTCAGAGGTTTCTTCCTGGTTCTGGTTCTGCCAGAGGTTTCTTCCTGGTTCTACCAGAGGTTTCGTCCTGGTTCTGGTTCTGCCAGAGGTTTCTTCCTGGTTCTGCCAGAGGTTTCTTCCTGTTTCTGGTTCTGCCAGAGGTTTCTTCCTGGTTCTGGTTCTGCCAGAGGTTTCTTCCTGGTTCTGCCAGAGGTTTCTTCCTGGTTCTGGTTCTGTCAGAGGTTTCTTCCTGGTTCTGGTTCTGCCAGAGGTTTCTTCCTGGTTCTACCAGAGGTTTCGTCCTGGTTCTGGTTCTGCCAGAGGTTTCTTCCTGGTTCTGCCAGAGGTTTCTTCCTGTTTCTGGTTCTGCCAGAGGTTTCTTCCTGGTTCTGCCAGAGGTTTCTTCCTGGTTCTGGTTCTGTCAGAGGTTTCTTCCTGGTTCTGGTTCTGCCAGAGGTTTCTTCCTGGTTCTGCCAGAGGTTTCTTCCTGGTTCTGGTTCTGCCAGAGGTTTCTTCCTGTTAAAGGGAGTCGTTCCTTTCCACAGTCCCTCAGGCTCAGGACGGGAGATTGGACTGAAGACAAGTTTCGGTCCAATCTGTTGGTTTCCTTAGCTCGGATATTATTTTTGAATTGGCTCTATATGAATTAATTGGATTATGATTACAATGAATTGAATTCCAATTGGCTTGAATTGGACTTTATTACTTAAGTGCCTTGAGATGACAATTGTTGTAATCTGGCGCTTTATAAATAAAGTTGAATTTAATTTAATTGAATTCCCAAACCCCCCTCTCCCCGGGCTCCTCCTGCAGACCTTCTGGGTGGACCTGAGCTGTTCCCAGTGGATTCTGGGTCTGCCCTGAGCCCTCCTCCCATTTGGACCTGTCTGAAACCCCTCACAGATGACAGCGCTCCTCGCCCCATCCTTCAGGGTTAACCCCACCATCCTTCAGAGGAAGCTCATTCCTGACACTTCACGATCTCATTCTTTCGGTCACGGCCCACAGCTCATGACCATCGATGAAGGCTGGAACATAGATCAAATCAACAGCTTCGGCTTCTCTCTTCACCATGACAGAGCGGTGCAACGTCCACATCAGTGTCAACGCTTCCCCAGTCCGCCCATCAATCCTTTTTTGGTAGCTCAGAGACTTAAACTCCTCCAGTTTCAGCAGAGTCTCCCACCCAGCTGCTGCTGAAACTGGCTCCTGGGACACGTCTGTTTAAAACAGCGTAAAATACCAACGTACAGGACGGACATGTTGTTTTTATGGTTTCATGGGTAGAAAATGGTCTCTCTCAACACAAACAAAGCACAGATCCTCAGAGGCTTCACCTATGAACAGCAAGGTGGCTGAAGGGGAGGAACTCACCAGCCTGTCACTCGCCGTTTGGTTTGCTTTAGGAAGCGATTCTGCTCTGGTTTTAGATCCAGAGCTTCATTACGTGTAATTCTGCAGAGGAAAACCGTTCAGTACATTTCCCCGATACGACACCTCGCTGCAGTTAAACCGACACAAGCTGCATCGATTGGTTGTCAGGGAGGATTGTGATGAAACAGCGGCAGATGAAGCTGTAGCAGGGAGATTATGGCTCACGCCACTGACCTGCTGTGAAGAAATAAGCCTCCTTGCTTAGCAAACAAACACAGACCTTCCACCCTGGAAAAGCACTCTCCTCCTTGTAATGGACACGGTTATTAGGGGAGCGGCGGCATCGTTCTTCAGCCTTCAGCCCAGCGCTCCAGAGGGAGCTCGTCCCAGTCTGAGGGATGAGGAATGGCCTTAATGAAGTCAGACAAGCCGGAATACATGCATAAGAAAGATTTTAAATATTGATATGATGTCAGTACGCAGCTGCATAAACGGGTTACAGTGGATCAGTTAGCTCTTGATGGCCCTCGTCTAATACAGCAACACAAGGGGGATGATTAGGCTCATCAGAGGTGATTGTGTATTCTGTGGGAGGCGCAAACACACCATTTAAATCAAAGAGGCCTCCTGTCTTCCTGTGCAGCTCCAGTGGGCTGCACTGCCACCGGTTTAAATTCACACTTTAAATTATTCACAGGCACATGTAATTAATGGCTTGTAGATTTATATCATTCAGCTAAGCAAAGTATTAATGGGGATTTTATTAAAGGTCTTCATCAAGGTACAGGAGGCCTTTCAGAGGGCTGGAATAAATGTTGCTGTAATTACTCACAGAAGATGTGAGTGATGCAAATGGATGTGAACAATGTGAAGGGATGTTCTTTCAGCAGGAAGCTCAGAAAAATCCCATAAAACCAGTAAAACAACACAGAAACAAACCGAGCTGAAGTGTGAAAAGTGTCAGCGGTCCATCAGAGGAGATCTGAGTCTGAAGAGGCAAGAGGAACGAAAAGGAGGCTATGTTCAACATTACATAAACATGAGCGGCGGACAAGTTTCCACCGAGAGCCGCTCGGCGTTTACTTTGAGCCCTTCCAGTTAAAACAGATCTTAAAGGTCAAACTTCAGGCCCGTCCGCTCAAACGCGGGTCACTGTTAAATTATTCAGCCAGCGAGGGAGGCAGAGACAGACCAGATCAAGCGAGTCGAGTGATGCGAGCAATCCGCCAGAGACCCGGCGGTTCCCAGTCCTCCACACTGTAAACACCATCCATCTCCAGCCACACGCACTTGTTTATCTAACGAGCAGCGACCAGCACAGATGTTGGGAAAAACAGAAAATATCTGCGCTACAAGGAGAGAGGGAAGCGTCTGAGCTCCACTTTGATCTCACTGATCAGTCAGTCAGTTTGAATCTGATGGACGTCAGAGGCTCCTTCAGGAAAGCGTGCCGCTACATGCACATTTTAGTGCTGGAAACAAGCATCTTTCAGCCGTTTAAAGGGTCACATGATCGACTGCAGCTCTGAGACTTTCAGCTGGAAAGTCAAACAAATGGTTTCCACAAACACTTCAGACCTTTTGCTTCTTGTGTTTTTAATGAAAACATATTTATTTCCTGTTTATAGCTGGTAGCTGAACACTGAATACTAGTCTCAGCTCTCTGGCTTCTTCCTGACAGGTGCTCCCATCACATGGTGCTGCCACCACCGTGCTTTACTGTTGGGAGGGAACCATCTTTTCCTCATGCAACCTGTCCTCTGATCTGGGCTCAGACTGGCTGTCGGCACACAGGCCTGACGGACGTTTATGTGCTCCTCATTCGTCTTTATAAGCTCTGAAGCTGCACTTTTACACCCAAAGCAGCATGTTTTCAACCTGCTAAACGAGCAGAGTAAAGCCTGTAGAGGAAGGCCAGCACAGCTCTACTTTACCAGGGACCGGCGTGCCGCTGTGGCCGAATGAAGGGATGATTTACACTGCTTCCAATAAGCAGGAGTTTCTGAGATAATGAGGCTAGGTTATTATTTTTTGACTGGACCGTGGATATCATCCCCAAACATCTGTTTTTGTTGCTGCTGCAGGTTTCAGAGGCTTATGTGAGATGTTACAGTCGGTAGACGTGATTCTGTGGAGAAACTCTCATCTTGTTGCCTCGACCTCCATGAAAATGAAGGTCTGCACCCCGGTGCTGTCTTCCTCAGCCAAGCTGGAGCCTGCACTGCACGGCCATTTGTAAAAAGAGGCTTAAATGACAGTTGGATCACTGGGAAACTTCTCTGGGCCTTCTTCACATGCACAGTTTGTCAGTATTCAGGCATTTCACTTAGCTAACTTAGCTTTAGGGTCAAAACTCCCTCCACAGTGTTGGGAACTCTGGTGTCGTGGCACCTATGGGTAAAAATGCTGTTTCTGACTCATACTGTCAGAGTGTTCATGACCTTGCTGTGTGCACAGTTTATACCAATGGCAGACATTTCTAAGACTTTAACAAACTTGTTTGCACATTTATAGATGGAGTTGCTCCAGGAAGGGGTCGAAGTGAACAGTGGAGGCTCCACCAGTCCAAATAATGTGGAAGGAGATTTGACAGACAGCACTGTGTGAGCAGGAATCTCTTAAAGTTTACTTATCTAAAGGGAGAAAAACTCTGTGTGTGGACCTAAATTTCCATCTCATAGATCTTTTGGCTGCTGTGCTGTTTTCCTGGGAATTATTCTATTCTCTTTATTCTGGAGGTTTGCAAAGAGAGTTCCTCAAACTTCATGAGTCCTGTCATTCAGTGTGAGCCAAAACTTATACAGAATACACAATGACATGTAGAACAAAGTCCTTTTCATTAAGAAGGTGGACTTCACTCAAGTTATAGATACATATCAAAGACCTTTTCTTAAATGTATGTTTGAATAAATCTGAAAAGGCTATAATATGGATTAGTTAGTGTGGACTGAAACAGAAATTAATTTAAACCAGATTTACGACCCATTAGTTCACAAAGTGAAGAGACTCTGAATACTTGTCCAAAACAGGACCTCACAGCGTAGTCTGAATCCTTAACATCCATCTTCTATACCCGCTTCATCCAACTCAGGGTCGCAGGGGGGTGGAGCCTATCCCAGCGGTCAACCACTCCCGGGTCAACCACTCCAGGGTCAATCACTCCTGGGTCAATCACTCCCGGGTCAACCACTCCCAGGTCAATCCCTCCCGGGTCAATCACTCCTGGGTCAATCACTCCCGGGTCAACCACTCCCAGGTCAATCACTCCCGGGTCAATCACTCCTGGGTCAATCACTCCCGGGTCAACCACTCCCGGGTCAATCACTCCTGGGTCAATTATTCCCGGGTAAATCACTCCTGGGTCAATCACTCCCGGGTCAACCACTCCGGGGTCAACCACTCCCGGGTCAATCACTCCTGGGTCAATTATTCCTGGGTCAATCACTCCCGGGTCAACTACTCCCGGGTAAATCACTCCCGGGTCAATCACTCCGGGGTCAACCACTCCGGGGTCCATCACTCCCGGGTCAACCACTCCGGGGTCAATCACTCCCGGGTCAATCACTCCCGGGTCAATCACTCCCGGGTCAATCACTCCCGGGTCAACCACTCCCGGGTCAACCACTCCCCAGTCAACCACTCCCGGGTCAATCACTCCCCAGTCAACCACTCCCGGATCAATCACTCCCGGGTCAACCACTCCCGGGTCAATCACTCCCGGGTCAATCACTCCCGGATCAATCACTCCCGGGTCAACCACTCCCGGGTCAATCACTCCCCAGTCAACCACTCCCGGATCAATCACTCCCGGGTCAACCACTCCCGGGTCAATCACTCCCGGGTCAATCACTCCCGGATCAATCACTCCCCAGTCAACCACTCCCGGATCAATCACTCCCCAGTCAACCACTCCCAGGTCAACCACTCCCGGGTCAATCACTCCCCAGTCAACCACTCCCAGGTCAACCACTCCCGGGTCAATCACTCCCGGGTCAATCACTCCCGGGTCAATCACTCCCGGATCAATCACTCCCGGGTCAGTCTATAGTCACCAGTTATTTATGCATGTTTTTTGTTTTTTCATGCTGTTATACACGTCAGCTGAGTCAGTGTAGCACACTTCCAAAGTTTCCATTTCAGTCGTGATATTCCTGGGTTATGGTGAAGGCTGAGATCATTACATGCACTGAGAGATGGATGAATATTAACACACTTACAGAGCACATGTATGTTCTTATGGGATACCGTGTCCATTTCCTGGCTCCCATAGCTGTGCGCCTCCTTGCATCAGTCCGCCTCATTAATCCCAACTGAGGAGTCCATTTCAATGAATACATCTTCCACAGCTTTTCCATCACACTGCAGTCACCCCTCCCTCTGGTTCCAGGCATAGTCAGGGTTAACATGCTAATTCTATTTTATGAGCTCTGACTGAGCCCACTCTCCTACACTTACATGTGTTCAACAATTATTACATCGCTTTTTAGCCATAAAAAATTCAGCACCCTGAGTGTCATGCAGGCGAAACCCGAAAATTTATGCAGTGAATAGAATGGTTAATTTCTCAAAGGGAAAAAGGAATGACCTAAAAATAGAGATTTGCTTTGCGATTCTGTATTTAAATGAGCCGTACCTTGGCGATGTCCTGGCTGGGTGACATAATGGACTGAGAAATCCATCTGAACATGAAGAAAAGGTAAAATAATCTTCCGACACTGAAGATTACACTGAAATAAATCACGAAACACTGTCACATATATCTTCAGAGCTCTTTTACAGAAACACTAGTCCATTTTGAGCAGCAGTAGATTGTCTACAGTGTGTTTTCTATCATTACAACATAAAGGTGTGACTAAAGGTAAAGTAAAAAGACTCATTTTGCTTCTCCTCAGCTGTAAGCAGAGTCATGGCATCCTCCAGCTGAGACTGATAAAGAGAGATGTGTGATCGTGGATTTCTGTCAACCTGCCGGCTCTCTGATGGACCTCTGTGACCCTGTGATATGTAAAAACTGCTTGTGAATCCATCAGATCTCACATTCTCATCTTGTTTTATACTGATGTTTGGCCATGAAACCATGAAACTGATCATTTATCAGCATCATGTTGGAAGAAGACAAATATAGATAAGCTAATCCACAGATGGAGGGTAAAGGGGTTAAAGGTGTAATCGCCCAGAAATCAGGGGGTCATTTTCCCACAATTATTTAACATTTTTTATTCAGTTAATTAACCAAACTTGTGATTGGTTAATTAATCAGACAGTATTCGCCAGCTTTACCTTTATGCTTAGTTTAGGGTTCATGTTCTTTACCTTTATGCTTAGTTTAGGGTTCTTGTTCTTTATCTTTATGTTTAGTTTAGGGTTCATGTTCTTTACTTTTATGCTTAGTTTAGGGTTAATGTTCTTTACCTTTATGTTTAGTTTAGGGTTACTGTTCTTTGCCTTTATGCTTAGTTTAGGGATCTTGTTCTTTGCCTTTATGCTTAGTTTAGGGTTCCTGTTCTTTACCTTTATGCTTAGTTTAGGGTTAATGTTCTTTACCTTTATGCTTAGTTTAGGGTTCATGTTCTTTACTTTTATGCTTAGTTTAGGGTTCCTGTTCTTTAGCTTTATGCTTAGTTTAGGGTTCATGTTCTTTACCTTTATGCTTAGTTTAGGGTTCATGTTCTTTACTTTTATGCTTAGTTTAGGGTTCCTGTTCTTTACCTTTATGCTTAGTTTAGGGTTAATGTTCTTTACCTTTATTCTTAGTTTAGGGTTCTTGTTCTTTACCTTTATGCTTAGTTTAGGGTTCATGTTCTTTACTTTTATGCTTAGTTTAGGGTTCCTGTTCTTTACCTTTATGCTTAGTTTAGGGTTAATGTTCTTTACCTTTATTCTTAGTTTAGGGTTCTTGTTCTTTATCTTTATGCTTAGTTTAGGGTTCATGTTCTTTACCTTTATGCTTAGTTTAGGGTTCATGTTCTTTACTTTTATGCTTAGTTTAGGGTTCATGTTCTTTACCTTTATGCTTAGTTTAGGGTTCTTCTTCTTTATCTTTATGTTTAGTTTAGGGTTCATGTTCTTTACTTTTATGCTTAGTTTAGGGTTACTGTTCTTTGCCTTTATGCTTAGTTTAGGGATCTTGTTCTTTGCCTTTATGCTTAGTTTAGGGTTCCTGTTCTTTACCTTTATGCTTAGTTTAGGGTTAATGTTCTTTACCTTTATGCTTAGTTTAGGGTTCATGTTCTTTACTTTTATGCTTAGTTTAGGGTTCCTGTTCTTTAGCTTTATGCTTAGTTTAGGGTTCATGTTCTTTACCTTTATGCTTAGTTTAGGGTTCATGTTCTTTACTTTTATGCTTAGTTTAGGGTTCCTGTTCTTTACCTTTATGCTTAGTTTAGGGTTAATGTTCTTTACCTTTATTCTTAGTTTAGGGTTCTTGTTCTTTACCTTTATGCTTAGTTTAGGGTTCATGTTCTTTACTTTTATGCTTAGTTTAGGGTTCCTGTTCTTTACCTTTATGCTTAGTTTAGGGTTAATGTTCTTTACCTTTATTCTTAGTTTAGGGTTCTTGTTCTTTATCTTTATGCTTAGTTTAGGGTTCATGTTCTTTACCTTTATGCTTAGTTTAGGGTTCATGTTCTTTACTTTTATGCTTAGTTTAGGGTTCATGTTCTTTACCTTTATGCTTAGTTTAGGGTTCTTCTTCTTTATCTTTATGTTTAGTTTAGGGTTCATGTTCTTTACTTTTATGCTTAGTTTAGGGTTACTGTTCTTTGCCTTTATGCTTAGTTTAGGGATCTTGTTCTTTGCCTTTATGCTTAGTTTAGGGTTCCTGTTCTTTACCTTTATGCTTAGTTTAGGGTTCATGTTCTTTACCTTTATGCTTAGTTTAGGGTTCTTGTTCTTTATCTTTATGCTTAGTTTAGGGTTCATGTTCTTTACCTTTATGCTTAGTTTAGGGTTCATGTTCTTTACTTTTATGCTTAGTTTAGGGTTTCTGTTCTTTACCTTTATGCTTAGTTTAGGGTTCATGTTCTTTACTTTTATGCTTAGTTTAGGGTTCCTGTTCTTTACCTTTATGCTTAGTTTAGGGTTCATGTTCTTTACCTTTATGCTTAGTTTAGGGTTAATAATCTTTACCTTTATTCTTAGTTTAGGGTTCTTGTTCTTTATCTTTATGCTTAGTTTAGGGTTCATGTTCTTTACCTTTATGCTTAGTTTAGGGTTCATGTTCTTTACTTTTATGCTTAGTTTAGGGTTCATGTCCTTTACCTTTATGCTTAGTTTAGGGTTAATGTTCTTTACCTTTATTCTTAGTTTAGGGTTCTTGTTCTTTATCTTTATGCTTAGTTTAGGGTTCATGTTCTTTACCTTTATGCTTAGTTTAGGGTTCATGTTCTTTACCTTTATGCTTAGTTTAGGGTTCCTGTTCTTTACCTTTATGCTTAGTTTAGGGTTCATGTTCTTTACTTTTATGCTTAGTTTAGGGTTCCTGTTCTTTACCTTTATGCTTAGTTTAGGGTTCATGTTCTTTACTTTTATGCTTAGTTTAGGGTTCCTGTTCTTTACCTTTATGCTTAGTTTAGGGTTCATGTTCTTTACCTTTATGCTTAGTTTAGGGTTAATGTTCTTTACCTTTATGCTTTGTTTAGGGTTCTTGTTCTTTATCTTTATGCTTAGTTTAGGGTTCATGTTCTTTACCTTTATGCTTAGTTTAGGGTTCATGTTCTTTACTTTTATGCTTAGTTTAGGGTTCATGTCCTTTACCTTTATGCTTAGTTTAGGGTTAATGTTCTTTACCTTTATTCTTAGTTTAGGGTTCTTGTTCTTTATCTTTATGCTTAGTTTAGGGTTCATGTTCTTTACCTTTATGCTTAGTTTAGGGTTCCTGTTCTTTACCTTTATGCTTAGTTTAGGGTTCCTGTTCTTTACCTTTATGCTTAGTTTAGGGTTCCTGTTCTTTACCTTTATGCTTAGTTTAGGGTTCATGTTCTTTACTTTTATTCTTAGTTTAGGGTTCCTGTTCTTTACCTTTATGCTTAGTTTAGGGTTCTTGTTCTTTACCTTTATGCTTAGTTTAGGGTTAATGTTCTTTTCCTTTATGCTTAGTTTAGGGTTAATGTTCTTTTCCTTTATGCTTAGTTTAGGATTCCTGTTCTTTACCTTTATGCTTAGTTTAGGGTTCATGTTCTTTACCTTTATGCTTAGTTTAGGGTTCTTGTTCTTTATCTTTATGCTTAGTTTAGGGTTCTTGTTCTTTATCTTTATGTTTAGTTTAGGGTTCATGTTCTTTACTTTTATGCTTAGTTTAGGTTTAAAGTTCTTTACCTTTATGTTTAGTTTAGGGTTACTGTTCTTTGCGTTTATGCTTAGTTTAGGGATCTTGTTCTTTGCCTTTATGCTTAGTTTAGGGTTCCTGTTCTTTACCTTTATGCTTAGTTTAGGGTTAATGTTCTTTACCTTTATGCTTAGTTTAGGGTTCATGTTCTTTACTTTTATGCTTAGTTTAGGGTTCCTGTTCTTTACCTTTATGCTTAGTTTAGGGTTAATGTTCTTTACCTTTATTCTTAGTTTAAGGTTCTTGTTCTTTATCTTTATGCTTAGTTTAGGGTTCATGTTCTTTACCTTTATGCTTAGTTTAGGGTTCATGTTCTTTACTTTTATGCTTAGTTTAGGGTTCCTGTTCTTTACCTTTATGCTTAGTTTAGGGTTACTGTTCTTTGCCTTTATGCTTAGTTTAGGGTTCATGTTCTTTACCTTTATGCTTAGTTTAGGGTTCATGTTCTTTACCTTTATGCTTAGTTTAGGGTTCCTGTTCTTTACCTTTATGCTTAGTTTAGGGTTAATGTTCTTTACCTTTATTCTTAGTTTAGGGTTCTTGTTCTTTACCTTTATGCTTAGTTTAGGGTTCATGTTCTTTACCTTTATGCTTAGTTTAGGGTTCATGTTCTTTACCTTTATGCTTAGTTTAGGGTTCATGTTCTTTACCTTTATGCTTAGTTTAGGGTTCATGTTCTTTACTTTTATGCTTAGTTTAGGGTTCCTGTTCTTTACCTTTATGCTTAGTTTAGGGTTCATGTTCTTTACCTTTATGCTTAGTTTAGGGTTCTTGTTCTTTATCTTTATGCTTAGTTTAGGGTTCATGTTCTTTACTTTTATGCTTAGTTTAGGGTTCATGTTCTTTAGCTTTATGCTTAGTTTAGGGTTCATGTTCTTTACCTTTATGCTTAGTTTAGGGTTCATGTTCTTTACTTTTATGCTTAGTTTAGGGTTCCTGTTCTTTACCTTTATGCTTAGTTTAGGGTTCCTGTTCTTTACCTTTATGCTTAGTTTAGGGTTCATGTTCTTTACTTTTATTCTTAGTTTAGGGTTCCTGTTCTTTACCTTTATGCTTAGTTTAGGGTTCTTGTTCTTTACCTTTATGCTTAGTTTAGGGTTAATGTTCTTTTCCTTTATGCTTAGTTTAGGGTTAATGTTCTTTTCCTTTATGCTTAGTTTAGGGTTCCTGTTCTTTACCTTTATGCTTAGTTTAGGGTTCATGTTCTTTACCTTTATGCTTAGTTTAGGGTTCTTGTTCTTTATCTTTATGCTTAGTTTAGGGTTCTTGTTCTTTATCTTTATGTTTAGTTTAGGGTTCATGTTCTTTACTTTTATGCTTAGTTTAGGTTTAACGTTCTTTACCTTTATGTTTAGTTTAGGGTTACTGTTCTTTGCGTTTATGCTTAGTTTAGGGATCTTGTTCTTTGCCTTTATGCTTAGTTTAGGGTTCCTGTTCTTTACCTTTATGCTTAGTTTAGGGTTAATGTTCTTTACCTTTATGCTTAGTTTAGGGTTCATGTTCTTTACTTTTATGCTTAGTTTAGGGTTCCTGTTCTTTACCTTTATGCTTAGTTTAGGGTTAATGTTCTTTACCTTTATTCTTAGTTTAAGGTTCTTGTTCTTTATCTTTATGCTTAGTTTAGGGTTCATGTTCTTTACCTTTATGCTTAGTTTAGGGTTCATGTTCTTTACTTTTATGCTTAGTTTAGGGTTCCTGTTCTTTACCTTTATGCTTAGTTTAGGGTTCATGTTCTTTACCTTTATGCTTAGTTTAGGGTTCATGTTCTTTACCTTTATGCTTAGTTTAGGGTTCATGTTCTTTACCTTTATGCTTAGTTTAGGGTTCCTGTTCTTTACCTTTATGCTTAGTTTAGGGTTAATGTTCTTTACCTTTATTCTTAGTTTAGGGTTCTTGTTCTTTACCTTTATGCTTAGTTTAGGGTTCATGTTCTTTACCTTTATGCTTAGTTTAGGGTTCATGTTCTTTACCTTTATGCTTAGTTTAGGGTTCATGTTCTTTACCTTTATGCTTAGTTTAGGGTTCATGTTCTTTACTTTTATGCTTAGTTTAGGGTTCCTGTTCTTTACCTTTATGCTTAGTTTAGGGTTCATGTTCTTTACCTTTATGCTTAGTTTAGGGTTCATGTTCTTTACTTTTATGCTTAGTTTAGGGTTTCTGTTCTTTACCTTTATGCTTAGTTTAGGGTTCATGTTCTTTACTTTTATGCTTAGTTTAGGGTTCCTGTTCTTTACCTTTATGCTTAGTTTAGGGTTCATGTTCTTTACCTTTATGCTTAGTTTAGGGTTAATAATCTTTACCTTTATTCTTAGTTTAGGGTTCTTGTTCTTTATCTTTATGCTTAGTTTAGGGTTCATGTTCTTTACCTTTATGCTTAGTTTAGGGTTCATGTTCTTTACTTTTATGCTTAGTTTAGGGTTCATGTCCTTTACCTTTATGCTTAGTTTAGGGTTAATGTTCTTTACCTTTATTCTTAGTTTAGGGTTCTTGTTCTTTATCTTTATGCTTAGTTTAGGGTTCATGTTCTTTACCTTTATGCTTAGTTTAGGGTTCATGTTCTTTACCTTTATGCTTAGTTTAGGGTTCCTGTTCTTTACCTTTATGCTTAGTTTAGGGTTCATGTTCTTTACTTTTATGCTTAGTTTAGGGTTCCTGTTCTTTACCTTTATGCTTAGTTTAGGGTTCATGTTCTTTACTTTTATGCTTAGTTTAGGGTTCCTGTTCTTTACCTTTATGCTTAGTTTAGGGTTCATGTTCTTTACCTTTATGCTTAGTTTAGGGTTAATGTTCTTTACCTTTATGCTTTGTTTAGGGTTCTTGTTCTTTATCTTTATGCTTAGTTTAGGGTTCATGTTCTTTACCTTTATGCTTAGTTTAGGGTTCATGTTCTTTACTTTTATGCTTAGTTTAGGGTTCATGTCCTTTACCTTTATGCTTAGTTTAGGGTTAATGTTCTTTACCTTTATTCTTAGTTTAGGGTTCTTGTTCTTTATCTTTATGCTTAGTTTAGGGTTCATGTTCTTTACCTTTATGCTTAGTTTAGGGTTCCTGTTCTTTACCTTTATGCTTAGTTTAGGGTTCCTGTTCTTTACCTTTATGCTTAGTTTAGGGTTCCTGTTCTTTACCTTTATGCTTAGTTTAGGGTTCATGTTCTTTACTTTTATTCTTAGTTTAGGGTTCCTGTTCTTTACCTTTATGCTTAGTTTAGGGTTCTTGTTCTTTACCTTTATGCTTAGTTTAGGGTTAATGTTCTTTTCCTTTATGCTTAGTTTAGGGTTAATGTTCTTTTCCTTTATGCTTAGTTTAGGATTCCTGTTCTTTACCTTTATGCTTAGTTTAGGGTTAATGTTCTTTACCTTTATTCTTAGTTTAGGGTTCTTGTTCTTTACCTTTATGCTTAGTTTAGGGTTCATGTTCTTTACCTTTATGCTTAGTTTAGGGTTCATGTTCTTTACCTTTATGCTTAGTTTAGGGTTCATGTTCTTTACCTTTATGCTTAGTTTAGGGTTCATGTTCTTTACTTTTATGCTTAGTTTAGGGTTCCTGTTCTTTACCTTTATGCTTAGTTTAGGGTTCATGTTCTTTACCTTTATGCTTAGTTTAGGGTTCTTGTTCTTTATCTTTATGCTTAGTTTAGGGTTCATGTTCTTTACTTTTATGCTTAGTTTAGGGTTCATGTTCTTTAGCTTTATGCTTAGTTTAGGGTTCATGTTCTTTACCTTTATGCTTAGTTTAGGGTTCATGTTCTTTACTTTTATGCTTAGTTTAGGGTTCCTGTTCTTTACCTTTATGCTTAGTTTAGGGTTCCTGTTCTTTACCTTTATGCTTAGTTTAGGGTTCATGTTCTTTACTTTTATTCTTAGTTTAGGGTTCCTGTTCTTTACCTTTATGCTTAGTTTAGGGTTCTTGTTCTTTACCTTTATGCTTAGTTTAGGGTTAATGTTCTTTTCCTTTATGCTTAGTTTAGGGTTAATGTTCTTTTCCTTTATGCTTAGTTTAGGGTTCCTGTTCTTTACCTTTATGCTTAGTTTAGGGTTCATGTTCTTTACCTTTATGCTTAGTTTAGGGTTCTTGTTCTTTATCTTTATGCTTAGTTTAGGGTTCTTGTTCTTTATCTTTATGTTTAGTTTAGGGTTCATGTTCTTTACTTTTATGCTTAGTTTAGGTTTAAAGTTCTTTACCTTTATGTTTAGTTTAGGGTTACTGTTCTTTGCGTTTATGCTTAGTTTAGGGATCTTGTTCTTTGCCTTTATGCTTAGTTTAGGGTTCCTGTTCTTTACCTTTATGCTTAGTTTAGGGTTAATGTTCTTTACCTTTATGCTTAGTTTAGGGTTCATGTTCTTTACTTTTATGCTTAGTTTAGGGTTCCTGTTCTTTACCTTTATGCTTAGTTTAGGGTTAATGTTCTTTACCTTTATTCTTAGTTTAAGGTTCTTGTTCTTTATCTTTATGCTTAGTTTAGGGTTCATGTTCTTTACCTTTATGCTTAGTTTAGGGTTCATGTTCTTTACTTTTATGCTTAGTTTAGGGTTCCTGTTCTTTACCTTTATGCTTAGTTTAGGGTTCATGTTCTTTACCTTTATGCTTAGTTTAGGGTTCATGTTCTTTACCTTTATGCTTAGTTTAGGGTTCATGTTCTTTACCTTTATGCTTAGTTTAGGGTTCCTGTTCTTTACCTTTATGCTTAGTTTAGGGTTAATGTTCTTTACCTTTATTCTTAGTTTAGGGTTCTTGTTCTTTACCTTTATGCTTAGTTTAGGGTTCATGTTCTTTACCTTTATGCTTAGTTTAGGGTTCATGTTCTTTACCTTTATGCTTAGTTTAGGGTTCATGTTCTTTACCTTTATGCTTAGTTTAGGGTTCATGTTCTTTACTTTTATGCTTAGTTTAGGGTTCCTGTTCTTTACCTTTATGCTTAGTTTAGGGTTCATGTTCTTTACCTTTATGCTTAGTTTAGGGTTCTTGTTCTTTATCTTTATGCTTAGTTTAGGGTTCATGTTCTTTACTTTTATGCTTAGTTTAGGGTTCCTGTTCTTTAGCTTTATGCTTAGTTTAGGGTTCATGTTCTTTACCTTTATGCTTAGTTTAGGGTTCATGTTCTTTACTTTTATGCTTAGTTTAGGGTTCCTGTTCTTTACCTTTATGCTTAGTTTAGGGTTAATGTTCTTTACCTTTATTCTTAGTTTAGGGTTCTTGTTCTTTACCTTTATGCTTAGTTTAGGGTTCATGTTCTTTACTTTTATGCTTAGTTTAGGGTTCCTGTTCTTTACCTTTATGCTTAGTTTAGGGTTAATGTTCTTTACCTTTATTCTTAGTTTAGGGTTCTTGTTCTTTATCTTTATGCTTAGTTTAGGGTTCATGTTCTTTACCTTTATGCTTAGTTTAGGGTTCATGTTCTTTACTTTTATGCTTAGTTTAGGGTTCATGTTCTTTACCTTTATGCTTAGTTTAGGGTTCATGTTCTTTACCTTTATGCTTAGTTTAGGGTTCATGTTCTTTACTTTTATGCTTAGTTTAGGGTTCCTGTTCTTTACCTTTATGCTTAGTTTAGGGTTCATGTTCTTTACCTTTATGCTTAGTTTAGGGTTCCTGTTCTTTACCTTTATGCTTAGTTTAGGGTTAATGTTCTTTTCCTTTATGCTTAGTTTAGGGTTCTTGTTCTTTACCTTTATGCTTAGTTTAGGGTTAATGTTCTTTTCCTTTATGCTTAGTTTAGGGTTAATGTTCTTTTCCTTTATGCTTAGTTTAGGGTTCCTGTTCTTTACCTTTATGCTTAGTTTAGGGTTCATGTTCTTTACCTTTATGCTTAGTTTAGGGTTCATGTTCTTTACTTTTATGCTTAGTTTAGGGTTTCTGTTCTTTACCTTTATGCTTAGTTTAGGGTTCATGTTCTTTACTTTTATGCTTAGTTTAGGGTTCCTGTTCTTTACCTTTATGCTTAGTTTAGGGTTCATGTTCTTTACCTTTATGCTTAGTTTAGGGTTAATGTTCTTTACCTTTATGCTTTGTTTAGGGTTCTTGTTCTTTATCTTTATGCTTAGTTTAGGGTTCATGTTCTTTACCTTTATGCTTAGTTTAGGGTTCATGTTCTTTACTTTTATGCTTAGTTTAGGGTTCATGTCCTTTACCTTTATGCTTAAGGGTTAATGTTCTTTACCTTTATTCTTAGTTTAGGGTTCTTGTTCTTTATCTTTATGCTTAGTTTAGGGTTCATGTTCTTTACCTTTATGCTTAGTTTAGGGTTCCTGTTCTTTACCTTTATGCTTAGTTTAGGGTTCCTGTTCTTTACCTTTATGCTTAGTTTAGGGTTCATGTTCTTTACTTTTATTCTTAGTTTAGGGTTCCTGTTCTTTACCTTTATGCTTAGTTTAGGGTTCTTGTTCTTTACCTTTATGCTTAGTTTAGGGTTAATGTTCTTTTCCTTTATGCTTAGTTTAGGGTTAATGTTCTTTTCCTTTATGCTTAGTTTAGGGTTCCTGTTCTTTACCTTTATGCTTAGTTTAGGGTTCATGTTCTTTACCTTTATGCTTAGTTTAGGGTTCTTGTTCTTTATCTTTATGCTTAGTTTAGGGTTCTTGTTCTTTATCTTTATGTTTAGTTTAGGGTTCATGTTCTTTACTTTTATGCTTAGTTTAGGTTTAAAGTTCTTTACCTTTATGTTTAGTTTAGGGTTACTGTTCTTTGCGTTTATGCTTAGTTTAGGGATCTTGTTCTTTGCCTTTATGCTTAGTTTAGGGTTCCTGTTCTTTACCTTTATGCTTAGTTTAGGGTTAATGTTCTTTACCTTTATGCTTAGTTTAGGGTTCATGTTCTTTACTTTTATGCTTAGTTTAGGGTTCCTGTTCTTTACCTTTATGCTTAGTTTAGGGTTAATGTTCTTTACCTTTATTCTTAGTTTAAGGTTCTTGTTCTTTATCTTTATGCTTAGTTTAGGGTTCATGTTCTTTACCTTTATGCTTAGTTTAGGGTTCATGTTCTTTACTTTTATGCTTAGTTTAGGGTTCCTGTTCTTTACCTTTATGCTTAGTTTAGGGTTCATGTTCTTTACCTTTATGCTTAGTTTAGGGTTCATGTTCTTTACCTTTATGCTTAGTTTAGGGTTCATGTTCTTTACCTTTATGCTTAGTTTAGGGTTCCTGTTCTTTACCTTTATGCTTAGTTTAGGGTTAATGTTCTTTACCTTTATTCTTAGTTTAGGGTTCTTGTTCTTTACCTTTATGCTTAGTTTAGGGTTCATGTTCTTTACCTTTATGCTTAGTTTAGGGTTCATGTTCTTTACCTTTATGCTTAGTTTAGGGTTCATGTTCTTTACCTTTATGCTTAGTTTAGGGTTCATGTTCTTTACTTTTATGCTTAGTTTAGGGTTCCTGTTCTTTACCTTTATGCTTAGTTTAGGGTTCATGTTCTTTACCTTTATGCTTAGTTTAGGGTTCTTGTTCTTTATCTTTATGCTTAGTTTAGGGTTCATGTTCTTTACTTTTATGCTTAGTTTAGGGTTCCTGTTCTTTAGCTTTATGCTTAGTTTAGGGTTCATGTTCTTTACCTTTATGCTTAGTTTAGGGTTCATGTTCTTTACTTTTATGCTTAGTTTAGGGTTCCTGTTCTTTACCTTTATGCTTAGTTTAGGGTTCCTGTTCTTTACCTTTATGCTTAGTTTAGGGTTCATGTTCTTTACTTTTATTCTTAGTTTAGGGTTCCTGTTCTTTACCTTTATGCTTAGTTTAGGGTTCTTGTTCTTTACCTTTATGCTTAGTTTAGGGTTAATGTTCTTTTCCTTTATGCTTAGTTTAGGGTTAATGTTCTTTTCCTTTATGCTTAGTTTAGGGTTCCTGTTCTTTACCTTTATGCTTAGTTTAGGGTTCTTGTTCTTTATCTTTATGCTTAGTTTAGGGTTCTTGTTCTTTATCTTTATGTTTAGTTTAGGGTTCATGTTCTTTGCGTTTATGCTTAGTTTAGGGATCTTGTTCTTTGCCTTTATGCTTAGTTTAGGGTTCCTGTTCTTTACCTTTATGCTTAGTTTAGGGTTAATGTTCTTTACCTTTATGCTTAGTTTAGGGTTCATGTTCTTTACTTTTATGCTTAGTTTAGGGTTCCTGTTCTTTACCTTTATGCTTAGTTTAGGGTTAATGTTCTTTACCTTTATTCTTAGTTTAAGGTTCTTGTTCTTTATCTTTATGCTTAGTTTAGGGTTCATGTTCTTTACTTTTATGCTTAGTTTAGGGTTCCTGTTCTTTACCTTTATGCTTAGTTTAGGGTTCATGTTGTTTACTTTTATGCTTAGTTTAGGGTTCCTGTTCTTTACCTTTATGCTTAGTTTAGGGTTCATGTTCTTTACCTTTATGCTTAGTTTAGGGTTCATGTTCTTTACCTTTATGCTTAGTTTAGGGTTCATGTTCTTTACCTTTATGCTTAGTTTAGGGTTCCTGTTCTTTACCTTTATGCTTAGTTTAGGGTTAATGTTCTTTACCTTTATTCTTAGTTTAGGGTTCTTGTTCTTTACCTGTATGCTTAGTTTAGGGTTCATGTTCTTTACCTTTATGCTTAGTTTAGGGTTCATGTTCTTTACCTTTATGCTTAGTTTAGGGTTCATGTTCTTTACCTTTATGCTTAGTTTAGGGTTCATGTTCTTTACTTTTATGCTTAGTTTAGGGTTCCTGTTCTTTACCTTTATGCTTAGTTTAGGGTTCATGTTCTTTACCTTTATGCTTAGTTTAGGGTTCTTGTTCTTTATCTTTATGCTTAGTTTAGGGTTCATGTTCTTTACTTTTATGCTTAGTTTAGGGTTCCTGTTCTTTAGCTTTATGCTTAGTTTAGGGTTCATGTTCTTTACCTTTATGCTTAGTTTAGGGTTCATGTTCTTTACTTTTATGCTTAGTTTAGGGTTCCTGTTCTTTACCTTTATGCTTAGTTTAGGGTTAATGTTCTTTACCTTTATTCTTAGTTTAGGGTTCTTGTTCTTTACCTTTATGCTTAGTTTAGGGTTCATGTTCTTTACTTTTATGCTTAGTTTAGGGTTCCTGTTCTTTACCTTTATGCTTAGTTTAGGGTTAATGTTCTTTACCTTTATTCTTAGTTTAGGGTTCTTGTTCTTTATCTTTATGCTTAGTTTAGGGTTCATGTTCTTTACCTTTATGCTTAGTTTAGGGTTCATGTTCTTTACTTTTATGCTTAGTTTAGGGTTCATGTTCTTTACCTTTATGCTTAGTTTAGGGTTCTTCTTCTTTATCTTTATGTTTAGTTTAGGGTTCATGTTCTTTACTTTTATGCTTAGTTTAGGTTTAAAGTTCTTTACCTTTATGTTTAGTTTAGGGTTACTGTTCTTTGCGTTTATGCTTAGTTTAGGGTTCCTGTTCTTTACCTTTATGCTTAGTTTAGGGTTGCTGTTCTTTACCTTTATGCTTAGTTTAGGGTTCTTGTTCTTTACTTTTATGCTTAGTTTAGGGTTAATGTTCTTTTCCTTTATGCTTAGTTTAGGGTTAATGTTCTTTTCCTTTATGCTTAGTTTAGGGTTAATGTTCTTTTCCTTTATGCTTAGTTTAGGGTTCCTGTTCTTTACCTTTATGCTTAGTTTAGGGTTCATGTTCTTTACCTTTATGCTTAGTTTAGGGTTCATGTTCTTTTCCTTTATGCTTAGTTTAGGGTTCCTGTTCTTTACCTTTATGCTTAGTTTAGGGTTCATGTTCTTTACCTTTATGCTTAGTTTAGGGTTCATGTTCTTTACCTTTATGCTTAGTTTAGGGTTAATGTTCTTTTCCTTTATGCTTAGTTTAGGGTTCCTGTTCTTTACCTTTATGGTTAGTTTAGGGTTCATGTTCTTTACCTTTATGCTTAGTTTAGGGTTCATGTTCTTTACTTTTATGCTTAGTTTAGGGTTCCTGTTCTTTATCTTTATGCTTAGTTTAGGGTTCTTGTTCTTTACTTTTATGCTTAGTTTAGGGTTCTTGTTCTTTACCTTTATGCTTAGTTTAGGGTTAATGTTCTTTACCTTTATGCTTAGTTTAGGGTTAATGTTCTTTACCTTTATGCTTAGTTTAGGGTTCCTGTTCTTTACCTTTATGCTTAGTTTAGGGTTCATGTTCTTTTCCTTTATGCTTAGTTTAGGGTTCTTGTTCTTTACCTTTATGCTTAGTTTAGGGTTAATGTTCTTTACCTTTATGCTTAGTTTAGGGTTAATGTTCTTTACCTTTATGCTTAGTTTAGGGTTCCTGTTCTTTACCTTTATGCTTAGTTTAGGGTTCATGTTCTTTTCCTTTATGCTTAGTTTAGGGTTCCTGTTCTTTACCTTTATGCTTAGTTTAGGGTTCATGTTCTTTACCTTTATGCTTAGTTTAGGGTTCATGTTCTTTACCTTTATGCTTAGTTTAGGGTTAATGTTCTTTTCCTTTATGCTTAGTTTAGGGTTCCTGTTCTTTACCTTTATGCTTAGTTTAGGGTTCATGTTCTTTACCTTTATGCTTAGTTTAGGGTTCATGTTCTTTACTTTTATGCTTAGTTTAGGGTTCCTGTTCTTTATCTTTATAATTAGTTTAGGGTTCTTGTTCTTTACTTTTATGCTTAGTTTAGGGTTCTTGTTCTTTACCTTTATGCTTAGTTTAGGGTTAATGTTCTTTACCTTTATCCTTAGTTTAGGGTTAATGTTCTTTACCTTTATGCTTAGTTTAGGGTTCCTGTTCTTTACCTTTATGCTTAGTTTAGGGTTTCTGTTCTTTACCTTTATGCTTAGTTTAGGGTTGCTGTTCTTTACCTTTATGTTTAGTTTAGGGTTCCTGTTCTTTACCTTTATGCTTAGTTTAGGGTTGCTGTTCTTTACCTTTATGCCTAGTTTTGGGTTCATGTTCTTTACCTTTATGCTTAGTTTAGGGTTAATGTTCTTTACCTTTATGTTTAGTTTAGGGTTCCTGTTCTTTATCTTTATACTTAGTTTAGGGTTCTTGCTCTTTATCTTTATGCTTAGTTTAGGGTTAATGTTCTTTACCTTTATGCTTAGTTTAGGGTTCCTGTTCTTTACCTTTATGCTTAGTTTAGGGTTCCTGTTCTTTACCTTTATGCTTAGTTTAGGGTTTCTGTTCTTTTCCTTTATGCTTAGTTTTGGGTTCTTGTTCTTTACCTTTATGCTTAGTTTAGGGTTCCTTTTCTTTACCTTGATGCTTAGTTTAGGGTTGCTGTTCTTTACCTTTATGCTTAGTTTAGGGTTCCTGTTCTTTACCTTTATGCTTAGTTTAGGGTTTCTGTTCTTTACCTTTATGCTTAGTTTAGGGTTCTTGTTCTTTATCTTTATGCTTAGTTCAGGGTTCTTGTTCTTTACCTTTATGCTTAGTTTAGGGTTCCTGTTCTTTACCTGTATGCTTAGTTTAGGGTTAATGTTCTTTACCTTTATGCTTAGTTTAGGGTTCCTGTTCTTTACCTTTATGCTTAGTTTAGGGTTCCTGTTCTTTACCTTTATGCTTAGTTTAGGGTTTCTGTTCTTTTCCTTTATGCTTAGTTTTGGGTTCTTGTTCTTTACCTTTATGCTTAGTTTAGGGTTCCTTTTCTTTACCTTGATGCTTAGTTTAGGGTTGCTGTTCTTTACCTTTATGCTTAGTTTAGGGTTCCTGTTCTTTACCTTTATGCTTAGTTTAGGGTTCTTGTTCTTTATCTTTATGCTTAGTTCAGGGTTCTTGTTCTTTACCTTTATGCTTAGTTTAGGGTTAATGTTCTTTACCTTTATGCTTAGTTTAGGGTTCCTGTTCTTTACCTTTATGCTTAGTTTAGGGTTCCTGTTCTTTACCTTTATGCTTAGTTAGGACCCACTTTGGTTGAAAGCACCCCTGAACAACCAATCAAAATCCAAAAAGTTACAAATATTATTCATGCTACAAAAACATCAAATATTTCTTGTAAGTGAAACTGAGGAGTTGAAGCTGTGCAGTAATAATGTGCTTCATGTGGGACTCCTTCAGGCGCTATCTGTACGCTAAATGGTCATGACGCTGTGTTGACATCACAATCCTCCACTTTGTCAGCCATAAACCCTGTTAGGCACCTCTGTTATTCTGTCCAGCTCTGATGGATCGTCCTCACACTTTTAAAGGGATTGGAGGGAAAATCTGAAGTGAATCTACTTTCTGATGTCAGTGGAAACGAGAAGCCACTGAAGAGAAGAAATTTGTGCAATAAATCCTTTATTTAGAAACGGTATAACACATGTTTTGCAGTACCTGCACTGAGTGGTGGAGATGGGTCCTGCAGGTTTACTCTGAGTTATTCATATTTAGCACCACATATGGGTGTCGTGTCCATATATAAAGTGTAAACAGCGCTGCAGCTGCAGAGGATGTAGAAACCAGGGTTTTAGCTGTTTTCAGTGGGGAGTCGAGCGCCGCCTGAGCCTCCTCATTAACATACACCTCAGCGTGAAAAATGTGTGAAATAATATGAAAGAAAATGTAAAGGCAGTCTAATATCCCTCCAAATGCAATTGCTGAGGTTTAATTGATGAATCCACTTTGTCATGTCCACGCAGGGAGACTGGCAGAGGAGCCACTATGACAGATATCTTTAATAAAGTTGCTCTTCACGTGTCACGATATATGATCATAATGGCCTGCCTGAGAATCATTTTCAAATCAGTATCTCCTGAGAAAGACAGGGGGAAGTGAAGCCTTCCAGGATGTGGCTGGACAGCGTGAAACGCTCCACATTAATATTATAATAGACCACATGGAGTCCTAATTACAACAAACAGAAATAGAAATTGTTACGTACTTTCAAATCTAATTAAGTGAGGATGAGGATGACACCTCGTCTGTATGTATGGATCATGATAATGGTCAGGGAGGAGGTCGTGAATATCTGCCCAAGGCCTAATGGGGGCTTTATTCAGATGAGGGCCACCTCATACCTACCCCCAACCTCTGAAAAAGATTATTCCCTGAGTCCCTTTGCCCCCCCCCTGCACCTCCCCCAAACTCCGCACACACCACCTCACCCTGACAGGCTGGAGGGATGACCCTGAGAATCACATTATGTATATTTCTTTAGCGGTCGCCATGCATTTGCATGTAGAAGACAGTTAAAATAAGGCCATAAATCAGCAGGCAAACATAAAAATGGATTTGTAGTGAGATTGAAACCCCCGATGAGTCTCCTGAGCAAATATTTCAAGCCTTCCTCGTCACCCGGCTCAGAGATGCTGGGTGTCATTAACTAGCCTCTCTGACCACTCGCCTGGTATATTCGCTTCATTACATGACTGGGCTACGACTGCACGACTGGCTGCCCCCAATAAATCTACCTGCATATTCTGATATGTGCTTTGACATCAGGGGAGACGCACTGAAAAGCCAAGCTTTATCTTATATCTCCAGTGTTGTTTGTGGAATGCAAAGGAAGCAACATGTCATCTAAATTCCACTCTCTGACCATGGGCCAACTGATTTAATGTGTGTGTACCGAATATTCATCATCATCATCAGAGAATATGAGCATGGCTGCACCGGAGCTGGTATTTTCAGACGTTTGGAGCCAGGCGTCCCCCACACCTCGTCTGTAAATCACCGCGCTGCACCTCAAACTCGTATATTGCATCATATATATCATGTTTCATGCATTTACCTTCATTTTATGCAGAATATATAAGTTTAACTGTTGTCTAAATTGTTCAGTGATACACAGTAAACATCGCTGAGCAGATGCAACATCCTGTCAGGCTCTGGTGAAGGTGCACCTTCCACAGCTGAGCTGCAGAACACTGAAAATCAGGTTAATGAGCCTGACAAGTGCCTAGCATGAGTGTATATAGTCATGAGTGACAGCTGTGATTGACAGAGGATCTAAATAAGTAGCTGTTCAGGCGCCTCAGACTGTTCTGAACTGTGCGATTTATCTATTTCAGAGCACAAAGAGTTCATCTGCAGCGAATGTTACAAACTGAGGTCTGAGGGACCTTTGCATCACGATTCTGGTCAAATAATCATGATAAGAGGTGGTCAAATTCTGTTTAATCCATATTAAATCCTGCAAAATATGCACAGAAGCGTCCTGAAAGGAAGAAAAGATATAACGCCGCCCCATACTTCATGTTGGTTTGGGTTTTATGTGTAAGTCTGAACAGCATTTGCAACATATTATATGTTTGCACCTCTTTACTGTTTCAAATCATCAATATCAGTTGTCCTTTTGTTTTATTCAGCCTGCATGAAGCAATCCTAGAACTCTGTGTGGGTTGAAGAATTTAATGTTTAAGCTTCATTAGCAAACTCAGGAGCAGAAAGCAGCAGAAAGCAGCAGAAAGATATGATGAAGGAGACGCCTGCATGCAACAGTCTGAAGGAAGGAAAGCCTGAAGGATTGTGCTGACGGAGGTGATAAGGATCAGGTGTGCTGTTCTGTAGCTGAAAACCAGGTGTGAAACAGGAAGTAATCACAGGAGAATACACTGAAGGCAGAAAGCTGATGAAGGGAAACATAGACAGAGTTAAAATGGTACCAGTCATCGTTTGGGCCCACAGTGATACTTAAAATTAAGGTCAAAGACATTAAGGAGCAGCTTAATCTTTAATGCTGAGGTCAATTTGGGCTTGAATTAAAGAAATATTAACTCTTCACAACTTAAAGTTTCATTAAATCAACTTAATTAAAAGGAAACCTTAATTAAGGAAATGAAGAATGAGTAAATAAAGATAAAGGTCTCATATGGTGTCTTATTTCAGATTTTCATCAGGTTTTCTATATTTTAACTTGTTTATTTGACATTTTCCGTCTTTGTGTTACTGTTTCTTGTCTTTCATCAATGATATGATGAATGTGTGGTGGTAAAGAGAGCTTCCCGTCAAACTCTAAACTTCCAGTTTCAGCATGACAGCGGTCGATTCAAACCTCTTTATTGTGAAGCATCTGCAGTGTGAAACTCCTGATGTCAACATTCAAAAGAATCCGTGTCAGCTGAACCCGTGTAGGAACATTAATGGGGCTTGTTGTTCTCCCCGTCTCACAGATGCCTCCTTGTCATCACACAGCCGTCCAACATGCCACAGCGGTCCAGCACAGACTACGCGAGTCATTCCAGAGCATCAACCAACGAGGCCCAGATGTTCTCCAGCAGCTGACTGAGGGAAGTGTGACATGTCCAGTCAGAGAGGCAGCATCCTCCATGTTGGCCAACACCTGCCTTTACAGCTGCTTCGCCTCAGGTTCCATCTCACTGCATCCACGCAGCTTTGGAAAGGGAGAAAACACCTTGAGAGAGGTTGTTTGATTTCAGCCTCCACCGGTGAAGTTGTCAGGCTCACATATGGCTCTGGCATGAGACGAGGAGTCGATCTGTACGTGATGGAGCTGCAGGGTGCTGTTAGAACCTGGTGCCGTTGACAAATAAGATGGAAATGGTACGTTTGGCACGCTGAGGTTCCCAAATGCAGTGGTGAAAAGCTCCCAGGAAGATGCTGATTGTGCTCCCACTAACTGCTTACTCATTCATGTTTGATTTCACAGTATCTTCAGTTGATGTGTTCAGACTTTTTTATTTCCGAAGGTGCATGCCCTGCAGCTGCAGTTCATGTCAAATATTGCACATTATATTCACTCCTGCTCAATACCCCCAAAATGTCAAATGGAGGGTGTAAATGATCTTAAACGCTTGGATGACACTACTCTCAAAATGCCCAATGTGGGGAAAAAGGGCGCCTCCAAATGAGCCAATTAAACCTCAAAGTCCCAGATTTTGTTTTGTGCTTTTAAGGGGATTCCATCGAACTGTTTAGGCAATGTGCAAATGCCTGGGTGGCCCCCGCCGAGTCTGCTCCAGCTCCAGGGACCACAGATATAAGAGCATTCATACAGAGGTAAGCTGCTGAAGATCTGACAGAAGTCTGCAGATTCAGGCCGACTCCAGTGGGTTTGGGTCTCAGTGGAGTCCAGGACATCTGTCCCAGGACTTCCTGTTCCTGCTGAGACTGTGGATGTGATTCTGTGTTTGGATGAGACAAATCTGTGGTGTGTTTCCACTGGAGAGCAAAGCAAATTCATCCATCCGTCCATGTTCTAAACCTGCTTGACTGACTTCTGGGTCGTGTGGCCTGGAGACCTCTCAGAGACACGAGTGCGGCCAGGACCGGTCGCCGGTCCATCACAGGGCGCAAAGCCACTCTGACGCCATCTTAGATTAAATATGAATCAGAGACTGGCAGCAATAGCTTAGAGATGTTTCAGTGTCAGTTCTGAGCTGCTATCAGCAGTCCAGTCCGTTTCAGGAGCTGGTTCAGGTTTGCAGGGCTGCAGAAAAACAACATTTAGCTGTAAATAAGAACTGTTCTCTGCTAATACGGCAGTCTGAGCAGCCGTCCTGCGGAGTTCATCAGCGTTCACGACTCGTTGATTTGTGCTGAAAATACTTTACGTTTGAATTAATATCAAAGAGGACAGAGGCGACAAGTCCTGACAGAGTAAACACAGAGACGGTGCTGCCAGCGTCAGAGCACAAAATCCTCGTCACATTACATTAGAGAGCAGGAAGACGGGCCGTGCCGAGGTCATCACGAAGATGTGCGCCGCAGCCGCTCAGATGACGGCATCCTGACCTGCTGCAGAACAACTTCAGCCGCAGCTGAGCATCCTGCTCAAGTGCCACGCAAAAATAACCCGTAATTACTTTAAAAGGCAGTTTAAGTGTTACTGAAACAGGAATTAGGCCCATGTAGGGACTATTTTCAGTGGCGTATTAATCCACAGCTGGCAGGGAGATGGTGAACACATGCATGGGGTAAAAAACACATCTAAAAGTGCAGCAAACCTTCAGTTTTCTGCCACCAGCGGAGCTCTGTGGCCGCACGCTGCATCTGTTTGATGCATTAACTCCGCTGCTCTCGGTTCTTAATCCTTTATCAGACGCAGGGGTTAAAACAAGCTGCTGACCGCTGGCTGTGACGGGAGATTCAGTGGAAAAAAACGCTTCGCAGTCTTACAGTTGACCTGCTTTTCCCTCCGTTTCAACCTTTCTTTGTAATATCTGTGCACCGAGTCACTTAGTTAGGTTTAGTAATTGATTAAGGCTGGGGAGAACAACATGGATTGGCATTTAAAATCTTGTAAAAATCTTGTAAAAGTAGAAAGAAAAATATCTATTTATAGAAAAACAGTCTCACTGAATCTCAAAATGTCCGGTTTTAACAGATCGATAAAGACTTTGCTTATGGAGTAACAGACACTTTCTTTCTTTCATCTTCACTTTAGTTGGGTTGGTTTACAGATTAATGTTCTGAACTTAGTGAAACGTTCTGGCTTGTTTTTGCTTCTGGTTTTGTGTTAAAACACCTTTCAGCACCGAGGTTTCACACCACAGCTGAGTCCTGTTGGTTGGACGCTGCTCACCTGAGTTGAGTCATTCATCACCTTCCCTCAGATCTCCTTCAGCTGCCACAGCACATCCAAAACAGATTAAACCACCAGAAATCCACCTTTTTCTGGTTTAAAACTTTGTAAAACTCAAAAAGAATGAATATCTCCCACAAAAACTGGTTCGGAGGCTAAAAAGAACCATTTAAATTCAGCCAAGAATCATTTCTCCTGAATATCTGGTAACCAGATTGATTCTGATGATGTGATGCTCTGTAACAGCTTTGGAGAAATATAAGTTTAATTTAAATCTACATTTTTCTGTAAAAGCAGGTTAGTTTAAATAAATCAAAGAGAGATAAAATGTGTATATATCTTTAGTATTTAATGATAAGTGATGTTTCTCCTCATAAGGTTGAAGATTAACTCTTTTCTTTCCAGTTTAACAACAGAAGGGTGTATTTTGGGTGTGTTTTGTGTGTGTTTTGTGTGTGTTTTGTGTGTGTTTTGTGTGTATTTTGGGTGTGTTTTGTGTGTGTTTTGTGTGTGTTTTGTGTGTATTTTGTGTGTATTTTGTGTGTGTTTTGTGTGTGTTTTGTGTGTGTTTTGTGTGTGTTTTGTGTGTATTTTGGGTGTATTTTGGGTGTATTTTGGGTGTATTTTGGGTGTGTTTTGGGTGTGTTTTAGGTGTGTATTGTGTGTGTTTTGTGTGTGTTTTGTGTGTATTTTGGGTGTGTTTTGGGTGTATTTTGGGTGTGTTTTGGGTGTGTTTTGGGTGTATTTTGGGTGTGTTTTAGGTGTGTTTTAGGTGTGTTTTGGGTGTGTTTTGGCCTCATAGAAGAATATTCCTGAAGCAGATCCTCCTCAGCAGCTTGCAGAAATAAAAATGCATCCTCTGCTGTGTGCGTTTGTGTTGCTATTACAATTATTACCGCACAATTTGGACACTCAACTGTTCACAGCACATGTACACAATTGGTCCACTATATGTAATTGTCATACATTTAAACGTGTTCCCTCCTCCTGCAGATGGAGAGTTAATAGAGCACATGAACACTGTCCGAGACATGCAAATTGAGACGGTTGCAAATAGAATTTCTACAATATCAAGCCTTGTTAGAGCAGGAGCAGCAAAGCACTAAGGACAATCAAGACACCTTGTCACTTGCTTCTTTTTTTATCTCCTACTTCCTTGTGAAGAAAAAGCACTTTGAATCTGCTAGTTTTTTCCTGCATTTACATAACAAAGCCCCCAAGAATAAGGAAGAGATGTGATGAAGCAGCTTCCTCTGCTGCTTCTGAACACTCATCAACATGCGTCAGACACCCTAACAAACACGGGGGGAGGCGTGTGCACGTGCACACGTATCCACATGTATTGTCTCTTTCTTATCTCTCAGTAAAAGTATCTGACAACCAAAACCCCAAAGATCTCCAATGCATGGCTTCACAGCGCCGCTACGCAGTCAGCAAAATAAATTGAAAGCATTAGGAGAAAGTCAAAAAAAAAAGTGAGAAACTGGAACAAAAAGAGAGAAACATAAAAACAAAATAACCTCTCTGCACCAACAACCCCCCACAGCCACCTACATATAACCCCCACCAGATACCCAACCCTCCCCCCGCCCAGCTCAGCTCCCCACTTGGAAAGAAACAGAATGAAATGACATTATGCATATGAAAATGTCCAGAAAGATGTTTGATTTATGTATGCATTAGATGCAAATTCTATTACGGGACACAAGGCGAGCTGCGAGATTTCCCACTGAACACTTGGCTGCCCTGATCAAACCCCATCTCATTAATTCAGACAAGGGGGAAAGATAGAAGGAGTGAAAGAGGAAGAATTGGAAGAAATTTACAACCCAGACATAGATTTCTCAAAAAAAGCACAGGAGTGGGGTGTTGGTGGAGGGGCAAATTACCTTCCTCCCTCTGAGGCCACAGCTGACTGATGCAGAGGATTTTCCAGCGAAGAGCCTGTCCAGTCAACACCAGGCACCATATGATCGGAAAGAGGGCGAATAAGAAACAATCTGACTTTATTCAGGTGTGTTCAATTAAAACCAGAGCATCACAAACCAGATCCAACACTAACTGAAACGCTGGAGTTATGGCACAGCAGCAGAAATCACTGAGAGGAAACTCTTAAAATAGGCGGTGAAAGTCGAGAACTTCAACCTAAAGTCAGAATCTCTGAATACTCACAGGTCACAGCTGAGGGGGGAAACCAGAGCAGCGCTTCCCCCAACAAGCAGCCGGACAGGGGGTGGGACAGAGGAGGTGGGACAGAGGAGGTGGGACAGCAGGTGGGACAGCAGGTGGGACAGAGGAGGTGGGACAGAGGAGGTGGGACAGCAGGTGGGACAGAGGAGGTGGGACAGCAGGTGGGACAGTGGAGGTGGGACAGCAGGTGGGAGAGGAGGTGGGACAGCAGGTGGACAGAGGAGGTGGGACAGAGGAGGTGGGACAGTGGAGGTGGGACAGAGGAGGTGGGACAGAGGAGGTGGGACAGTGGAGGTGGGAGAGTGGAGGTGGGACAGAGGAGGTGGGACAGAGGAGGTGGGACAGAGGAGGTGGGACAGAGGAGGTGGGACAGTGGAGGTGGGACAGAGGAGGTGGGACAGAGCAGGTGGGACAGAGGAGGTGGGACAGTGGAGGTGGGACAGAGGAGGTGGGACAGTGGAGGTGGGACAGAGGATGTGGGACAGAGGAGGTGGGACAGTGGAGGTGGGGCAGAGGAGGTGGGACAGAGGAGGTGGGACAGCAGGTGGACAGAGGAGGTGGGACAGCAGGTGGACAGAGGAGGTGGGACAGCAGGTGGACAGAGGAGGTGGGACAGCAGGTGGACAGAGGAGGTGGGACAGAGGAGGTGGGACAGAGGAGGTGGGACAGTGGAGGTGGGACAGCAGGTGGGACAGCAGGTGGGACAGTGGAGGTGGGACAGAGGAGGTGGGACAGAGGAGGTGGGACAGCAGGTGGACAGAGGAGGTGGGACAGCAGGTGGACAGAGGAGGTGGGACAGAGGAGGTGGGACAGTGGAGGTGGGACAGCAGGTGGGACAGAGGAGGTGGGACAGAGGAGGTGGGACAGAGGAGGTGGGACAGAGGAGGTGGGAGAGTGGAGGTGGGACAGAGGAGGTGGGACAGTGGAGGTGGGACAGTGGAGGTGGGACAGCAGGTGGGACAGAGGAGGTGGGACAGTGGAGGTGGGACAGAGGAGGTGGGACAGAGGAGGTGGGACAGCAGGTGGGACAGCAGGTGGGACAGCAGGTGGGACAGTGGAGGTGGGACAGAGGAGGTGGGACAGTGGAGGTGGGACAGAGGAGGTGGGACAGAGCAGGTGGGACAGAGGAGGTGGGACAGTGGAGGTGGGACAGAGGAGGTGGGACAGTGGAGGTGGGACAGAGGATGTGGGACAGAGGAGGTGGGACAGTGGAGGTGGGGCAGAGGAGGTGGGACAGCAGGTGGGACAGAGGAGGTGGGACAGAGGAGGTGGGACAGAGGAGGTGGGACAGTGGAGGTGGGACAGAGGAGGTGGGACAGTGGAGGTGGGACAGAGGATGTGGGACAGAGGAGGTGGGACAGTGGAGGTGGGGCAGAGGAGGTGGGACAGTGGAGGTGGGACAGCAGGTGGACAGAGGAGGTGGGACAGCAGGTGGACAGAGGAGGTGGGACAGCAGGTGGACAGAGGAGGTGGGACAGAGGAGGTGGGACAGAGGAGGTGGGACAGAGGAGGTGGGACAGTGGAGGTGGGACAGCAGGTGGGACAGCAGGTGGGACAGTGGAGGTGGGACAGAGGAGGTGGGACAGAGGAGGTGGGACAGCAGGTGGACAGAGGAGGTGGGACAGCAGGTGGACAGAGGAGGTGGGACAGAGGAGGTGGGACAGCAGGTGGACAGAGGAGGTGGGACAGCAGGTGGACAGAGGAGGTGGGACAGCAGGTGGACAGAGGAGGTGGGACAGAGGAGGTGGGACAGAGGAGGTGGGACAGAGGAGGTGGGACAGTGGAGGTGGGACAGCAGGTGGGACAGCAGGTGGGACAGTGGAGGTGGGACAGAGGAGGTGGGACAGAGGAGGTGGGACAGTGGAGGTGGGACAGCAGGTGGGACAGCAGGTGGGACAGTGGAGGTGGGACAGAGGAGGTGGGACAGAGGAGGTGGGACAGAGGAGGTGGGACAGTGGAGGTGGGACAGAGGATGTGGGACAGAGGAGGTGGGACAGTGGAGGTGGGACAGCAGGTGGACAGAGGAGGTGGGACAGCAGGTGGACAGAGGAGGTGGGACAGCAGGTGGACAGAGGAGGTGGGACAGAGGAGGTGGGACAGAGGAGGTGGGACAGAGGAGGTGGGACAGTGGAGGTGGGACAGCAGGTGGGACAGCAGGTGGGACAGTGGAGGTGGGACAGAGGAGGTGGGACAGAGGAGGTGGGACAGTGGAGGTGGGACAGCAGGTGGGACAGCAGGTGGGACAGTGGAGGTGGGACAGAGGAGGTGGGACAGAGGAGGTGGGACAGTGGAGGTGGGACAGAGGAGGTGGGACAGAGGAGGTGGGACAGAGGAGGTGGGACAGTGGAGGTGGGACAGAGGAGGTGGGACAGCAGGTGGGACAGTGGAGGTGGGACAGAGGAGGTGGGACAGAGGAGGTGGGACAGTGGAGGTGGGACAGAGGAGGTGGGACAGAGGAGGTGGGACAGCAGGTGGGACAGCAGGTGGACAGAGGAGGTGGGACAGCAGGTGGACAGAGGAGGTGGGACAGTGGAGGTGGGACAGTGGAGGTGGGACAGTGGAGGTGGGACAGAGGAGGTGGGACAGTGGAGGTGGGACAGAGGAGGTGGGACAGTGGAGGTGGGACAGAGGAGGTGGGACAGTGGAGGTGGGACAGTGGAGGTGGGACAGAGGAGGTGGGACAGTGGAGGTGGGACAGAGGAGGTGGGACAGAGGAGGTGGGACAGTGGAGGTGGGACAGAGGAGGTGGGACAGTGGAGGTGGGACAGAGGAGGTGGGACAGCAGGTGGGACAGAGGAGGTGGGACAGTGGAGGTGGGACAGTGGAGGTCGGACAGAGGAGGTGGGACAGAGGAGGTGAGACAGAGGAGGTGGGACAGTGGAGGTGGGACAGCAGGTGGGACAGAGGAGGTGGGACAGAGGAGGTGGGACAGTGGAGGTGGGACAGAGGAGGTGGGACAGCAGGTGGGACAGAGGAGGTGGGACAGAGGAGGTGGGACAGAGGAGGTGGGACAGCAGGTGGGACAAAGGAGGTGGGACAGTGGAGGTGGGACAGCAGGTGGGACAGAGGAGGTGGGACAGAGGAGGTGGGACAGTGGAGGTGGGACAGCAGGTGGGACAGAGGAGGTGGGACAGAAGAGGTGGGACAGTGGAGGTGGGACAGTGGAGGTGGGACAGAGGAGGTGGGACAGAAGAGGTGGGACAGTGGAGGTGGGACAGAGGAGGTGGGACAGAGGAGGTGGGACAGTGGAGGTGGGACAGAGGAGGTGGGACAGAGGAGGTGGGACAGAGGAGGTGGGACAGTGGAGGTGGGACAGCAGGTGGGACAGAGGAGGTGGGACAGAGGAGGTGGGACAGTGGAGGTGGGACAGAGGAGGTGGGACAGCAGGTGGGACAGCAGGTGGGACAGAGGAGGTGGGACAGAAGAGGTGGGACAGTGGAGGTGGGACAGAGGAGGTGGGACAGAGGAGGTGGGACAGTGGAGGTGGGACAGAGGAGGTGGGACAGAGCAGGTGGGACAGAGGAGGTGGGACAGCAGGTGGGACAGCAGGTGGGACAGTGGAGGTGGGAGAGAGGAGGTGAATGTAACGCTTAAATACAGAAGAACAACAATCACAGTCTGAAGACCTTCACAGGAGCTGCTGGTCTTCCTGAAAAATCTTCATCTTTTCTGATCAATGACCCCTGACCTAAAATTTTAAAGGTCGGAGGAGTAAAGAGACGTTTTCCTGAACAGCTTTCAGGGTTTCCACATCAGAGGGCGGCGTGTTTAAAGTTTTAAAGGACAGGTTAAAGGTCAAAGTTCCCTGTCAGGAAGTGCCGGAGTTAACTGGTTGAGCAGATCGTTGATCAGGAGGAGGATCAATGAAACATCAGGGCTGAAACCAGCCTTTTTTTTACCACTATATTAACTTTTATATGGACTCTACTTAATAAATGCTTCATGGTGTCTCATTCGCACACGCCAACAGAGAAGTGACTGAGAACAGTAAGTAAAGATATGTCTGAACGTGTCCTCTGACATCCCCACAAACACACTTTGCACCAGTTTGTCTTTCGAACCCTAAACTTTTCTTTTTCCAGGACAGTTTACTTTTATGAGTTCATGGAAGATGGAAGAACATGTGGAAACCCACAGATCGGATGGAACAGATCCCAGGAAGGTCAGCAGAGGAATGAAAACCTTTGATCTGGTTAACCCTAACCAACCCTATCCCAACCCTAACCAACCCAACCCTAACCCAACCCTAACCCAACCCTAACCAACCCTAACCCAACCCTATCCTAACCCAACCCTATCCCAACCCTAACCAACCCAACCCTAACCCAACCCTAACCCAACCCTAACCCAACCCTATCCCAACCCTAACCAACCCTAACCCAACCCTATCCTAACCCAACCCTATCCCAACCCTAACCAACCCAATCCTATCCCAACCCTAACCAACCCAACCCTAACCAACCCTAACCCAAACCTAACCCAACCCTATCCCAACCCTAACCAACCCTAACCCAACCCAACCCTATCCTAACCCAACCCTATCCCAACCCTAACCAACCCAACCCCAACCCTAACCAACCCTAACCCAACCCTAACCCAACCCTAACCCAACCCAAACCCAACCCTAACCCAACCCTATCCCAACCCTAACCCAACCCTAACCAACCCAACCCTATCCCAACCCTAACCAACCCAACCCTAACCAACCCTAACCCAACCCAAACCCAACCCTAACCCAACCCTATCCCAACCCTAACCCAACCCTAACCCAACCCTATCCCAACCCTAACCCAACCCATCCCATCCCTATCCTAACCCAACCCTATCCCAACCCTAACCAACCCAACCCTAACCAACCCAACCCTATCCCAACCCTAACCAACCCAACCCTAACCAACCCTAACCCAACCCTAACCCAACCCAAACCCAACCCTAACCCAACCCAAACCCAACCCTAACCCAACCCTATCCCAACCCTAACCCTAACCCAACCCTAACCCAACCCAAACCCAACCCTAACCCCGGGCCACAGTTGCACAAGTCAATACGAAGTTAAACATCAGGAAACTGCATTAATGTGGAGAGTTAGGTGTCTAATGATAGTGGGTCTGCCCACTTGTTTCATTACTTTTAATCATAACTGATCAGGTGTTGAAATGAGAAGCCGAACAGGGCAACAAGCACAGTGTCAACGGGAAGCTACAGCATTTCCAACTCATTATCCATCCATTCATTTTCAAAACCTGTTTAGTCCAATTCAGGGTCTGGGGGGCGGAGCCTATCCTAGACACCATCCTTTTACAGGCACCAATAAACTTAACATGTTTGGGAGGCAGTTGGTGTACTTGGAGATAGCCCACACGTGCACATGCACGTGCACATGAAATAAGATGTTAGTCTAGAAACAACTGAGCCACAAAGTAGTTTTTTTTTTAAAAAGAGTAAAAGGTACGAGGCTGTTGTTGACATCGAACCAAAACTATTTTTGGTTGCAGTAAAGTTACAGTTTCTGTAAAACTCTGTAAAACTGGACTCTGGAGCACAGCTGAAACCATGTGGTCACGTTAGTCCTGTGTTTGGACAGAATGAGCCACAAGAACAGTCCAAGAAGGCAAACTCCTGCAGTGAATCCAGTCTTTTTCTGCCCAAATCTGGTCTTCGGTTAAAGAGCAAACGAACCGCACCAAACACATAACTTCCTTCAGAAAGGTAGAGGACGCCTCTCGCATTACATTAGTGAGTCTAAGCAGTGCTTCTATCTTTTGAACAAATGGCCAGCCAGTATTAGTCCTGTCTGTAGCGTTAAAATCAGCTGGTGCATAACTCTTCTTCTCAAAATGTCAACCTATTATTTCCAACATTAGTTGCGAGACTGCGTGCATGAACAAACTCTTTTTGTGTGTATTTTTGAAGTTCAGATAAAGTCAAACTCAACAAAGCTCCACACCACCCGACGCCTAATTGTATTTAAAACACCCGCATCAATCTGCCAATCTCATGACTGAAAAGTTCATCGTGTTTAGCTTTTCCTCTCGGGATAATGCCACATTTCTTCGTGAGTGGCTTAAAAGGAAAAAAGTTAAAGCTTCACATTTCCACAAATCTTCGTTTTCCATCAGTTCATCTGACCAAATGTCATAAGTGACACCCTGTCAGCTCCGCCTGCCTGTGAGCGTCCTCAGGAGAAGGAAGAAAGAAGGTGAGTGTGTGATGAAGAGAAGCTGGCTGCAGGTGATCCGGGCCTCTATCCCCGTCTTCCTCCCATCACTTCCTCCTCCAGCCCTCTGTATGATTGAGGTCAGGCGGGGAATTCTTCCCTGGCCTAACTAATGTGATTGCATCAGAGCAATACCCTTAAACCACATCACAGCCCTGATCTGCATACTAATTGGCCTCGCTCTGTCCTTGACACAGACCTTGGGAGGAAGAGGCCTTCATTCCCCCCTCAAGGCTGGGTGAGGAGGGTGTGCATGTGTGTGAGAAAGAAGAATACAGCGTCCATCCATTGCTTACATTTCCACGCAAAGATGCCCTCGCTCTGCATAACCTCCTCCCACCCTGCCACATGGTACAGCGAACTCCCCCCTCACCCGCCGCCACCCCTATCTCTTCTCTCTATGCATCAATGCAAATTATAACAATGGCCGAGGCTTTACTCGGTGGGGGTAAGCCTGCGTGACCTTCTGTGACAGGGAGCAGCAGAGACAAAAGGCCATTTTTCTCTGAATAAGCACACGGACAGCGGCATCTCCCCATCCGAGGCAGCGGAGGAGGAGGTGGAGAGGGGTGGAGGTGGCTGATAGGGGCCAAATCCAAAAAAAAAAGGCAATTGTGAGGATTTTTAAAGCAAAAGAGGGCAGAATGGAAATGAATGCAGAGCAGTGTGAAGGCTGAGGCACCTTCTGGAGGCTGCAGGAAAAGCCACAGAAAGGATACTCTGCGCCATGCGATAGGAGGGTTTAAACCCAAATTATTACATTTTCCTAAACCTAACCCAACGCTAAGTAAAGTTTAAGAGACAAACTCCCACTTAAAAGTTTTAATTGCACCTTTTCCGGCCGCCTTGTGAAAAGCTGTGTTCCTTTACGGAGGAGAGGCCAGACCTGCAGCCGCTTTACTTTCAAACTCTGAACATAAGCCTCTCCAGAGCAGGTCAGGTAATCATCATCAGTTGCCATGGTGATCTAGCAAATCCAAAGAGAGTAAATGCATCCGTTCCACTTGTTGGTGAAATGTCTAAATACGTGTTTTCTCTGTCACAATCTCCACTGTTGCCCAGTGTGTTAAATATGAAAATATTTCAGTGAATAAAAGGGAAAAACGGAGACTTTTCTCTCACTTATCTTGGTATTAAAGGCTGTCGTCTCAAAGCAGAAAACCTCACCAAGCAGACTTTACATGCAGTCCCGTCATGCTTTTAAACAGAAACAGAAGCATCTCTGGCTCTCCCTCTTCCTTTTAATCCCTTTCTCTCTGGATATGCGCTGGCCTTCTGCAATTTTCCATTCATACAGGAAAAACATTTCTGCACAAATAGACAGCAGTGCCACAGCTATCGGTGAATAAGAGAGAATTTCATAGGCGAGGTGTCGGACAACTTCTCTGAAACGCAGCGTTATCGCACAGCAGAGGAATTTGCTCTGGCGGTGATTATTCCTCCTCTGAGCTCTGCTGCAGAGGAGTCCGAGAGGCTGCTGAAAAGTGTCCTCAGGTTAAAGCCAGCATGTGAATCTCACACTCTGTTACAGGCGTGAGATTCTCCTTTTCTTGTACAGGTGTTGCAGCTCTGAGATGTGACGGCATTTAGCAGCAAGAGCGGCTTGTTCTGGCTATTTTCTCTCCTTTAACAGGCCGTGCGTTTCAACCAAATCCTGCACCGTGTTTTTTATTAAATGAGAAAAATGCAAAAGGAGAGGTTTTGCTGTTCCAAGTGGGATTTAGCTTTTTGTCTCTCCAGCTGTTCTTATAGGAATCATTTTGTCTGAGAGCTCAGCAGGTTTAATCTAGCTCAGATAATTTCACCACGCCTTGTAATGGGGTCCCTGAAGACAAAACCTGTGCCTGTTTTCACAGAGTTGGAAAAAAATCAGGAACCTTTTAACCAACACCCCATCCTGTGCTGAGCAGGAGCGAGCAGGGAGCTATTTTAGCATCCCGCCTGCTGCCCCTGGGACCAGGCATTACACACTCACCCCCTGCCGTACCCCCCCACGCACACTTCAGGCCCTGTGCACTTCCCCTTAATGTCTGGCAATTTGCCAGGTTGTCATTGAAAAGGTAAGTGTTGATTTCAGTGGCAACAACAGGCAAAGCAAAAAGCAAAACTTCAGAACAATGAAACGCTCCTTTGGAGTTTTTTTCTTCCCTCTGTTCTTCCTCACCTCCTCCTCCTCCTCTGGAAAAGGAGAAAGGTGTCAAGTTTGTGACAAGTGAATTGTTTTTTCTCCCCCACCCCCCGCGCTGTGAAGGCGGAGACGGCGGAAAGTTTGTGGAGTTCTTTCCACATAGTTTGACCTACTTAGGTTAATGCTGCACACCTCGCTCAGAGCCTGAAGATTCCAGCTAAAATACACAATGAGGTGTTTTACATGGAAATGCTTTTCTGTTTCACACCTTTTCCATTTGATTTCCACCTGAATAGTTTTTAATTCTGTGTTATTAGCTCCCCATTAGCTCCTGAAGCGACGTGATTTTTTGCCTGAACTTGAGGATTTCCTGACGGCTGTTTTTTCCTCTCTTTTGCGACCCTTCAACACTTTGCTATTTATACCTCTAACATATATAAAATACATAGGTTTAACACGCAATTATCGTGATTGCCTTGTGTGGACAATTGCCAATCCCCATACTGTTTTAATGTTGTCGGATTCTCAGCAGATGGCTGTTTTGACCTTCAGTGCTTCTAATATCGCGCTTCATTAAAGGTGCTGTGTGAAGTTTTCTAGTAAACAAACAAGAGTTAAATTAGCAGCTTTGTTTCTGGCCACCGTGCTTCATGTGTATCATTTTACTCTGGCAGTGAATGTGTGTCCTTCTTCATAAAACATCTGCAGAGCAAACTTTATTCAGTGTTTTATAAATGCATTGTTTACACGCTGTTAAAGTCTTCTTTTTACCGTCTTTCTTGCTTTTTTGGCACACTTTCTGACATCTTACTGTTGCCCAGTTTCACTTTGAATAAATGTGGCAAACTGATTTAATTCATTGCTTTCTTTCTGCAAACTGCCACTCCACATCTTAGTGTGGTCCAAGGCTCCTCGGGCCTTAAAGAGTCCTCAGAAACACACTTTCCTCCGGTCCGTTGCTACGTCAACCCAGCAGAGTTCACGTGTCCTGGAACAGCTCACAGCAGCCCACCTGCTGGGTTACGTGCACAGGTGGAGAAGTGAGATGAGCACATATCATGTTGTGTTTTTAATTAAATGAAAAATAGACATTAAATAAAAGTGAATCAGAAGAACTGAATCTCATGTTCAACAGGTTTTTAACAAATTGTTTTAATAGGAGAAACATTCGAGTAACTGCTGTATGGTGCTAAAACCATCCAGTTCATTTATATATCACCTTTCATGGTGCTTTACACAATAATTAAGGCAACATTAAAAAAACATCTTCAATTAGAAAATTTAAAAACCAAAAGCTAAAGCAGAGCAGCACATCTGGCAACTCAAACATCTGATGAGAGATGATCCTCAGCTGAGGATCCGGGGCAGCAGCACGATGAGGCTGAATGATGCTAAAAAGCTATATATGTCCTTTTATTATAATAATAATAATAATAATAATAATAATAATAATAATAATAATAATAATACATTTTATTTGTATTTTATTTGTATTTAACAATCTCAAAGGCCTATAGAAAAGATATTTTAAGCTTTCTTAAAAAGGTGAGTTTTTAGGTCTCATTTAAAGGCCTTAATATAGCATGTAGCAAACATCCTCACTTCGCGTGTTTTGTTCCAGATGTGCTGCACATGAAAATGCTGTTTTATCTGTCCTAAATATAAATATAAATGTGAATATAAATAAATAAAGATTTAATAGCTAATATTTGCTTGATTCTTTAAGAATTATGAAGAGCTTGACTCTAAAGTCAAGTATAATTAACCAGTGCCGTTAGCATGCTAAAGACTGCTAACAGCTGAGAGCATTTTCAACCATTTTCAGATGTAAGCATAAAACTGCTGAGAATAAAAGTACAAATACAAGCCCGATATAGTTATGAACATTAGTATCAGAGTTCATTCAAGTCCTACAGCTGCACACTTGGTTCTATCCCATCTGTAATTAACAGCTAACGGCGCTTTTGTCTGGTGAGAATTAGCATAGCGTTAGCATAACTAACCAACACCTAGCTTTGTTTTAGTGTCACTCAAGTTAAAGAACATTTGACAAGTTCATTTCAGAACCAACAATTGTTCTATTATTTACTTTTAACAAACTTTCTTTGCTGCTTACAAGTGTTAAATGTTCTCCAATGTAATGCATTTAAGTACTGATGCTAGTTTAGAAAAAACCTTAATGTTGAAGATGACTCCTACAACAGGAGCAAAAGCTGGAAAGAACTGGAAATAAAAAAGCTCTTGAACATGTATCACACAAACCAGTAAAAAGTGACCTAAAACAACTACATTTTCAAATGTATTTAAACTTCTGCTTCAGAGACATTAAGGTCAGTTTCCTCTCAGCACTCAGTAATATTTAATTCCTCAGGAAAAGCTTTGCTGGTGTAAAGTTGAGTTTGTGGAGAGGTCAGAAGCCAGAAATCTAACTTCAACCTTTTGGTCAGACCCAGCTTGACTTTACCTGGATAAACTGCTTTCTGGAAGGCAGCAGCTGAAGAGAAGATGCTACACAGATTAACTCTTTTAAATGAGAATGTGGAGTCATTTGATCCTTTTATTTTCTGCCTCAGGCTGTTTTGACCCAAACTTGTCAGAGCGAATCTTCTTTACGCCTGTAGAAGTGGAAAGTTGTGAGAAGTCCCGGTTCAACACAAACAGACACTGGAAACATTTAATAAAGTCACATATTTCAAACCGAAGCGACTGCTCAGAGTTTTCATCTTTTAGTTTGACGCCTCGGACTCACGCTGAGTCAGCAGGATGAACTCTTTTTACATCATAATGAACATCTGCTATGATCACTCATCAATAACTGGGCTGATCGCATGCATTTAATTTGACAGATTTAAACATTTGCAGTTATAATGCAAGTTGCCTTCATACTTCTGGTTTAAACCACGAAATGAGAGGAAATTCAGAAAATCAGAAATATCTGGATAAATGTGCAGAAACAGGACAGAAAGAGTCAGCTGAAGTGTTAAAAATGTGGTCATTCTGAAGGTTAAAGGGTCACACTGAGCTGAACCTGATAAATCTGGCTTGTTTATGGGGGGGCGGACCTCTGATCCGTTCTGAGTGTCTTCCTGAGGACACGAAGCCGCTCTTCTTCTCTGTTTCTGCAGGTTTGATGTCCCATTAAAGAGGCTCGCAGACATCAGACCAGTCACTCAGAAACAGAAAGTGGGACTCAGGGGACACTCCTGATGTTCATCATTAGAATTTGGTGCCATTCACTCGACTCCAAACCGAAAGAAATATATTAACGAAAAAAACCAGTTGAGAAATCTTTTGGTTTGAACGGGGTAAGGCTCAAAGGGAGGGGTGGGGATGGAAGCGTGGAGGCAGAGGGGGGCGCACTTAGAGATATTTAAAAGCAGAGGAGATGGGCTTTGTTAAAGATGCGATTCCCCTGGGTTCCCCTCCTTGAGTCGAAGGGATCTGATAGCAAGACGCTCCTGTTCCTGCAGCACCTCCTTTGCTGGGGGGAGAGAGTTTGGTTGTAATTATACTGCGAGGGCTTTCAGGCCCTGACATACCTGTCAGCTGGGAAGGAGGGCGACGGGAAGACATCTGCATACCTTTTACTTCAGAATATGGAAACTTGTCCTTTCTCATTTGTTTCCACCGTTTGTGCTCTTCTTTTTTTTGCTTCCACCCGCCTGCAGACGCTCGTTTTAGAAGCTGCTTCCCGGCTCTCGTTTCCTGACTTTCAGGAAAGAAAAAAAGTGGGAGCTTTTGATTTTAGAAACGGTTCCTAATGAGAGGAGATAATCATTGTGAGAGGTGTCACCGATTCAAATGCCGTTTGAACGGATTCATTTCATCTTTTGCACAATAACAAATTGAAACTAATAAGTGACAGTGAAAATCAGACATCAAGCGCAATAAAAAGAGCAATAAAAGACAGATGAAGTGAGCAGGACAGTGCGTCTCTCAGAAGATTAACATCAAA